>NC_063447.1:11850757-12535915 GCF_020379485.1 Brassica napus
AAGGACAATTTTTAAGCCTCATGGAAGTGCTGACCAAAAATTTTGGGTTTCTTTTATAGCGCTATTATCCTTGTGTCGGATGTACGAGAGTCATCTCCACGAGATGGCTAAGTCTGTTTAGGACGTTAAGAGTTCGTTGTGATCAGCAACAAACTTAATGGTAAAAAATACCGTTTCGAGTCTTCGCGAAGGATATGCTTTGAGAAGATGTTAGTGCGTATGACTGTCTGGTCTTCCAAGAAAGTGTTTTTATCGAGGAAGGAAATTTCGTCGAAGAACAAATCTTCAGGCGTCTGCGACGTCTCGCGAGGCTGAAGATTTTTATTCTTTCGTATGCCGCGTTTCGTGCTTGAAATGTTCGCGGGCTTGAAGATGTTTTGCGATGTTTCAAGGGTTTAGTCTTAGCCCTGCGTTTGAGAAACGTTCTTGTTTGACTACGGATGTTCGCAGCCAGAATTGTTGTTCCTGTTTGGATTTGATTTGCGATCGAGGAGTTAGGACCAAGGGTCGCGTAAATTTGTCCCCGGAAAGAGGCATCCTCCTATACCGTGCTTTGTGTGGTGTTGCCCTTCCGAGATTTCTTTCGTGTCTATTTGAGGATGTTCGATATAGCTATAGGAATTCTGTTACGAGTTTTCCCTACATGCCGCATTTTACGAGTAAAACACAGCGGGCTTAAAGTGAATCGTAGTATATGGAAATTGGTCGATTTTTGATAAGTGGAACCTTTCCGTTAACTGTTTGGTTGTTAGGACTGAGTTTTGTTATGACGAATTTACCGTATGATTCCCATTTTTGGGTGGTACGATAATTGTTTGTGTAATCGTTACTTGGCATTTCAAGACAAATTCCGGATTACCGTTTAGCCGTCAAGTTATTGGAGCGGTGGTCGCTTAATTGTTTTGGCTTTGCATGAAGGCTGTGCTCTGCTTATAGCCAAGGACGTTGTTGCCAAACGATTAGACCATGACACTTTCGTGCTGTCAGTAAGGTCAAGTCGGTTAGAATTGTCCTTAACGGGGATGCTGTAACCTAGTTCGGCTTCGAAGGAAAGGCGTAATTGGGCGAGTGACGAATGGCGTTTATCGAGATTGATAGGCCGAGTATGCCCATGGTGGTAGAAAATGTTTTCCACTTTAGGGTTAATTTATACGATGAAAGTTTCGTATAATGTTTCATTTATTCGTATGGAAGTTGTTTCCTTTGTTTCCGAGGGAGATAAAGCCTAAGAAGCTCGATACAGAGCCCGTGCGGATCAGTTGCGGGGTGATTTCCTGCTCGGACGTGACCAAGCGGAATGAGAGCGGATGCCAGTGAGTCACGGGGCTAAAGAATGAGACCTTTCAGATCGTGGTGCGAGGAAGTAAAGTTTATATTGGTCGTCCAATGTCGGATCATACAGCTTGGTTTTTTGCTATAAGGAAAGTACTTTTTTGTAAAACCTGTTACGTTTACTTTCGAAAGTTACTTCGTATGACATGATCTGATTATATGAAGGATTTTTTGCGTAAGTAACGGGCGACCGGTTTTTACGAATTTATTAAATTGATGCGACATACAGAGATGTCAAAATAACGATGTTTCCGGTGATTTTTGAGAAACGTTTTCGCTTTTGTTTTTACTCTTCGGTGAAAGTTTCTCTGAGTCACTCATGGAGTTTTACCAAAGGTTATTTCACCGAAATCTAGTCGCGAAACGTTTTTGCAGGTTTCTTGAATGAATCAGTTAAACAGCGATAGACTTAGTCGACGAGCGGGGAGGACGTGTTCTCTTTGTCGTATTTTCTGTTACTTTTGTTCTTGATTTTGTTTTATCGCAAATGTTTTTGATGTTTTACCGTGAGTCGGTTAGTTCAGCGGAAAATGAGAGTGATGCTTTGATGCCTGAAGATTTCTCGTATAATGATTCTTATACGAAACTCGTTTTAACAAATCAGAAAAGATCTTTATGACTTTAGCAAATCATCGACTTTCATTCTGAAGTTTGGCAGAGGTTTTCTAAATGAATGATTGCAATGATAGATGCTGTATAGTCTTTGAGAATTTTTCCAACATGGTTTGGATCAGTTCCTAGCGTTTAGATGAATCTCAGATTGTCGTTTGCCTTTAGGATGATCTTGACGAGGCATCGCATTGTATGAATATTTTTCCGCATATTTCTACGAGAGTCTGCTTTGTCGAAAGCGTTTTCTTGTTGAAAGCGTTTTCTTGATCTTGACGAGGCATCACATTGTTTGAATATGTTTTTGAAGTATGGGAGTATACGAGTATAGTATACGCACCTACTCCGTCCCTTTTTCTCGAGGAATAGAATGATCGACAGTCCGAGTCGGTTTGAAGACGACGCTTGGACTATGATTTGGTTGTTTCCAGGTTGAAGACTTGAAATATGTCGGTTCCGAGAGAATTGCCAGAAACGAATCGGTTTTAAGACGACGTTCATGTCCCTAGTTTTTTATCTCCTTAGGAAGCGAGCTTGATATGCGTGGCAATCGTTTCTCGATTTTCGGAGAGCTTAAATCGGTTTGCAAGATCTGGACGAACAGTTATGGGACAATATATCGAGACAGGAAAAATCACCTAAGACTTAGTTCGCTAGACTATCCACCTGGGTTTTACGTTCCCTAAAGTTCTACGACAGTCTCAAAGGCGTTTTTATTTCTTAGTAATTTCCTACGAAAACTCCAAGTCTGATTTCAAAAATTTCAAGTCGCAAACGAAAACTCCAAGTCTGATTTCAAAAATTTCAAGTCGCAAATACCTTAATTCTCTCGAAGATGCAGTTTTGTCTCTTCTTAGTTTTGCTTGCTCATTTCCCCTTCCTCTTCTCGTGTATGTTCGCCTTTTTTCGATATTGGTGTTTATCCTTTGAAACTTGACATTTTTCTTCCGAACTAGACTGATACGAAGTCAATAAAAACGTTCAACGTAATCGTATAGTTGATGCGGCTAAGGTGTCAAGTTAACTGTTGCCGTATTATACGATTAATCTGAATCCACGCAAGAAAACAAGTCTTTGCGGGTTTTTTTTTTATCGTAAAGTTTCAATGGTAACTCCAATCGAGACGAAACAAGAGACGTTTCGATCGAGATTTGAAGGAGAACACAAAGATGGAGGTAAGGGCGGGTAGGAGCAAGCGGAGGAGTTTAGACGAGTCTTACTTGTTTTCGTCGTAAAATCTCAACTGAAACTCCGATTGAAACGAAACGAAAAGCGTTTCCATCGGCATTCAAAAGAAAACACAAAGGAGGAGCTTTTTGAGGCCTGACAGGTCGCTATGTAGCGATCTGGAGGTCTGACACGTCGGTATGTAGCGAGTGGAAGCAAGCCAAGAAGAGTCATACTTGTTTTCGTCGTAAAATCTCAACGGAAACTCCGATTGAGACGAAACGAAAAGCGTTACGATGAGGATTCAAAAGAGAACGCAGAGGAGGACCCTTTTTAGGCCTGACAGGTCTCTACATAGCGAGTGAAGGTCTGACAGGTCGCTACGTAGCGAGTGGAAGCAAGCCAAGAAGAGTCCTACTTGTTTTCGTCGTAAAATCTCAATGGAAACTCCGATTGAGACAAAACGAAAAGCGTTTCGATGAGGATTCAAAATAGAACCCAAAGGAGGACCTTTCTGAGGCCTGACAGGTCGCTATGTAGCGAGTGAAGGTCTGACAGGTCGCTACGTAGCGAGTGGAAGCAAGCCAAGAAGAGTCCTACTTGTTTTCGTCGTAAAATCTCAACGGAAACTCCGATTGAGACGAAACGAAAAGCGTTTCGATGAGGATTCAAACGATTAAGACAACGCTTACGGAAACGCCATAGTGCCTAAAAAAGAAAAAAAAAATTGAAAAAACCTAGCCGCGACTTTTCGCCAATAGGAAGTGCTACGAAACGAGCTTGCGATTTCTCTGTCTAAACATAATGAAAAATGATAAATTTTATCAAATCCCATATCTTGGCTCATTTCCGAGCTAAAGAAGTTTCAATGCGTAAGAGTTTTACCAAAACACGTTTTCCAAAAACTTTTCGGAAGGGTAAAACTTGTTCTCCCAAAAACCGCAGAAAACCCCTAGGTTAATCGCGGAAAAAGGAAGCGCAGCAAATCAATTACACTGCTCGGTCGCTACGTAGCGACCAGGAACGTACACAGCTCGATCACTACATAGCGACCGAGCCTTCACACAGCCTGGTCGCTACGTAGCGACCGAGCACGCACACAGCTCGGTCGCTACGTAGCGACCGAGCTCAAGCCAACTCTCCACTCGCTATGTAGCGACCTGTAAGGCCACATAAAGGTCCTCCTTTGCGTTCTCGTTTGAATCCTCATTGAAACGCTTTTCGTTTCGTCTCAATCGGAGTTTCCGTTGAGATTTTACGACGAAAACAAGTAGGACTCTTCTTGGCTTGCTTCCACTCGCTACGTAGCGACCTGTCAGACCTTCACTCGCTACATAGCGACCTGTCAGGCCTCAGAAAGGTCCTCCTTTGGGTTCTATTTTGAATCCTCATCGAAACGCTATTCGTTTTGTCTCAATCGGAGTTTCCATTGAGATTTTACGACGAAAACAAGTAGGACTCTTCTTGGCTTGCTTCCACTCGCTACGTAGCGACCTGTCAGACCTTCACTCGCTACATAGCGACCTGTCAGGCCTCAGAAAGGTCCTCCTTTGGGTTCTCTTTTGAATCCTCATCGAAACGCTTTTCGTTTCGTCTCAATCGGAGTTTCCGTTGAAATTTTACGACGAAAACAAGTAGGACTTTTCTTGGCTTGCTTCCACTCGCTACGTAGCGACCTGTCAGACCTTCACTCGCTACATAGCGACCTTTCAGGCCTCAGAAAGGTCCTCCTCTGGGTTCTCTTTTGAATCCTCATCAAAACGCTTTTCGTTTCGTCTCAATCAGAGTTTCCGTTGAGATTTTACGACGAAAACAAGTAAGACTCGTTTAAACTCCTTCGCTTGCTCCTACTCGCCCTTACCTCCATCTTTGTGTTCTCCTTCAAATCTCAATCGAAATGTCTCTTGTTTCGTATTGATTGGAGTTACCATTGAAACTTTACGATAAAAAAAAACCCGCAAAGACTTGTTTTCTCGTGTGGATTCAGATTAATCGTATAATACGGCAACGGTTAACTTAACACCTTAGCCGCCTCAACTATACGATTACGTTGAACATTTTTATTGACTTCGTATCAGTCAAGTTCGGAAGATAAATGTCAAGTTTCAAAGGATAAACACCAATATCGAAAAAGGCGAACATACACAAGAAGAGGAAGGGAAAATGAGCAAGCAAAACTGAGAAGAGACAAAACTGCATCTTCGAGAGAACTAAGGTATTTGCGACTTGAAATTTTTGAAATCAGACTTGGAGTTTTCGTAGGAAATTACTAAGAAATAAAAACGCCTTTGAGACTGCCATAAAACTTTAGGGAACGTAAAACCTAGGTGGATAGTCTAGCGAACTAAGTCTAGCGAACTAAGTCTTAGGTGATTTTTCCTGTCTCGATATATTGTCCCATAACTGTTAGTCCAGATCTTACAAACCGATCTAAACTCTCCGAAAATCGAGAAACAATCTCCATGCATATCAAGCTCGCTTCCTAAGGAGAGAAAAAATTAGAGACATGAACTTCGTCTTAAAACCGATTCGTTTCTGGCAATTCCCTCGGAGCCGACATTTTCCAAGTCTTCAACCTGGAAACAACCAAATCACAGTCCAAGCGTCGTCTTCAAACCGACTCGGACTGTCGATCATTCTATTCCTCGAGAAAAAAGGGACGGAGTAGGTGCGTATACTATACTCGTATACTCCCATACTTCAAAAAACATATTCAAACAATGCGAGGTCTCGTCAAGATCAAGAAAACGCTTTCGACAAAGCAAACTCTCGTAGAAATATGCGAAAAAATATTCATACAATGCGATGTCTCGTCAAGATCATCCTAAAAGCAAACGACAATCTGAGATTCGTCTGAACGCTAGGAACTGATCCAAACCATGTTGGAAAAATTCTCAAAAGGCAATACAGCATCTATCATCACAATCATTCGTTTAGAAAACCTCTGCCAAAATTCAGAATGAAAGTCGATGGTTTGCAGAAGTCATAAAGATCTTTTCCAACTTGATAAAACGAGTTTCGTATAAGAATCATTATACGAGAAATCTTCAGGCATCAAAGCATCACTCTCATTTTCCGTTGAACCAACCGACTCACGGAAAAACATCAAAAACATTTGCGACAAAGTAAAATCAAGAACAAAAGTAACAGAAAATACGACAAAGAGAACACGTCCTCCCCGCTCGTCGACTAAGTCTATCGCTGCTTAACTGATTCATTCAAGAAACCTGCAAAAACGTTTCGCGACTAGATCTCGGTGAAATAACCTTTGGTAAAACTCCATGAGTGACTCGGAGAAACTTTCACCGAAGAATAAAAACAAAAGCGAAAACGTTTCTCAAAAATCTGCGGAAACATCGTTATTTTGACATCTCCATATGTCGCGTCAATTTAATTCAAAAAAAACTGGTCGCCCGTTACTTACGCAAAAAATCCTTCGTATAACCAGATCATGTCATACGAAGTAACTTTCGAAAGTAAACGTAACAGGTTTTACAAAAAAGTACTTTCCTTATAGCAAAAAACCAAGCTGTAGGATCCGACATTGGACGACCAATATAAACTTTACTTTCTCGCACCACGATCTGAAAGGTCTCATTCTTTAGCCCTGTGACTCACTGGCATCCGTTCTCGTTCCGCTTGGTCACGTCTGAGCAGGAAATCACCCCGCAACCGACTCCGCACGGGTTCTGTATCGAGCTTCTTAGGCTTTACCTCCCTCGGAAACAAAGGAAACAACTTCCATACGAATAAAGGAAACATTATACGAAACTTTCATCGTATAAATTAACACTAAAGTGGAAAAACGTTTTCTACCACCATGGGCATACTCGGCCTATCAATCTCGATAAACGCCATTCGTCACTCGCCCAATTACGAAAGTGTCATGGTCTAATCCTTTGGCAACAACGTCCTTGGCTATAAAGCTGAGCACAGCCTTCATGCGAAGCCAAAACAATTGAGCGACCACCGCTCCAATAACTTGACGGCTAAACGGTAATCCGGAATTTGTCTTGAAACGCCAAGTAAACGTTTACACAAACAATTATCGTACCACCCAAAAATGGGAATCATACGATAAATTCGTCATAACAAAAATCAGTCCTAACAACCAAACGGTTAACGGAAAGGTTCCAATTGTCAAAAATCGACCAAGTTCCATATACTACGATTCACTTTAAGCCCGTTGTGTTTTACTCGTATAATGCGGCATGTAGGGAAAACTCGTAACAGAATTCCTATAGCTATACGGAACATCCTCAAATAGACACGAAAGAAATCTCAGAAGGGCAACACCACACAAAGCACGGTATAGGAGGATGCCTCTTTCCGGGGAAAAATTTACGCGACCCCTTGGTCCTAACTCCTCGATCGCAAATCAAATCCAAACAGGAACAACAATTCTGGCTGCAAACATCCGTAGTCAAAACCAGAATGTTTCCCAAACGCAGGGCTAAGACTAATCCCTTGCAACATCACGAAACATCTTCAAGCCCGCAAAAATTTCAAGCACGAAACGCGGCATACGAAAGAATAACAAATCTTCAGCATCGCGAGACGTCGCAGACGCCCGAAGATTCGTTCTTCGACGAAATTTTCTTCCTCGATAAAAACACTTTCTTGGAAGACCAGACAGTCATACGCACTAACATCTTCTCAAAACATATCCTTCGCGAAGACTCGAAACAATAATTTTAACCATTAATTTTGTTGCTGATCACAACAAACTCTTAACGTCCTAAACAGACTTAGCCATCTCGTAGAGATGACTCTCATACATCCGACACAAGGATAATAGCGCTATAAAAGAAACCCAAAATTTTTGGTCAGCACTTCCACGAGTCTTAAAAATTGTCCTTGGAGAGATGCTCGGTTCCAACCATACAAGTCGTATAAGCCGAGAACCTATCGCTGACTTTAAATCGGTATGGAATCAGGATGAAATTGAAACGGGATACGTAAGTCGAATTAGTCATCGCACCCTCTAAAACCAGGAGTAAACCTAGGTCTTGCCCTAAACCCAGCGCACTGGTCTCTAACATCTCTAGGCATTGTATCAAAAACCTTGATACGAGATCCCAAAATTTGTCTCTTTGCCAATATTCGAGCGTCTTCAGAAAACCCGCAAGTTTACACACTGCGAAAAACTCTCGAAACAGATCACGGATATAGCAGTTCACATAGAGTTAGATTACGAGATGACAACTCGTAGTCTTCCTTCTACATATAAAATACCATCGGCAGCAACACGCCTGATAACCGCTACATAAAAACTAGACCGTAAAGGTCTCGCTGGAAAACAAGTCATAAGAACCTTAACTCCAAGACGAACTACGAAAAGCTTGATCCCTTCAACAAGGGTACGTAGGCAGCCGTCATAAGGCGCAGCCCAAATCTTATCGCGTTCTACTTTTAGAGGAGCAAGAAGACCACTTACCACTGACTTTTTCGACCATTAATTCCGCCTAACTCACCTAACTTGCCTAACTTGCCAAGCCACTCGCTAGAACCTCACGCTATAAGCTCATGGTTCTAACGAGCTGGGGGGCTAACTGTTGGGGTCAAAATCGGTCACGACGGAATCAATGTCTGAAAGTCCGTAAAAATCGGCATGAACGTTTTTACGAAAAATAAATCTTCGAAAAAGATTTATCTTTACGAAAAGCTTTGCGGAAGAAACGCGAGTCATCGAACAAGAGTTCGAAAATGATCGCTACGTAGCAACAGAACACATGTTCCGCTCGGTCGCTACGTAGCGACCGAGCCCGAGCCCGAGCCAAGGCTTGGTCGCTACGTAGCAACCGAGCCCGAGCCAAGGTCGCTACGTAGCGACCGGGCTCGAGCAGGAGCTCGGTCGCTACATAGCGATCGAGCTCGAGCAGGAGCTCGGGCAGGAGCTCGAGCAGGAGCTCGGGCAGGAGCTCGTGCAGGAGCTCGAGCAGGAGCTAGAGCAGGAGCTCGAGCAGGAGCTCGGTCGCTACGTAGCGACCGAGCTCGTCCGAAACAACGATACACCATTAGTCCATGCATCATCGTCTACCTTTCGATGCTATCTCCCGAAGACCGTAGCGAACCCATTTCGCGATCCCGTGCCATTCTAAGTTATCGATCAAACTTTATCGTGCAAACCGCGGAAAGTTCGTTCTTTATCGAAAGAAGCCGTAATAAACGCTTCGAGTCGGAAAACGGCCCAAAGGGACCTAAGACATGACTTGGAGCCCAACTTACGATTTCTTAACCAACGACCCGTAAGCCGCGGGACGATTTACGCTTGGTTCGCAAGGAAAGATAAATGTCAAGTTTCCGCGGATAAATACGAAAATTTGAAGATAATTACGAAGATCTGAGAAAAATGGAATATCTCCATTTTTATGCTATGACGGCTTAAGGGCAGAAGGGAAAAAGCGTAAACCGACCTTGGAGCCAGTATATAAGGAGTTCTAGGCGAGAGGCATGGAGGAGGACTTTTTCAGAGCAAAACTTAGCACTTAGAGCAATTAGGCAACTTTCCGTTTTTGTTATTTCGAGCTGCGACTCAACTAGGTTTTGCAGTCTTAGGTTGTTAGAACTAGGAATCTCGCCGACAGCTCTCATAGCCAAGGCTTCTACCTTGTTGAACGCTCATACGCGGATTCGGAATAAAACTCCTTTTGCCCTCTCTTACGATTTATTATTTCTTTTCGTCTTTAGTTGCGTATTCTGATTGCTTGGCATGTGGTTTAACAGATATCCGGGACCTCTGGGAAATTAGGGTTTTCCTAACTTTCCTTATTTAAACGGAAATCGACAGTGCGAATTTCGGTTCCCACATGGAACTACTCAGACATGGCTAAGCAATTCATAACATCAGTTAAGTATAAAAACTTCATTAGAATAGTGAATAGATATCAATGGAGTTCCAATCACAAATTATAACTTTGGATCTTCTCTCCTATCTATCAAAATCCTAAAAACCTTTGCTGAAAATAATAAAACAATGAAACACAAGAAAATCACACTTTGCCTCTAACATGGCGGCAAAGCTTATATAATTAGGGTAAAACTCGTCAGGGGCAATCTTGTAAAATGGTAAAATCTTGGGCTTCAAGTCGGTTGTGACCAAACGAGCTTTCGGCGCGCTTCGCTGTCGATCGATTCCAAGTCATGCGTATCAATCGATTCTAGCTCTCCAATATCGACCGATTGTCGAGCTCGATGGTCATCTCGGGTGCTTGCTCCAAATATCTCCAAAATGCTCCAAAATCATCACTTATCTCCAAAACAACTTATAAACATAATAAACAGACTCAATAATATAATAATTATTAGTAAAAATACCTATAAACTATGGATGAAAACGGGTCAAATCCATAGTCAATCAACTCCCCCAGACTTACCCTTTTGCTTGTCGTCAAGCAAAACAAACAGGCAGTCTCTCTGAAAGAGGTTTTAAAACAGCAGGGACTCACATGATTTAAAACTTAGAATCATCACCTCTACAATATTGCAATCCACATCTAAGAAGTCCTAATCACAAAGCACATTATACCATATCCTAGTTTAGCAACCAAATTCATCTAACCAACAACTTAGCAAATCTTGTCTTTCATTCCCCTCTACCAACCTCATTTCATAGCATAAAATAAAAGTGAAGGCTTTACCTTGGGAGTATCGATCACATGATTCTAGGATTTTCAAACAAGTATCTGGATCTGCAGGTAAACATTAGTTCCTATCCTCTCTCTCTACTAATTTTCTCTCTTGGTCAAAGTCTGCTTATATGCAAGATCATTAACCAAGATTGGACAGACTTCCATGAATCAAGCCTTAATGGTGGTTGCCACCAAGTCCTGTTCACTTCTTTTTGACCTATATCCTAGAATTATTTGTGAAGCAAGCCTTAATGGTTGTAGCCACCAAGTCATTTTCTAATCTTTTACCTATGAAATTCTTATGAAGTAAGCCTTAATGGTTGTAGCCACCAAGTCCTGTTCGAATTCCTTCCTAATAAATCTCTAATATAATAATAAATAAAAATGATTTTTTATTCTATTCTATATATAATCTATATTTTGAAAATAGAGAGAGAAAGGGTGATAACTCTATATACACAAGGCTTTACCTTCTATACTTGTTAGAAGAATCCGATCTCATGCATACCAAGCCCCAAGACAAGCAGTTGTGTCATGTTTAATGTTGGAGGTCAGCTTTGTCCTTCAAAAAAATCTTAGCAACAGTGGATAGTTGACAGGTTGATCCACTTTAGTATCTTTAGTACTATCTGCAATCAGTAAATCTAGAATGGTGCTAAAGAGTGGTTAGATATCTAGCAAAATCTATAAGTTCATAATCCCCTTCTTGACTCAATAATAACTTAATTTGAAAACATTTTAATAAGACTCATAAGTAAATAAATATCAGTAAACCTCCCCCCAGACTTAAACTACACTGTCCCCAGTGTAAATTCAGTCGGATTTATGGTTAGAAATAAATCATAAGGACTCAATGTAACAAGTAAGAACGATATACCAGACCGGAATGAATGTGGACCGATGTAAGGATGTTGATATCGATCGACGCAGGTAGGGCAATGTCGATCGATGTTGACTGGTTCGCTTCGGTCGATACAGATGGCAATCGTCTACTCGGATCTTTTTTTGTTTTTTTTTTTTATTTCTATGACCTGCAATAATTAAAAACCAACATAAATAGTAAATCAATAAAAACTTAATAAATATTACCTAACAGTGGGTTGCCTCACACTCAGCGCTTTGTTATAGTCATTTAGCTTGACTTTGGAGGTGTTTTGGCTAGTAGTGTTGAGAACTGGTACTTGTTGGAAAACAAGTATCCATCTCTTCTTTGCGCTTGTTGAACCATGTACCAGTGAAGTCTCTCATTGCTTCATCCACTATGTGCCATTTATCCTTCATTGCTGCAGTTGTGTTTTCAATCCTCTGCAATCTTTCACCAAGATTCTCAAGGTTGAACTGATATCTGGTAAGTGTGGCGTAAGTGTTAGCTGAGATCTACTCTCCATGGTAAGGTGTGTTGGACATGTCGGATGTCGCCTTTGGTACTAGCCCGCCTCGGTTTGTATCACTGTCGATCGATGTTTGATTGTGAATGTCGATCGATCTGTTGTTGCGTCTGTCGATCGATAGCACTGCTTCTGGTCGACACGCAATGTAACTCCGAATCTCCACCAACTCCCCTTGTATAGCTTCAACCTTGGAGGTCAAAGCACTAATGCTAAGATCCATTGGGAAATAGATGTCATCACATCTCCCATCGAGCCTCTCCTCTGTAGTTTCCAGAGCTCTATAGATCCCTTCTACCAACTGATATATCGCTTCTCTGGTGTGGAAATCTGGTTGAGACTTCATCGTGTGTGGGCGTGGCGGATTGGTGTCGATCGATGCTGTCAAGCGGTTGTCGATCGATGTGTGATGCTGTCTGTCGATCGATGGTGATTGTCTGCTGTCGATCGATTGGGGTCGCCGTCTGTCGATTGATGGAGGTTGAGCAACGTCGGTCGCGTTCTGAATTCTGGCTATGTCTTGCTTCATCTCCTCCATGCAAGTGGTTAGCCAACTGATACTATCATTTAATGTATAGTATACACCATCAAGCTTCATCTGAAAAGTTTCTTTGTTCCTCTCATGTTCACCACAGACTCCATAGAACATCTCATTGATCTCGTCCTTGGTGTAGATCTCTGGTACCAACTTTGTCTGTGTGAATGAGCTAGCATGTTCAGGAAGACATATGTAGGTTGGTTCATCTCTTGAAGCTCTTTCCAGAAGTCTTCTGATATCTTTGTTGTGAACAGGAATGGTGTGTCCATCTAGATCTCTGGCAAATACTCGATCATCTCTGTAGCTCCATACTGATCTTTCTCTTCCCAGTAAAATCTTCGAGTGCCGTTGAAATCAAAGGCTCTCCTGCCAAATTCTGGCTGTCTATCGACCGATGTTGGGACGTCAACGTCGATCGATGGATGAGTTGTATGGCGAGATCGTTGTTTGAAGCTGTTTTCTATGCCACCAGCTGTGTCATAGAACTCCATTGTAGTCTTCTGTTCTGGGTTGCTGCGTTGATGCATGAACAGATTGTCTGCGCCATTGGCTGTCTGAAAGATATCTGCGATATCTTATCGAGATTCGTGTAGTGTGCGGCCGTCTATGGCTTTTGCGTAACCGTCAGGGTCCCTGAAAATACAAAATTCGTCTGGAGCTAGATACTGGTATCTAATTTATCTTTTTCGCTTACAGTGGTTTTCGGTATTGGATGGTTATCGATCGACGTAGTATTGTTGGTGTCGATTGATTGTTGAGGAAGAGTGTCGATCGATTGTTGGTGACGAGCGTCGACCGATTGGCTGAAATGAGTTCTTTCCCAAGCAGCTTCCGCTTGAATCTGATATGTATCATCGCGTTTTTGCATGTTGAGCAGCTCCTTGTCTGTGAAACTATCTTGTAGTTTATTTGCTCCTGGTGTGTTGGTTGCTATTTCTAATACAAAGCTCTCGTGGTGGTGTTCATCTGCCCAACTACCAATCGAGTAGTCTCCATCTCGAACACGGTTGAAGTCAGTGTCGACCTATTTGTAGTAGGCAGAGTCGGTCGATGCACGCTTTCGGCATCGTTGTTGAGGTTGAGTGTCGATCGATGGCCAGCTTGTCATGTCAATCGATAGTGCATTCCTTTCCAAAGAGGAATGATGTAAGAGTTTATCTTCTTCATCAAGGATGGCTCTGTACTCAGTGGCTCATTCCTCCTCATAGTCTTCATTATACTCGTTTGTATGCATATTTCGTACGGTGTAAGCGTCAATAGTGGATTGTAGTAGTCGTTCTCCCACTCATCTGGATAAGTATCGACCGATTCGTCTCCTTCTACGTAGGTCGATTTTGGATGGCTTGCGTTGATCGATGTAACTGGATGAGTGTCGATCGATTTCGAGTAGTCAGATTCGTACTCGACTCCACAGTGGCAAGCTGCAATGATTCCTGGATCATTGATCCTTCTAGGGATCTTCTGTGGCTTCTTGACTGGGATAAGGTCGTAGTGGGCATTAGGATCAATGAGTGTTAGACACAACTGGTTGGTTTGCAAGTTGGACACTACTCCCACTGTTGACAAGAAAGCTCTCCCAAGTAGTAGAGAAGAGTTCCAGTTTAACTTGATGTCCAAGACATGGAAATCAACTGGAACTAGGGCATTACTGTGGGAACCGAAATTCACACTGTCGATTTCCGTTTAAATAAGGAAAGTAGGAGAACCCTAGTTTCCCAGAGGTCCCGGATATCTGCTAATACCACACGCTAAGAAATCAGAACACGAGATAACAATGACAAATTATATGAAATCGCAAAAAGAGAGCAAAGAGAAGTCTTATTCCGAATTTGCGTATGAGCGTTTACAACAAGGTATAAGCCTGGGCTCGAGAGCTGTCGGCCAGATTCCTAGTTCTAATAACCCTTAGACGGCTAAACCTATATGAGTCGCAGCTCGAATAACAAAAACGGAAAGTTGCCTATTTGCCCTAAGTGCTAAGTTTTATGTGAAAAGTCCCTTTCTGCCTCTCACCTAGGACCCCTTTATATACTCGCTCCTAGGTCGGTTTACGCTTTTTCCTCTTCTGCCCTTAAGCCATCGTAACTTAAAAATGGAGATATTCCGTTTTCCCGATCTTTCTAATTATCTTCGAATACTTCGTACTTATCCGCGGAAACTTGACATTTATCTTTCCCATAAACCATCCTACGGTTAATGGGCTTTTGGTTAAGAAATATTAAGTGGGTTTCGACTCACGTCTTAGGTCTCTTTGGGCCGTTGTTTGACTCGAAAAGTTTATTACGGCTTCTTTCGATAACAACGAACTTTCTGCGGTTTTTATCGTAAAGTTCGATTGATGACTTCAAATGACGAGAAACATGAAATGGGTTGGCTACGATCTTCAGTAGATAGCATTAAAGAGTAGACGAGAATGCATGGATTCGTGTCGTATCGATTTTTAAGAAAGCATGGTCGCTACGTAGCGACCGAGCGACCAAGCTTCGGTGAGAGCTCGGTCGCTACGTAGCGACAGAGCCGTGTACGTGCTCGGTCGCTCCGTAGCGACCAAGCTTCGGTGAGAGCTCGGTCACTACGTAGCGACCGAGCCGTGTACGTGCTCGGTCGCTACGTAGCGACCAAGCTTCGGGAGAGCTCGGTCGCTACGTAGCGACCGAGCTTCGGGAGAGCTCGGTCGCTACGTAGCGACCGAGCTTCGGGGAGAGCTCGGTCGCTACGTAGTGACCGAGCTTCGGTGAGAGCTCGGTCGCTACGTAGCGACCGAGCCCCGTACATTCTTGGTCGCTACGTAGCGACCGAGCTTCGGGGAGAGATCGGCGCTACGTAGCGACCTGCTTTTGCGCTGGTTGCTACGCGGCAACCTTGTTCGAGTCTTTCTCCACAAGATTCTTCGTAAAAATAAATCTTTTTCTAAGATTAATTTTTCGTAAAAATGCTCATGCCGATTTTTACGGACTTTCAGACATTGATTCCGTCTTGACCGATTTTGACCCCAACAGTTAGCCCTCCAGCTCGTTAGAACCATGAGCTTCTAGCGTGAGGTTTTAACGAGTGGTTTGGCAAGTTAGGTGAGTTAGGCGAAATTAATGGTCCAAAAGGTTCGTGGTAAGTGGTCTTCTCGCTCTTCTAAGAGTAGAACACGAAAAGATTGGGGCTGCGCCTTATGACGGCTGCCTACGTACCCTTGTTGGAGGGATCAAGCCTTCCGTAGTTCTTCTTGGAGTTAAGGTTCTTATGACTTGTTTTCCAGCGAGACCTTTACGGTCTAGTTTTTATGTAACGGTTATCAGGCGTGTTGCTACCGATGGCATTTTATATGGGTGTAGAAGGAAGATTACGAGTTGTCATATCGTAATCTAACTCTGTGTGAACTGCTATATTCGTGATCTGTTTCGAGAGTTTTCCGCAGTGTGTAAATCTTGCGGGATTTCTGAAGACGCTCGAATATTGGCAAAGAGACAAATTTTGGGATCTCGTATCAAGGTTTTTGATACTATGCCTAGAGATGTTAGAGACCAGTGCACTGGGTTTAGGGCAAGACCTAGGTTTACTCCTGGTTTTAGAGGGTGCGATGACTAATTCGACTTACGTATCCCGTTTCAGTTTCATCCTGATTCCATACCGAGTTAAAGTCCGCGATAGGTTCTCGGCTTATACGACTTGTATGGTTGGAACCGAGCATCTCTCCAAGGACAATTTTTAAGCCTCATGGAAGTGCTGACCAAAAATTTTGGGTTTCTTTTATAGCGCTATTATCCTTGTGTCGGATGTACGAGAGTCATCTCCACGAGATGGCTAAGTCTGTTTAGGACGTTAAGAGTTCGTTGTGATCAGCAACAAACTTAATGGTAAAAAATACCGTTTCGAGTCTTCGCGAAGGATATGCTTTGAGAAGATGTTAGTGCGTCTGACTGTCTGGTCTTCCAAGAAAGTGTTTTTATCGAGGAAGGAAATTTCGTCGAAGAACAAATCTTCAGGCGTCTGCGACGTCTCGCGAGGCTGAAGATTTTTATTCTTTCGTATGCCGCGTTTCGTGCTTGAAATGCTTGCGGGCTTGAAGATGTTTTGCGATGTTTCAAGGGTTTAGTCTTAGCCCTGCGTTTGAGAAACGTTCTTGTTTGACTACGGATGTTCGCAGCCAAAATTGTTGTTCCTGTTTGGATGCTAATAATTTGATTTGCAATCGAGGAATTAGGACTGAGGTGTCGCGTAAATTTTTCCATGGGAAGAAGCGTTTTCCTTCATAGTGCTTTGTGAAGAGTTGGCTTTCCGAGATCTATTTCGTGCATTTTTTAGGATGTTTCGTATAGCTCTAGAAGCTTTGTTACGAATTTTTCCTTACATGCCGCATATTATGGGTAAAATGTTGCGGGCTTAAAGTGAATTGTGGAGCGTATTGAACTCGGTCAATTTTCGAAAAGTTTATATTTTCATTTTACCATTTGGTTGTTAGGATTGAGTTTCGTTACGAAGAATTTATCATATGACTTCCGACTGTAGGCTATACGATAATTATTCTTTTAATAGTCACACGACGTTTTTAGACAAATCGTAGATTGTCGTTTAGCCGTTAAGTGATGGAGCTATGGTTTCTCAAATAGTTTGGCTTGGCGTGAGGGATGTGTTCACTCAGATAGCCAAGGATGTTGTAGGTCAAGGATTAGACCATGGTACTTTAACATTTAAGGTCATGTTAGTTTACGATCGTCCTTAAAGGGGATGGCAAATATTGGTTTGGACCTTTAGTGGAAGGCGTAATTGACCGAGGGCCAAAGAGAGCTTGTTGAGATTGATAGGCCAAGTTTGCCGGGGTTATCCATGCTAATATGGCCGATAGTCGTAGAAAACGATTCTCCGCTCTAGGTTTCAGTTATACGACGAATATTTCGTACAATGTGACCTATAGTCTTATGAAAATCAAATCTTTTTTGCTTGAGGAAGACGAAGCCCAAGAGGTTTGCTACATAACCAGTGGGGAGTCAGTGGCAGGACGACTGCCTTCTCGGATGTGACCGAGGGAAAAGAAAAGAAGAAGCCAGCGAGCCGCATGGTTCTTCATAAAGCCTGTTATGTTAACTCTAGAAAGTTTCTTCGTAAGACTTGGTCTGATTGTACGAAGGATTTTTCGCGTAAGTAACGGGGACCGGTTATACGAAGGTTGTAGATCGGTGATATGTAAACATATGTTAAAGTAGCGTTGTTTCTATGGGTTTCACGAGAAACGTTTCTGCTGTGATTTCGATCCTAGGTGAAAGTTGCTTGGAGTTAGTCATGGAGTGTTACCGAAGTTTATTTCATTACGATCTAGTCACAGAACGTTTTTCATAGGTTTTATGAAAGGATTCTCATGACACATTCGTTTCTGGAACGAATTAGTCGACCAGAGGTGGATCTAGCCACCATCGGGAGGAAAGCATCTCTTTGTCCACGATGCTACATCTATTCTCGAGTTTTCTTCGTCACAAATGTTTTCGATGCTTTTCCGTGACTCACTTCGTACAATGGAAACTGAAAGAAATGCTTTGGTGATTGAAGATTTCTCGTAGAAATTTTTAAACGAAACTGGCTTTTTAAACTGGAAAGGGCTTCAATACTTTGGCTAATCGTCGAGTTTCAGTTTGATATTGGTATATGTTTTCTGTACGCATGATTGCGACAAGAAATGACATATAGTCTTTGAGATTATCTTCATTATCGTATATCGCCAAACCGTAATTTCGCATGACTTTGTCGTAACTGTTTTCGTCTCGATATGTTGCTAGCGTTTAGACGAATTTTAGATTGTCGTTTGCCTATTTGAGACGATTTGCAAAAGTTTTGGAGTTTGGGAGTATACGAGTATAGTATACGTACCTACTCCCCCTTTTTTTTTACGAAAGAAAGCAGTTGAACCGATATTTTGAAGGGTTGTGTATGTTTCTTCTTCTAAGGTTTGAAATGATCAATAATTCTGGACGATTTAAAGATGACGCTTGGACTGTGATTTGGTTTGTTTCCACTTTGACGACTTGGAATATGTCGGTTCCGAGAAAATTGCTAGAAACGAATCGGTTTTACGACGACGTTCATGTTTCTCATTTTTCTCTCTTTAGGAAGCGAGCTTGATATGCGTGGCGTTCGTTTCTCGATTTTCGGAGAGTTTAGATCGGTTTGCAAGATCTGGCTGAACAGTTACGGAACGATATATCGAGACAAGAAAAATAGCCTAAGACTTAGTTCGCTAGACTATCCACCTAGGTTTTACGTTCCCTGAAGTTCTATGGCAGTCTCAAAGGTTTTTTTATTTCTTAGTAATTTCCTACGAAAATTCCAAGTCTGATTTCAAAAATTTCAAGTCGAAAATACCTTAGTTCTCTCGAAGACGCAGTTTTGTCTCTTCTCAGTTTTGCTTGCTTATTTCCCCTTCCTCTTCTCGTGTATGTTCGCCATTTTCGATATTGGTCTTTATCCTTTAAACTTGACATTTATCTTCCGAACTTGGGTGTAATCTTGTCCTTAGATACGACGTCAATTTTTATAAAAAGGTTAAACGTAATGGTATAGTTGAGGCGGCTAAGGTGTTAAGTTAACCGTTGCCGTTTTATACGATTAATCTGAATCCAAGTGAGAAAACAAGTCTTTGCGGTTTTTTTTTATCGTAAAGTTTCAATGGTAACTCCAATCAAGACAAAAAAAGAGAAATTTCGATCGAGATTTGAAGGAGAACACAAAGATGGAGGTAAGGGCGAGTAGGAGCAAGCGAAGGAGTTTAGACGAGTCTTACTTGTTTTTGTCGTAAAATCTAAACGGAAACTCTGATTGAGACGAAACGAAAAGCGTTTCGATGAGGATTCAAAAGAGGACCTAAAGGAGGACCTTTCTGAGGCCTGACAGGTCGCTATGTAGCGAGTGAAGGTCTGACAGGTCGCTACGTAGCGAGTGGAAGCAAGCCAAGAAGAGTCCTACTTATTTTCGTCGTAAAATCTCAACGGAAACTCCGATTGAGACGAAACGAAAAGCGTTTCGATGAGGATTCAAAAGAGAACCCAAAGGAGGACCTTTCTGAGGCCTGAAAGGTCGCTATGTAGCGAGTGAAGGTCTGACAGGTCTCTACGTAGCGAGTGGAAGCAAGCCGAGAAGAGTCTTACTTGTTTTCATCGTAAAATCTCAACGGAAACTCCGATTGAGACGAAACGAAAAGCGTTTCGATGAGGATTCAAAAGAGAACCTAAAGAAGGACCTTTCTGAGGCCTGACAGGTCACTATGTAGGGAGTGGAGGTCTGACAGGTCGCTATGTAGCGAGTGGAAGTAAGCCAAGAAGAGTCCTACTTGTTTTCGTCGTAAAATCTCAACGGAAACTCCGATTGAGACGAAACGAAAAGCATTTCGATGAGGATTCAAACGAGAACGCAAAGGAGGACCTTTCTGAGGCCTTCCAGGTCGCTACGTATCGAGTGGAGAGTTGGCTTGAGCTCGGTCGCTACGTAGAGACCGAGCTGTGTGCGTGCTCGTTCGCTATGTAACGACCGAGCTGTGTGAAGGCTCAGTCGCTACGTGCTCGGTCGCTACGTAGCGACCGAGCTGTATGGGTGCTCGTTCGCTACGTAGCGACCGAGCTGTGTGCGTGCTTGGTCGTTACGTAGCGACCAAGCTGTGTGAAGGCTCGGTCCCTACGTAGCGACCGAGCTGTGTGCGTGCTCGGTCGCTACGTAGTGACCGAGCTGTATGCGTGCTCGGTCGCTACGTAGCGACCGAGCTGTGTACGTGCTCGGTCCCTACGTAGCGACCGAGCTTCGGGGAGAGCTCGGTCGCTACGTAGCGACCGAGCTTTGGGAGAGCGACCGAGCCGTGTACGTTCTTGGTCGCTACGTAGCGACCGAGCTTCGGGGAGAGCTCGGTCGCTACGTAGCGACCAGCTTTTGCGCTGGTTGCTACGCAGCAACCTTGTTCGAGTCTTTCTCCGCAAGATTCTTCGTAAAAATAAATATTTTTCTAAGATTTATTTTTCGTAAAAACGTTCATGCCAATTTTTACGGACTTTCACACATTGATTCCGTCGTGACCGATTTTGACCCCAACAATTACCAATCTGCACCTCTAGGTCTCTCACAATTCCTCATGAGTTCTTCTGGGAACAATCCACAAAAGTGAACAATTCCAGCGAAGGCTCCACCTACAGACCCAAATGGTCTGCCATAACCCTAGGTGGAATGCTGACTGATGCTCCTGTGTCGCACAAGGCATGTGGGAATTCAATACCCTTCACCGTGCATGGTATTGCAAATTGCCCAGGATCACTCTTCTTCTTCAATGAAATCCTCATCCTCATCTTTTCTCTAACTTCACAGAACATTCTCCTGATGTCTTCGTCTTTCTCTCTGGTTTCTCTGAAGAACATCCACAATATGTGGGTGTAATAAGCTTCTTCGAATGGCTTATGCAGAGGAATCCTGAAGACTCTCTTTTGGAAATTTTCCTTTTCCTTTTCATTAGCCCACTCTTCAGATGTTTCGCCACTTTTTCCTTTCTTCTCGTTAGGGTTCTTCCAGTAGAAACCCTATCCTCTTCCATAGGATCATCTCTGTTGGGGTCAAAATCGGTCACGACGAAATCTATGTCTGAAAGTCCGTAAAAATCGGCATGAACATTTTCTACGAAAAATAAATCTTAGAAAAAGATCTATTTTTACGAAGAATCTTGCGGAGAAAACACATTCATAAAAAATCGGAGAAAGACGCGAACAAGGTTGCCGCATAGCAACTAGCGCAAAAGCTGGTCGCTATGTAGCGACCGAGCTCTCACCAAAGCTCGGTCGCTACGTAGCGTGGTCGGTCGCTACGTAGCGTGCTCGGTCGCTACGTAGCGTGCTCGGTCGCTACGTAGCGTGCTCGGTCGCTACGTAGCGTGCTCGGTCGCTACGTAGCGTGCTCGGTCGCTACGTAGCGTGCTCGGTCGCTACGTAGCGTGCTCGGTCGCTACGTAGCGTGCGATGTCGTTACGTAGCGTGCTCGGTCGCAACGTAGCGTGCTCGGTCGCTACGTAGCGTGCTCGGTCGCTACATAGCGTGCTCGGTCGCTACGTAGCGACCGAGCTCTCCCTGAAGCTCGGTCGCTACGTAGCGACCAAGCTCTCACCGAAGCTTGGTCGCTACGTAGCGACCGAGCACGTACACGGCTCGGTCGCTACGTAGCGTACTCGGTCGCTACGTAGCGACCGAGCACGTACATGGCTCGGTCTCTACGTAGTGACCGAGCTCTCATCGAAGCTTGGTCGCTACGTAGCGACCGAGCACGTACATGGCTCGGTCGCTACGTAGCGACCGAGCACGTACACGGCTCGGTCGCTACGTAGCAACCGAGCTCTCACCGAAGCTCGGTCGCTACATAGCGAACGAGCACGTACACGGCTCGGTCGCTACGTAGCGACCGAGATCTCCCCGAAGCTCGGTCGCTACGTAGCCACCGAGCTCTCACCGAAGCTCGGTCGCTACGTAGCGACCGAGCACGTACACAGCTCGGTCGCTACGTAGCGACCAAACACGTACACGGCTCGGTCGCTATGTTGCGACCGAGCTCTTGCCGAAGCTCGGTCGCTACGTAGCGACCGAGCAAGTACACGGCTCGATCGCTACGTAGCGACCGAGCTCTCCCCGAAGCTCGGTCGCTACGTAGCGACCGAGCACGCACACGATTCGGTCACTACATAGCGACCGTGCTTTCTTAAAAATTGATACGACACGAATCCATGAATTCTCGTCTACTCTTTAATGCTATCTCCCGAAGACCGTAGCCAACCCATTTCATGTTTCTCGTCATTTGAAGTCATCAATCGAACTTTACGATAAAAACCGCGGAAAGTTCATTTTTATCGAAAGAAGCCGTAATAAACGTTTCGAGTCAAACAACGGCCCGAAGAGACCTATGACGTGACTCGAAACCCACTTACGATTTCTTAACCAAAAGCCCATAAACCGTAGGACGGTTTATGCTTGGTTGGCAAGGAAAGATAAATGTCAAGTTTCCGCAGATAAATATGAAGTATTCGAAGATAATTAGAAAGATCGGGAAAAACGGAATATCTCCATTTTTAAGTTATGACGGCTTAAGGGCATAAGAGGAAAAAGCATAAACCGACCTAGGAGTGAGTATATAAGGATTCCTAGGCGAGAGGCACGTGAGAGAATTTTGGAGACTCAGAACTCTCGGCACTTAGAAACCCTGAAGCATTATTCTCGACATGCTCTGTTTCCATGACTTGCACCCGATTACCAGACGAACGCGCATAAGCAGTTCGATCTCTTGGTTCACTCTTGAACTACGTTCGGCTTGATCCTCGAAAGGGGTACGTAGGCAGCCTTTCATAAGGTTCAGTCCAAAATCAATCAAAAACCTTTTCTGTATTTTCTTCATCTTTTGTTATCGAGCTACGAATCAACTAGGTTTGAGCTTTTAGGCCGCTAGAACTAGGTTACTCGCTGACAGCCTTTGCGGCCAAAGATTTTATGATCTCTTGTAATGATCGCAACGCTCTTACGCGGACTCGAAATAAGTTCTACTGTTTTCTCTAAATTCGTTTGTTATCTTTTCACGATTTCCGCATATATTTGGTCACTTGCCGTTGGCTCTCGCAGGGATCCGGGACCTCTGGAAAATTAGGGTTTTCCTAGTTTCCTAATTTAAACGTAAATAGACAGTGCGAATTTTGGTTCCCGCAATATCCATCATCTGAAGGTGTCCTGACAGGCTCAGGTGGTTGTTCTGAAGGTTTAGGTTTGGGCCTGAGTGCGTTAAGTCGTGCCACATCTATCTTCTGCATCTGCACTCGGTACGTAATAGGGGCTCGTCGATTGATAGGTGGTTATGGTTGTCGATCAATATAGGCTTCAGAGTGTCGATCGATATTGCTGTTGGCATGTCGATCGATTCAGACTTTATCGGGGCTGGGCAGATGTGGGTGTTTTGCTGCGAACTCCTCGTGAGTTAGAATCTTCACGGCATTGGAAGACGTGGTTGATTCGTAGGCATTGTCAATCAATGCTCTGGAGTTCCTATCGATCGATTTGTGTTGGTGTATATCGATCGATGTTCGGTGTCTGGTGTCGATCGACACCAATGTGATCCGCCGAAACTCATCAAACTCTCTACCTCGAAATCACCTTCTCGCAGCTTATCTTCCTTTACCACTTCCCAAAAGTCATCCTCAATGATGGCATTCACGTGGGGCTTCATCACATCATCCCCTACTCCTCTTGTTGAAGCTTCCTGCCTCCTAATAGCATCTCCTATCTGCACAACCTATATCTCCATCTTCTTCACATGAGTGCTCAAAGTCTCAAACTTTGTGTTCAGGTTGGTGTAGACAGAATCTATCTTCCCATCGAAGTTCACTGTCATTTGCTGCTGTGCCTCAAGAACCCTATTGAGCATCTCTTCAATCTTGCTCTCTTGAGTAGGCGACAGTGGCTTCTGGTAGTAGGAACTTCCAAAATTCCTGTTGTTGCTGTAGCTGTTGTTGTAGGGTTTCTGGTACTGCGAGTTTTGGTTGAAGTTACTCCTATTTCCATAGGAGTTTCTGTTTCCACCCTAGTTTCCAAAACCTTGGAATCCAGCTCCACCAATGTAGTTCACCTCTTCTTCCTCTACTCTACCCTCTACATCTTCTGCATCTTCAACAAAGCTAACCTGCTTCCTGAGAAGCTTGTGAACACTGTCCAGTTTTGTCTTCACCTCATCCATCTGATCATTCCCAAGGATGGTGGCAGATATTTTCCTCTTAAAATCAGTGTCCTTGGTGCTGTTGCTAGATGCTAGGTTTTGAATAACCTTGACTGCCTCCTCTGGATTCCTGGTGTTGAAGATCCCATTGCTGGAAGCATCAAGAGCCATCTGGTACTGCACCGCAATGCCTCTGTAGAAAGTAGTGAGCAGTTGTACTTCATTGAATCCGTGGTGTGGACAGTCTCTCTGGTAAGACTTGAATCTGATCCAAGAGCCTCTGAATGATTCTGCAGGCTCCTGAGTGAATGTAGCAATCTTACTCCTCAAGTCTTCAGCGCGCGCCTCTTCAAAGAAATTGCATAAGAAAGCATTCTTGATGTCGCTCCAGGATTTAAGAGATCCTGGTTGTAACTGCTTGAGCCAATGCAGAGTTTCTCCAGCAAGTGAATATCTGAAAAGCTTGCATAATAGGTAGTCCTCAGAGACTCCTTCGACTCTGATAGCAGATATCAGATCCTCGAACCTCTCCAGATGGTCCATAGGATGCTCGTGTGATAGTCCAGGGTAGGGTAGCTGTCCCACAAGTGTGTAGTACTGCGCTTTAAACTCAAAATCCCTCTCAATGGTGGGAGGAAGGATGGCTGATCTGTTGATGTAGTAGCGATCTGGACGGTTGTAGTCAGCCAACATCTTGGGTTGCGCAGCCTCATCTACAGGTAAGGTAGTACATGTAGTAGTAGCATCAGGCTCAGGGATTGCAGCCCCCTGAGCATTTATTCTCTGACCTGCTGCATTACGCGGATGACCCTCCTGGTCATGCAGGTCTCCATTGTTGTCCCGAACAAGTATCAAAGGCGCAACCATGTCTCGCGGCTCAGTATCGATCGATGTTCGAGATGGAATTTCAATCGATGGCGGATGAAGGATGTCGTTCGACGGAAGGTTTGTGTTGTTGGTCGACAGGGGTGAGCGAGAATCGGTCGACGGGACTGGTGTCTGGGTCGATGGTGGTTGAGCAGAATCGAGCAACACGGAAGTGTTGTTGTTGGTCGATAGGGAGTGCGCTTCCTTGCGGATCGTGCGTTCCAAAATTGCAGGATCTGGTGAGAATATCAGTTGAGTTTTCTTGTTGCTTCTGGTACTGTTGGGCATATACTTAAAAATCCAAGAAAAAAATTTATGTCAGAAAACTTAACAAAAATTAGAAAAATAGGTGACCAAAGTTCCCCGGCAACGGCGCCAAATTTGATACCACTCAAATTATCCTAAGGAGTGATTTATACTCTCTCAAATAAGAGGTCGAGTTGTAGTACTTAGGGATCGAATTCACAGGGAGCTAGGGAATCTAAGGATTCTAATTTGATTTGTTAAGCAAATATGTTTTTTAGAGTTTTAAATGTAAATTGCAGTTTATATTGAACAAGTGTTTGTTCAATAACAGGTTTGGGGTTTTGGTGCTTAAAAAGGACATAGCTAGACTTAGGGTTTTTATTCAGGAAAGTTGGAATTATAATCCTACAGATGCCTAATGAGTTGCATGCATGATATTGTAAAGCTTAACTACTTGATCAACAAGTCAATCAGCTCTCGCGTGTATTGAATTGTCTATTAACTAGATCTATGATCTCAACTCTCGTTATATTGATCAATAAAAAGTGTCGATCGATATTCTAATGGGCATATCGATCGATACACCTTTTGCACCGTCGATCGAATATTCAAGTGTGATATCGATCGACGCACTCTAGTTAAGCTTTATGCGCGGGTTGAATGAAGGCTTGCTAAGCTCACTAGATCAGCTCTCGCCTTTCTCATAGCAAGAAACATAGTTCTATTAGAATGTTTTCAGGATTAGAATAAAGCTCTCGCTTTTATAAATCAATCCAAGGGCAGGTTCTAGGTAGCTAATCTAGACACAGGCATTAATGAACAATCCTAAAGATGATTATCACAACTCAACAATCTATAGATGGGGCTAATTCCTCCTAACCTATTTACACCCTAAAATCTAACAATGGAACTACTCAGACATGGCTAAGCAATTCATAACAGCAGTTAAGTATAAAAATTCATTAGAATAGTGAATAGATATCAATGGAGTTCCAATCACAAATTATAACTTTGGATCTTCTCTCCTATCTATCAAAATCCTAAGAACCTTTGCTGAAAATAATAAAACAATGAAACACAAGAAAAGCACACTTTGCCTCTAACATGGCGGCAAAGCTTATATAATTAGGGTAAAACACGCCAGAGACAATCTTGTAAAATGGTGAAATCTTGGGCTTCAATCTTGTAACAAAACGTGGTGAAACTGATCCAGACTATGCCGGCGCAGTGGAAGATGCATGATCGGATCACAGCCAATGATCTTGGTAATGGGAAATTTCTTCTCAACTTTGTTAATGAAGAAGATCTACAATCCGTTCTCCGTCAAGGGCCTTTCCACTTCAACTTTTGCATGGTAGTGCTTGTTTGATGGGAACCGGTTGTTCATGATGACTATCCTTGGGTCATCCCGTTTTGGGTAGAGGTTACATGCATTCCACTACATTTGTGGACGATTAAGAACCTGCGAAACATTGGTAATAGACTGGGTCACATTGATACGGTTGAGCTAACAGCAGGTCGGATGCTAATAGATGTGGACACTAGGAAGCCACTTACTTTCACTAGGAAGATTGCATCTCCAGAGGGAGATGAAGTCTCCATTCAAATTCACTACGACAAGCTCTTCAAGCATTGTACAACCTGTAGGATGTTAACGCACCTCATGTCCGATGTCTTTGCAGGCTGTAAACACTCAGGGAGACCGCACTGGTGTCTTTGCACGAGTCCAGCTCCCTATGAACGAAGTGTCTCGATAGTCTTTGCTGCGAGATGAGAAGCCATTTGAAAAGTGTGATCGCTCTGGCCGTTTTGATTATGGCACGACTTGTCGTCTCAGTAACTTGCCGACGAGGAAGGATAGCCAAGCAGATGGTTTCATGAAGGATGCTAGGGTCTCTCATTATCGTAATGATGCTCAAAACTATCGACATGGGAGGGAACATAGCGGGTATGATGACAAGTATGTAAGGAGAGCATGTGGTTTTGATAGGAAGATCAATAATAAGCCACCACACCGTAACTCTCGATATGCTCCGTATGAGAAGAAAGATAAATAATCATGGAGAGTTAAAGAGCAAAATGAGACACGTGATATTGGGTTTGTTGGACGTCACGAGTCTTATGCTCATCATTCTAAACAAACTCAGATTTAACGTTCTTCTAACAACACTTCAGACGTTCTGGAGCATAATGATCGTCAGAGTAGTGGAAGGAAGATTGCAAGTAAGATAGTAACACTAGCTCGAGATGATCAAGAGAACAATGTCACAATATGAGACAGAGGATTAGCTCGAACATTATCTTTCTCTCCTAAGGAGAAACTCTTAACCGCTTATGATCAGATCATAGATGCATTAAATGATATGGAAATCATTGGCACAAGCAATATCGAGGGGGACCCATACGAGACAGCGATGGTGGGTGAGGATCATGACGATGATTTGTTAGGGGATGCTCTGTTGGATATGGAAGATAGTGTCATGAATGATGCAGAGGAGATGGTTGATACAGGCTCGCGGGAGAAGGCTGACACGGCCAAAACTGAAAAGTCGAAGGCTTTATCTTATAAGAGTGGAGGACTTTCTGGAATCCCTTTGGGTTTACAGAGTAAGAAGGCGGAGTTCCTCCGTCGAGGATCTCCAAAACTGCGCAGATCATCTTCAAGAGATACAGCCCATTCAGGAAGACAGCGCACTGGTCCGATAAGAGACATGAAAGGCAGTACACGTAAGAGTAAAGGTTTGGAGGGGTCCAAAAACACCTCCAGACGTCATCCATGAAGACAATCAGTTGGAACTGTCGAGGGATTGGGAGCGACCTCACAGTTCGACGCCTTACGGAGATGTGTCAGAAGCACCGCCCAGGACTTGTGTTCCTTTCTGAAACGAAGAATAGGAGGCTGCTGTTGCAAAACATTCAGGCCGACTTAGGATTTGATCATTTGTTTACTGTTGAGCCACTTGGTCTCAGCGGAGGTTTACCTTTATTTTTTATGGATGAATTTCAAGTTAATGTTTTATTTTCGAATAACCGTATGATTGACATTGAGGCAGTCATTGATGGAATAAAAGTCTATATGACATTTGTTTATGGGGATCCGGTACTAGAAAGATGAGATCAAGTTTGGGAACGTCTTACACGTTTCTCAACAACAAGAACTGGACCTTGGTTCATGATAGGAGATTTTAATGAAATTATGTGTCACAATGAGAAAGAAGGGGGGAGACAGCGTCCTGATAGTACTTTCATGCCATTTAAGCAAATGCTAAATGATTGTGGGATGTTAGAGTTTCCTTTCACGGGGGACATGTTTTCATGGGTAGGGACGAGAGCAGGACGTGTAACTGTTCGATGTTGTCTAGACAGAGCAGTAGGAAATGATTTTTGGCATGAGAAGTTCCCACACTCTAATGTAAAGTACATGAGGTTATGAGGATCAGACCATCGCCCGATTCTCGCAGACATACTCACAAAGCCAACGAGAAGATCAAAAAAAATTCAAATTCGACAGAAGATGGCAAGACAATGAGGAACTAAGGCAAGTCATTCTGGATGGATGAAAATCTCCTGATCTCCCCCCCCCCCAGTGTGACTATAATGGAACATATCTCTAGCTGCCGAAAATCCTTGAGTGAGTGGAGGAAACAACACAATATTAACTCGGCGAAGCTAGTGGAGGAACTAAAGGAGAAAGTCGAGGGTTTATACGCAGACGATAATGCGACGACTAAGGAAATTGCAGCAGTGTTGAAGGAACTCTCTGATGCTCTTAAAGCAGAAGAAATGTTTTGGAAACAGAAGAGTAGAGTGTTTTGGCTGAGAGAGGGAGATAAAAATACAAAATTCTTTCATGCCTTAACGAAGCAAAGGAGAGCAAGGAACAAAAGCACACAACTACTGGATGCAAATGGTAACATAGTTGAGGACGAGGAAGGTCTGGTAGCCATTGCTACTAGCTATTTTCGGCGAATCTTTGAGTCTTCTACTCCAGAAGACATTGAAGAGGCGCTATCTAAAGTTCCTACGACGATTACGAGATTGATGAATGACAGCCTCACAGCTCCTGTTTCCGAATGGGAAGTCAAATTAGCTCTCTTTGCCATGCATCCAGATAAGGCGCCGGGACCAGATGGGATGACTGCACTTTTTTACCAGAATTGTTTGGATATAATCAAAGAGAATTTAACTCTTATGGTTAATAAATTCCTTTTTGATGGGACTATGGCCAATGGTCTGAATGATACAAATATATGTCTTATCCCAAAGACAACTATGCCTAATGATATCAATTCAGACCCATAAGCTTGTGCAATGTCAGCTACAAGATCGTCTCTAAGGTCTTATGTCAGAGACTAAAGAAAGTCTTGCCAGGATTGATATCAGAAATCCAGTAAGCCTTTGTTGCTGGAAGACAGATTTCGGATCATATCATGATTGCTCAAGAAATGTTTCATGCCCTGCGAACCAAACCAAGTGGACGAAATAAAAGGATGGCCATCAAGACAGATATGAGTAAAGCATATGATAGGATGGAATGGTCGTTTATTGAAGCTGTGATGCGAAAGATGGGCTTCTCCGAAACTTGGATCACCTGGATTATAAGGTGCATTACGTCGGTTAAATATAAAGTTCTTATGAATGGGCAGCCAAGAAGAAATATTGTTCCAGGTAGAGGCCTGTGTCAAGGAGATCCTTTGTCTCCTTTCATTTTTATTCTGTGCACGGAAGCGCTCGTTAGCCTTCTCAATCATGCAGAAAACCAAGGGAAGATAACGGGGATGCGTGTCACACGCGCATGTCCTTCGGTATCCCACCTTCTCTTTGCTGATGATAGCCTTTTCTTCTGTAAGACGGAGCCCCGTGAATGTGAAGAAGTAATGAAAGTAGTCAGGACATATGGTAAAGCATCTGGCCAATGTATTAACTTTGATAAATCTTCCTTACTCTTTGGTAAGAGGATTAATGCAGCTACTAGGCAAGAGATTAAAGATGTACTTGGAATACATAATGATGGTGGGATGGGAAAGTACTTGGGAATCCCAGAGGATATTAGTGGCTCCAAATGTAAACTCTTTGCATTTCTAAAGGAAAACCTGATGCATAGAGTAAATGGATGGACAGGTAGATGGCTCTCAAAAGGGGGGAAAGAGGTAATGATCAAGTCCATTTTACTTGCTCTTCCGACATACGTTATGTCGATGTTTCTGCTCCCATTAGAGATTTGTGAAAACCTTGCTAGTGCCATTGCACAATGTTGGTGGAGTTCGAATCCACCAAAAAGAAAAATACACTGGGCGAAATGGGAAAAGGTCTGTCTACCAAAAGAAGAGGGCGGGATTGGCTTCCGTTTAATTCATAAGTTTAATCTAGCACTATTGGCAAAGCAATTATGGAGATTGGTTCAGTACCCTGATTCACTGGTTGCCAGAGTCCTAAGGGGTAGGTATTATAGAATGACGTCGACATTAAGAGAAATCTCTGCAAGTAGTCCATCATATGTGTGGACAAGCATTTTCGCCGCAAGGAAGTTTTTGCTTCTAGGGATCATACAGAAGATTCATTCTGGTTATGAAGTAAAGGTGTGGGAGGATCCGTGCATTCCAACGACACCTGCTAGATCAGCTACACCTGTAGCGCCTGTGATGCACCTGAATATAAGAGTTAGTGACCTCATTAATCAGGAATCGAAAGAATAGGACGTTGGGTTACTGATATATGGTGTTTTATACATCTTGTATATATGCTTTTCAATTGGTTTTCAAGTCTTTATCGAGTCTTCCTAGTCCTTTTCGAGTCATTACAGGTCTGGAGTTGCATTGGATGAGAGATGGACCAGCTGGAACAAAAGAGGTAGAAAACAATGCAATTTGGTGATTTTCATGCAGAACAGTCTTGATGACTGTTCCGGATAGCGGAGCAACCCGAGTTACTTTTCTGGATAGAGCGGAACAACCCGAGTGCCTGTTCCAGCGGTAAAGATTTTTAAGGAAACTACAAACTATTTCGGGATTTGCCCTAATCTCTCTATTTTCTCTCCCAGCCGCCTGTGGCTTTGATATATCTTCTTTTTTTGTTTCTCCTGACTATTCTACGCTTTTTTTCTTTGAGAAGAAACCAGACCTTAGAGTTGGAGACTTGAGATTTTGCTACTTTGTAAAGGGAGAAGGCCATCTCTCTCGAATTAGATAAGAACCCCTGAACCCTATTACTTTATTTCAGTCATATTTCATGTTGCTTTATATCTCTGTCTATGTGTTTTCTTGCTTCATGGCTGAGTAGTCAGCTTGCTTAGTCTAGGGTGTTAGGGTGTTAAATCCGTGAGCTTGACATAAATAAGTTATAAATCGATTGTCTTCGTTCACTGTTGTTCTTAAGGCTTGCATCAAGGTAACCAATTAGTGCCTGATTCTAGGTTTAATCTATTCATCAAAAGTGTTATAGGTTGCTAGACATAACTTGAATGAGCATTGCATCCCTAACCAGCGAAAGTAGATGTTAGGGTGTTTTGTGAACACATCGGACTTGATCTTTATTGCTTGCTGTCGCGTCTTGATCCAAACGAGAGTTAGGTATCAAGATCGATCAGCATAGGGGGGTAGTACCACGACAGTGGACTGTTCTATTTGAGTGATCCGAGTTCTAGAGTTGCTCTTAATTGAACTTGAATAATTGTTTGGCTCACACTTGTTTAACACCTGATCAAACCACCCTAGGCTAGCATTTTAATTATCTAAATACTTTAATTAATCTTGTTACTTGTTTCTCACGAAACCCTCAAATCTTAAAACGCCCATATTGTTTTAGCTACGTATTGATCCCATAAAGATAAAGTGTAACCGTTGGTCTCTGTGGATTCGATCCTAAAGTGCTACATCGACATACCATTCGATTGTGGTAGTGTACACATTAGGTTAATTGGTGTGCGTATACACGTAATGTCAATTTGGCGCCGTTGCCGGGGACCAGCTCTTTACCATTATTTTTCGGTTACATATTTAGTCTAAGACCTCTAACTTGCCTAATCCTTTTTGTTGCATCTAATGTTCCAGGTGCATGACCGGTAGACATATTCGGAGAAACGCACATGGAGAGCTAGTTACATTTACCAACCAGGAGCTAGCAAGGTTAGAAAGACAGAACAGACAACAGCAAAGGCCAAACAACACCAACATGGGTGATCAAGGCCATCAAGATGATCTCGCTGCAGCAATGCAACTGATGCAACAGCAGATGATTCAAATGCAGCAGACCATCCAAGCTCAGCAGGATGCTGCTGAACAGGCTGCTCTCGCGCGGCAGGAACAACAGGCGCAGACTGTTCCGATCAGGGAGAGAAACCTTCCGCGTAACATCCCTACTACGCGCTCTGCCATTGTTCCTCCACCATGCACCAGGCAGGACTTCGAGATCAAGCCTGCTTTGATCGGCCTAGTACAGAGAAAGGTGTTCTCTGGTCTCTCTATAGAAATTCCAATGGAGCATATTGAGAGCTTCGAAAAAGTCTGCAGTTTCACTCGCGCAAATGGTGTTCCACCAGATTACATCAGGTGCATGTTATTCTCATTCTCTCTTGATGGAAAAGCTGCACGGTGGTTGAACTCTCTCCCTACCGGCTCTCTCACTTCATTGGAACAGGTCCGATCAGCGTTCCTCAGCCATTTCTACTCTAAGGTGAGAACAGCTGCATTGAGGAACAAGATCACCTCCTTCAGACAGCTCACAGATGAGCCTTTCTACGACGCATGGGAGCGTTTCAATGACTATCGCAGAGAATGTCCTCACCATGGATTTGATGATGATTACCTCCTGGACATTTTCTATGATGGAGTGGACTGGAAATACCAAGGTGCTCTAAACTCTGCGAGCAATGGAGACTTCATGACTCAAACCACTGATGGAGCATTTAAGCTGACTGAGAACATGGCTGCTAGCTCAGCTAATAAGAAAGAGGAGAGTGATTGCTCCATGAAAGGGAACAGTTCTGACACCCAGAAAATAGATGAGCTGACTGCCAAGGTTGATCAGCTACTGAAAAAAAACCAAGGGCACGTCTTCAGCATGGAGCAAGCTACGGCCGGGCATATTCAGAACCAGAACCAGCGAGAACCGCAGAGCAATCGGCAAGCTGTTCTAGCTACCGGGAACAGTCAACAAGATGAGATGAAGGGTCTGGGTATGATGATGCAACAGTTGTTGCAGGGTCTGCAGGTTTAGGCCAAGGCGTTGAATCAGGTGACCACGGAAATGGACACCAGGATGGGCAACATGGTCACTGAGCTGAATAACAAGTATGACACTCTTACGATCCACATAAGAAAGATCGATGTTCAGCTTGCTCAAACAGCTGAGAGTGTCAAGAGGCAACAAGGGATGCTCCCTGGAAAAACTGATAAAAATCCTAGGACTGAGCACTGTAATGCAATAGAGCAGCCGTTCGCTGAGACTGCTCCAGGCGCAGAAGAGAGAGCAGAGCAGCCTACTAGCTCTGCAGTAACTGCTCCCGGCGAATCTGCTGAGACTCCACCATCTCGAGTCTATGTTCCAAAGGTTCCCTATCCAATTCCACCTAGACATCTGATGGATCCCATTAGTGAAGAGCAGCTGATAGGTTTTAACAAGATGGTGAGAAAGCTTCCTAAAGAATTTGCATTCGGAGATGCTCTGCAGATTCGTCCATTGCTCAAGTTCTTTAAAAACTGTAGAGAGACTCAAGAGGAGATCAAGGTCCTCTATACCGAAGCACTGTCTACACCAGCACTGAAGGTATTGCCTACGGTTGATGATCCTGGAAAGTTTTTTTTCCCATGTTCCATCTCAGGAACAACCTTCAAGGACGCTCTTTGTGACTCTGGTTCTTGTGTGAATCTCGTCTCAAAGGCTATTGTAGACGATTTGGGTATTGCTGATGTTGAGCATTCTCAGCTGACCCTGACCTTTGCAGACTCTTCCAGAGCAGTCCCATATGGAACCATCCGCAGCCTTCATGTTCAAGTAGGGGAATGCGTTGTTCCTTCTGAGTTTCAAGTTGTTGAGATGAACAAGGATCATGAGATGCCTTTGATATTTGGAAGGACATTCATGGCTACTGTTGGAGCAACCATCGATATGCCCAACAAGAGAGTCTGCTTCTCCAACATCAACAAGAAAGTTTTCTACAAGGCTGTACCCACCAGATCTTCCTCATCACACGCCTCTTGCATCTCAGTGTTTGATGTAGAAAAGCTGAAGGTTGTTCCAGAGAAGGAGCATGGTGATAAGGGTGAGAGCAGGCTGTTCTCTGATGAAGATCCTAGCACTGATCCTACTAAATTCAGAGGGAATTCAAGGGTGAAACAGAAAGTCCAGAAGAAAAGGGTCAAGGGAGATCCTACAATGACTTTGATACCTCTCAAGTGTGATGAGAACTCCATCGAGTATGAGGTAAAGTGCAAGGGTACCTCCAAACCGTTCTCTAAAGTCAGAGCCATTCTCACACATGAGCTGAAGGAGAAAGGAAAAGCTGCTGTGAAAGGGTTGTTGAGCAGGGTTTTGAAGCTGAACATGTCTGATTGTGGAGCTTGTTTTGGAACAGGTCCTCCTGCTCAACCAGATTGATCCCTATCACCAAGTCAAGCTAGTGACTTAAACCAAGCGCTTGGTGGGAGGCAACCCACTGGTAAGTGTACATATAAGTTCATTTTGTTTTTGTTTACTTATTTTTTGTTTTAGTTTATTGAGTCTCAGGTCAAAAAGCAGAAAAACCCGAAATACTTCAAAAATTCTGGGTTGCAGCAATGGAACAACCTGCCCTCTGAAAAGAGCGGCTGTTCCAGGCGACCATCTGACGATAGAACACCCAAAATTTTCACGGAGTGCCCGCTCCACTCAGGTAAGTATCTCAAACAAAAAAAAAATGTTTATTCTTGTTTTCACCTTCTCTCTGATTTATTTTCACACCAGGGACGTTGTGAAGTAAGTCTGGGGGAGGGTTTTCGTCGTTTACTAACTCGTTTCTTTCTTTTATTTTACTTTTGGGTCAATTTGAGTCAGTTTTTATGATCGAGTCAGTCAAAACTTTGTGGGAATTAGGACCTTATTCCGCCTTGATCGCTGATCACCTCGTGCTTTAGTTATCTTATTCAGTGACCTTAGCAGTGACGAAAGACACACATGTGGACCTGGAACACCCTGACATATCTAACTTGATTCTCCAGAAGTTCTCAGCCGATCAGGTTCCACAGGGTAGACTTAACTCCACCTAACTTGAACCTAATCTTGACTGAAATTCTTCTTGTTATGGACATTAGATCAGGGAAACGAGAACACACTCAGGACTTCTTATCCTTTTTGTTCATCTTGCTGATCCTGAGTGGCTAGCTCATCTTTAGCTAGTTCCCACCCTGCACCTTAGCCTTTATTCCACCTTCATGCATTTGTTTTTCAGTGTCATATGTGCAGATATGTGCAAAAAGGTCGGAGAGGAAAGGATGAACGCAGCCTCTTACTCGTTACTGCTGCAAAAATTTAGTCAGACAGGAGAACAAGCAGATTAAGGGAGCAACCGCTCCATAACCAATGAACTGCGCAAGAGCAGGGGTGGAGAACCAGAATGGTCGTGAAATCAGAACCACAAGTGGCACTCAGAACGATCATGTATTACCTCTTTCTTCGTCACATCACCATATCAGTCTTCAAAAAAAAAAAAAAAAAAAAAAAAAAAGATACGAAAAAATGAGAATAATGTGATGAGAAGGGGAAGAAAGAACAGAAACATGGAGCCACTGGAAAGGTCGAGCAAGAAGTTGGTACCAAGTATTGAAGAGTATGTAGAGAAAAGTGGAAAGCAGAACAATTAGTCGCCTGTTTCGTCATCAGAACAGTCGCACAAGATATAAAAACGAGTAGAGGCTGTGGACATCAATGGATCTATCCTCTCTTGCCATTTGTGTGATATCCTGCATCCTCTACAATGAAATGGTAGCCCCTAAACACTCTTAACTCCACCATTAAATAGCTTGTTCCACACCTAGACCGTCTACCATGAATAGTGCCTGTGATGAGAAGCTCACACTACTCTTAAATGAATATAGGGAGTTCTGTCTCGATAGTGTTGCCTTTTCAGGTTGGAGATGTAGAGTATGGAGCCGATTTTCGAACAACAGTCAGTGGGGTTCCGATAAGGGTGTGTTGTCCTAGTTTTACTGCTTGTATGGTTCAGAGATTCGTGGTTAAAGTATGGTTGCGGAGAATAGGAGAGTTCCCACACTTTCAAACCTTTCTCCCTGTTCTTGATACTTGACATTGTTTGAGGACAAACAAGGATCTAAGTCTGGGGGAATTGATATATGGTGTTTTATACATCTTGTATATATGCTTTTCAATTGGTTTTCAAGTCTTTATCGAGTCTTCCTAGTCCTTTTCGAGTCATTACAGGTCTGGAGTTGCATTGGATGGGAGATGGACCAGCTGGAACAAAAGAGGCAGGAAACAATGCAATTTGGTGATTTTCACGCAGAACAGTCTTGATGACTGTTCCGAATAGCATAGCAACCCGAGTGACTGTTCTGGATAGAGCGGAACAACCCGAGTACCTGTTCCAGCGGCAGAGATTTTTAAGGAAACTACAACCTATTTCGGGATTTGCCCTAATCTCTCTATTTTCTCTCCCAGCCGCCTGTGGCTTTGATATATCTTCTTTTTCTGTTTCTCCTGACTATTCTACGCTTTTTTTCTTTGAGAAGAAACCAGACCTTAGAGTTGGAGACTTGAGATTTTGCTACTTTGTAAAGGGAGAAGGCCATCTCTCTCGAATTAGAGAAGAACCTCCTGAACCCTATTACTTTATTTCAGTCATATTTCATGTTGCTTTATATCTCTGTCTCTGTGTTTTCTTGCTTCATGGCTGAGTAGTCAGCTTGCTTAGTCTAGGGTGTTAGGGTGTTAGATCCGTGAGCTTGACATAAATAAGTTATAAATCGATTGTCTTCATTCACTGTTGTTCTTAAGGCTTGCATCAAGTTAACCACTTAGTGCCTGATTCTAGGTTTAATCTATTCATCAAAAGTGTTATAGGTTGCTAGACATAACTTGAATGAGTATTGCATCCCTAACCAGCGAAAGTAGATGTTAGGGTGTTTTGTGAACATATCGGACTTGATCTTTATTGCTTGCTGTCGCGTCTTGATCCAAACGAGAGTTAGGTATCAAGATCGATCAGCATAGGGGGGTAGTACCACGACAATGGACTGTTCTAGTTGAGTGATTTGAGTTCTAGACTTGCTCTTAATTGAACTTGAATAATTGTTTGGCTCACACTTGTTTAACACCCAATCAAACCACCCTAGGCTAGCATTTTAATTATCTGAATATCTTAATTAATCTTGTTACTTGTTTCTCACGAAACCCTCAAATCTTAAAACTCCCATATTGTTTTAGCTAAGTATTGATCCCATAAAGATAAAGTGTAACCGTTGGTCTCTGTGGATGCGATCCTAAAGTGCTACATCGACATACCATTCGATTGTGGGAGTGTGCACATTAGGTTAATTGGTGTGCGTATACACGTAATATCAGTTACTAGAGGATTATGTCCATCCCGATGACATACCACTCATACTTAGTATGGCCATAAGCTCTACTCATCGCCGTGATACTTTCTGCTGGAACTACACGAGGAAATACTGGAACCAAGTATCACTAAACTTCAAGCCTTTGCTTGAAAGTTGAAAGCGCCAAGGAAGATGTGCCATCTTATATGGTAATTGATAACGGGTCAGGTGGCAGTAACGAGGAATCTAGTAAGGCGGAATATGAGGTACGATAATTATTGCCCAAGGTGTGGAGAAATAGAAGAATATGTAACTCATGGAATATTTTAATGCCCTCAAGCTCTCCAAGTATGGTCCTTATCAGCAACTCCTACAAGCCCAGGTACATTTCCAGTGTCAAGTGTCTACACAAACATGGACTATCTATTCTGGAGGAAGAATGATATCATAGAACCAGACCAAGACATGGATCCTTATCCCTGGATAATATGGTATATATGGAAGGCTCGTAATGATAAACTTTTCAGGGGAATCGACAGAGACCCTTTGGAACTAGTTCGATACGCAGAAAGTGAGTGTCAAGCATGGTTTAATGCAAATGAGATGATACTACCAGTAGTACAGGCCAGCAATAATGAGGAAAACCAAGCCTTAAGCTTGGGTAATATTTTCCTGTTAGATGGATCTTGGACAGCTTCTGATCGATTTAGTGGATGTGGATGGGTCTGGATGGGTAGTGGGGAGAACATACAACTTATGGGAACACAGAATTTCATTTGATGTGAATCAGCATTGCATTCGGAGGTAGAAGCACTGCGATGGGCGATGGAGAATATGCTTCAACACTCGCCATGCCAGAGCTTTGGAACAGATTGCAAGGAGCTGATTGCAATGATAAAGGAACCCCAGGTGTAACACCCCCGAACCGTCCTAGGCATAGGTCAATCCACCGGCCAACAATCAAACAAGAACATGACCGACGGACGACCCCCACCAAGGGTTGGAGATGAAAGGCCAACCGGCCAGCCAACAATCAAACAAGAACATGACTGACCGTCCAACCCAACACCATGGTCCGGAAGCGCTACGTGACGGGTTAGGGACGATCCGGCCAGAGTCACAAAATTTACTCCACGACCTCGACCAGTTCGTCCACTAACACGTCCCGCTGCGTCAAGGCACAAGGCTTGGCAACCCGTACCTAGAGTTAGCATTTTCCGTTAGATCGAGGCCTAAAGCTTTTCAACCCGTACCACGACCTAACGTTGTGTTAGACCGGACTAGTCAAATATCAGAGTACTCATGTAGCGCATATAAAACAATTACTTTTATTGATTTAAGAAATATTCATACATTGAATAATTCAAGACTGGGCCCGGCCTAATGCCAAATCGAGTCAACATAACATAATTCACAATACCGTTTACAAAAGGCATGAAAATCTACACCGGCAGTCCTAACGTCCAGCACCATGCTATCCAATCATCCTTACCTAAAGCGACCTGCAAAAAGGACAACGGAGTTGGATGAGTAATCTAGTATTACTCAGTGAGCTGGCGGCCTCTACCCGCAACCTAGACTCTAACCCAGACAACCCAAAATAACAATCAATCTAGCCCTAGCATGCAATATAAGCTAAGGCTAAGCAAACCGTTACTAAGTTAGACTTGGCCTCCTGCCATAATCTAACTTCAAGTAACGGGAACCTACATTTAAACAAGTCAACAACCAATCCCTAGTTAACCATATATACGCTTGAGTTCAGTACTCATGTAGTGTTAGACACTTAGACTATACAAGTATCATGAGCCGGTCGACCAACAATCAAACAAGAACATGATCGGCCAACCAATGATACCGCATAGCTTTAATATCCACCACCCTTCACAAGCAATCCCTCAAACACATACAGACCAACGTCAGGCCTACACTAACAAAATACACACAAGCCTAATCCGGTACCTAAACCAGACTTAGGACTTAATGTCAGAACCTGCAAGCAAACAATCAACAACCAAACACAATCACAATAATAACAAGATAGTAACTACCAATGACTCGATCTTACTCGTAACACCGTATATCGGTGCTACATTAACTCGAGGGTTCCATAACCCTCTACGACACACTAACACAACACTCTAACCTGGGCCCTGGTGACTTCGTGTTCCTCCTCTCTATCGGCAATATCCTATCTCCCTACCACAAAGGCCAAAAGAAGGAACTTTCAACCGACCGCGGCCCACAGTCCTTCGGGTCACCGCGCGACAGCCCACAGTCCTTCGGGTCACTGCCACATTACACCGTCGTGTAATCACTCAGCCATAGGCCATGACCCCGTCTATCTGAGTCTTCCCGATCCCGCGAATAAGGGGTTTCCTTGAACCCGCTGAATACGAGGGCGAGGAAACACTAGTCCACCCCAAAACATGCCTAGCATGGGTGGGTTTCGCACCTGCTGTCGGCATAACACACACTCGACACAATTATCCCTAGGAAAGACCTAAGGGACAAGACTCCAACCCAAAACTAAACCACTCAACCAGTTAGTCACTCCCTTACCAAGAGATGACTAACCTCAATCAACAAGATTAATTAAACGAGCAAGCATTTAATTAAATCTACTCAATCAATCTACTCAATCAAACCGGTACCCAGATAGTTTGGCCTCCTGCTACGACACTATCTTTAAAGATAACGGGAACCTGCACTCAATCATATCAACACACAAGAATAGAAAACATGATGCATCCTAGCCCTAGTCCTAGTCAGGTTATCAACTCAGTCTTAATTCCATTCATCTCAGCTTAGCCCTTGCTAAACTGAGTCCAGTTCCATAAATAAATAACCCTAAGGACTCTACCATTCAATAGATTGATCATTCCAATCTATATGCTACTCGATCTACCCTAAATTCCAAATGGAATTCACACAAAACCAACTCACAAAACTACCCTAAATTCCAAGTGGAATTCACACAAGCCAACTCACAGTGTTCTAGGCGAGAAGTAGCTGGTTGATCGGAGAGGACTTGGCCAAAACCCGAGATGAACGTCTTGACTGGACTGGACTGAACTGATCTCGACTTGGACAGAATCTCGGCTTCACCATGAAGAAACTTACAGGCCTCGACAAACTGATCTGGACTCGGACAGAACCTCCTTTAGCTTCTGGACAGTTCTTCGGACTTCCCGGCGGAGTATCAAGCAGAACTTCGACTGATCTGAACCCGTAGAACTGAACTAACTCCGGACGGCGCCTCCACTTGATCATAAAAGGAACTGAGTGCCCTGGACGAATTCAGTTGGACAGAACCGTCCCTAGGCGCTGACTCGAAATCAGTAGAGAACTGACCTCGAAAACTCTCTAAAATTCTCGAAATAGCTCGGAATCACTTCCTTTCTTTTTCTACTTCTCTCTCACGTTTTTAAATTGGTTTGGAAAGGTCTGGATGTCAAGAAAGGAGCTGGGGTCGTGGGGTATTTATAGGAGACACCAGCCAATCAGCTTCAGGTTGGTGGCAGCCCGTGTGTCGCTTCGCATGGCTCCGGATGCATGCGCGGCGGCACCTCGTGCTCCACATGTCAGGCTGCATGTCCAGGACACATGCAGGACGCCACCACTCCTCCCACATGTCAGGATGCATGCCTGGAGTGCATGCAAGAAGCCACACCAGTACACACATGTCGATCAGCATGCTTCGGTTGCATGCGCGGAGACACCTCGTGCTTGGTCGATCCACCTCGTGCTTCTACATGTCAGGCTGCATGTACAGCTTCCATGCACGGCGACACCTCGAGCTTCTGGAGACACTCAGCTTGTTAGATGCTTGACACCACGTTCTGAACCCATGCAACAAGCCACCTCGGGCTTCTCGGTCGGTTTAAGCGATTTTTTTACCCTTCCGGCAAATTTCTGACCCGTGATCAATCCCGAATATTTTTCCGCTCCCGTTCTGATGCTCTAAATATTTTTAATAGACTCCAGATGAATTCTGATATCCTGTAAAAATATTTCCCGAGCCTCCGGCTTCCTCGAAGAATTCCATAATACCGAAATTAGGGTTTTTGCCCAATTTCGGGTTTTCCCCGTCGTGCTTCGATCCCGTCGTGCTTGCTTCCCGTCCTGCTTAATTCCCGTCCTGCTTCCAACTTATTATGTCTCCAGAATAATATTTTACTGATACGAAGATTTTCCGAGAAAACTTCGTAATGAAGAAACGTCGGTCTTCAAAACGTCGAGCTTCTGAAACGTCGTGCTTCCAAAAATGTTATGCTTCCAAAACTTTCGTCTGATCAATCTAAGACATCTTCTAACTATGGTCGAGCAGCTTATTCGACTCATAGTTCCCTCGCAAACAATTCTTCGACCACCTCGTTCTTCGAAATTTGCCGATCGATCCTTACCGCCCGCGGTTCGACCACCAAGTTGATGTTCGACCAGTCTTCTCTTTTCTTCGAATCATGTCAAGTTTTATGTGATCAAAACTCAACATTCCTCCTGATACTTAGACTCCCAAATGCTCGGCTCCACATTCATTTTTTTTTTTTTTTTTTTTTTTTTTTTTTTTAATCCCGAAGGGCGGGTTATCACACCAGGAGTGGCCAAGGTTTGCGACAGTATTGGAGAAGATAGAGACGCTGCAGATTTGTTTCCCGGACTTCAAAATCACCCATGTGCCACGAGTGCGCAACCAGTTTTCTGATTTTTTAGCTAAGTCAGCTAGAACCTTTCGTAGGGAGTTATTTATCATTGGTTGTTCTATTCCGGTCGGGTTACCCAAACCACCTCAAGCTTGAGTAATAATATGGCCGTTCGACGTCAAAAAAAAAAAAACTATGGATGAAAATGGGTCAAATCCATAGTCTATCATCTGGCGGTGTGTCTTGTGTTGGAAGGAGCACAATTTTTTTGTGAATCCCAGAAGAAGCTATAAGTGTTTTTAGCTCCATCATGCATTATTTTCCGATCAAACTCCCATGTGCGGCGTAAGAGAAGATGACAAAAATCTATTGGCGCTATGTCACAATAAATGCGGTCCATGTAGTGGAGTCCAATGGAGAAGGGGACTATGGGACGTTGTGTGATACAGATACTGGCGGTGTCATTAAGCCAGCCAAGACTATAAGGGGGCGGGTGCTTTTCACGAGCGAGGCCCAGTTTTCCCACAGCTTTCTCTGAGACGACGTCATTATGGCAGCTGCTGGAGTCAATGATGAAGCTGTAAACACGGTCCTTGATGGGGCAGGTGGAGCGAAAGATATTAGTGCGAAACCATTGATCATCCTGTTTCGGTGGAGTGAAGCATGCTCTCCAGAGGATAAGTAGTCGTCCACTATCACCAGCGGTGTGGTGAACTGTGTTATCCTCTTCGTGGGAATCGTACACATCATGTTCATAGATAACTAATCCACGACATGTAGAATGGGGACATGCTATTTGCCGGTGTCCCGGTTCACCGTACGAGTAGCAACGCAAAGCGTTAGGTCTGGATGATCGCCGTAGCTGTTGATCGTCTTGTTGGATGGGCTTACTTGCCGATGTTGCTGCATCGCTGACCTCTTTGACCGACGTCAATGGGGTGTTGCTGCTGGCTGGGTCTTGCATGCAAGAACGATACGACGACGGGTTTCAGTTGCTCAACGATGTGCTTCACCAACCGTTGAAGGATCGAACTGTGCCAACGCGGTTTGAAGTTGTGGTCGTAGTCCTCCAATGAAGCGAGAAACTAGTTGTACTTGGCTACCATGAACCTTGTTTAGAGTTAACAACAAAGCAGATTCTTCTGCATATTCGTCCATGCTACGATTACCTTGTCGAATATTTTGCAACCTCGTATACATGGTATGTGATATACCGTGAAATATTTTACCCACTTTCAGCCATTATTATATAAGTGTTCAGGTACGTTCTGGAGAAATATGGTGCTTTTGGAGCCTTTTGAGGTGCAGAATTGCACAGACGCGTCAGATGTTTAGCTATGGATGGAGACCTTCCCACTGTTAGATGGAGCACATATTTTGACACAAGATAGAGCTTTGTATTATATTTCCAATGCCGCCAGTTTAAGGTCAATCAGCATCCTGTAGCAGAAGTTATGCATGTTTTACTAAAGAGTAGTCAGTCTGCCTCGCGAGAGGAAGCTGTCTAGGAGATGAAGGACTGTCGATCGACGTTGTACCCTTGACGTCGGTCGACAGTGATGCCAGAATATGGGCTGAGCATATTTTATGACCGATAGAAGCCCAGAAGCAACCACAAATTACAAGACTACCCTTGGACGACCTAAAACCCTATTTATGTGTTTTTTAAGCCATTGTTGACGGCTAAGCTTTATTTTATTCATAGTTCTATGTTAGGAGAGAAGAGAGAAACTCCTTGAGAGTCCTCTTGGAACTCCATTGATTTTATAATATCTATTGCAATTTCTTATCTATTCATCTGTGATTTCTGTGACAACCTTCATGCTTGAATATATCCACCTGTTAGGTTTAGGGTCCAGATAGTTATGAGGGAATATTAGCCCCAACTATAGATTGCTACGTTGTGATATTCATCATTAGGATTGTCATTAATGTATGTTTCTAGATTAGCTACCTAGAACTTGCCCTAGGAATTGTAGACATAAGCGATATTGTAGACATAAGCGATAGCTTGCATCTCACCCTGAATCCATCCTAACTGAGCTAAGACTTGCTAGAATAAACGAGAGCTGATCTAGTAACCTTAGTGAGCATATTCAATCTGTGCATTAACACTTGACCAAGTGCGTCGATCGATATTCCTATCGAATAATCGGTCGAAGTTTCAAGAAGTGTATCGATCGATATTCTTATAGAATAATTGATCGACACTGGTCAATAGACAAACCTAGAAAGTGAAAGCCTAATGGTTTGTTTAATAGTGTTGAGCTCTATAATATCATGCATACAACTTATTAGGCATTTGTAGTGATTATAATCATGATTTCCTGAATAGAAACCCTAAGTCTAACAAACCATCCTTCCACCAAAACCCCAATCAAATCAATCGAGCAATTAACTTGCTCACAAACCTGTCTTTTACATTTAACTTGCTCACGAAAAATGCTATAGTAGGCCTTTCATAGCGTTTTCTCATATGCTATGTCATCGGCAAACATCATAGGTATCCTTTCTACTATAGCATTTTTAAAACGCTGCGAAATGTACATATACGATAGCAATATTTGAATGTTGTTATTAACTTTAATTATAGCACTATTTTTTTGTTACGCCTCCACATGCCGTCGCGTCTTCTTCCTCGGCTCGGACCTGCGCGCTAGAGCTGGAAATTTTAGTTTTCACCCGCGGGTCCCACTCCGTTTGACCCACTGCGGGGCGGGTGCGGGTCGGCCATTTTGAAAAATTCAACATGCGGGTGCGGGTGCGGGTCGAGTCGATTCTACGCGGGGCGGGTGCGGGGCGGTCGATTTTGAATCGCGGGTACCCGCTAACCCGCAAAAAAATAAAAAAAATAAAAAAAATTCAAAAAATAATATATATTTTCATAAAAAATATATAAAATACTATAAATTCAGAAAATAATATATAATTTAGTTATTTTATTAAAAAAATAAGTATTATATAATTAAAATATAATTAAAATAATTATTTTATTAAAATTTATATTACCCATGGGTCCCGCGGGTTACCCGCATACTTGGACGGGGCGAGTACGGGTATTTGAATCTTTCTTTACGGATCATGCGGGTCGAAGTTTTGAGTGAAAAAATGAGTCTACCCGCGGGTTGGCGGGGCGGGTTGACCCACGAACCCAGCTCTACTGCTCGCCATCGTCATCGTCCTCTCCACTCCAGAGCTCGGACCTGCTCGCTGTTGTCGTCTCCACCAGATCTTCCTCTCCTCCATATTCTTCCGCCATTTCGCCGTCGTCGCGTCTTCTTCCCCTCCCTCCTTTGCAGAGGTGGAGAATCCATGTCCGTCTCTGCCTCCTCTGCCGTCAAGCTCAACCCGTAGATCTTTCCACACCAGAGCTTTTCTTCCTCTGCTTGCAAATGACTCAAAGGCTAGTCACAACAGAGCTTCTCATTGGCGTCGTCGTTGTTGAGAGATGATTGAGAGAGAAGCAATGGAGAAGAAGGATGTGAGAGACTGTTAAAGATTGAGACAGGAAAAATTAATTGTCGAAGAGACAAAGTTCTGGAGAGAAGATTGGAGAAAAGAAGAAAAAGGAGTCGACAGAGGAGATCTTGGAGAGAGAGAAAGATACACAGAAAAATTGAATCTGAGCCATTGATTATAATTAATCGATGGTCAAAAATGGCGATCCTCACATAACTATTTTAACCAATAGAAAGTTAGGAGTATTTTTTCTTTTCTTTTATGTCTTCGTCAAGAGTGTATTATTTAAGCTTTAATATATAGAAGGTATTCTGAGTTTGTTTTATGTAGGGTATATGATCAAGACAATGTTTGAGAAGTATGGTTTTTTTTTTTTGACGTCAAAAGTTTATTCTATTACTCAAACTTGAGGTGGCCTGGGTAACCAGACTGGAATAGAACAACCAATAAAATGCAACTCCCTATGGAAGGATCTAGCAGTCTTAGCTAAAAAGTTTGAAATCTGATTGCGCCCTCGTGGAACATTAATGATGTTGAAATCCGGGAAGCATATCTGCAGCGTCTCTATCCTTTCCAATTTCGTCGCAAAGCTTGGCCAAGCATGAGGTTCCCTTATCATTGCTATCAGCTCTTTGCAGTATGTCCCAAAGCTCTGCCAAGTTGAGTGTTGAAGCATGTTCTCCATTGCCCACCTAAGAGCTTCTACTTCCGAATGCAAAGCTGACTCCCGTCGAGTGAAATTTCTTGTCCCCATCAGATGAGTATTTCCTCCACTGTCCATCCAGACCCATCCACATCCACTAAACTGAGCCAAGGCTGTCCAAGATCCATCCAACAAGCGAATATTACCCAAGCTTATGACCTGGGGTTCCTCAATAATGTTATCTTGTACCACTGGTTGTACCACTTCGTTCGCGTCAAACCAGACTTGACATTCACTTTCTGCATATCGAACTAGCTCCAAAGGATCTATGTCAATCCCCCTGAACAGTTTGTCATTCCTAGCCTTCCAAATATACCATATTATCCAGGGATAAGGATCCATGTCTTGTTCTGGCTCTAATACTGTTCTTTCTCCAGAATAGGTAATCCATATTTGTGTAAATGCTTGGTACTGGAAATACGTCTGGGCTTAATGGAGTTGATGATAATGACCAAACATGTAGAGCTGGCGGACACTCAAATATAGCATGTGTTACAGATTCTTCTAGTTCCCCACATCTTGGGCAGTAGTTATCACATCTCATGTTTCCCCTTGCTAAGTTCCTCGTTACTACCACATGACCAGTTAACAACTGCCATATTAGATGACATATCTTCTTAGGCGCCTTTAACTTCCAAGAAAAGGGTTGAAGTTTAGTGATACTCGGTTCTAGGACTTCCTTCTCCTCAGTCTTTAACAAATTCTGATCCACCCAATATCCAGATTTAATTGTGTATTGACCGTTCCTTGTGTAATTCCAACAAAAGGTATCGTGAGGATGAGCTGAACTTGTTGCCAAACTCCTTATAAGTGGTATGTCGTCAGGATTGACATAGTCCTCCAAAAGACGAACATCCCAATCTTTTGTTGCCGGATTAATGAAGTCACTAACTCTCAAGTTAGGATGCATTACCGGCACTACAGGGATAGCTGGTCTAGCAGGGATTGTTGGAATCCACGGATCCTCGCACACCTTAACTTCGTAACCTGAATGTATCTTCTGTCTGATCCCTAGTAATAATAACTTCCTCGCAGCATAAATGCTAGACCACACATACGATGGGCTGCTAGCAGAGTTTACTCTGAGTGGAGAACTCAACCTATAGTATCTTCCCCTCAAAACCCGGGTAACTAGAGAGTTAGGAAATTGAACTAGTCTCCATAATTGTTTTGCCAGTAATGTCAAATTAAACTCATGGATCATGCGAAAACCAATTCCACCCTCCTCTCTCGGTAAACAGACTTTCTCCCATTTCGCCCAGTGTATTCCTCTTTTTGCTGGATTTGAAATCTACCAAAATTTAGCAATGGCACTTGCTAGGTTTTCACATATCTCCAAAGGGAGCAGGAAAGTAGACATAGCGTATGTCGGAAGAGCTAGCAGAATGGATTTCATCAACACTTCCTTTTCTCCTTGGGAGAGCCATCCGCATGTCCATCCATTCACTCTATGCATCAGCTTATCCTTTAGAAACACAAAAAGTTTGCACTTGGAGCCACTTATGTCTTCCGGGATCCCAAGGTAAGTACCCATTCCTCCTTCGTTTTGAATTCCAAGCGCATCTTTAATCTCTTGTCTACTTGTTGCATTAATTTGCTTACCAAAGAGTAAGGACGATTTGTCAAAGTTGATACATTGGCCTGATGTTTTACCATACCTCTTGACTACTTTCATTACTTCTTCACATTCACGGGGCTCCGCCTTACAGAAAAAACGGCTATCATCAGCAAAGACAAGGTGGGATACCGACAGACACGTGGGTGTAACGCACATCCCCGTTATCTTCCCTTGGCTCTCAGCTTGATTAAGATGGCTAGCGAGCGCTTCCGTGCATAGAATAAAAATGAAAGGATTCAAAGGATCTCCTTGGCGTAGGCCTCTACTAGGAACAATATTTCCTCTTGGCTGTCCATTCATGAGTACCTTGTACTTCACCGACGTAACACATCTCATTATCCAGGTGATCCATGTCTCAGAAAAACCCAACTTACGCAAGACAGCTTCAATGAAAGTCCATTCCATCCTGTCATATGATTTGCTCATATCCGTCATAATGGCCATCCTTTTATTGCGTCCACTTGGTTTAGTTCTCAGCACGTGGAACATCTCTTGAGCAATCATAACGTTATCCAAAATCTGTCTTCCAGCAACAAAGGCTGCATGGGTTTCAGATATCAAGTTTGGTAAAACTTTCTTCAGCCTCTGGCATAAGACCTTAGAGATGATCTTATAATTTATGTTACACAAGCTAATGGGCCTAAATTGAGTCATTTCATTGGGCCTCGTTGTCTTTGGGATGAGACATATATTCATATCATTCAGTCCAGTCGCCACCGTACCCTCGAAAAGGAATTTATTAACCATAAGAGTTAAATCCTCCTCTACAATATCCCAAAGAGCGCTAATTTGATCTTTTCTGGGTGCATTGCGAAGAGCGCTAATTTGACCATCAGGTCCTGGGGTCTTTTCTGGGTGCATTGCGAAGAGCGCTAATTTGACCATCAGGTCCTGGGGTCTTTTCTTGGTACATTGCGAAGAGCGCTAATTTGATCTCTCATTCAGTGACTGGAGCTGTGAGGTTATCATTCATTGCCCCAGTGATCGTTGTAGGGACTTGGGCCAGTTCCTCTTTAATTTCCTCTGAGATGATTCAAAAATCTGCCTAAAATAACTAGTAGCAATGGGCACTAATCCTTTTTCATCCTCAACTATATTTCCATCCGCATCCATGAGCTGCATGATTTTATTCCTTGCCCTCCTTTGCTTTGTCAAGGCATGAAATTTTTTTGTATTTCTGTCACCCTCTCTCAGCCAAAACACTCGACTCTTTTGTTTCTAGAACATTTCTTCTGTTTTAAGAGCATCAGAGAGTTCCTTTAACGCTGCTGCAATTTCCTCAGTTGTAGCATTATCATCTGCGTACAAGCCCTCCACTTTCTCTTTAAGCTCCTCCACTAATTTCAACGAGTTAACATTATGTTGTTTCCTCCATTCGCTCAAAGCTCTTCGGCAGCTAGCAATATATTCCATAATAGTCGCATTGGGAGGAAGATCAGGAGATTTCCAACCCTCAAGAATGACTTGCCTTAGCTCCTCATTATCCAGCCATCTTTTATCAAACTTAAATTTTTTGTGATCTCCGCATTGGATTTATGAGTATGTCAGCAAGGATCAGACGATGGTCCGATCCCCATGACCTCATATATTTCACAGTCGAGTGGGGAAACTTCTCATGCCAGTCCGCATTTCCTACTGCTCTATCTAAACGGCATCGTATTGTTGTTCCTCCTGCTCTCTTCCCTACCCATGATAGCATGTTCCCCGTGAAAGGAAACTCTAACATCCCACAATCACTAAGCATTTGCTTAAAGGGCAGGAAAGAATTATCAGGACGCTGTCTCCCCCCGTCCTTCTCAGTGTGACATGTAATTTCATTAAAATCTCCTATCATGAACCAAGGTCCAGTTCTTGTTGTTGAGAAACGCGTAAGACGTTCCCAAACTTGATCTCGTCTTTCTAATACAGGATCCCCATAAACAAACGTCATATAGACTTTTATTTCATCAATGACTACCTCAATGTCAATCATACGGTTATTCGAAAATAAAACATTAACTTGAAAATCCTCCATAAAAAATAGAGCTAAACCTCCGCTGAGACCAAGTGGCTCAACAGTAAACAAATGATCAAATTCTAAGTCGACCTGAATGTTTTGCAACAGCAGCCTTCTGTTCTTCGTCTCAGAAAGGAACACAAGTCCTGGGCGATGCTTCTGACACATCTCCGTAAGGCGTCGAACTGTGAGGTCGTCCCCAATCCCTCGACAGTTCCAAGTGATTGTCTTCATGAATGATTTGTGGTGGGTTTTTTGGACCCCACCAAACCATCAGCCGTGCCTTTGACAGAACTCTTATGTTTATTCCTCTGACTTTTGTTTTCCCCATATGAAGGAAAACCCGATGACGAAGCCTTACGCTTCATTGGAGACGCCCTACGCATGACGACCGCCTTCTGAGATAAAGTTTCTCCAGGTCGAGCCCCAATGCGAACTCCAGCCCGTGCCCCACTTCGGCTAGAACCATGCCGTTTGTGCTTATGACCTTTCGCTGAATCCATCCTTTCTAAGCTTGCGCCACCAGATTCTCTCTCTATGAGCTCATCCCCAAGCAAGTCATCACCATCGACATCACACTCCATTCTCGTTGTATGATCAGAAGTCATGAAGCTTGATGATCCAACAATATCCATATCCTGAAGTGCATCAATGATCTGATCTTCATCATGTACCTCCTTCTGACCCACTTCCTCCATAGGATAGAATGTGATAGCTCTTATTGTACCGTTCCCGTACCATTACGTTCTCCTCGTTGTGAACTGCTATGCACGAAGGAGTGCCTATAGTATTAGCTAGCTTCTTACCATTACCTCGGCTATCATTGGTACCATTACGGTGCTCCATTGCTTCCTCACTCAAGATAGGTGCGTCATGTTCTGGTTTATCGGCGATGGTTAAAGGCTTTTGTGGCTTGTACCTCTCAGCCTCATCGGCTCTCTTTGCTTCGCGCCAATGTTGTTGCTTCCGGTGCTCATACGGAGCATGCCGACCTCCATATCTTGGAGCCGATGGCCTAAATGGGCCATACTTCCCCCCTTCTCGACGACCTGGCCCATCTCGATTCTTATAGTCCTGACTGTCATCTCTCCCATATCTCCTCTTATCCGAGCGTGTGACATTGAGCGGATAGACATCCCTCTCCTGATTTCGTGTAGCATCATTGTATCTCCTGTTATCATAGCGATCATGTATTCCCCCTCGACCATTACGGTCCTGCACCAAAAGCTGGTGGGAATTGTTATCTTGTGGGATTTGAACGCGAGTGAAGACACCAGTCTTTGTGGGTTGAGCTCGAGTCTCTTCTATTCTCTTGGAGCAATAAGACTCCTCATGCGACAACAAACCACAATAGGTGCAGTGTTTAAACAGCAGCTCATAATGAATCTTGATAGTTACTTCCTCTCCACCTGGTGATTGTACTTTCTTAGAAAACACAAGAGGCTTTCTTGAATCCACATCGATCAATAAACGACCAGCAGATAGCTCCATCATGTCAACGTGGTCAAGTTTCCCACCAATGTTCTTCAAGTTCTTCACTGTCCAGAGATGAAGGGGAATGCCAGTAATCTCTACCCATAAAGGAATAATCCAAGGGTAATCATCGTACACAATTGGTTTCCATCGCACCAAGACAAACATACAGAAATTGTAATAAAAATGCCCCTGCCTTAGTACTTCCTGGAGATCCTCCTCGCTGGAGAAATTAAACAAAAACTTCCCATTGCCAAGATCGTTTGCTGTGATATGATCTTCCATTTTCCACTGGGTGGGCATAAACTGTATCAGCTTCACAACGTTCTGCTTTTTCGGATTGAGAACTTTACCAATGAGAGACATACGGAACTCTCTAATGGTATGAGCATCATCTTCCTCTACCAACTGAATGGGGCCGTCATCGTCTTCATAGAGAATTCCTTTTCCTTTGATATCTCTCATATGAGAAGATCTGAATCGATCAGAAGAACCCATACAAAGATATGGTTTACAGAGATCAGCCGGACAATGATCCGAAAGATTAAGTGATCCAAGATATGTTGATCGGCCCGGAGTGACAGGTAGACAGGAAAATAAGATTTTGATCGTCAAAGAACAGAACTGGTAATCGTCAAAATCAAAAGGATAGAGAGTGTCGTGTGAAGAAAACCAAGACGAGAGAACGAGGGTTGACATGAACCGATCAGACGCGGGAGATCCTCGGCGATCTAACGTCAATGAATGTGTAGATCAGATGGAGATCAAATCTCAGGTGAAATATTGATCTTGTACATAAATCAGTCGGACCAGTGCTCGTCAACACCAAAAGACAGAGGGTACCGTGTGGAGAAAGCCAAGGTGAGGGAACGAGGGATGACACGAATGGATCTGTTGCAGTAGATCCTCGGGGATCTAACGCCAATGAGCGTGTAGATCAGATGGAGATCGAAAGTTTGAGAAGTATGGTTAATGTTTCAAAATAGAGTTTAATTATAGAATAAAGTTTAATTATAGAATGAGGATGAATTATAGAATGATAATTTAAGTTTTGTGTTTTGAAAGTTATAGAATAAGATTAAAAATATGAAATTTTGATTTTAATTTTAAGATTTGAGGTTATAGTATAAAAATATTAGAATTTTAAAGTTTATGTTTATATTTTAGAACTTAAAAACAATGTTTAGGAGTTTGTACTATTTGTAATTTATATGTTAAGATTTGGTGTTTAAATTGGAAAATATTAGTTTTACAGTGTAGATTTCAATTTTTGGTATAGCGTTAGAAAAATGCTATTATATGTCTTTGAAAGTATTAATGAAGCCGGTTAAATAAATTTTTGGCGCTTAAGTATAATTTTCCGCTAAGTATTTGCGGAACGAGTGATTTATCTTCCCGCCCACTTAATCTTGAAAGTGTTATTTTAGGTTTCACTCTATCATAGCGTTTATCGAATGGTAGTACGAAAATTTCAAACACATCTACGATAGCAGTTAAGTAAAACGTGCTATAATAATGTGCTATCAATGTGAACTTTTTGTGAGAACCGAAATTCGCATTATCGATTTCCGTTTAAATTAGGAAAGAAGGAGAACCCTAGTTTCCCAGAGGTCCCGGATATCTGCTAATACCACACGCTAAGCAATCAGAACACGAGATAACAACGATAAAGTATAAGAAAACGTAAAAAGGGAGCAAAGAGACGTTTTATTCCAAATTTGCGTATGAGCATTTACAACAAAGTATAAGCCTGGGCTCGAGAGCTGTCGGCGAGATTCCTAGTTCTAACTACCCTAAGACGGCTAAACCTAATTGAGTCGCAGCTCGAATAACAAAAACGGAAAGTTGCCTAATTGCTCTAAGTGCTAAGTTTCCTCTGAAAAGTTCTCTCTCCATGCCACTCTCCTAGGACTCCTTATATACTGGCTCCTAGGTCGGTTTACGCTTTTCCTCTTCTGCCCTTAAGCCGTCATAGCATAAAAATGGAGATATTCCTTTTTTCCGATCTTCGTAATTATCTTCAAAATTTCGTATTTATCCGCGGAAACTTGACATTTATCTTTCCTTGCGAACCAAGCGTAAACCGTCATGCGGCTTACGGGCTGTTGGTTAAGAAATCGTAAGTTGGGCCTCGAGTAATGTCTTAGGTCCCTTTGGGTCGTCTTCTGACTCGAAGCATTTATTACGGCTTCTTTTGATAAAGAACGAACTTTCCGCGGTTTTTACCGTAAAGTTTGATCGTTGACTTATAATGGCGGGTAAAATGAAATGGGTTTGCTAGGTCTTCGGGAGATAGCATCGAAGGGTAGACGAGAATGCATGGGCTAGTGTCGTATCGACATTTTGGAAGAGCTCGGTCGCTACGTAGTGATCGAGCGGGATGGAAGCTCGGTCGCTACGTAGCGACCGAGCGGAACGGACACTCGGTCGCTACGTAGAGACCGAGCAGAACGGACGCTAGGTCTCTACGTAGCGACTGAGCTTGGCTCGAGCTCGGTCGCTACGTAGCGACCAGCGGGATGGACGCTCGGTCACTACGTAGCGACCGAACTTGGCTCGAGCTCGGTTGCTATGTAGCGACCGAGCGGAAGAGACGCTCGGTCGCTACATAGCGACTGAGCGGAATGGACGCTCGGTCGCTACGTAGCGACCGATCTTGGCTTGAGCTCGGTCGCTACGTAGCAACCGAGCGGAACACGCGTTCGGTCGTTGTGTAGCGAACTTTTTCGAGCTCTTGTCCGATGTCTCGTGAATGTGTTTTCTCCGCAATATTCTTCGTAAAAATAAATCTTTTTCGAAGATTTATTTTTCGTAAAAACGTTCATGCCGATTTTTACGGACTTTCAGACATTGATTCCGTCGTGACCGATTTTGACCCCAACAGTTAGCCCCCCAGCTCGTTAGAACCATGAGCTTATAGCGTGAGGTTCTAGCGAGTGGCTTGGCAAGTTAGGCAAGTTAGGTGAGTTAGGCAGAATTAATGGTCCAAAAAGTCAGTGGTAAGTGGTCTTCTCGCTCTTCTAAAAGTAGAGCGCGATAAGATTGGGGCTGCGCCTTATGATGGTTGCCTACGTACCCTTGTTGAAGGGTTCAAGCCTTTCCTAGTTCGTTTTGGAGTTAAGGTTCTTATGACTTGTTTTCCAGCGAGACCTTTACGGTCTAGTTTTTATGTAGCGGTTATCAGGCGTGTTGCTGCCGATGGCATTTTATATGGGTGTAGAAGGAAGACTACGAGTTGTCATCTCGTAATCTAACTCTGTGTGAACTGCTATATCTGTGATCTGTTTCGAGAGTTTTCCGCAGTGTGTAAACTTGCGGGATTTCTGAAGACGCTCGAATATTGGCAAAGAGACAAATTTTGGGATCTTGTATCAAGGTTTTTGATACTATGCCTAGAGATGTTAGAGACCAGTGCGCTGGGTTTAGGGCAAGACCTAGGTTTACTCCTGGTTTTAGAGGGTGCGATGACTAATTCGACTTACGTATCCCGTTTCAGTTTCATCCTTGTTGGGGTCAAAATCGGTCACGACGGAATCAATGTCTGAAAGTCCGTAAAAATCGGCATGAACATTTTTACGAAAAATAAATCTTCGAAAAAGATTTATTTTTACGAAGAATCTTGGGGAGAAAACATATTCACGAAACATCGGACAAGAGCTCGAAAAAGATCGCTACGCAACGACCGAGCGTGCGTTCTGTTCGATCGCTACGTAACGACCGAGCTCTTCCGAAACGTCGATACGACACTAGCCCATGCATTCTCGTCTACACTTCGATGCTATCTCCTGAAGACCGTAGCAAACCCATTTAATTTTTCCCGCCATTCTAAGTCATCGATAAAACTTTGCTGTAAAAACTGCGGAAAGTTCGTTCTTTATCGAAAGAAGCCGTAATAAATGCTTCGAGTCAGAAGACGGCCCAAAGGGACCTAAGACATGACTCGAGGCTCAACTTACGATTTATTAACCAACAGCCTGTAAGCCGCATGACAGTTTACTCTTGGTTCGCAAGGAAAGATAAATGTCAAGTTTCTGCAGATAAATACGAAATTTTGAAGATAATTACGAAGATCGGAAAAAATGTAATATCTCCATTTTTATGCTATGACGGCTTAAGGGCAGAAGAGAAAAAGCGTAAACCGACCTAGGAGCCAGTATATAAGGAGTCCTAGGTGAGAGGCATGGAGAGAGAACTTTTCAGAGGAAACTTAGCACTTAGAGAAGGCTACTTTCCGTTTTTGTTATTCGAGCTGCAACTCAATTAGGTTTAGCCGTCTTAGGGTTGTTAGAACTAGGAATCTCGCCGACAGCTCTCGAGCCCAGGCTTATACCTTGTTGTAAACGCTCATACGCAAATTCAGAATAAGACTTCTCTTTTCTCCCTTTTTACGATTTCTTATACTTTATCGTTGTTATCTCGTGTTCTGATTGCTTAGCGTGTGGTATTAGCAGATATCCGGGACCTCTGGGAAACTAGGGTTCTCCTACTTTCCTAATTTAAACAGAAATCGACAGTGCAAATTTCGGTTCTCACAGTTTGGCGCTAGAAGGAGGGGGGGTACGGATCAATCTAACTCTCAGCCACAAAACGCTTGATCAAAACAATGTCTGGAACAACGCTGGTAAGACAACCTCAGCCGCCACTGCGCCTATGGCCAACGATTACGCAAACGCCATAGTGCCTAAAAAAATCGAAAAAAACCTAGCCGCGACTTTTCGCCAACAGGATCCTAAGAAACGAGCTTACGATTTCTCTGTCTAAACATAAAGGAAAATGATAAATTTTATCAAATCCCGTAAGTTTGGCTCATTTCCGAGCTAAAGAAGTTTCAATGCGTAAGGGTTTTACCAAAACACGTTTTCCGAAAACTTTTTGGAAGGGTATAGCGACCGAGCACGCACAAGGCTCGGTCGCTACGTAGCGACCGAGCACGCACACAGCTCGGTCACTACGTAGCGACCAAGAATGCACACAGCTCGGTCGCTACGTAGCGACCGAGCACGCACACAGTTTGGTCGCTACGTAGCGACCGAGCTTCCGTCCCGCTCGGTCGCTACATAGCGACCGAGCGTGCGTTCTGTTCGATCGCTACGTAGCGACCGAGCTCTTCCGAAACGTCGATACGACACTAGCCCATGCATTCTCGTCTACCCTTCGATGTTATCTCCCGAAGTCCGTAGCAAACCCGTTTCATTTTTCCCACCATTCTAAGTCATCGATCAAACTTTACGGTAAAAACCACGTAAAGTTTGTTCTTTATCGAAAGAAGCCGTAATAAACGCTTCGAGTCAGAAGACAGCCCAAAGGGACCTAAGACATGACTCTAGGCCAACTTACGATTTCTTAACCAACAGCCCGTAAGCCGCATGACGGTTTACGCTTGGTTCGCAAGGAAAGATAAATGTCAAGTTTCCACGGATAAATACGAAATTTTGAAGATAATTACGAAGATCGGAAAAAATGGAATATCTCCATTTTTATGCTATGACGGCTTAAGGGCAAAAGAGGAAAAGCGTAAACCGACCTAGGAGCCAGTATATAAGGAATCCTGGGTGAGAGGCATGGAGAGAGAACTTTTCAGAGGAAACTTAGCACTTAGAGCAATTAGGCAACTTTCCGGTTTTGTTATTCGAGCTGCGACTCAATTAGGTTTAGCCGTCTTAGGGTTGTTAGAACTAGGAATCTCGCCGACAGCTCTCGAACCCAGGCTTATACCTTGTTGTAAACGCTCATACGCAAATTCGGAATAAGACTTCTCTTTGCTCCCTTTTTACGATTTCTTATACTTTATCGTTGTTATCTCGTGTTCTGATTGCTTAGCGTGTGGTATTAGCAGATATTCGGGACCTCTGGGAAACTAGGGTTCTCCTACTTTCCTAATTTAAACGGAAATCGATAGTGCGAATTTCGGTTCTCACAGTTTGGCGCTAGAAGGAGGAGGGTGTACGGATCAATCTAACTCTCAGCCACAAAACGCTTGATCAAAACAATGTCTGGAAACACAAAAGACAAAATCGCAGTTCGCAACAACGCTGGAAAGACAACCCCAGACGCCACTGCACCTATGGCCAACGTTTATGCAAACGCCATAGTGCATAAAAAAAATTGAAAAAAAACCTAGCTGCGACTTTTCGCCAACAGAAAGTGCTACGAAACAAGCTTGCGATTTCTCTGTCTAAACATAAAGGAAAATGATAAATTTTATCAAATCCCGTAATTTTGGCTCATTTTCGAGCTAAATAAGTTTCAATGCATAAGGGTTTTACCAAAACACGTTTTCCGAAAACTTTTCGGAAGGGTAAAACTTGTTCTCCCAAAAACCGCAGAAAACCCCTAGGTTAATCGCGGAAAAAGGAAGCGAACCGAGCACGCATACAGCTCGGTCGCTATGTAGTGAACGAGCTCTAGCCAAGCTCGGTCGCTATGTAGCGACCGAGCACGCACACAGCTCGGTCGCTACGTAGCAACCGAGAGCGCACACAGCTCGGTCTCTACGTAGCGACCGAGCACGCACACAGCTCGGTCACTACGTAGCGACCGAGCACGCATACAGCTCGGTCGCTACGTAGCGACCGAGCATGCACACAGCTCGGTCTCTACGTTGCGACCGAGCACGCACACGGCTCGGTCGCTACGTAGCGACCTAGCTCAAGCCAACTCTCCACTCGCTACGTAGCAACCTGTAAGGCCTCAGAAAGGTCCTCCTTTGCGTTCTCGTTTGAATCCTCATCGAAACGCTTTTCGTTTTGTCTCAATCGGAGTTTCCGTTGAGATTTTACGACGAAAACAAGTAGGACTCTTCTTGGCTTGCTTCCACTCGCTACGTAGCGACCTCTCAGACCTTCACTCGCTAAATAGCGACCTGTCAGGCCTCATAAAGGTCCTCCTTTGGGTTCTCTTTTGAATCCTCATCGAAACGCTTTTCGTTTCATCTCAATCGGAGTTTCAGTTGAGATTTTACGACGAAAACAAGTAGGACTCTTTTTGGCTTGCTTCCACTCGCTACATAGCGACCTGTCAGACCTTCACTCGCTACATAGAGACCTTCCAGGCCTCAGAAAGGTCCTCCTTTGGGTTCTCTTTTGAATTCTCATCGAAACGCTTTTCGTTTTGTCTCAATCAGAGTTTCCGTTGAGATTTTACGACGAAAATAAGTAGGACTCTTCTTGGCTTGCTTCCACTCGCTATGTAGCGACCTGTCAGACCTTCACTCGCTACATAGCGACCTGTCAGGCCTCATTAAAGTCCTCCTTTAGGTTCTCTTTTGAATCCTCATCGAAACGCTTTTCGTTTCGTCTCAATCGGAGTTTCCCTTGAGATTTTACGACCAAAAGAAGTAAGACTCGTCTAAACTCTTTCGCTTGCTCCTACTCGCCCTTACCTCCATCTTTGTGTTCTCCTTCAAATCTCGATCGAAACGTCTCTTGTTTCGTCTTGATTGGAGTTACCATTAAAACTTTACGATAAAAAAAAAAAACCGCAAGACTTGTTTTCTCGCTTGGATTCAGATTAATCGTATAAATTAGCCGCCTCAACTATACGATTACGTTGAACCTTTTTATAAAAATTGACGTCGTATCTAAGGAGAAGATAACAGTCAAGTTCGGAAGATAAATGTCAAGTTTAAAGGATAAAGACCATTATCGAAAATGGCGAACATACACGAGAAGAGGAAGGGGAAATAAGCAAGCAAAACTGAGAAGAGACAAAACTGCGTCTTCGAGAGAACTAAAGTATTCACGACTTGAAATTTTTGAAATCAGACTTGGAATTTTCGTAAGAAATTACTAACAAATAAAAACGCCTTTGAGACTGCCATAGAACTTTAGGGAACGTAAAACCTAGGTGGATAGTCTAGCGAACTAAGTCTTAGGCGATTTTTCTTGTCTCGATATATCGTTCCATAACTGTTCAGCCAGATCTTGCAAACCGATCAAAACTCTCCGAAAATCGAGAAATGATCGCCACACATATCAAGCTCGCTTCCTAAAGAGAGAAAAAACTAGAGACATGAATGTGGTCTTAAAACCGATTCGTTTCTAGCAATTTTCTCGGAACCGACATATTCCAAATCGTCAAAGTGGAAACAAACTAAATCACAGTCCTAGCGTCGTCTTTAAATCGTCCAGGATTATTGATCATTCCAAACCTTAGAAGAAGAAACGTACACAACCCTTCAAAGTATCGGTTCAACTGTTTTCTATCGTAAAAAAAAAGGGGGGAGTAGGAACGTATACTATACTCGTATACTCCCAAACTTCAAAAACTTTTGCAAATCGTCAAGAAAACGATTTTGTCAAAGAAAATCGTCTCAAATACGCAAACGACAATCTAAAATTCGTCTAAACGCTAGCAACATATCCAGACGATCATGAACATAATCTCAAAGACTATACATCATTTCTTGTCGCAATCATGCGTACAGAAAACATATACCAATATCAAACTGAAACTCGACGATTAGCCAAAGTATTGAAGCCCTTTCCAGTTTTAGAAGTTTCGTTTAAAAATTCCTACGAGAAATCTTCAATCATCAAAGCATTTCTTTCAGTTTGCGTTGTACCAAGTGAGCCACGGAAAAGCATCGAAAACATTTGTGACGAAGAAAACTCGAGAATAGATGTAGCATCGTGCACAAAGAGACGCTTTCCTCCCGATGGTGGCTAGATCCACCTCTGGTTGACCAATTCGTTCCAGAAACGAATGTGTCATGAGAATCCTTTAATAAAACCTGTTGGGGTCAAAAATGGTTATTTCGAAATCAGCGGCTATGATTATTTCTTATTCACGGATTTCTCTTAAAACATTCACTAAAGAAAGATCGGAAGTGAACGAATGAGCGAATCCCGCACAAAAGCCACTCGCCGGAGAGCAGAACCATCACGCGGGTCAGCTTGCCGGCGAGCTCAACCATCACGTCGGTCAGCTCGCCGGCGAGCTGAACCGATGTGTGGTTATACTCGCCCGACGAGCTCAACCATCACGCCGGTCAGCTCGCCGGCGAGCTGAACCGTCGTGTGGTTGCACTCGGCCGGCGAGCTCAACCATCGCGCCGGTCAACTCGCCGGCGAGCTGAACCATCATGTGGTTGTGCTTGCCTGCGAGTTCGGCCGTCACGCGAGTCGGCTCGCCCGGCGAGCTCGACCTGATCCTGGCCTGTCCGACTTACTTCGACTCCTGTATCTTCCGTATAGCTGTGATATCCGATCTTCGGGACCATATACTTCTCGTTTCGTTTTGATTGAAGTTATTCTCGAAGTTTTATGACTAAAACCGAGAAATCGTATAAACGTCAAAAGGCCATAGAACGGTCCGCAAGGATCCAAACTGGTCTAGAGGCCCATCTACGCTCTCAGAAGGGATTCGGGCCCATAAAAGTTATGACGGTTTGTCCTAACTCGCAGAAATACGATAAATGCTAAGTTTCCAAAGATAAATGTAAAGATTCGAGGATAACTATCAAGATCGATGAAAAGTGGAATATTCCCAAAAGAGATAGACTTGGGCCCGAAGGCGAAGGATGGGCCACCGACCTAGAGCGACTATATAAGGAGAGCAGGAGCAGAAGAAAAGGGGATCCGGAAGTTAGACTTAGAGAACTCCTGCTAGCTTAGAGAACTTAGGGCTTAGGTGGTTAGACTAGCACGGAAAGGCTTAGGACGTCTTGGCCGCCTCTTGTTCTGTTGTTCGGATAGTTAGCTTATCTCTACTCCTCTCGGAGAAATCTTGTATTCATACTATTCAATAAAACGCCTTTGAGCGATTATCTATCTTTTTATCGTTCTAAAGTGATTACGCAGAGAATTCAGACCTTCAAGGAAAAACGGGTTCACTCGGTTTTCCTCCATTATTATTTATTATAATCGACGGTGTGAATTTTGTTTCCCACAGTTTGGCGCTAGAAGGAGGGGGGGACGAATTCTCTAACTCAAAAATCGCTAAACGATAAAAAGACACAGGATGTCCGCTCCAGCGGCTAACGATGTCGTTTCTTTCAAGGACCGGGCAACGGCCGATCAGGCCAAACCCCACAACGATCTCCTTGTCATCGAGCTGACGATCCAGGACATCGACATAGCGAGAGTGTTGGTCGACACCGGATGCTCGGCCAATATTATCTACAAAAGCACCCTCGAAAGAATGGATATCGATCTGTGCGCCGTTACGGAAGGACCCAGCCCGATATTCGGACTCTCGGGAGATGCTACTATGACTCTCGACTCGATCGACCTCGTTGTTAAAGCTGGGAGCGTCATCAAAGTCACGGAATTCTTAGTCATCGACAGCCCAACATCGTACAACGTGATCGTCGGTACTCCATGGCTGAATTCCATGCGAGCGATCCCTTCGATATTCCATCTGTGCCTTAAGTTTCCAATCCCTCGTGGAGTCGAAACTATACAAGGAGACCGTAGGATGTCGCAAGTATTTTTTGCCGCCGAATTAAAAAGAAAGAACTTTGCGATCGAAACTTCCCATAAAAACAAAAGAAAGCTGACTCTCGATGAGAACGCCCCGGAACGAGACTCGGAAGTCTTCTGGCAATCTCAATGGGCCGAAGCCCTAGAAGGGAAACGCAAACCGACTTGCGAACCGGTAATTTCGATCTGCCTCGACGAATCCTCTCTGGAATGATGCGTCGAGAATGGAGCCAACCTCCGCGAGCCACTAAAGACAGAGCTCATCGGTTGTCTCAAAAAGAACCTCAATGCGTTCTACTGGGCCGCGGAAGATATGCCAGGGATCGATATCGGCATAACGTGTCATGAGCTTAACATCGATCCGACCTACAAACCCGTCAAACAAAAAAGGCGGAAGCTAGGACCGGAGCGTGCCACCGCGGTAAATGAGGAAGTCGAAAGACTCCTGAAGGTCGGATCAATAACAGAAGTTAGGTATCCAGACTGGCTCGCTAACCCGGTCGTGGTCAAAAAGAAAAACGGCAAATGGCGAGTATGCGTCGATTTCACCGATCTCAACAAGGCCTGTCCAAAGGATTGCTTCCCACTCCCGCACATCGACCGACTGGTCGAAGCAACAGCAGGGAACAAACTCTTATCATTTATGGATACCTTCTCCGGGTACAATCAGATCATGATGAATCCCGACGATCGTGAGAAAACTGCGTTCATCACCGATCAAGGAACATATTGTTACAAAGTAATGCCTTTCGGTCTCAAAAATGCAGGTGCCACTTACCAGCGACTTGTCAATCGAATTTTCTCCGAACAGCTCGGCAAGACAATGGAGGTATACATCGATGACATGCTCGTAAAGTCTCTTGACGAGCACGACCATGTCTCCCATTTGGAGGAGTACTTTGCAAGACTTAACGCCCACAACATGAAACTGAACCCGGCAAAGTGTAGATTCGCAGTGGCATCAGGAGAATTTCTCGGGTACCTAATCACGTGTCGTGGGATCGAAGCCAATCCTAAGGAGATAAACGCGTTAATAGAGATGGTCTCGCCAAAGACGAAACGGGAAGTCCAAAGGCTAACCGGAAGAGTCGCGGCCTTGAACCGTTTCATCTCGCGCTCGACGGATAAGTGTCTTCCTTTCTACGACACGCTGAAAGGGAATAAGAAGTTCGAATGGTCGGAGGAATGTGAGAAAGCTTTCCAACAGCTAAAACGTTACCTGGCCACTCCTCCCATCCTCGCAAAACCAGTGGAGGGAGAACCCATGTTCCTGTACATCGCAGTCTCCACAACAGCGGTAAGCGGCGTTTTAATTAGAGAGGAACGCGGTGAGCAAAAATCAATCTTCTACATAAGCAAAATGTTACTGGACGCTGAGACCCGGTATCCCCTGATGGAGAAACTAGCATTCGCAGTTGTGACATCGGCAAGGAAACTCCGGCCGTACATTCAGTCGCATACCATAATAATCCTCACCACCTTCCCCCTGCGAACAATCTTGCACAGTCCGAGTCAGTCAGGACGACTCGCAAAATGGGCAATCGAACTAAGCGAGTACGACGTGGAGTACCGCCCAAGAACCTGCGCAAAATCTCAAGTACTAGCGGACTTCTTGGTAGAATTGCCCACGGGGGATATGACAACACGGAACCGAACTCAACCTGGATCCTTCACGTCGACGGATCATCGTTCAAACAAGGATCCGGGATCGGAATCCGGCTCACGTCTCCGACTGGCGAAGTCTTGGAACAGTTGTTCTGATTGGAATTCCATGCGTCGAACAACGAGGCCGAATATGAAGCACTCGTCGCAGGATTACGATTAGCCCATGGGCTTAAGATCCGCAACATTCACGCTTACTGTGACTCTCAGTTAGTCGCAAATCAGTACAGCGGAGAATACGAAGCGAGGGACGAAAGAATGGATGCATATCTAAAACTCATCCAAGACCTCTCCCGAGACTTCAACCACTTCGCCCTCAATATGATTCCTCGCTCGGAAAACACTCAGGCGGATGCCTTGGCCGCACTCACATCAAGTTCGGATTCTGGACTAAGACGAGTAATCCCCGTTGAGTTTATCAAACACCCAAGCATCGGACCACCAGTGGTCGCCAATCTGATTCGAGCACAAATTGAAAATGCGGAGGAAGACGAAGACCCACCAGAAGAAAACGTGGATCAGTGGGAATACGGCTGCGACAGCTCATGGCTAGAGCCAATCCGAGCATACATAATCAACGGAACGCTTCCCACTGAGAAATGGGCGGCCCGCAAAATCAAGACCCAGGCCGCGCGATATGTAACGGTAGAAGGAGAAATCTACAAATGGAGATTCTCCGGCCCACTCACAACCTGCACCGAAGGCGAATAAGCAAGAAGAGTAATGGAGGAGGTTCATTCCGGATCATGTGGGAACCACTCCGGCGGAAGATCTGTCGCCGTAAAAATAAAACGCCATGGTTATTACTGGCCAACTATGATCAAAGACTGCGAGAAGTTCGCACGGAAGTGCGAAAAATGCCAAAGGCACGCGCCGACAATCCATCAACCCGCGGAAGTCTTCTCGTCCATCTCGTCTCCGTATTCCTTCATGCGATTTTTACCGTAAAGTTTGATCGATGACTTAGAATGGCTGGAAAAAGGAAATGGGTTTGCTACGGTGTTCGGGAGATAGCATCAAAGGGTAGACGAGAATGCATGGCCTAGTGTCGTATCGATGTTTCGGAAGAGCTCGGTCGCTACGTAGCGATCGAACAGAATGCACGCTCGGTCGCTACGTAGCGACCGAGCTTGGCTCGAGCTCGGTCGCTACATAGCGACCGAGCGGAACGGACGCTTGGTCGCTACGTAGCGACCGAGCGGAACACGCGTTCGGTCGTTGCGTAGCGACCTTTTTCGAGCTCTTGTCCGATGTCTCGTGAATGTGTTTTCTCCGGAAGAGTCTTCGTAAAAATAAATCTTTTTCGGAGATTTATTTTTCGTAAAAACGTTCATGCCGATTTTTACGGACTTTCAGACATTGATTCCGTGGTGACCGATTTTGACCACAACATTTTTTTTGCAGTGTCAACCTAGCTTAATCTAACTTAATTAGATTTATTTGGTTCCCTAGCTCCATGTGGATTGGATCTAAGTAATACAACTCGACTTTTTATTTGAGAGAGTATAAATCACTTCTTATGGTAATTTGAGTGATATCAGTACGTTCATAGTTGTGTGGCAAGAAAGTTTGCCGAAAATGTTTTGTTAACTTCTCCTATGATTGAATTGGTGCTTTTCGAGTGCGAGAACGCATGGTTTTGAGCTGTTTTCACCATGTTGCGGCATGACCTCGGAATCGCATAGTGACGAGAGATACATGACAGGGAAGTGGAACTTGTTTGAAGTCAAGAATTTCTTCAACTGCAGTTAACCAGTCGACAAGATCGTCACCACGAAGACCTCCCTGGAATTCAGGTATATCTACGCGGAAACTTCTTTCCCAGTGGTTATCATATTGATCCCGTTGACGGTTATCATATTGATCCCGTTGGCAGTTATCATATTGATCCCGTTGACGTAAATCCTCAAGGAAGACTCGATGATGTTGATCATCTTCGTTGTCCTCAATAGGTACCGGTCGTCGGTATCTAGGTTGTTGTTGATGTTGTAGAGGTTGTGGTAATGGCGGTAGTTGTTGCTGATGTTGAGCCGGTCGCGGCGGAGCATGAACGATGGGTTGTGCCTGAGCATCAAAACGCGCCGTCAATGCCATGGTTAAAGCGTCAATGCAAGCTGTTAAAGCACCGACTGTGTCGCCATGTTGTTGGATGGATGATTCCGTTGCTGTCTGTGTCTCGACAATTAGGTTTCGTATCTCAGCTAATTACGACATGGTTCCTTCCGAGTTATGATCCCGAACGTCACCACCAGCGCCTCCTGTTTTCTTAGTCATTGAAACAAGAAGTCCTTTCCCGAAACGTATTGATTCTACCAACCGATAGAGAATAGAAGCTAGATAATTCAAAGATCAAGGGTGTCGATTCAAAAAATCGGTTTCTTGTTGTCGAAGTTAAGTCGAAAAAAGGTTGACAATTCTTATTAATCAAAGCGTAAAACTACACAAAGCCCTCGGTGCTATATTTATAGCATCCTACAATTCCTAATTATCTAAGTTAAAGGATATGTAATTATCCCTATAATAAAACAAAGTCGACATAACATATAAAAATGAAAAACCCAAACACTACTTGAAACAGGAAGAGGACGTCGGTGTATACTATGCTGCATCAACAAGCATAAAGATAAGAGGAAGACAACCATCTAGATAAGAAAATAATAAATAGGGAAATTGATAAAAACTCATAGAAAATTATCCTCCTCCAGCACCTGTGCCAAAAGGAGAAGAGAACATATCTTGGATTTCTTGAGAAGGTTTGACAGGGATATCTCTCAAAAACATTTTACCAGAAACTGTCAAAGGATCTTAAGCAGGAAGATATTCATCCCTTCCTCTGAATCATCAGCTCACTCTAACGCATCAAAAAGAATTACTTCCAAAGGAAACCGCTACAATCTCTTTATCACCCAAAGCTTTACTATCGCCTTGTACATGTTTAGCCAAAGCAACGTCCACTTCAGCACTTGAAGAAAATATTTTCTGAGGTATGGGAGGTCTTGTTGACTCCAGCGGCTACTTTTCTGGGGAGGATAACCTCAAAATCGTGTGAAACTTCTAACTCTGGAAACAATGATGTACGATACATACTTTCCACTACTCAATCAGAATCTGGAATTGGTAAGCACACATTTGAGGCATTGTTAGTAGGAAGTCTAGGGTTTAGATTTTTTATCAAGAGATGAAGTGTCAGACGTAAAAACAAAGATTGAGCAGATGTATTAACGGGAGGACCAGTCAGAGGCAATCTAGATTCGGATCAAGCCATGGTTTACTAGTTAACATATGCTCACATATGCCTGAAGTAATCCAGTCTATGCCTTTAATAGAATACATATGGAACGGAATGTTCTTCAAGGTTAACCAAACTGGAATAGTATAAATTTCTGGGAGACTAATTAGTTGTGATGGAATCCAATAGAACAAACATTAGACAATCATCTATATGCCAAACACCTCTCTAAGTAACCCATTTTCTAGTAGCCTCATCTAGTATATGTAATAGGTAAGAGGACTCTCCTAGTTTTCGAGTAAAATTACAACACTTGCAACCCCAAACTACTCCGTGAATTAACCCACATGGAAGGCTTTACAATGGTGAAACTGCCCTACAATAAACCGATGTTGATTCTCTATACCCTCGACCTCGAGAAATACATGGCTGGGGATACTAACCTTAGGAGTACCGTCTTCCATGTAGATAGGGTTAGTTACTCTGCCTGTTACAAACGGCTCTCATCTTTGCAGGAAAAGGATATTCCTGAGATGCTTTAAGAATATCAGGAGCAACTGAGAAGGATTCTTTCAATGTTACATATTTGATTTCTGTCAGCTGATATTTTTTCTAGTTAACTCTAACCTTATTTTTGTTTCATGTAGTCAATTCTCTTTTGGCTCAAAGATAAGGTTTTACAACAACTCAAAGACATAATCCTTATATTTAAATGTATGACGGCTCAGTTACCCCTGTGACTGGTGTCAACGGCATTTAAACACATATATGAGTCACCATGACACTGGAGCCTGACGGTAACAGAATCAAGAGCCTGACCGGTTTTATGTGTATGAAACCGGTCAGAGCATTAGTATCAGTACAAATGTTACATAGGAGAATGTTGAGCCTGTCCTTGAACTTATTTCCAGAGTTATAAGGAAGCATTTTTGTTGAGATACTCATTGGTAAGTATATAGTCTGCCATTGTTGCTTGACCTCGGAGACATGAAAGGTATTGTCTTTGCGTGGGACCATACACCAACAAAGATGACTTCACAAAAGGACATCAAACTGGATTTTCATCGTATTTGAAATCTTATTTTCCTATAAAAGAAGAGCTCGTTTTCAGGAGAAAAGGCTAGCAATTTAATTTACAAATAATCTAGTGAGCAATTAGAGATAACCACCTCGCGACATTTCAATCTCACTTTGTTTACATGTTAATGAGCTCGCTTTTCCCGCCGACATTGCATTTCCTTCTTTCAACTCCGTACCATCTTTTAAACTCCGTACCATCTTTTAAACTCATCGAGTTACTTGGAATAAACGTTAGTTATCAAAGACACTCTACTCTAGCAAGAAGGCATAATGCTTCAGTTATTCACATAGTTTTTTAATTGATAAGCATTAATCAATTATTTATATATAATTATATAAAACAATTTATTATATTTTATAGAAATAAATGTAAATATTTTGGTTGTATATTCGTATATAAATAATTAGTGTTGTATGTAAGGCATTATTAGAACTTCTGAAATTATTTATAAACATTTTTAAAACATTTTTCTTGCCTACAAAATTATTTTATTAGAGTTTCTAAATCATTTATAAGAGTTTTATAATGATTATAAATATGTATAAGACTTATAAAGTTTTATAAAATCGTTTGTAAATGCTTCTAAATCTATTTATAATTGTATAAATGTATATTTATAATGATTCTGAAATCATATAAAATTATTTCACACTTCTTATTATTATATAGTAAAATAGAATTCATTTAAGTGACCTTTGATTAGTACCATGAACTCTTCAATATTGTTATAATTTTGATGGGATTTTATATTTTATTTATTTTTATCAATTCTAAAATAAATAAATAAAGGAAAATTAACTATCTTGAACTTTTAGATTGGAGTACCTTAATAAGATCTAATTGTTTTTTAATGATGGATCGTATTATTAAGTCATGTAATCAAAGAGTTGTAAACAAAGTGAACCACAAAAACTTATTAAATTTATAAATAATTGTTTATAAATTTTTATTAATATATTTATAATTGTATATATGTATATTTATATGGACTTATAAATCATATAAAATTATGTCACATTTTTTATTATACATTAAAAGTTTAGTTATTTAAGTGGTTTTGGTAACATGTACGTTCATAAGTGAAAAATTGTTAAAATTTCAATAGTTGATTATTTTATTATTATTTATTTTTATCAGTGTTAAAATTGTTATCTATTTTATATGAATACCTTATTCATATCTAAAAATATAATATAATTATTTTAAACCATATCCAAAACTTATTTTTTTTTTGCAAAATCTTTTGAAAAAACACACAAAAGAACAAGGGCATTTAAATTTTTGTAAAATTTAATATAAATTGGAAACAAGAAAAAATCAAAGAATTATAGGTAAAACAAATCAGCAAAGCCGATGTCGAAGTTATCAAAACCTCTTCCCATCTTCTCTACACAAAAAACACTTATTTTGTTTTTCTTGAATGCTAAGTACAATGCTATGAAGTTAAAAGAGCATGACTTGGTGCTTGTCAAAATTACTTTTGAAAAAACCACATATTGGATTTTGAGAGAATGCAATGGAAATAACTAAGAACCAGCAGCCTCATCACTCGGTAAGAAAATTTATAGAAAAATCATTCATATCTTATCAGCAATCAACAGAAGTCACAAAAATCAGAGCTATCAGAAACTGAGGATGAAACACCAGTCCGCTTGGTAATAGCCTCAAGAATTCCAAGCCAGTTCGAAATCACTGTTTTAATAAACAATCAATTTTGATCTTCTAAACAATTTTCTTGGATCTGTTTTTGTAAACACTCTTTTTTATTGGTATATGAATATAAAATTTCAGTAAAAATAATAAGAAAGTAAACAAAAATAAAACAGAATTGGAAATTATAAAGAGGATGTATCCATCGCCACCATAAAAATGTTCAACTCCTAAGAAAAGGATATAGCTCATACCTTACATTACAGTTCGTACCCAAAACTCTCGCTCCTTGTTTAATGTTAACTTTGTCAGATGATATTATTTCTAATTAACTCTATTCTGATTTTTGTACATGTATTCATATTTATTTTGGCCCAAAGATAAGGTTTTACAACACTGCAAAAATGTCATCTTCATGTTTTAATGTATTGACGGCTCATTTACCTCCTCGATTGTGATATCAGCACATGTATGGCATTTAGAACCATAAGAGTCACCGCGACACTGGAGTGTGGCGGTAACAGAATCGTGAGGCGTTTTTCCAATAGTAATGCGTGTGAAACCGGCATGAGCATAAGAGTTAGTACGCATGTGACGGAAGACATGGTTGAGGTTTTCCTCGTACACACTTGTAAAGTTATATTTCCCTTGATTAAGAATGCATTTGTGGTTAAGATACTCATTTGTAAGGTTCAGTTACGAAACACTATGTATGATGAGGAATTGCATGGCCAAAATAGGGAAAAAGAATTGTCTGGATAGAGAATATTCATTATTTTAGATTTTTGTTCTTTTCATTAAAGGGTGATTTTGATAAATGAAGTGTTGAGATTGAGATATTTATATAGGAAACTCATAATGATTTTAATTAAATAACTCACTGGATAGAAGAGAAAAGAGTGTGTATTTTCGCCGGCGAAAGGGAGGGACAAAGAAAAAGTCCAAATTCAAAATGTTTAACTAAGGTGATGATTGTTTGGATGGTTTTTAAATTTTAGTTTTTGGTTTTTGGTTTTTGATTATTAGTTTTAAGATTTTGGTTTTAAATTTCTGGTTTTTGATTTTGCAATAAAATTTTAATTTTTGAAAAAAATACGAATTGTGATTTTGGTTTCTAACTTTTGGTTTTTGTTTTTAAAAAATAATAAAATATTTATTTAAAATTTCTGATTTTTTATTTTTTTATAGTTTTAGTTTTTAGAAAAATTGAATGATTATTTTTGTTTAAAGTTGAAATAAAAATTAATAATAAAATATTACTTACTATGAACAACAAATAATACAATATATTACCACTTAAAAATACGTTTATTCATTTAATAAATTTATTTTATAAGAGAAAATAATGCAAACTAGATAGATGAACCACAATTCATATATATACATATATGAAAATACCTAATTAAAGCAGTTCAAAAATGACAATACATAATTAAAATTTAAAAATATAGTAATATTATTCTATAATTTAAATATTATAAATAAAAATATCAATAGTTAGATTATTTAAATATACTAAATAAAATGTATTTTTAAAAGTTTGGGAAACTGTATAAAATTATAAATCTATTTTGAATTTTGAATTTAAAATTTAAATTTTATTATCTTTTTGCTTTTCAAAAATTTAATTAATGATTTTTTGGTCTGATATTTTTTTAAAAAAACTTAACTTAGAAGTTAATCTCTTGTTTAAAAAAATTAATAAAAGAATATCACGAATTTTAATAAATAGTACCGATAACAAACAAATAAATCTTACTATTCTTTTTTTTTGTTTACAGTAATTATCATTTTTTTTTATTTTAAAGCATAAATAAAATAAACAAAATTTAAAAAAAAATTCAAAACCTATTGTAAGATAAGAAAAAAACCATGAAAATTTGGCTTTAGGTTTTTATGTTAAGAAAATAGTTATTTGCAAAAACTAGTTTTCCTACGTTATAGAGAATCTATTCTTTTAAAATATTGATTGGATGCAAAATGATATTTAGAAGAAGAAAAAAAACAAAAACTAATCCAAAAACCACAAACAATCAACGTCTAAGTTTAAACTCCTTAAAAGTAAAATCAAAGAGATACCTGTTGTGAAACTAGAGAATAAAATCGATGTTTTTGTATTATTCATAAACATAAGGAGCCTTTTATATATAGGAAATTACACCGTCATAGAATAATGGAAAGACTAAAGAAAGGAAATACAAATATGGAAAGAATACAAATCATAATCTAATAAGGAAAAGGCAAGATGCCGATTCTCTCTCTCTCTCTCTCCTCACGGTCAACTCTCTCTCTCTCAAACATTGGGCCGGTTATGAACCGGGCCGGTTATGGACATCCACAATATGATTTATAACACTTCCCCTTGGATGCCATAACCATACATGTATTGTAATACGCTTTAGATGTTGCCTCATTAAAACCTTACCAGGAAAACCCAGTGGGACAAAACCATGGTGAAGGAAAAAGAGTACAAGACGTATTACTCCCCCTGCTCTGAACAACTCGCGGCCGGCCTCATGAACAGCCAAGATCTCCAAATGGTTTGAAGATGTGGCCGCGATCGTCTGCTTCATGGAACGCCATGATATGGCCGTTCTACCATGTGTGAAAACATAGCCTGTCTGTGATCGAGCATTGGGTGGATCCGAAAGATAACCTGCATCAGCAAAATTAACTAAACCTTCTTTGTTTTGGTTAGTATAAAATAGACCCAAATCTTTCGTTCCTTGCAGGTAACGAAGAATATGTTTAATCATGTTCCAGTGCCTTTGGGTTGGACAAGAGCGTAATCTAGATAATAGATTCACGGCAAAACATATATCTGGTCGTGTGACTAGCCAGATACATCAAAGATCCTATGGCACTGAGATATTGTACTTCGGGACCAAGGACATCTTTATCGTCCATCTTAGGACGGAACAGATCAGTGTCCAGGCCGAGGGACCTCACGACCATGGGGCTCGACAACGGGTGAGACTCGGCCTTATTAAATCTCTTGAGTACCTTTTCTGTATATGCCATTTGATGCACAAGGATTCCATCTTTAATGTACTCAAGCTGTAATCCCAAACCAAATTTCTTTTTTCCTAGATCTTTCATCTCGAATTCTTTCTTAAGATATTCAACTGTTTGGGAAATCTCTCCAGAGGTTCCTAGGATATTTAAATCATCAACATACACTGCTATAATCACAAAGCCCTGGCCGAATTTATTTATAAAGATACAAGGGCTGATCGGATCATTCTTGTATCCTTCTCTCTCTAGGTACTCACTTAGCATGTTGTACCACATTCGACCTGATTGTTTCAATCGATAAAGTGACTTATTCAATTTTATACAGTGTTGTTCTCGAGTAATCAATTTGTTTTTCAACTCTATACCCTCTGGTACTTTCATATAAATCTCATTATCCAGTGGCCCATATAAGTATGCAGTTACAACATCCACTAACCGCAAGTCTAATTTCTCTCTTATAGACAGACTTATCAGGAATCTAAAAGTAGTAGCATCCACCACATGGGAGTATGTCTCCTCATAATCGATTCATGGTCTCTGTGAGAATCCTTGCGCAACAAGCCATGCTTTATATCTCACGACATTGACGTGTTCATTTCTTTTCCTCACAAAGACCCACTTATAGCCGACTGGTTTAACATCATATGGTGTCCAGACTGTTGGTCCAAAGAAATCACTCTTCTTTAAAGATTTTAACTCCACGTTTATAGCTTCTTTCCATTTGATCCAATCTGATCGTTGAGTACACTCATAAATAGACTTGGGTTCATGATCCTCATTCAAATCCATAAGTTCAAGCGCTACCTTGTATGCAAATATATCATCAATGTTGACATTCTTTCTGTTCCATTGTATCCCAGACAAGACATAGTTTATTGAGATCTCATTATTATCAGGACCTTCAGTACCTTGAATCTTGGCGTCCCAAGAATCAGTATTAGATACATCAGGGCCGGCCGCATCTAAGCATTCATGATCGGCCGCGATCGCAATTAGGGTTTTGGGATCGGCCGCGGTTAAGTCCCGGGATTTAGGAACGGCTGCGGTCGTGTCTAGGGTTTCAACAACCTCGGTTTCATTCTCTGCACCTTTCTTAGTTTTTCGAGGGTTCTTATCTTTGGAACCTATCGGTCTACCACGTTTCAAACGTTGTATAGACTCTATAGCAACTTGATTGTGTCCCTCTTGAACATCAATTCTGATTTGTGCATTAGCAGCTGGTATATATGACTTAGTCACTCTTTTCGGGTCAGCAAAGGAATCTGGCAATTGATTAGCTAGCTTTTGTAAATGTATAATCTTTTGGACTTCTAAATCACATTCCTAAGTCTGAGGATCTTGCCAAGATAAGGATGTTTGATTCCATGTAATCTTTTTTTTTACCAGCTTATTGCTATCTCCCCCTAATGTTGGATGTTCGGATTCATCAAAGTGACAATCCGCATACCTGGCCTTAAATAAATCACCCGTAGTTGGCTCAAGGTATTTTATAATCGTGGGGGAATCATATCCAACATATATCCCCATCCTCCTTTGAGGTCCCATCTTTGTTCTCTGTGGTGGAGCAATTGGTACATAGACGACACAGCAAAATGTCTTAATATGGGATATGTCTGGCTCATGACCCGTAAGCAATTGTGATGGAGAATATTTATGTTCACTAGACGGTCTGATACGAATAAGTTCGGCCGTGTGCAAGACCGCGTGTCCCCAAGCTGTGGTCGGAAGCTTAGACCTCATAAGCAATGGTCTAGCTATTAGCTGAATTCGTTTTATGAATGATTCGGCCAAGCCGTTCTGTGTATGTACATGTGCCACGGAGTGTTCCACACTTACCCCCATGGACATACAGTAATCATTAAACGCTTGGGACGTGAACTCACCAGCATTGGTCTCTATCATTCCGACCTTAGCATAGTAGAAGGCCAGTAGAGAGCGTATGCATAGACTCTAGGACTTTCTTATAGGCTTGGCCGATCTCTGTGATCTGAAGGAACTCTTTGTTTCCTTCGCCCTTAGTTTCAATATGAAAGCCATTCATTCAAATGTCTTTAAAGCTCAATAGGCTTCTCTTAGAGCTGGGTGAATACAATGCATCAAATATCTCTAGATGCGTACCCTTAGGCAACAGGATGTTAGCCTGGCCGTAGCCCTCTATGAGACTGGCTATACCCGAAATGATACTTTAGAGACTTCATATAAAAACTTTCATTCATTAATAAAATAAGTTCAAATCAATCAAAACATAGAAAACATAAAGCAAAGAACACGAAAACATAGATGTCGAATTCAACTTCATTCTTTTAAACAATCTGAAGTTTCATAATCCATAAGATCGTCTCGTTCATGATTGAAATCATCTTCACCATCTTGATAAGTCATATGAGCTTCAGGATTCTTCCCTTTCAGACTCTCTTGGTAGAGGTCAACGAGATGTTTGGGAGTCCTACATGTCTTAGCCCAATGATTATCCATACCACATCTATGGCACACGGATTTGGTCGAGTTTTGTGGCTTGAAAGATGTACCACGGCCTCGGCCATGTCCACGGCCTCCATAGGAGCCACGGCCATATGAGTTGCCTCGGCCTCGACCAAACGAGTTTCGGCCTCGACCACCACGTCAATGCCATTTTCCACGACCACGGCCGTGTTGGCTATCGCTCTGGATATGGTTTGACTCTTTCTTATCCTCTACGGCCGCATGTGCCTCAGATAATGGGTTTGTTCCAGGAGGTCTCAATTCCCTGTTTCTCATCAACAGTTCATTGTTCTGCTCAGCGAGCAAGAGACAAGAGATCAGACTAGCATAAGTTGTGAAGCCCTTCTCTCGGTACTGTTGTTGTAACAACACATTGCTTGTGTGGAAGGTGGAAAAGGTTTTCTCAAGCATTTCCTTATCCGTTATATCCTCACCACACAGTTTCAATTTAGAAATTATCTTAAACAGGGCCGAGTTATACTAGTCCACGGACTCGAAGTCTTGGATTATGAGATTCCTCCAATCATACATAGCCTTTGGTAATAACACCGTTCTCTGGTGATCATATCTCGTTTTCAACTCTGTCCAAAGGTCTAGAGGATTCTCAATAGTCAAATACTGATCTTTGAGACTCTCAATAAGATGATGGCGTATAATTAATATAGCTCCATATCTATCTTTCTCACTTGCATTATTGCCCTCGGTGATACATTCACCGAGTCCCTTGGATTTTAGGACGATCTTAGCATCAAGTGCCCATTGCAAGTAATTATCTCCAGAGAGATTTAGGGCAGCAAAATCCAAGTAGTTGATTTTCGACATCTGAAATCATATATTCCATTCTTAGGATTTATAATGTTCTTATAATGCATACAAGATCATCAGATATATAATGCAAATTGGTCACACGACCAAACGGATATGATGCATTTAGTTCATACAATTATGCATGCATGATATGCTAACAAGCCGCACGGCCAAACAATCCGAACATGCATAATGCAAGACAAGCCGCACGGCCAAAAGTATGAACAATCTTAGCAATCGGTTTCTATATGATCTTAATGCAATCGGTTATTCATCTTTAGCAAGAACGATTCTAAGTGATCATGAAACCTCAATAAAACAATCAAGCAATGCATCAAGGGGTTTAGTTACTATCAACCTAACGATCATATTCAATGAGATTAATGCAATTAGGGTTTCAATATGAACAAGCCGGTCGGTTTCAAGTTTTAAACAAGATGAGAACTAATCAACTTAGGCGATTTCTATCGCAAGATAACATTTAATTAGTTCATCAATTCAATCAACCAAATTCAAGTATGAGATTAATCAATCCTAGCAATTGGCTCTATGTGATGATAATCAGATTCAAAACATTCAATCACATAAACAATCAAATCAAATTTTGATTAGGGTTTCCATGGTATGCATGCGGCTAGGCTTTAGGGAATTAAGGTTTCGATTTTAATCAAGCAATAAGTATTAATTTAGGTTATTAGGGATTGGATCTATTGCCTTAGGGTTTGGTTCTTAGGTTTTAGTTTTACCTAAACCTCAAGTCGGGTTGAATGGACCAATGAATAGAGAAGAACGCGAGCTGATCGTTGCTGTCGGGTCGCGAACGGGTTGCTGTCTGTCGCGAATGGATTGAAGTTGAGACGAGTCGCGAACGGGAGCAAGCAGCTATCTGGTCGTGAACGTGCTGGCTATCGAACGGTATCGGGTCGCGTCGAGAAGGCTGAGATCGTGTCTCGCGAACAAGCTGAAGTCGTGAGCTGAGGAACGGACTGAGGTCGCGTGCTGAGATCGGGAACGCCTTGAGTATGGGGTTTTAGGTTCTCGATCAGATTAGGGTTCGTCGTCGGGTTTAGGGTTTATCGCCGGGATGAGATTAGGGTTTTAGGGTTCAGTCTTTAGCTTAAGGTTTAGAGCGTAATCATGCTTATAACGTGTTGTAAAACAAGAGAATAGAATCTGTATGTTTATATTATTCCTAAACATAAGGAGCCCTTTATATATAGGGAATTACACCGTCATAGAATAATGGAAAGACTAGAATATGGAAATACAAATATGGAAAGAGTACAAATCATAAGTCTTAAGTAAATAGGAAAGTAGCCAAAGGAAAAAAGGAAGTAGCCGACTCTCTCTCTCTCTCTCTAGGGCGCGGCCGTCTCTCTCTCTCTCTAGACGGGCCGACTCTCTCTCTAAGATATGGGCCGGTTATGAACATCCACGATATGAATTATAATAATCTTTTGTGTCATTGATTATTTTTCTCTATATAGAAGTTGAAGTGAGAGTAATATACTCTTTGCTTAAACATGTTTCATTTCATTTATCTTGTTATTTTGTCCTTTCTTCTTCATGTGATTTTACACTGCTTATGTATCTAATAGTGTATTTTTTGTTTTTTAGTGTTATTATTTCTTTACTAATGTGGTTGAAGAAGTCTTATTTTTTTATGTATCCCCTATATATTAATCCTGGAACATTACAACATATTTTTGTAGCCACGTGTCATCACGGGGATGATTTTTAGAATTCTTAGAAAAATAAATTGGTCCATATAAAAATATACAAGGTTTTTTTATAAACTAACTATCAAATTAATTAATAATGTACAAAGAATATTTTTTTTTCTTAAATATAAACTACAAAATTACCTAATATGATTATCATATATATGATAATTAATGATTATGAATAATACAAATTTGATAACAATTTTTGTATCCTCTCTCTTTTTTGTTTAATTTTATATTATTAAAATAAATTAAACAATTACATTAAGCATATAATAAAAAAATAGATTTTTTGTTAAATGTTATATTTTAAATTTTTAAAAATGACTATAAATTACTAAAAATGGTAAAAGTCCCACATTGAAAATTTTGTGATCAATGGTTTAATTTTTTTTTGTTCAAACAAGATAGAAATGATCATATATCGTAGGGGTGGATCGGATACCCGTTCGGATTCGTATCGGGTATTTAGGATTTTCGTGTATTTCATTATAAAGGTATAGAAATCATTCAAGTATTTCTACACTTTGGGTCGGGTTCGGTATTTTATGTTCGGATTCAGATATTTTGGGTCATGTTCAGATATTTAAATTTTGAAGAAAAAATAAATATATTATTTATTGTTTAAGTTTTTTATATTTAAAATATACTTTTAACTTAACTGGTTTTCTAATTTTTAAAAGATTAAACTATTAATAGGTTTGAAGATAAAACTTTAAAAATAGAAAGATACTAATTTAGTTGTTGTTTTGAAATTTTAGATTGCAACTTTTGTTAATGCAAAAAAGCAAGAGTTTGATATGTATTTTAAGTGAATATAAAATGATTTGGTCCATAATTATATGTATATTATCTATTTTTGAGTAACGTGCATCATTAATATAAATATTTTGAATAAAATGAGAGAAGTAAAGTAGAAATATATGGTCAAGTATACTTATGTGTTGTTATCTTTGGATATCCATTCGGGTTTAGATATTATCCGTTCGGGTTTGGATATTACCGGTTTGGGTTCAGATATCCAATCTCTCTAAATTCAATAACCGTTCGGTATTTTGCTACTTTGTTTCGGATTTTCGGATCAGATTCAGACACGGGTTTGGGTATCGGATAAAATGCTCATCTTTAATAAACCGTATGAATATGAAGTCTCATTAATAGATATTCATATTATATATATATATATATATATTAATAGAATTTGAAATAAATTATATACTATATAAATGAGACTTCATATATTGCTATATAAATATGTAAATTTCAAAATTTCCAGTGAAAAATTATTGAGATCTTAATATTTTAATTTTAATTTTGAAATTTGTATTGAAAAATTTACATTAATTTTTATTGATTAAAGGTTTAAATTATTGTTATAGCAATATACAAATGTTAAAAAATCATATGAGTAGGAAGTGTCAATAATAAATATTTATATTAAAATATATTATGTATCTATGTCAATATCACTAAAGTTTAATTTATTCCATATAAAGTAAATAAAATGATTGTTTTGATTTATTTACCAAAAACGTGATTGTAAATTAACAAAAAATATTGGTTTTGATTTATCTGCTTACTCTAATGTATATACTTTTATGCATACAAATTATTTCTTAAATAGGTGGTTTCTAATATCTTATTTGATCCTCACAATCCCAAAAACACACTTCTTCAAATCGAATTGATTTTTAATATTGAAATCACTATATATATTATTTCATTCAGATTAAATAATTTAGTCTTGATTTTTATTCCTAAAAAACTTTTAATGAAATATCATGACAAGATTTCAATCACCTTCTTTTGAGTTTGTTTTAAGAATGAGAGATTTGATCATTCGTCTAATATTTGTTTCTCCCTAATACAGTACCGTATCTAGCTATTATAATTGTAAAAATGAAAGATTTGAACTATTTATTATAAGTTTTCTGGTTTATCATTTAATAAATCAAACAGTTCTTAGTTTATACATAGTTTACATATACTAGAATGGTAAAGTATTATATATATTTTTATCTGTATATTTTGAAGTAACTAAATTTCAAAAGAATAGGCTACTAAAATAAGTAATTTGTTTTGTTGTTATAGATTTAGATGATTTTTAGACCGAATTGGCGAATATATACTAGACATATGCACTTATATTTTATAACAACTTAATATAATATATTTGAACACTAATCTGTTAATAGAGTTTGCCGGCAATTTTCTTCAAAATTTTAATTCTTAAATATGTATATGGAGTGGAACTAATTTTTACCGATGTCCATCTTTTTAAATTGAAACTTATGTAATTCACCAAATTCATAGAAGAAGTTAAAAAGAAACTAAACTAATATCAATAAAACAGAAACGAGAACGAAAGCATACAGAGGTAGAAAATGAAATCACTTATGGAGAGTCAATAGTAAACAAATCGAGAGTAGAAAACCTAATCCCCTTTCGTGATTATACAATTGATGTTGGTTATTTGGTTTTGGTGATTTGTGTCAGCCGCAAAACTTCATTTTTTTTATACATATGGTCTTAAAAATAATTAAAATGAGTTATAATACGTTAACTCTTCGACAACGATGATACATTTAAGATACCAACATTTGCATTCGTCATTTTACAATTGATAAAGATTGTAGTATTGCAAAATGTTAAAGTCAATTAATAAACAAACATTATTTATAAAAACTCAAAAACTCACTTTGCGCATATGTGCGGGTTATCACCTAGTTAAATACTAAAGGTGCTTGTGTTTTAGATATTTGTTTTGATGCAATATCTTAGTATTTAAACTATGCAAATTGCATTGTCCGGTTGTAGAGACTATACGGTTCACCGTTATTTGGCCTAAAAAATGACTACCCATAACTATTAGAGCCATTTGCAAACAAAATAGAAAAAGATTTAAGTAATTTGCAGTTCTCTCTCTTTCTTTTAGAGAGAGAATTTTTTCTCTACCTCCTTCATATCTGTTCACACACTTTCATCTTTCACAGATATGAAGATGAAGAGTAGAGATTAAACACTTTGTTTTTTTTGTTTCTGATCTTTGATCAGGGTTTTGTTTTCGGCTTTGTCCGATCTTCTGTTTTCGCTTTGGCGATTTGTATTCGTTTGACGACTTTTTGATGTGTTTTCAGTTTCAAGTCGAAACTGATCTTCATGTTTTCTTTTCAATCTTTCGATTGGGATTGATCTATGTTGTTTGTGTTGGGTCCCTGTTTTCTTCTCAGTTATGCACTTATTTCTTTTCACAGGAATCAATCTTCACTCTTTTATTGTTATGGAGCCAATAGTATGGCTTTGAGTGAAGTATCCTTGTTTAATCAATTTCATCAATGGAGAGAAAGAAGGAGACGACAGAGAAATAAAAAAGCAAACTTTGATTAACAGGTTAACAGACATCCAATTAGAAGATTCATTTGGGGCTCCGATTCATGCTAAGGGATAAAAAATGTGATTCATGGTTGAACGGCGATGAACGGAAAATAGAGATCTAGCGCAGCGGCGGCGCACCACCAGAAACAGCTCTCGATAATCTTCTTGACATGTCTTCCTCCCATAGCGGATGGCTCTCATCCACTGGTCTCCCAGACTCCCACACTTTCAGCCATCCCCCAATGTAAAGTTTTGAACTTTTAATCATTTTGTGATACGATGTATTAGTCCATGAGGTTTCTAGATCTCTTAGATGGACAGTCTCGATCTGGTGTTTTGATTGATCAGCCACGTTTTGTGTGTTTATTTATTCTACTTTTGAACCTAATGGTGTGAGTTATTACACACAGGATTACGGATACTATGCCGGTGGTAGTCAACGCGGTGGTCTTGTTCAGAAAAAAAATCAATGCGGTGGTCAAATGACAAGAGGATATAAGAATGCTCACAGAGGGTTTAATGGAGGAAATGAGATAGCTAGATACGTTTGGTATCAAATGTTTCTTTCAAAAGTGAATTTTTTAATCATTTGTTGTATCTTATTGAAGATTCAATCCGTAGAATACAGTGTTAGCTAGCTTCTTTCTGGGTTTACTTTCGTAGCTTCTGTTGTAGGCTTATGGTGCTGTTTGGTGACATGTCAAGAAGAGAAAGCCGTTATGTACTTGGCATACTTTTCTATTAGCATAGCTTTGTCCCTGTATTTTTATTTGGTATTTTTCCTTAGTTGTGTTTTTGTGAATATCTTGCAATCATATAGCTGTCCAAAATATTAGTGTTAAATTAGTTTAGAACTTTAGACTGCTAACAAATATGTTTATAGTCTATTAAATTAGTTTAGTTTAGATGGCCAACAAATATGTTTCAAGCTGTTAAATTAAGGGCAATTGTACAAAATAGCACTTCTGAAATTTCTCTGCTTTGCAGGTGAGAACAGAGGCAACGAATGAGACACCTGTCTCTCCAATAGCTCCACAGAGTATTGAGATTTCATTTTTTACTCCAATTCAGACGCAGCAGTTACATGCTCAAAAAAAATCTTGGACTTTTACATTAATTTTTGGAAGCTTTTGTAGTTGTTCATGATCCCATTCCTGACTTTTTTTTTTGTTTTGCAGATGGTAACAGAGGGATCGTATGACTCTACATAGCCTTTGACTGAAATCATTTCAGCAACCAATAAAGAGCCTTTGACTGAAATAATTTCAGCAATCAATAAACAGGTTAGCATAAAAACTCTTTCTTAGCTTCAACATAAACTTTAAATCGTAGAAACTCATTCATAACTGCCTCTTTTATTTTATTACAGGAGGATACAGATGCTGTTCATAACACACCTTCCTCCCTAGTCTCTTCACTAATTTCACGAGTTATTGAAGAAACATAGCATCTTCAGACAAGTGCATCTTCACCACTTTCTACTCTCTTTGAAAACGGGGCAGATGTTGAGATTGCAACTAGCGATGACGCTACGTGTCGAATCTGGTATCCTGGAAATGTATTTGCTACAAATCTGTGTTATGGGGTAGAGAAGGTGGCAGTAACACTGTTTTGCGGACCAAAAGAGAGTTACTGTAACACCAGACAAAATCCGCCCTAAGCCACCCGCTGATGACAGAGAAAAGAAGTTTGAGATGATGGATAATGTTGAGACATTTTACAGTAAAAGCTGGAGCAGTGGACAAGTCAGAATGATTCTGGGTGAGAACACATTTTCTGTTTATCTGAATAGCTCGATGGAAACACTTGAATTCAAAGCTTCAGATTTGAGAATTCATAGAGAATGGCTAGATGGAGTGTGGAAGATGGCAGATGGGGTAATTTATATATCTTAGATAAGCTGAACTACAATTCTCTATGCATATTTAGGATTGTCATCCTGATTTTTGTTGTACTTGCACAGACTCCATTGCATGAGACAGCTTCCAAACAAGATGAAGCCAATCCAGATCAGACGCAGCAGGTACATGCTCAAAAACATTTTGGACTTTTCAATTAATTTTTAGAAACCTTTGTACGTGTTCATGTTCTCATTCCTGACTTCAGGATACTAAGGAGCCTATGAATGAGAACATTTCAAAAAACATTTCAGACATACAGCGCCTTACTCGAGCCCGCGCAAAAAATTTAAGAGAGCAAAATAAGGTATTACTCATTGATGTTATACATATTTAGGATTGCCTACCTAATTTTTCTTGTTTTACTATCAAAAATGACTTATATCCTTGAATAAAAATCATCATAGAACGAAGAACCCAGAGTTCAAACTCACTTTGATGTCAGTGCTAATGTGGAGATTGCATCAAAAGATGAAGACAAATATGTGAAATGGTATCCAGGAATTGTGTTGAAGACAGATATTCGAAATGGGGTTGAGTTGTTGAAGGTTGAGTACTCAACACAGTTTCGGGACAAAGAGAAAAGGACAAAGAAACTTCAGGAAAGTGTGTCCATTGACAGTATCCGTCCTCAACCACCACCTGGAGATACAAAAGGTTTTGAACTGATGGATAAGGTGGAGGCGTACCACAATGACGGTTGGTGCAGTGGAGAAGTTCATATAATTTTAAGTAATGACATATATTCTGTCCGTTTCAACAGTTCTACTGAATTCATTCTGATCTGCGCATACCTAAAAAATGGGTAGATGGTGTTTGGAAGATGGAAAAAAGAGGTAAACCAAATGCCTAAGATCCACTTAGATTGAAGTTCACTTCAATATTCTGATATATCGGTTTTGTTTCTCAGATAGAAGTACAGCAGACTCAGAGTGTGAAATATTTATACATCATATTAGGAAGGCTTTCATGAATAAAAGATAAAATTATCCTGAATTTTGGTCTTTCTAAGATACTTTGTATTTGTTTTTAATTAAAGGGGAAGCCTGTTGTTGGTATGAAGAGGAAAGTAACTGCTCAGCCAGTAGATCATGAAAAAAAAGTATGAAATATTTATACATCATATTAGGAAGGCATTCATGTATAAAAGATAAAATGATACTGAATTTTTGTCTTTTTAAGATACTTTGTATTTGTTTTTAATTAAAGGGGAGACCTGTTGTTGGTATGAAGAGGAAAGCAACTGCTCAGCCAGTAGATCATGCAAAAAATGTATGAAATATTTATACATCATATTAGGAAGACTTTCATGAATAAAAGATAAAATGATACTGAATTTTTGTCTTTCTAAGATACTTTGTATTTTTTTTTAATTAAAGGGGAAGCCTGTTGTTGGTATGAAGAGGAAAGCAACTGCTCAGCCAGTAGATCGTCTTGCTTTTCTTCAACGAGAAGAGAAGAGGCCAATAGTACCTAGAAACCCTCCTATGTCTGTAACACCTGAGGTTATCCTTCCTATTGATCCATTTGTGACACCTGAATTTCCTCTGTTTTCAAGGCTTGGATATTGGATGCAGCTATGTGGCATACATTATGTGTAAGCAAATTATGTCCTTGTATAAAATATTCGTAATTTATTTTGACAGAGATTGATTAATCATTTAACTTTTGTCAAGTAGAGGCCTCTCTATATCAATGGAAACAAAATAGAGAAATATTTCTTTGAATACCTTGACTATGCAGAAAAAATCTCAAAGAAAAGGTAATTAATTTAAAATATGTTTCATATCCCACAACTATTCTTTGTGCATATGAATAGGAAGAGATTAGGTTGAGCTATACTAGATGTTCTTGTTATTGCAATTGTGGATTTTGTCAAAAAAGAAAGTTGATTTCGGTGGTTACATAGCGTGATGTTATTCTTGTTTATTCGATTGTGTCAAAATTCCACTGTGTCTATGAAATCTTCTAACTATATTGTTACTTTGGCAGCACGTAGATGTTGCATTTGCAATGCTAAATGAAAAGAGAATTGAGCAATCTTCTTGGTTCAGCGAGCAAGGTATCCCAAAAGATTGCTTTGTACCAGTCCAGTTCTTAGAAACGGTTGGATACAGTTATGAAAATCTCCAGAAGCCAGATAAAAAAGGAATAAACATCTTAAAGGGTTGGGTAGGCGAAGTTGTGAGAGGTTTAATACGTCCAAATAAGATGTGGATGCAAGATGTTGACATTGTCTATGGTGTCGTTCATGAAAGACGTGTGGATCACTTCATTGGGGTGGAGATACATCTGATGGAGAACACAATCACAATCTTTCATTGTGGCGTTCACAAGGTTAAAGAAAACCCTCTAATCCAAAAACTGGTAGGTAAATGTTTGTGTCTGTTTAATTTCTTCTTTCTTAGGATTTTGCTCTGTTTTGATATGTTAGGATTGTTGCTCTGTTGTTTAAGCGCTCTGTTCTTGTTTCGCTATGTTAAAATAGAGTTATCATTGAAATGAGTAAGCATAGGATATCATTTGTCAAATTCAGGATGGCTTTCCAGAAACGAATATGAAAACATTTTTTTGTGTTCTGACAGTGTTGATTCCTCCCATAAAGTTGGAAATGATGAATGAAGAGATAAACTTCAACGATATCGTTCCGTTTCAAGTTAAGAAGGCAGAAGGGCTCCCGAAGACAAAACTTCCTTTCAATTGTGGTCTCTTTGTTGTCAAGATGCTAGAATGCAGGTCATTAGGATTGAAGAAAATGTCCAGTATTAATGATGATACTGCGATGGATTTACGAAGCAAGCTATGTTGTGAGATGTTCGATCAGTTTATGGATAAAGATTTCCAGGAAGGTTGCAGAAGGTGATCATTCAGTTTCTGTTAGATGTTTGTATCTGTTTAATGTCTACTTTCATAGGATTGTGCTCTGTTCTGATGTGTTAGGATGGTTTCTCTATTGTTTATGTAGTATGTTCTTGTTTCTCTATGTGAATCTACGGTGAAAAGTTTAAATTGTTGATGAATCATGCTTATGATTGGAAAAAGTTTTATACTTTTGTAGATTTACGAGAGATTAAGATGAATATGAGTGTGAATGAATTGAAAATAGAGTTACCATTGAAATAAGTAAGCATAGTATATCATTTGTCAAATTCAGGATGGCTTTCCAGAAACGTTAAAAAAAAATCTGATTCCAAGGGGAATCGAACCCAGGCCGGGACAAGTGTTTCAGTTTCGAAAGATAGGTGGTTTAGCTGCTAGGCCAAGGAGAATCATCTGGTAGATTCTTCCACATAAACATATTTAACCGTACAAATTGTGATTAGCAAAATTTGGAGAAAAAAAATATACACATCTCCAAGGATTCGAACCTGAAATGTCTGGGAGGAAATGCAGAATAAGGACTACCACTAGACCAAGTGTGTTTCAATCGTTAGGTGATGTAAGTAATGGAATATATTTCTTTTATTTGTATTCAACTATAATTTAAAAAAATTATCTGATTCCAAGGGGAATCGAACCCAGGTCGAGACAAGTTTTTCAGATTTGGAAAGATAGGTGGTTTAGCCGCTAGGCTGAGGTGAATCATCTGATATATGTGTCCACATAAATGAATTTAACCGCAAACATTAAACTCATCATACTCACGCTTCACCCTCCTCCTATCCTTCACAAAATCAGCCTTCACCTTGTTCTTGTAAAGTTTAAATTGTTGATGACTCATGCTTATGATTGGACAAAGTTTTATATTTTTGTAGATTTACTAGAGATTAAGCTGAATATGAGTGTGAATGAATTGAAAATAGAGTTACCATTGAAATAAGTAAGCATAGTATATCATTTGTCAAATTTAGGATGGCTTTCCAGAAACGAATATGAAACCGAGATTAGCCAGATATAAGACCACTAATCCTCTACATTCTAATCAGTGTTTTTTTTTTTTTGACTGAAACACAACACAAAAGAAGATGATAACATGAGATTACTCATAATGTGGTTTCTTAAAATAAATCATAATGTCGTTTCTTAAAATAAATCATAATGTCGTTTCTTAAAACAAATCATAATGTGGTTTCTTAAAACATAAAAAAAAAAGAGAAGATCATAACATGAGATTACTCATCCAACAGCCACTTTTCCTCAAGCTTACACCAATCAGGGACTTTGATCTTCAGATCAGCAAGCATTCCATCCGCTTCCATGAGTTCTTCTTTGAGTTTTTCCAACTCAGCAGTGAAGTCAAATTTTCCTTTAGCCTTGATAATCTCTTCAAGCAACTCGATTTGGGAAGCAATGGAATTTGCTTTGCTGGCTGCCTGATGCCATTCAATTTCAGATAGCCTGTGTTCGTTGGACAAACGAAGAAGAGCCATGTAACGTTCCACAGTTTCCGCCTTTCCTTTGTTGAAACCTTCGGAAGCATCAGATCCGTAAACCTCCTTTATGGGACGCTTCATCATTTTCTTTGAACCTTCCATTGAAACTTGATGAATGAGAAAAGTTTGTAAATTGAATGAATGAGAAAAACCGAAAACTAACTCAGATCGAAAAGAATAAACACAGAAGAAATGAAGTCAGTAAAAAAAAGATCTGATATCGTCCCTTGTATATATAGAACAAAAAGTAACCCTTCGATTACTATGAAATGGTTTAGAAAGAAACCTTTCGATTATTGAACGGTTACTGAGATAAATGATGTCTCTTTTAGAAAGGAACCGTTAAAAAAAATCTGATTCCAAGGGGATTCGAACCCAGGTCGGGACAAGTGTATCAGTTTCAAAAGATAGATGGTTTAGCCGCTAGGCCGAGGAGAATCATCTGGTAGATTTTTCCACATAAACATATTTAACCGTACAAATTGTGATTAGCAAAATTTGGAGAAAAAAAAATATAAAAATATACACATCTCCCAGGATTCGAACTTGAAATGTCTGGGAGGAAAGGCGGAATAAGGTCTACCACTAGACCAAGTGTGTTTCAATCATTAGGTGATGTAAGTAACGGAATATATTTCTTTTATCTGTATTCAACTATAATTTTTTAAAAAAATCTGATTCCAAGGGGGATCGAACCCCGGTCGGGACAAGTGTTTCAGATTGGGAAAGATAGGTAGTTTAGCCGCTAGGCTGAGGTGAATCATCTGATATATGTGTCCACATAAATGAATTTAACCGCAAACGTTATATTATAAACTTTGGAAAGAAACTCTGAGTTTCAGGATGGGATTCCAGAATGGTTAAATATAACTCTGTTTCTTTCTAGCAAATAAGTTTGAACTAAAATTGAAATGAGATCAAAAGATAAGATTGTATAGTACAAAAAATAAGGAAATTTCAAATTGTGATTTGAAGTTTTGGAGAGTAATGCATTAAAACCTAGGTTGTATATTACAAAAGTTGGAAGACATCATACTTATTCTTTTTTTTTCTTCAAACGGATATTCTATTACTCAAGACATCGTACTTATTCAGAATAGGGTTCCAAAAGGCAAATGTATATATGGTCTGGTCCATATCATGTAACCATCAAATAACAAACATCCATGAATGATCAATAAAAATGTAAAAAATATGGAAATGAAAAAGAATAGAGCAACGATGAATAAAGATCTTCATTCTATAGGCCTCTGGCATGTGATCTTGTTGTGTCCTCCTATGCCACATCTGCTGCACTTGTGGGACTGAGATTTTGATGTCCTCAAGTTTTACCACTAAAACCAACCGCAAGTGCAGGGTAGTGCGCAGTAGTATTTAGGGATCGAATTCCACAGAGACCAAGGTTACACTATGAATCTATTAGAGTAAAGTCAAGCTAGAACGAAAATGATTGTTTGTTTGGTAGCTTTTAATTGTCACAACTTGTAAATAAATTGAAATGGAATTTAAATTATAGATTAAAACGTTAGGCATCGGGTAACTCTCGGGAATGACATAAATCGAGAAACAAACATTAAACAAGGGGTATGTTTTAGAACCGTTCTTGAACTCAAACAGCTTAAGTAATTTAGCTTACTCTCGCAGTACTAAATCATATGTTTTAGAATCTTAAATATCAACTCTCGCCATATTCATAATTCTAAACATGCATTTTAACAGGTTCGATTTGTTCACAAATTCCATAACAACAACTCTCGTTGGTTACGAAGACTTGCTCATCTAAATTCTTTTCAGGAGTTTAACTATCACTTTTGGTGTGTTGAACTTCCTAATGATCAAGAACTAGGTGTACCTTCTAATTCAAGCTTTAAGATCGATCTAGATGAAGAACCAAATGATTTACCCCTTTTCTTTAACATATCAGTTTCATGGATTCATGGATTCCTTTGAATCACCTTAGCCCAACTAGTAGATTACTCACACATGGAACCAAAAACAGAATTCATAATTGACATTATAAAAGAAAATAAAGAAAACAAGAGGGTTTAGAAGCTTCTCTGGGAAGAGAAAGGGATTCTCTTCTTCTTCCACAAACTTCAAACTCAAACAAATCTTCAAACAAGAAAAACACTCACAAATCTATTTTCTCTCAAGTTTTGATCTCTAAGATGGTGTGTCTTCATATGGATCTCGTCCTCCCTATTTATAATCGGCCAAGGACCCTCCTTTTTCGACAAAGGCTCTAATTTCATCATGAAAGACGAGTGGATGCAGTAGGTGAAGTGGAGGAAGTTGGTTAAGCTGGACACAGCGAGGATGCATCGATCGATGGGTTTATGGGCTCTAACGCATCGATCGATGCATTTAAAAGAAAACCTCCGGCTCATGATCTCCCATCGATCGATGGATTATTTTTTTCTTCCTTTTCTTCGCGTCTCGGTTCGATCCGTCGTTCGTTCTGCGCTCTAACCCCTTCAGATGGATATGAAAATCCCTTGAAATTCCAGTATGCATATGCCAATGGTTCCCAACGCGCTTAATCACCTATATACCTGAAACACGAACGAAAAACTACAAATAATCGAGAAAAATATAATAAAAAATATATAAACAAGTACCAAAAATTAGACACATCAATTTAGATCCAAGAACACCAAACTCGCCAACGGATCTCTTTCTCTTTGTAGGAGGACGTCCACTTCTCTTTTTGGTAGCTGGAGGTGGGCAAGACAGTTCGTCAATATTCGCTATATAGGTGGACGTTGACAACTCTCCACCAGGGTGTATGCTTTCGGCATAGGCTTTAGCCCACGTTTCTGTCAAGTGAGAAGTATCGACGTAACGGTTTTCATCTCTCTTAATATACTTAGCAGCAGCAATTGCATGAATGCAGGGAATCTTGTCAATGTCGAAAACATTACAAGTGCAATGCCGTTTCTCCAAATCAACAACATACTTCATAGTTTCATCCTTCACCTCAAACTCGTTTTGATCAACTTGATACACATTCAGCACCATTGCAGCCCCAAACCTAGATACCAACTTCTGCACAACTTTTGGAGTAACCAGGTGCTTATGTTTTGCAGCCGCTTCGCGTCGCTCAAAAAACAAAGTGGTGAGTGTTAATCTGATCATCTCAAGGAGAGAGATCAGTGGCAACTCACGAGGCAGCTTCAACATAGAATTGAGAGACTCTGCAATGTAGGTAGTCATGATATTGTACCTGTTCGCAGGCGCAAAGCATCGTGCCCACTTCCTAAAATCCGAATCTTCCAGATACTTAGCCAATTCAGGACATTTATCCTTTATGTCCTTGAAGATTAACCAGAACTCGTGACACGTGTAGGCATCAGCAGCGCTTTCCACCAGAGGTAGCAAACCAGTCTTCGAATATGTAGGAGTGATGTTGCGGAGCAGATGGATCCTGCAGATTCCATGGTGAGATAAGGGATAAACATCCTCCAGCGCTGAAGCAATGGAGTTAGCCCTGTTTGATACAAAAACAAGATCCGAAGTATCCAGGATCATCTGGCTCAAACCTCTAAAGAACCATTTCCAAGAGGCGCCATTTTCTGCGTCGACCACTGCAAAGGCCAGAGGATATAGATGATAATCCCCATCTTGAGCACAAGCTGCCAATAAAGTCCCATTGAATTTTCCCTTCAGAAATGTACCATCTACTGCACTAACTTTCCTCATCAATGAGAATCCCCTTATCGATGGACCAAAAGCCACAAATGCATACTTGAACTTTCCAGCAGCATCCACTTGTTGATAAGTTAACTTACCAGGGTTTGTCTCTGTGACTTTGTACAACCACCTAGACAAATTGTAATAGCTGTCTTCAGGAGTCCCTCTAACCAAAAACTGAGCTTCTTCTTTCACTCTCCAAGCTTGTTTGTAATTGATGTGAACGCCATGCAGAATCCTGACCTGCTCAATGATCTGTTTCGGTTTGAGACCTTCCTTCTTTTCTCCATAATTACTGCAAATCAAATAACCCAACAACTTTGCAGATGCTTGTCTGTGGTTGGCATTCCTGTGTGTTGTATCGCATGTATGCTCATGAACATACTTTTTAACAACGAAAAAGTCTGAAAGAGGTAGCTTAGTAGCACGCATCCTCCACGTGCAATTGTCATCAACACAACTCCATAACACTCTTGACTTGTTAGAAGAGACAGTCTTGTACTCAAACTTCCACTCTAAAGCCCATTTCTTCATCCTCAACATAAACTCTCCCTTGGTCTTAAAATATCTATTTACCTTAATATCACCAGGTCCTCTTGTTGTTGGTGAAAGTCCAATATGGAGAGGACTAAAATCAGGAAGAGAATTCAGAGGAACTGTAGAAACACCTTCATAAAGAAGACACTTTAAAATCAAGATGTTCTGGAAGGATTAGTACTTGGTTAGGAAGCATATCCTGAACAGTCTAAGAAAGAAGAAAATCATACAAACACAAACAGAAAAAAAGGAAATTAGAGACGATGTACCTGTTTTTCTCTCTTCACAGTAGAACAAAACACTGGAGTGGCATTCAATGGAACATGAGAAGCAAATGTATCACTAGTTTGTCTGTTACAGCTTGCTGGATCAGTATGAACCTGCAAAGGTCAAGTTATTTTGGAATGCTTAGTACTTGATTAGGAAGCCTATCCTGAACAGTCTAAAATATCATACTAACACAAACAACTCAAAAACAAAAATAGAAACGATGTACCTGTATTTCTCTCTGGACAGTAGAAACAGGCGAAGCAAATGTATCAGAAGCTTGATTGTTACAGCTAGCTGAATCATCATTAACCTGCAAAAGTCAAGTCGTTCTGAAAGGCTTAATACGTGATTTGGAAAGGTATCTTGAATAATTTAGTTGAAAAAATCATACAAACCTTAACACACAACCGACAGGTTCCATCAAATGATCTACTCTTCCCAATAAATCTTCTGAGATGGTGAGTGTTTGCAACGGAGATGGGAGGGAAACCTTCAACAGTGCTTTTGATGTCAAACGACATCCGATAACTCAAACCAATCATTCCTCTTTAAAATCTTCAGAGGCAATCTTCATCAAATCTTCAAATTGAAGATCTTCTTCTATTGAAATGAAAGATGCATTCCTGTTCAAATCGACATGAAACTCCCACTGGAATGCATCTTTTGACCTCCATTGTCCACAGACGCAAAGAACTTCCATAGTGCTACAAAACAAAATCAATCAAAAAATTCTCACATAGTCAATGAAGTACCAAAGACTGAAACTTGTAAGCGAAATCTCCAATTCTAGTTGTTTTGATACAACGAAATAATTTGATTCCTTTGGAGCCAAAGTGAATCTTAGCAGCATTTCCTTTAATACCTTTACGGCGGATGGCAGCGGATTCCTCTGATTACCGCAGCAACGGATCTGAGTGACGGCGGAGATGATGACGCCGACTCGCCGAGGATGAACGATGCCGACGCTGGAGAAGTGGAGATGATGACGGAAGAAATGATCGACTCCGATCCGAGAAGCCGCAGCAACGGAGCTGAGTGACGGCGGAGATGATGACGCCGACTCGATGAGGATGAACGACGCCGACGCTGGAGAAGTGGAGATGATGACGGAAGAAATGATCGACTCCGATCCGAGAAGCCACAGCAACGGAGCTGAGTGACGGCGGAGATGATGACGCCGACTCGCCGAGGATGAAGGACGCTGGAGAAGTGGAGATGATGACGGAAGAGATGATCGACTCCGATCTGAGAAGCCGTCGCCGCGTGAGAGAGATGAAGATCTCTGAGTTTTCAGAAAAAAATGTAATTAGATAATAAAAGAAGGCGTTCTATGATAAATGAACCTTTTAATGAAACCTAGTTTTGTGATTTTGGGTCTTGAGTGCTATTTTGAGACAGAAACTTGGATTGGTGTCATTTTGGGCATTTTCTCTTAAATTAATTTAGCCTGCTAACAAATATATGTTTTTTTATTTATTTTCTTTGATTTTATTTTGACTTTAGTTTAGCCGGCTAATAAATATTAAATCATATAGTTAATATGTAAATTAGCACGGTTAAAATGTGATTTTTTATCTTTACGTAAATTAGCATGGCTATATTCCAATTTATCCTTATATTTTGCATATTAACTAATATTTTAAGTTAAAATTACCGGCTATTGGATCTGTTGATGATTATGTTAATTAGTAAATGGATAATATTTAAAATATAGTTATGTATGATTGAACCAGTGACTAACCGATTTATATAAAATGTATGAAGTATAGATTGTTGGATGTAAATAGAATGGTTATATTTCGATTTGTTCAGCTAATAAACCAGTTATCCAGTTATTTTGAATGGTTGTTGGTTATTTAAATTAGTGGTCGACTAACATATATAATGATCCGGTCATTGTTATTGTTAGTTGGATTTTTCAATCAATAGTCGGTTGTCATTATAGATTTAGACCCAAAAATTAGTATTGTATCCTATAAACTAAATAGTGTATATTAATTATCCGGATATTATTATTGTTAGTTGTGTTTTTCGAAGAGTACCCGGTTATCATTATAGCAAAAAAAACAAGTGAAATATTTTAACCGGTTATTCCACATAATTACATCACTACAGAAAACTTGTTATTTTACAAAATTTCATCATTAAACTCTAAACACACAAAATTTTACAATAAACTCGAACACATAAAAGTGCATTTCTTGGAGAGTCCATACTTTTTGCATACATTTTCTATAATAATCCAACCACGAACTGTTGTTCTAATCGCATGGTCAGGTTCAGTACCAGCCCCATCAATATATGGTTCACTATTCTGCAACAAAACAAAAACTTCACGCACTATCAAGTAATTCCTTAAAATAAGTGAGCTCATGAGAGATGAAGAAAATAAGCAATGGTGTGTATTCTAAAGATAGCACATACTAGTACTTGATAGTTTTGCAACCCTTGGTGATTTGGTGTCCCATCTCATCAACGATCCGATCTACCTTGTCTGATTCTTTCTTATTCTTGTCGTCTGAGAAATTGAAAAAATAATTAAAGTCAAAAGACTTAGAGATCATCGAAAATGATGAAACTTTAAAGAGCAAAGCAAAAAATTAGAGGTGTGAAATATCAAATTAAGTCCCACATTGGAGAATTAGACAAAGACTATCTAATATATAAACAGATATTCAACTCTAATTAAATACGAGGCCTTTTGGGAAAGAAACCAAAAGTAAATCCATGTGAGCTTGTTTATTAGGCCCAAAGTGGATAATATCGTACTAATCGGACAATATAGAGTTGGATACGGGATTTAACCATCCCAATAATTGGTATCAGAGCCAGGTTGACGAGAAATCTGCAAGAAGACCGAAATACCCTTCAAGAGATGAATGGTATCTTATGAGTTAGGAATGAGAGGTGTGTGGCAGAGATTAAGTCAGAAGATCCTGGAAGTTCAGTTGTGGGACACGAGATAAGTGTGGTCCTTAGTTTGAGGGGGAGAATATGAGATATCAAACTAAGTCTCACATTAGAGATTTAGACAAAGAGTGTCTAATATATAAAGAGATATCCAACTCTAATTAGTACGAGGCCTTTTGGGAAGGAAACCAAAAGTAAATCCATGCGGACTTGTCTCTTAGGCCCAAAGTGGACAATATCATACTAATCGGACAATATAGAGTTGGACATGGATTTACTTTTGGTTTCCTTCCCAAAAGGCCTCGTACTGATTAGAGTTAGATATCTCTTTATATATTAGACACTCTTTGTCTAATTCTCCGATGTGTTACTTAGTTCGATATCTCACATTCTCCCCCAAAGTGGACAATATCGTAATAATCGGACAATATAGAGTTGGACACAAAATTTAACCATCCCAACAAAAGGAAGCAACATAATATATGGAATGCGACGAGACTTACGAGTGGACAACAAAAACATGAGTCACTATAACAAGAGGAAACACAGACAGAGGATCAGAAACAACAGAAGCAGAATGGACTTCCTCGACGGTAACGCCAGCTCCAGCGAAAAAAAGTTATTACAAGAAGAAGAGCTATTCTTCTGAAGGTACTGGTATGAATCCATCTCTCAGATTCCTTCGTTTTATCCAACAAAAACATATAAGTGACAAGAAATTTTTTTCAAAAAAAAACAGAGGAGGACGAGGAGAAAATAAGGTTATTTATTGAATATCTGAAAACATAAGCTTATCCATTAATTATGAATTTCTCTCTGACTCTCTTTGTACTTCTAAGAAACAGCACTAGGTAAAATCATGAAAGACATCGATGGAAAAAAGTGGAGGAGTGGGAGAGAAAGCTTAGGCAAATCAGGGAAGAAAGGAAAGTGAGGCGGAGGAGTGAGAGAACAAAGAAAATGAATTAGAAATGAAAATAAAGTAAATGAGAAAGAAAAAAAATGGTTTAATAGGTTTGGTTTAGGTTCTCGTATGGGTAACAGTGCCATTATAAAAAATCAAAAATGAAAGTTCCATATCTGTAAATTATGATGTTATATGTGTATATAGACTGCAAATTTTCTAACTATTAATACGTATGGGACATGACACAACCGCATGAAGTGTATTCCGATGTAGAGAATATGTAGTATTGTCACTGACTTATAACTGCGTCACTAGCTTGCAATGTGTAATGTAGTAGATGGATTTCATCCTTCCACAAGGTCCATCAAATAGGAGACTCAATCTGATAAGCCGGCTCAAGACGCCAGATCAAGTCTGGATCAAGTCGACGGCTCCCGACCAGGTGAGCGCTGGGAACTCAGCTCCCGCTCGTTGAAGCGCGCCAGCTTGACCCATAGAGCAAGCGACTCAGTCTACCGAGCCGGTCCCGAACGACGGCTCAATCAAGACCAGTTCGCAATCGGTGTTAACCCGACCAAGAACAGGGCCGGCCCGACGGATCGGCCCGGTCGCGAGAGGCCCATTAGGTCAAACTAGCATCTCGTTGGCTATAAAAGGAAAGGATATAAGAATGAGGAAAGGATCCGAAAATTCACACGCTCACTTGGCAGCTAGAATTAGGGTTTTACTCTTTTGTATTATCGCCGACTTGTACTTTCTCGGCCTATTTTCCAATCAAATTTTCTTATTTGTAAAATTATCGTTCACCGATTAATAAAACGCCTTTGAACTATCCCAGACAAGTTTCGTCTCTCTTTACTCGTTTCGACCAAACTTGGTTCAAACATGTAAGATGAACAATATCAGACAATACTGATGTAGAAAAGCCTTTCGCCTTTCCATTATCAGCAAACTCGACAGCTTCCGGTGTATGAAGGGTGTGTTGCAGTTTAATGGCCGCAGTTTGTTTTAGTTTGTAGTTGTTTTCTTATTTCTTCATGGTTGGGTCTGCGCTGTCGATACGTCAATGTTATTGTGTATTTCTCCTTTCACATTGTGAATATTTGTGGTAACAATGTCTTATATATGTGCGGTGTCGTCTATGGGTTGGTGCTTCTCGGCTGATATCATTTCTTCCTCAATTTAATTTTTCTCAGCCGGTTTTAATACTTCTTTGATCGTCTCATGCTGCCTTAGATCATCTCCAAAAGACACTTTATAACTTCAAATATGAAGTTTTTTGTTCTCTAAAAAGAAACTTCAAAACTTCAAATTTGAAATTTTGAGAAGTGAAACTCTATATTTGAAGTTTCATTAATCAAAACTTCAAATTTGAAGTTTCATATTTTATTTTCATTATGGTTCCTCCAATTACACATCACATTTATGATTTATAAATATTTTTTTTGTTTATTATTTTAATCCTTATAAAATAATATCTCATAAATATTTTAAGTTTTGTTTACAAAATTTAATTTTACACATAAAATTAAATAAAACTTTAAAATAAGGTTTAAAATATTTAAAACTAGATTTAGATAACAAAAATATACAAAAGAAACTTAACAAATTAAAAAAAAAAGCTTTTAAAAATTACATGAAGACATAAATATTACACAAATTTGAATATTACAACAATACTAATAGTTATGTAAGTTTGATCCGGAACCTTCAAAATTTCCAAATATTATCCATTTTTTTTGTGTAACTGGAGATGGTTGTTGTTGTTGTTGTTGTTGTTGTTGTTGATGATGATGTCTTTTCGTACAATTCTTTCTTGTTCATATTGAATATATTCACGAGAATTAATATCATCGATAAAAATTAGTCTTTTAGCAATATTTTATGTTTCTCTTTTACTTTTTATTTTATTTTGATCCAATGTATTTACAAGTATTAATATCACCCGATTTCAACAATTTTTATCTCTAATCTACAAATTAAAAATGAGGAGAGCTATTTTTACTTCGAAATGCACTAGTAGATCATATATGCATTACGAAAATCACTTTATGGAATAATATGGTATTTTGCTTGAAGCTTAATATTAATTAAGTTATTTTGTTTAAAATTTTATATTTTAATATAATATTTTATTAATTAATATTGTTGTAATATGTTTATATATGTACTAGTTATTTACAAAGGTTTTATGAATTTAAATTAGTTATGACAAATATAAGGACCATGTTATAAACACACAAATAGTTTTGAAGTTGAGTTTGAAGTTTTGCTTTTGGAGAAGAACACTTTTAAACTTAAAATATAGAGTTTTGAAAACTTCAAAATAGAATTCCTTTTTGGAGATGCTCTTATTCGTAAACACTCTCGTTTCATAAACTGATATAATTTAGTTTCATTTAACCAAGTTAAATAATTATGAAACTTGGTTTAGACGTATTAAATAGTACCACACTGCTGCCACTGTATGTTAAGCGTAAATCCTATAATTCCACTAAATGTTTGTTTTGATTGTTCCCCAGTTACTTATACATTGCACCATAGTTTACTTGTGGAGCCTAACTAACAACCCTTGATTTCACCGCCAGAAGCATAACCAATACCTTAATAGGCCTTTAAGCATCTATTGTACACCCATGTAGATTGAAGCACCCTGAAACATAGAGAACTGCATTGTTGCTACGCTTGAACTGCATTGCTCGAGATCTCCCGCTGTAAAGTGTTCCTATTGTATATATTCAGCAACTCAGAGGTCATTTCGTTTATTGAGTTTGATTAAATAGTTTGATGGGGTACACCTATCCATCAGTATTGTATTAAGAGCCTCAGTTATTTAGACCAACGTTGTCAGCTCCTTGAACCAGATAGAGACAGAGGAATTAGAAAGCTTGAAGTGATGGTAGCTCCTTGTGCGTCAAAACCTACTCATTACATACATCAATCTTTCCCTGTGTTCGAAGGTGTTCATGTGTGATGTCCGTTTACGGAACCTTGAATGAGTGTTGACTGTTTGCAAAAGTGAAATGAAGAGGAGGGCGACGGTTATGACTGCTAACAGTGGAAAACGTTAACGGAGTATGAGGAGAGAAGGAGATGGGAGATTTCCATTTTGGAGTTTGGGTTTGGCAGGGAAGCAGCTATATTTCAGAGTACATTCATATACATAGGAGTAGATTTCCAGAGTAACAATGGAGGAGGGGTGGAGAATTGAGTGAGAAGTAGTGGGAGATATATATGAGCAAAAGAACGTTAATGACTATCTTAATTACTTGGACTAAATGTTGATTTTATGCATTACAGATGCGATTTTTGGGAAGCCGAATGATTTAGGTTAAGCTTTAAGACGGCGACAATGTAATAAGGTCGACTTTGTTGAGTAACACAAAAGAAATAGTTTTTCTGACTAAATTAGATGGCGTTGATTTCACATTTATAAGAGAGTTGTCAAAGTAATGATGAGAGCAGGAGAAGATAAGATTCTACTTTATAATATAAGAAAATTTTCATCTTGTTGAAAGTTTTCAACCTATGTAATTGAATTTACGTAAGTATGAGACCTATTCTACTCAAAGCTGCTAAAACAAGATAAACCCTGAGTGGTAGATCATGATAAATACAATAAAAGGTATGAGATTAAAAGAGCATGACCAAGTTCTTGTGAAATTCACTTTCCAACTAGAGGTCATTAACTCAATTAGAAAATAACTTTGTCATTATATTAGGGGTCTCCCGTTTGAATGACTGTTGTGACAAAACTAATATTACATGCTGTGGTTTTGGGTTTGAGAATATTAAAAAATTCACCCTAAACCTCTTGGTATTCAAGAAAACAAAAATTCACTTTTCAAGCAACCATATATTGGATCTCGAAAGAACGCAGTGACAGTAAGAACCAGAAACCTCAAAAGAGTTAGCAAACATCATTCATAATCATATTAGCAATCGACTGAAGTCATTAAAAAAAAGATATCAGAAACTGAGTCGTTGGATAATTGCTTCAAGAATTCCAAGCCAGTTGAAAATCAGTGTTAACAAAAAATAACTCAATTTTGATCTTTAAAAAAAACATTTGGATCTGTTTCTGTAAAATATTCCAAATTTTGTTTATTAAATATATTAAATATTAAACTTCAGAAAAAAGAAAAAAGTAAACAAAACTAAATCATGTAGAAATTATGAAGAGGATGTATTCATCACCACCGTAAAAATTCTTAAGTTCTGAGAAAAGGGTATAGCTCATATCTTACATCACAATTCGTACCCAAAACTCTCGCTCCTTGTTTAATGTAACCATTCTTGAAAAGCTTTGTGATACTCCATGCCAAACAACTTTTACAATCTATTGTTAGTTGACATTGCACCGTTGCATACAATTTATTTTTTCCGAGCTTCTTTTCCCCTGCCGCGTACAATAGGATGCGACCCTTGGTGATTTTCTTCACTTTAAGTGTTAAGCTCAGAGAAAAAATCAACTGCCCTCTTGGCGAACAATTTTGCATCCCCTCTCACGTTATTTGGGTTGTACATAGAAAACATATTATCGTAATTAGTCCTGATTGGGAGTTCTTCATAGATCGAATTAATATAGAAAAAACATTGGTCACACCCTATAATTCCCCCTTTGTTCTTTGGACATCTGTTACGAAACTGCAATATACAACCATAAGTACAAATTTTAAATGATGATTTAATATTTTAGTGAAACATTTCTTCTCCTAATTTTTTGTATAATAAATGATTATTTTGATTCTTAGGAGAAATGTTAAAAATAAGGATTTAAAGAAACCACACATGTATAAATAATTTGCAGCCTTTATTAACACTAGATCCGATGTCCGCGCTACGCGCGGAAAAAGTTTGATGTTCAATAGTTTTGTGATGAGAAACTGTTGATGAATATAAGTTTTTTGTTCAGTTTATCGATAAGTGATTCTTAACTTTATATTTGTATACATGGTATATGTAGCCTATTTTTTTATGTTAATCTAATTGTTTCAATGTATGTATTATTTAAAGCCAAGAATTAGTGGATGCAGTTAGATTAAAATTTTCTAACGTATTTTAGAAATGCAAATGTAGGCAATTATATTGTAAATTTAAAACAGAAATGATGAGTAGGATGCAACCTATTAACATAAAAAGTTTCATGTATGATGTTTTGGAGTTAACCATTTTATTGCATCTAAAACCTTGAAATTGTAATGAAATATAGTATTTAAAAGAGGCAAATGTCTTAAAATGAATGTTTTTGAAAAAAAAAGACAATAGGTAACCAGTACTTAAGCTGTGGTAAATCAATAGCTCAGATAAGCTTCTCTTGACTCAATGCTTTTCATGACCTCATATCCCTCCTTTGAAATGCTTGATGTATGCGAGAATGAGTCTCTGCGGTTTTTTTATTCGCTTTGTCTTAAGTAATGCGTCAATCGTGTGAACAAATAATGTATTTGTTACAGATAATTAACATAAAAAAACTACTATATTCTTTTAAACCAGGAATCAGCTAAACCATATGATCTTCTATGACCACAAATAGAACTGAGATTATGATTTGTTTACCCGCATCTTCTATGGGTTGGGCATGGAGTAGGTTATCCATTATGTTGAATCAGTGATCCTTACAACCAACACTTTATAAATTAGACATATGTTTTGGTTTTAAAAAAACTTGAGTTATTATAAGAGTATTACACTTTTATTTAAACCCTTTTTTTATCAAATTAAATTAACTTTGATAATCAACCAGTTGCCTACCATTCCAACTGAAAATGTTATCCTACACCTGGGTTTTTTGTTTAAATTTTAGTTTTGATTATATATTTAGTATGTTTATTTCAATATATAATTTTTGGAATCTATTATTAAAAATATAAGTAGGTATAGACAAATATAAAATAATTTTAAATCATTCATTGCTTTTTGTCTAATGCAATTCAAAAATTTTAGAATCCATTTTTTTTGTTATTGGAAATTATATGTAAGGTGAAGAATAGAATGAACAAAAATTAATTAAATTCTAGTTATCGTATTTAATTGGTTGAATCGTAGACTTATTTCATTTCACTTAAAATTATTTATAAAGTCTGTTTCCAATTAGTCTCTAAGTAATTTAATGGATTCTTCCCCTTAAATATACAATCATATATATTTTATGTTTTTTTTCTAAATCAGCTATTTAAAATTGTAATATCTTCAAGATTAAAAACTTACAACTAAGTCACTAAAAATTACAGACTGAGTTTTTACAACAAAATTTCTACATTTACAACCCAACTAATCAGACGCATTATCTAAATATTATTTCTCTTACTTTCATAGGTGTTTGAAAATTTGCATTTTCAATATATATATGTTGTTTTGTATTAGTCTTTAGTTTTGTATTTTTAGCAAATATAACTTTGAATATCATGATGTAACTTTTTAATTAATCACATTTATTTGAATAGATAACCTTCATATTTTTTTATATCATCGGAAAAAAAATTATTTTTTTCTTTTTCATTTTTTGTGTTATATTTTGTTTTATAAAATTATTTATTAAAATATATATTCTGGTTATGTATTTTTCGTGGTTTCCCTCAATATTTTATAAGTTTTCTTCAGCTTGAGTTTAATGATTAAAAACAGTAAAATTCAGTGTTTTAAAATTTTTGGTGACCTTCCTTTAATGAAATGTAAAATAACCAATAAGTTGTTGGATTCAATTAATTTATTTTTACCTTATTTTTATGGGCTTTTTGCAAAAGTGACTCAAAACTTGGAGTCAAACAGAAAACTAACCTTTTCTTTTGACTCCTTTTTTTTTGAGATTTTAACCCCCACACCTGCATTTTATCTACGAAAATGCCATTAACATTTTTTTTTTTTTTCGAAAATGGTTTCTTTACTCTCTCAACCTCATCTTCTTCAAGTATTTACAATATTGCCACTGCAATGAATAGTGGCAACAACCTTGTACGAACTGTTTGGAGCTTTTAATGCCCTTTAATGCACGTAAATCTCTTTACACTCTCTCTGTTTCAATTGTTATGAACTAAAAACAACATTTCTTTCACTTTCTCTCTATATTCATCCAAAAAACTCAAGCTTTTGATTCAAAATATGGGCTATGGTTGACAGAGCCATATTTCTTTCGTTTTGACTTACGGTTGCTTTCGTTTGAGGTTCTGGGTGGTTGGAGAAGACCCTGTGTGCAAACGAAGTCATCTCACCTAGTTTAAGGTACGAATTTGAATTTTTTTTCAAGATCTGTTCGCGTAGAAGACTTACTAGTAAGTCATCTGTATGTAGAAGACTTACTGATGAGTCTTCTGGTCAAACGGACGACTTAAATTAAGTCGTCCAGCTTTGTTTGTTAAAAAAAACACTCCAGACGACTTATATATAAGTCGTCTACGAGAAACGGGCTAGTTTTGCATTTGACCGAATCGTGTCAGATCTTTGACTATTTCTGGACGACTTATAATTCAGTCGTCTCTGGGAAAGTTAAAATTTCAATATTTTATGAAAACTTGACGACTTACGTGTAAGTCGTCCTAGGTTAGTTTTGTAATTGAAAAATAAAACTTCATAATTTAACTTTAACCAGACGACTTAATATAAAGTCGTCCCTCCAGAAGACTTAATTTAAAGTCGTCCGGGGAAAGCAAAGTCGTCCAGAATTTTTCCCAATTTTCTGGTCAAACCTTGCTTATCCCGGACGACCTTAAATTAAGTCGTTTAGCTGGACGACTTTCATCTAAGTCGTCTGGAGAAAGTTAAATTTCAAGTTTTATTTTTCAATTACAAAACTAACCTAGGACGACTTACACGTAAGTCGTCAAGTTTTCATAAAATATTGAAATTTTAACTTTCCCAGAGACGACTGAATTATAAGTCGTCCAGAAATAGTCAAAGATCTGACACGATTCGGTCAAATGCAAAACTAGCCCGTTTCTCGTAGACGACTTATATATAAGTCGTCTGAAGTTTTTTTTTTAACAAACAAAGCCGGACGACTTAGAATTAAGTCGTCCCTTTTAATTTTCAATTGCAAAAGTGACCTCTTTAGACGACTTACCTTTAAGTCTTCTGGACGACTTAATGCTAAGTCGTCTGCGGCAATGTTTATTGAACTTCTTCATTTTCTCTATGTTTACTAATGTGTTTTATTTTGAATATTTGCAGATGATTTTTCAGTTACATGCAGTGTATGGAGAATGGTTGTTGAGAGATTTCCGTTGGGATTTTGTGGTTGATGATCTCAAAGGAGCAAGATTGTTTTTATTGAATGAAGATTCAACACATGCTGAACTTGTTGCAATGGCTCAAGAAGATTATAACCTGGACATGAGAACAGTGAGTGTGGAGATTAGCTACTCATTACCAGCAGAAATGATGATGGCTCCAGGCAGTCTTCCCATTCATGTTACAAGTGATAGACAAGTTCGAAACTTGCTGGAGATACTCAAAACCCATAGAGTATGTCTTTGTGTATCAAGCCGCAGCAAGGTCGAAACGGTTTCAGAGAAAAGGGATATTGATGAAGCTGGTGAATGGGAAAAAGATGTTGGTGATAATGATGAAGCTGGTGAATGGGAAGAAGATGTTGGTGATGATGATGAAGCTGGTGAATGGGAAGAAGATGTTGGTGATGATGATGAAGCTGATGAATGTTTTGAAGATGTTGGTGATAATGAGTTTGTTGAAGATGAAAATCAAGATGGGGAGGAGGAAAATGGGGAGGAGGATGCTGATAATTCTATTGTTGGTGAAACGGATCAGAATGGTGGGGATTACAGTCTTTATGGAAAGGTTCCAGATGAGGACGAGGAAGATGATGATAATATTTGTTTTGAAGAAATCCAAAAGACATATGCTAAGACAAATGCTATTGAAGGAGGAAAATCGAATGGTACCAGTATCTATGTCAACCAGAGTTTTGTTAGCAAGGGTGCACTGCTTTCAGAGCTGCGGTTGGCAGCAGTGAGGGGTAAGTTTTCTTTCAGATTATACAAATCAACGAAAACTCTCGTTGTGGCAACATGTCGGGTTAGCTATTGTGGATGGAAGGTCAGAGCGAGTGTCAAACATGGGACAAACACGTTTTGGGTAACAAAGTATGTGGAAAAACATTTATGCTCAGCGGGAGACCGAATCGCTCAGCGGAGACACTGTACTCCGAAGTATGTAGGTAGTCTTTTCATTGATCGTGTTGGAATCATTGATGGGATAACTCCGCAGCATATCACTGATGCAATGAGGAACATGTTTGGCATGGCGCTTGATTACACCACTTCATACAGAGCACTGTTATATGCACAAAGATTGGTGAGAGGATCAGCAGAAGAAGGGTATTCGCGTCTGGCATCATATCTCGAGCAAATCTCCATTGCAAATCCTGATTCTATCACGGCGATAGAACTTGATTCTATGAAAAGATTTAAGTATCTATTTCTCTCTTTTGGAGCTTCTATCAAAGGTTTTAAGTATCAGAGAAGGGTCATTGTGGTGGATGGAACTCACCTAAGTGGAAAGTATGGAGGAACTATGTTAGTTGCAGCCGCACAAGATGGCAATTTTCAGATATTCCCATTGGCTTTTGGGATCGTGGATGAGGAAGATGTACCTTCTTGGGAATGGTTTTTCACAAAATTGGCTAGTTGTATATCTCATGACAAGCCTCTGGTGATAGTCTCCGACCGGCACAAGGCCATTAAAAGTGCGTGTGATAAGGTGTTTCCTTGGGCAACCCGAGGAATATGTTATTATCACCTTCAAGATAACATTGTCAAAAAGTTTAAAGGGAAACATCTCATGTACTTGGTGAAAGGGGCTGCTTATGCTCACACGGTTTACGATTTTGACCGGTACATGGCTGAGATACGGAGTGCAAACCCGGAACTTGCAACGTATTTGGAGAAAGCCGACGTCAGGCTATGGTCAAGGGTTTATTGTAAGGGGAACAGGTTCAACATAAAAACAAGCAACATTGCTGAATCTATTAATTCCGCACTGAAGCGAGCAAGAGGATTTCCGATTACGTTCCTGCTGGAGTTCATAAGGCAGAAGTTAGGAAAATGGTATTGGAAAAGGAGACAAGATGCTTTGAGTCTCACAACTGAACATAGCGGGGGTGTTGAATACTTGCTTGCTGTTCGAGAAGAGATAGCGGATACGATGACGGTCGAACCAATTGATGGATGGCATTTCTTTGTCAAAGGTGGCAAAATGGACTGTGTGGTTGATTTGGAACATGCAAAGTGTGATTGTGGTGTCTATGGAGTGGAGAAAATACCTTGCTCTCATGCTATAGCTGCTGGAACACATGCTGGTTTGCATATCTCCACACTTGTATGTCCACTGTACTCAAAGAATTATCTGTATGCAGGATACTCAGAGAATATATATCCTATCGTGTCACAACATATTGAGGAACGAGAATGCTTTCCTCCAGAACTAAAGCGTGGTCGGGGGAGACCGAAGAAATCAAGATGGCAATCTTGGTTGGAGCTATCTAGGATGAGAGGACACAAACCCAGGAAGAAACACAGGGCACAGAGATGCTCAAACTGCAAGGAAACTGGCCATACGAAACCACAATGTACACAACCAGTTGACTAGTTGTCCAGACGACCTAAATTTAAGTCGTCCAGTCTTGATTACCCGTCCAGACGACTAAATTTTTAGTCGTCCAGTGTATTTTATTTTTAGACGACCTTCTACTAAGTCGTCCAGTGTATTTTATTTTTAGATGACCTTCTACTATCCCTTCAAGTGTATTTTATTTTTAGACTACCTTCTACTATCCCTTCAAGTGTATTTTATTTTTAGACTACCTTCTACTATCCCTTCAATTGTATTTTATTTTTAGACTACCTTCTACTAAGTCGTCCAGTGTATTTTATTTTTAGAAGTCCAGTGTAAGTCGTCCAGTGTATTTTATTTTTAGAAGTCCAGTGTAAGTCGTCCAGTTGGAAAACCTTCCAGACGAGTTATAATAAGTCGTCCAAACCTTCTAGACGACTTATTTGTAAGTCGTCCAGTTGGAAAACCTTCCAGACGACTTATAATAAGTCGTCCAAACCTTCTAGACGACTTATTTGTAAGTCGTCCAGTTGGAAAACCTTCCAGACGACTTATAATAAGTCGTCCAAACCTTCTAGACGACTTATTTGTAAGTCGTCCAGTTGGAAAACCTTCCAGACGACTTATTTCTTCCAGACAACTTATATATTTACAAATCTATACAAAGACAAGCTGAAATACAAATACTTCGCTCGTTAAAAAATCATGTTCAAATACAAAGACAAGTTCAAATACAAACACAAATCTAATCATACATGCCCACGAACTTATCACCATCCACATTTTCTTTCAAATGCTGATCAACAAGCTCCTTCCATATATCCACCGCCATATTATCCCTCATTTTCTTCGCGTTGCACCTAGCAAAGTCTTTAGGGTCAAAGGAGACCCCAAGAGCATGACATTCAATGTACTTTACAGCGTACACGCCACAATCACCATTGTTGGCCGTGGGTACACCTTTCAGCGGTCTCTCATATGTGTATGGCTCCAACCCGTATTTGACCCGTATTTCGTCGGTGGCTGCGCACTCAACAAGCAGATAAGGGACCATCTGGAGAAAAGGCTCCATTATCGCATCCCATGCGTCTGGTACACTAGATGAAGGTATGCTGTCCCAGACGACTATGTGCCTCTTAGGGATCGATATCCAAATAGCAACCCAATGCTTGTCGTTCAAGTTCACTGGCGCATAGATATCATCAATGTCCTCCCCCCACTTCTTGTTTGATTGGCAAAATGAAGGTATTGATCCGTCATAAAAATTCGACGCCCCACCAGGTAGAACTCTTCCTAAACCTTTGTGATCAGGTTCCGATGTTTTGAAGAGCTGATACTGCTCTCTCCAAGACTGGGAAAAGTTGTGATCCAGGAAGCACATTCGCTCGCTCCTGAAAGCTTGTGGGTTCTCCTGATACCTCTGCCTTAGCACATTAATCCAAGCATCTATATGCTGCATATTAAATATAACAAGTTAGAAGTTACCAGACGACTTAAATATAAGTCGTCTACGTGGTCGATTTATCTTTAAGTCGTCTGGAAAGTAGTCTACTTGGACGACTTTGTAGACGACTTAAATCGTGTGCAGAAGACTTACGCAGTCTTCCAGCCATTCTCTGGCTGTCCGGAGGAAGTGGTACCACCTTGTTGGTGATGTACGTGGTTTGTCCTCGGTCTTAGTTGAATAATGACTGCAAACAAAAAAGCAATCAGTTTTGGACGACTAAATCAAGCTATTATGGGTAAAGCAATCACTTACGGATCAGTTTTCAACCAATCAGCGAGTTCCTTCAACTTATCTTTGTTTACTGGCGGAAATGGATTATAGGCTGCCACTTTATCTTTTTTTTTTCTCTGCCGTATAAGGAGATCTCACAGTGGGAGCAGGTTTCTTCGCTCGTTTACTCTTTGCACGCTTGTCCAATACAACCAGGCTCGGTTCTGAAACTGGATCGCTTGGCTCGGTGGAAGCGAGGCTCGGTTGTTGATCGGTGGAAGCGAGGCTCGGTTGTTGATCGGTGGAAGCGAGGCTCGGTTGGTGATCGGTGGAAGTGACAGCAACAATCTCTTTGGAGGTGACACCATCTGCTTTATCCTCCGGCAAGATCTTATATACCGAGTTCGCCTCGGTTGCTGTATCCTCCGGCAACCATCTCTGCAATAAAAGTTGCACACAAGTTAACCCTGGACGACTTAAATAAAAGTTGTCTGGACGACTAGTTGACCCTGGACGACTTAAATATAAATCGTCTGGACGACTAGTTGACCCTGGACGACTTAAAATTAAGTCTTCCGTGGTCAACTAGTCGTCCAGACAACTTACGTTTAAGTCGTCCAGGGTCAACTAGTCGTCCAGACAACTTTTACAGTCGTCTGGACAACTAGTTAACCCTGGATTTGATACTAACCTCTTTGATTTGAGGAGGTTGTTTCTTTTGAGGAGGAGGCTGTTTCTTTTGAGGAGGATGAGGAGGCTGTTTCTTTTGAGGAGGAGGAGGCTGCTGTTTGGTTTGATGAGGAGGAGGCTGGTTACTAACCACGGTTTCATTGGCATGAGGGGTAGCCTGTTTGTTACTACCCCCGGTTTCTTTGGCAAGAGGGGTAGACTGTTTATCTTGAGGGGTAGCCTGATTGGTTAGAGGTGGAGGGGTAGCCTGATTGGTGACACCAACCTTCTTCTCCACAGCTTCCAATCTATCGGACAACTTCCTAAACTCCCTGATGCACTTCTTAAACCCTTCTTTCATGCAGTCAGCTACGCCCTTGAACATAATTTCCAAATCCTCTCTGGTCACCCCTCTAGCCTCTTCTCTAGCCTCTTCACTAGCCACTTTAGGAGCCTCTTTACGAGCTTTCTTCCGAGGTCTTGGATTGTCTTCCTCCTCCTCCTCCTCCTCCTCCAACACAACCATCTCTTTGGCTTTCTTCGATGGAGTCACAACCTTAGGTTTTGTATAGACCTTAGTACCAGTGACTTCCCAGCAATCCATGGTCCACTTCCACGGTCTCCGCTCGTACATGACTTTAATGATGTTCTCCGCGGGCAGGTCCTCAACATCAGAGTCCCATTTTGGCCACATTTCACTAATGTCCTTCTCAACAAAGTTGATCACGCGGGTCTGCAGTAAATAGAAGAATCGAGTTAGATATTTGAAAAAAAATACTAAATATACGACTTAATTATAAGTCGTCTACAAACAGACGACTTATAATAAGTCGTCTAATAAGTCGTCCAGCTGGAAGACTTTCCAGACGACTTAATTAAGTCGTCCGATAAGTCGTCCAGCTGGAAGACTTTCCAGACGACTTAATTAAGTCGTCCGATAAGTCGTCCAGCTGGGAAGACTTTCCAGACGACTTAATTAAGTCGTCCGATAAGTCGTCCAGCTGGGAAGACTTTCCAGACGACTTAATTAAGTCGTCCGATAAGTCGTCCAGCTGGACGACCTTCCAGACGACTTATTATAAGTCGTCTGCGCAGTCTTTTGGATTGAAGTAAATACCTGACTCAAGATAGCAGCTTTCATTGATCTGCGGCCTCTGCTGCCCTCGTAAGCCAGTATCGGTGGAGACGGACTGTCTGCTCTGGGACCACCAATACTAGCACCCAATTCCGGCATAGCTGTGTACGCCCAGACCTGAAGAACTTGTATAAACCCATCCACGGTGTAACAGCCAGTAATTTCTTTGTTCCACAAAGAGTCCATCAGCACCTTAAACGCGACTCTCCCCCATGGATAATTCTCAAACCGTTCTAAATCCATCACTAGCCTTGCCAGAGTAGATCGTGTAGCGGTTGAAAACTTTCTCCCTTCAATGAATCCAGTGAAGATGGAGAGGTACGCGAGCCGCTTGCGATCTTCCCTGGACCAATCCCCGCATCTCTTCAGTGCTGCTATTATCTGATCAGTAGTTGGCCCAGCTTCCAGATGAACTCCCAGCATCCCCCAGAAAGAAACCATCTCTTTGGTAACGTCACATTTTGGTGTCTCAAGGTCCTCGATGTACTCGCAGTTTAGACCAGTGAGGTTTTCAAACTCTAACAGTGAAAACCTCAAAGGTTCTGGACCAACGAGAGACCACATCTCATACTTCTTCTTAATGTCCAGCTTGAAACTGAGCATGTAGTGAACCAGCCTTGAAGCCCAACCAAATCCCTGCTCCTTGAACTTGATGAAAACTCCCAAACTCGACTTCTTGAACTCTTCAAATTCGTCATCAGTAAGAGCCCAACTTGCTGTTATCCGTATGATACGAAATGCTATTGTGGGCTTCTGGCTCTTCCCCTGATGTGTATAACCTATGGGGGAGTTCTGGAATATCTATCTTTTTTGTCTGCAAAATAATCAAAGACAACAATATAAGTCCAGACGACTTAATTATAAATAGATTTTATCGTTGTGGTTTTCATAAAAATTCCTCTTTTTGATATTTTTGATTCAAAAAATATAATTATATTTAATTGATCTAAAATGGTGAGTAACATGCTTCTCTGCTCATTTCCTCATAATGCAGTACTATAATCTATTTATTAGACGGTATCTCAGCCTCTATTTAATTTTAAAAACTTGACTTTTCTTTTAAAATTTATCTTTTTAAAAAAAAAAAAATATTAACTAATTATTCGGTTATATTCATATTTTAACAAAAAATTTTGTTTTGAAAAATCTTGCACCAAACTCTGGAAAATATAATTATAAATATGCTTAATCTTTTCTAATTAATTATGCAAATATGTTTTGGCTTTGATGATTATGTTAACAATGTGAGTATCCTAACATTAATCAGCTCACGGGTTGCAGAATTCGATTCAACCTGTTTACACAACGACTTTAACTTCGTCAACTCAATATATCTCTATCTACTGAGATCATAAGAATAACGAAATGCTTCTTCTTCTTACCGATGATTCATAAGAATATCTCCGCCAAACATAACCCATCTTCTAAATTCCGGGTATTTTCCTCAAACTGTGTTTTTTTGGTCTCTGCAGTCCAAGCACTGATCTGTAGAGTCATATTTTAGTCATTCGGCTTTCAAGTCAGTGATTTACTAAAATTTTAGGAAAACACGAAATGCTTCTTCTTCTTACCGATGATTCATAAGAATCTCTTAAGAGAGAAAGAGAGAACTTAGCTATACACATAAACCTTAAACTTGAAGTTTCCTGCATTTATGGCCAATTTCTTGTGCGATAAATTTCTTTTTCAAAGACGTATAAAAGAATGATAAATTTCTTTTTCAAAGACGTGTATAACAGAATGGTATTATTCAATAAAAAAAAAGGAAGATGTGGAATGTTAGCACAGCATGGCTAAGCACTACCCGTGTTCAGAAAGGCTCGCAGCCAAGTCCCACACCGTCTCCGCTCTCCAGCATATTAGCTCAAATAAGATTTTTCTTTTTCTTTATTATTTATTTCAGTTTTGGTTGAATAGTATAATAAGCTTATCATGGTTGACAGATATACTAATTGAGTAATATGAGTGTAATATAAGCTAATTTATGAAATATATACGTTTTAACGAATCACAGAGACTCTTAAAATATGTTTTGAGAGACAGAAACAGTCGTCAAAATATTTGTACGACTCCTTTTTCTTATAAAATTGTAAACAACGTATTCACATTGACTTACTGAAAATAACATCCGTAAATATGAACTACATAAACCAACACAACATCTAAGCAAAGGTGAGTTGATTATACAAATTGAAACATTGCAAAAAACACTAAAGATGCTGAATCTTGAAATAGTCAAAAAAATATAACTCACTAATCAGTCCCATGATTCTCATATATCCTATAATCTTTAAATACAACATTAGCACAAATCTATATGATCAAGATATTATTTTTACTGGTGGTTTAAAACAAAGAAACCTCAGATAATAATAGTAACAACCAGATGATGATGATAATATGATATCTTCCTGGAGCCTAAACGGAGAACTAACCAGACAGATTCTTAAGCGTTGCAAACAGAGACCATGCATCTATGAAGTATGATGCCAGATTTGTCCCAGAGTTGTCGTCGTACTTCTTCAAGAAAGGATGTTCCTGAGATGATTTTCAAGGATGGTGATTTCAACAAACCATTAGATCCTTTGCAGAGCTTCGACTGGGTCCTTTGGCAAACTGAAAGAGAGTGTAGAATAGTAGAATATCTTGAAATTAGTAACTACTCCGGGGAGATGAATGGATGAAAAAATATATTATTACCATGTGGAGATGAATGAAGATAACTTACAGGAGAAACTTTCTGAAGGAAGAAGAGTGGGCGGTGGTTGGTCATCAATAGCTTCCATGAACTCGAGAAGACTGCTCCATGTTTCCTCTTCAGCTGAGGTGGATATGATTCTTGCAGCGCAATTCAAGCATTACTAAACCCAAGCTCCATACATCGCTTTTATTACTATATACTTGTTCAAAAAAACATTTTTTTGCACATTTATTTTAAGTCTACATTAATCATTCAAAAGATTTCAATAAAGATCCGAATATAACAGCTTGATAATGTTGACTGTTGAGTTTCAGAACAATATGAACATGAATTTAAACATCAGGAGAACAATATGAACATGAGTTAAGAAGAGGAGAACACTATGAACATGAGCTAAAGAACAGAAGCACAAACGGTTTCTAAATTTATCTTTCAGAAAATTGTTCTCAAACTTATAACTTGTATATCAACCCCCGGTCTTATGTCAGGTACCAATCAAATATACTCCTGATATGAAAAAATAATCAACAAATCGAATATAAAAGAGTGAAAACGGTACTGAGACGGAGCTTTATACTTGGTTTGGTTATCAGGTTCTTCACCTGCGAAATTATTAAAGCAGAATTAGAAATCAGAAGTACAATTCGTGCGACAGAGGTGAAGTGAGAAGCTTAAGAAAGTTACCATGTGAAGATTCAGCCAACCCTCCACCCTCTCCATTTTATAGGTTTGACTTGAAGGAAACGGAGTGGTCGATACGAAAACATTAATTGGTAAATCAAGAGAATACGTTGAACGATAAGGGAAGATTAAGAGTTTGTAGAAGAAAAGTTTCGTGTTTGCAGAGAAATTGAACGCATACGACAAAGGTCAAGAGTCTGAGAACAATAAGAGAGACCCTAATCTACTTAAACACAAAACGCTGTGTTTGATGACTTAACCAAATATTAATTGAACCGACGCGTAACTTAAAAACGAAACGCCAGAACGCAATCACCAAACCAAACCGAGAACTATGGGGCCCATGTCTTTATGAAATGCATATGTTGAAATGCTTTAGGTCACGATGCTTTCGATTAAATGGACTTCCTGGGCCATTTAGCTTAACATTCTATCTCATAAAAAATTTAAGCCCAACATAAGAAATCCTTTGATTACGTGGCAAAACGTTAAAACCTGATTGGATGATTTTTTATGATGACGTGGACAGCCTAAATGAGGCCCTTATTCTCCTTTTAGTATTGTATTGATATATATTTGCATTTAATAGAAACATTGTCAATATAATCCGGTTTCTACACAACATTTATGATAAATTGTGATGTTCATGTAACTAGGGTTGAGAAGCATCTGTGTATCCAGAAATTTCAGGATACTCGGATCCCTTAGAGCCATGTTTTGACTATCCATATATCGATCCATGATTTTTTTTGATATCCAGATATTCAATATCAATCTAAATATTAAGATAGCAGTGGATATTAATATTTGGAAACCAATCCGAGATTCTATTACAAGGTTCCGACCTTCTAAGAATATCTAGATATTAAGAGTGGATCCGGAGTGAATCTCAGATCTAACCCCATATGTTTAATAATTCTCCCATCTCTATCTATAACAAATGTCAAACTTTTTCAGTTAATATTTTTATTTAACTCTAATCTGAGTTTTGGTTCATGTAGTCCTTTCTCTTTTTGCACAATGATAAGGTTTTACAACACTGCAAAAACTTAATTCTATATTTAAATGTATGACGGCTCATTACCCCTGCGACTGCGATGTCAATGCATGTACGGCATTTAGACCCGTAAGAGTCACCACGACACTGGAGAGTTACAGTGACAGAATCGGGAGTCGATGTTCCGATAGTTGTGTGTGAGATGTCGAGCATAAGCATTAGTACAAACGAGATGGAAGGCATAGTTGAGGTTGTCTTCGTACTTACTTCCTGAGTTATATTTCCCTTGATTAATGACACATTTGTGATTGAGATACTCATTGGTAAGATTCAGTGAGGAAACACTATGTATGATAAGGAATTGCATGGCTAAAATTGGAAAAGAAAATCATTTGGATAGATAATATCAAAATGTCATTGTTTTAGATTTTTATTCTTTTTCAGTAAAGGGTGATTTTGATAAATGAATTGTTGAAATTGGCATATTTATATAGGAGACTCAAAGCTTTTAATTGATTGGCTCATTGGACAGAAGAGAAAAGAGTGCATATTTTCAGCGGCGAAAAGGGCGGAACATAGAAAAAGTCTAAATTCAAAATGTTTTACTAAGTTTAAACTAGTAAAAATAAAATCAAACTGATACCAAAGTTTTCATGTACCACTATGAACTAAATGAGCTTTGTAATACGTTCTAATTTTGTAAGTAGTATAAGAATTTGCAAGAGGACCTTAGCTTTTTAATTTAAAAGCTGACCTTAAATCTAATTAAAATTTGCTAAAATTATATGATGTAGCAGAATCTTCTAAGGTTTGAGAATATTTTTCTCAGTGCTTTATCAAAAGTTCTTTAGGATTTGAAAATACTTTTTCCCTTACTATAAAGCTTGTATAAAATATCTTTCTTATTAAATCATCATAAAATTTTCTCCTACAACTTTAAACTTGAATGCCTATTTATATTAGATCACTAATCTTAGAATATCCTAATCTAATTTAATATAGGAAAACCATTAAAATTTTAAAGAAATAAAAGTAATTATCCTATTAATAAATAATAATAATATTTAGAATATATCCAAATATTCTCTCTGCATCATTATATCTGGACTTAGTTGGTTGTGTACCTTTGGCACATGCCAAGAACTGGACATTAAATCTTGTTTTTTTTCTCATTGAATTTATCCTCAAGAAAATTACCAATATAATCGGTTGTAGTTTAAACACAGTAGCACAACATAAATAGAAAATAAAGCAAAGGCTAACAATAAGCACCACAGAACCCAAACAAAAGGGGAAAGAGATCATCATAATTGTTCCTGCTCAGAGGTTAGACTATATGACTCCGAGGTACCTGATAGATGAGTAATCAGGCCGTCCCTGACGCTTCCATTCTTATGTGAGAATCCAGTCAACGGGGACCATTTCTAGCCAAGTATGATTGATGATGCTGGACCTGCAAAGCACTATCTGCAATTGCAGTAGCTATAATTAGATTGCCTTCACAGGATTCAGCGCTAGATGACATTAAATCTGTGGTTAACTTCACAAATTATATTATTTATATTTACTGCCCATTTCAAATTTGACAAATCCCCTTAAAAGAAAAGCATTTCTTAAGACTAACTTTTGTTTAGTAATTTATTTACAAGTATGTCATTTTGATTGAGGTGTCATCACCACATTCTCTCTTAATCCACATTTTAAATAATCTTTCATTTACTAGATATATTACATAAATTGCCACTAGTACCATTAACATGTATTATAATATGTCACAAATACCACGTAGCCAAATAGCTTCCTTGGTTGCTGTGGAGAGTGCCATATACTTCGCCTCAGTAGTCGACAAAGCTACAACTGATTGTAAATTTGACCTCCACGAAACTGTATTACCCCAAAACTTGAAAACATAACCAGTGACTGATCGTCGTCTGTCCAAATCAGCTGAATAATCTGAATCTGAAAACCCTTCAATTGAACAAACTGAACTTTTAACAAACATTGAACTGGTTTTAGATTCACCTCTTAAATATTAAGAATCCACTTAACTGTCTGCCAGTGATCCATTCCTGGTTTGGAGATAAATCTGCTCACAACTCCCACTGTGTGAGCTAAGTCTGGTCGGGAGCCTATCATGGCATACATTAGGCTCCCCACAGCACTCGCGTAAGGAATTCCTTCCATTCTCGCAGCTTCTTCTAATGCCTCTACCTTGGTTAGACTCTTCAATTTGAATTGAGGCGCCAATGGAGTTGTTACTGGCTTAGAATTTTCCATACCAAAACTTCTTATAACTCTCTCAATGTAGGCTTCCTGAGACAACATCAAAGTTCTTTTCTCTCTATCACGTATGATGTCCATTCTGATAATTCTTGAAGTTTTTCCTAGATCCTTCATTTCAAATTATCTGCTCAATCTGTCTTTAACTTTCTAAATCTCTGCCAAGTCTCCTGAAGCAATGAGCATATCACCCACGTATAACAGAAGATATATTTCCTTTGGAGTATTCACATTTCTCAAATACACGCATGAATCAAAACTGCTCTTGATTAACTTCTCCTTCTTCATGAAACTATCGAATCTCAAATTCCACTGGCTCGAAGACTGTTTCAACCAGTACAATGATTTCCTGAGAACACACACTTTATTCTCGTCTCCTGGTTTAACAGAACCCTCTGGCTGATCCATTAAAAAATATTTCTTCTAAGTTTCCATGCAAGAATGCGGTCTTAACATCTAGCTGCTCCAGCTCAAAGTCTTTGTTAACCACAATTGATAGCATTAACCGAATTGAAACATGCTTAACAACTGGCGAGAAAACCTCATTGTAATCAATACCTTCTCTCTGTGAATATCATTTTGCAACGAGTCTTCTTTTGTATCTTCTATCTTCAACACCTGGAATCCCTGTTTTGTATTGGAAAATCCACTTGCAACACACTGTCTTCTGATCCTTAGGCCTCTCAATCAGATCCCAAGTGTGATTTCTTTCAAGTGAGTCCATTTCATCGTCCGCTGAACTTTTCCAGTGCTTCCAATCTTTGCTCCTCTTAGCTTCTTCGAAAGACTTTGGTTCTTCCTTCTCAATATCATCTGCAACAGCCAAAGCATATGCAACCAAGTTTGCATCTTTGTATCTCGACGGTGGCCTTACATTATGTCTACGAACTCGATCTTTGGCCAACAAGTAGTTATCCACTGATCATGTAGCCTCTGGTACTTCAGCAAAAACAAGTCCTTCAGTTTCTTCAACACTCTCTAATTCTTCGGATCCCTCTTGATCTCCTGAGTTTCCAGAGCCAGACGTTTCTCCATGCTCATAATCAGGACTGCTAGGTCCACGAATCAGACTCGGACTGAATGAAATTTTCTTTCCATTTTTCTTTTACTTTCTGAAGCTTCTGAGTTCTTTCCTTGATCAGTAACTTGTTGAACTAAAGTATCTTTGTAGACTTCATATTCTTTGAACACAATGTTCCTGCTCGTAGTACACTTAAGGTCTTCTAGAATCCAGACTCTGTATCCTTTAACACCAAAAAGATAAACCAAGAATACCCCTTTACCTGCTCTCGGACTTGTCTTTTCTTGAACAACATGAACATAAGCCGTGCAACCAAATCTTCTTAAGTGTGATAAATCAGGCCTATTGCCTGACCAAACTTCCTCTGGTAGTTTGAAGTTTAAGGTTGAATTCGGTGTCCTGTTTATCAGATACACTGCTGTAGAAGTAGCTTCTACCCAAAACTCTTGTCCCAAACTAGTTTCTGCAAGCATACTTCTTACCTTGCCTGGTGCGGTTTATACGTTCTGAAACCCCATTCTGTTGAGGAATGTAAGTACAAGTTCAGTGTCTCTTGATTCCAGATTTCCTACATACCTCATCAAACTGAATGTTGCAATATTCCAATCCATTGTCAGTCTTTAAACACTTGATCTTTTTCTCTGTGTAGCTTTCATTTGCTTCTTTCCACTCTTTGAACTTAGAGAATGCTTCATATTTAGTTCTTATGACATAAACCCACACTTTCTTCGAGAAATCATCAATGAAACTTATGAAATATTTGCAACTTCCAAGACTTTCTGGAGTTGTTGGAGAACCCCAAAGATCTGAATGAACATACTTTAGGATGACTTTTGTAGTATGCTTAGCCGTAGGAAAACTTTGCTTATGTGGCTTTCTCTAGCTTTTCAACTTCAGACTTTGGAATAAATTCTTCCTTTACAAGCAACTCCATATTCTTTGAGCTCCTATGTCCCAACCGTGAATGCCATATTGAAGTCTTCGAATCAGTAGATTCACTGATATTCGCTTCGCCTCGTGACACAGTTCCTTGTAGATAATAAATACCATTCTCAGACTTGCATGTTATCACTTTATGTTCATCTTTGTAGAATGTTATTGTGATATCTCCACCTTGAAATTTGCAACCTGATTTCTCTAACATTCCATAGGGAATTAAGTTTCTACTCATGTTTGGCATATAACGAACATCTTTTAGAATAACCACTGAACCATCTTCATTTGTTATTCTAATTTTACCAATGCCTTTAACTTCGCATTGTGTGTTATTATCCATGAGTACTTTACTTCCATCTCCTTATTGTAGATCAAATAAGACGTCTTTATCTGGTGTTATATGAAATGTACAGCCTGAATCTAGAACCCACTCCTTTCTTGAATCATGTATACTCGCAGCTAGAACTAGTGGTTGCTTGATTTCAGTTGTTGTATTCACTTCTTGTTCACCATTGCTTCTTTGTCCTCTGTTTGGACAGTCACGTTTCCAGTGGCCTTCTTTGCCACAAGAGAAACATGTGCCTTTCTTTGTCTTGTTTGATCTACCTCTGGACTTAGATCGATCACCACAACTATTTGATCTGTTATACTTCTTGTTGTTAATATTGTCAGACCGCTTAGATAATTTTCCTCTTGATTCAACATATGACCCTTCAGAAGAAGATTTTTTTTTGTTTAATAAACATTTTTGTCTGAGCTCTGCCTCTTTTGAATATGCAGAGGTACCAACTTCAGAGACAGTAAGAGTATCTCTTCCAGTTCCATATTGAAGAGTGTGGACCAGTGGCTCATATGCAGCAGAGAGACCAGAAAGCAACTGTATAACCTGATCCTCGTCTGTAACGATAACCTTCAGACTCACAAGATCTGCTATTAGCTTTAAGAACACGTCCGCATTCTCTTCAATTGACGTGTCTTCTTCCATTTTGAAACAGGAGAACTGCTTCTTCAGATAGATCATGTTTGGAAGAGACTAGCTTATCCAAAGACTTCCACATGCCTAGAGCAATCTTCTCGTGCATGACCTTCCTCAAGATGGAGTCGCTCAAGCAGGTACCAAGTAAGCTTCTCACTCTTAAGTCCTTTTCGAACTTCTTTTGACCAATCACAGGTTTCTCACCTTCTTCTTGTTTTTTCAGAGGTAGAGTAAACCGTGAAACCTTCAATAACAACCGCAAGAAGACCTTGGATCTCGAGCTGTCCCATCATCTTGAACTTCCACATACTGAAGTCTCCTTTTCCATCAAACTTCTCCATCTCAAATCTCCCGAGAGTAGGTTCCATCTTGAACCGTAGAGACCTTGAGATTCACTGCACCAACAGAAACAACCACAACAACACAAGCAAGACTTCCTCAAACCACAACGATCGCAGCACGCAATCACAGATAAGAGCTCTCTCTTTCTCTTTTATCAAATCTGATCGAACTCTTAGCCTTAGCACCCAACCTTGTGCTCTGATAACACTTGTAGAGTTTTAGAAAGATTCATATCAGGTTTAGTTTTCTTATTTGAGTGACTGAAGTTGATTGAATATGGTTTCAGGTTCGAGATCAAGATCAAGATCAAAAGCAAGCAATCGACACAACACTTTATTCACCCGGTGTTCGCTGATCTACTCACTGGGGAGGGAATCAGTATCCGTCAACTGCTTCACTATCAGTATCGATCAAGTTTACAAGCTCGCAACAATGGCTATTTCAACCGAAACAGAGAAATTACAAGAGAAGTTAGCGAGCTTATCGTTTTCTCTAAAAAACCGGAAAGTCACCGTCGGGATGGTCCGATCTGACCGTTTACCGCTTTCGCAACTCCGTCGAGCTTCACACTCACTATCTCAAGCTAAGTCGTCTTCTCTCTTTCTCTCTAGATCTTATTTCTTGACCGTCTTCTCCGCGTGATAATGAAGCCTAGATCCGAAAGTTTGTTATAACAAAATTCTCCACTTGCTCTCCCGAAACGCACCGTTTCACTTAGCAAATATATTCCCTTTTGAATTTGGGCTGAGACTTGAATTGCTCTTCTTCTTGCAGATTCCAGACGGGCCAAGATTGAAACCGTAACGATGATGGGCCAAAAGAGACGAGGCCCATTCGGAGTCTGGCTGAATTATAATTCACAGTTTGCGCTAAAACAATATATCGTACATCTATTTGTAAAAAAAGAAAGAAAGATAGAACTAAAATAGTGAGCCATGTTAGAACTTGTACCGGACTATTAGACTAAATTGTCAAAAAGAAATGAACGACAAAATAACATTCTCAGAAACTAAAGCTTTAACTTAAACTAGCTTTCAACCCACAAAACCGTGTGGGTGTTTATTTTCACTTTATAAACATATACATCTGTTTTTACATTATTATTGGTATATATTTTTCATTAATTATTCATATATTTAATTTTTTATATAATTTTTAGATACAATAGTTTTATAGTTTGCATGTTTGTCTATTCAATTAATTGTTTCGAACTATTACATGTAATTGTGACTTATATATTTATCCTATTTGATTTGCTCACTAATATATACAAAGTTCAAAAAAATTGAAAATAAAATATTACCTGTAATTTTTAGTTAAAATTATAAGTAATATAAATAAATATTTTATTATTTAGTAATTTTATTTGTATTTATGAACATATTAAAATATTCATCTACAGTAATATTTGAACATTATTACTATTGAATATTAAATGAAAAAACACTGATATATTTTTTTAATATGTTAAATTGAAAAATGTTCATGATATAATCTACATACAAACTCATGGTGAGATGAAACTAATTTCTAGTAACTACAGCTGGTGGACTCCATCAATTTAAGTTTAGTGAAATTTTTAAATCTACGACCAATATAGTTGCGGGCAAATAATATACCGTAATTTGAGTTTAGTATTTTTTTGAATTGTATTATTTAATATTGGAATAGATTTTTCCTTGATATTATGATAATTGTTTTCCAATAATGTTACAATAACAACAAATATTGTTGCTGTTAAATGATTATACCCGTATTTGATGTTTTATTATTTTGAATACAGCCAACTTCATCTTCTCCAAATGATTTCTGTGTTTCAGTATATAAAAAGTAAAGATCATTTAATACAAAGATAACAATAACTCAAATAAGGCTAACACAAGTGCAACAATAAATTCAAAGAGAATCGTAACTCAAATATCACTCGAGCATATTTACTAAAAATAAAACGCTGTTAGTGACGAGTTAGTTTGGTCAAGCATTGTCATAGAAGTTATGGCCATGAGATACGTTTATCTGTATATGGTTAAATATAGTACACGATTAAGTATTTAATAAAAACGACAGAGACACATGAAATAAGACTATCATAAGTTTTTTTTTTACTAATGTATACCCTGTTGACATAACTTAAGCTTAGTGTTATCTTGTTATTATCCTAATGAGATTAGGATTTGAATATCTTGGTTTGTAGTTATCTAGTTAAGTTTATCCTAATGAGTTTAGGAAACTATGAGTTGTTATATAAGGAGCTATCATGATGTGATAGAACTTAACGTGTTGAGAGCTTTTAGTTTTTGAGACTTTCTAAAGGCAATAAAGAATTCTTGAGTTTGAGATTATTGAGTTTGATTGTTGAGCTACGTTCATATCTTTGGTTTCAATAATTGGTATCAGAGCATTAATATTGAAATAAAAAACGTTCGAGAAGAGAAGATAAACATGGCGGATCTGTCGATAACTCCTTTCAAATCTAAAGAGAATGGTTCCTCGGCAATCAAATGTCCGATGCTCACCACCACCAACTACACGGTTTGGAGTATGCGTATGAACGTTCTACTCAAAGTGCATAAGGTTTGGGAAGCAATCGATCCAGGTGGTGATGATGGAGACAAAAGCGATATGGCTCGAGCTTTCTTGTTTCAATCTATCCCTGAAAGTTTGGTTCTTCAAGTTGGTACTTTAGCAACAGCAAAGGAAGTTTGGGATGCGATTAAAGCAAGGAATGTAGGAGCTGATAGGGTCCGAGAGGCAAGGTTACAGACGCTTATGGATGAGTTCAATAGGATGAAGATGAAGGACACAGAAACCATAGATGAGTTCTCTGGTAAAATTTCTGAGATATCCTCCAAATCAGCAGCATTAGGCGAGATTCTTGATGAACCGAAGCTGGTTAAAAAATTCCTCAGCAGTCTTCCAAAGAGGAAATACATACATATTGTAGCTGCGCTTGAGCAAGTGCTTGACCTCAACACTACAGGCTTTGAGGATATTGTGGGAAGGTTAAAGGCTTATGAAGAACGAGTTCAGGATGATGATCAACAAGATGATCAAGGGAAGCTTCTATATACTAATACTGATCCTAAAGGACAACAAGAAGGTTATGGCAGAGGAAGAGGCCAAGGTGGTCTCTATAACAACAGAGGACGTGGAAGAGGACGATATAACGGTCGAACTAACTGGAGACAAGCAGGTGATTGGACGCAAGGGAGAGATGCATCCAGAGTTGTTTGCTTCCGCTGTGATAAAACAGGGCATTACGTCTATGACTGTCCTGAACGAGTACTTAAGCTGCAGGAAGCACAGGAAACTGAGAATGACAGCACACATGAGGCTGAAGATCTGATGGTTCATGAGCTGATCTATCTTAACGAAGAAAAGGTAGTACCAAGTAGGTTTGAGACCCAATCTGGTGCGGATAATATTTGGTACCTAGACAATGGAGCTAGCAATCATATGACCGGGAATCGAGAACATTTCACAAGTCTGGATGAGTCTATTACTGGAAAGGTGCGCTTTGGAGATGACTCAAGGATTGACATCAGAGGCAAGGGGTCGATTTTGTTCATTACTAGAGACAGAAAGCGGAAGGTCTTGGCCGATGTGTATTATATACCAGAACTGAAGAGTAACATAATCAGTCTTGGTCAAGCAACAGAGTCTGGCTGTGAAGTTAAGATGAGAGATGAGTACCTAACACTCCGTGATCGAGAGGGAAACGTGTTACTTAAATCAGTAAGATCAAAAAATCGTTTATACAAGGTCACAATGGAGGTTGAAGGAACAGAGTGCCTCCAACTTGAGAAGGTTAGTGACTCGGCTCTATGGCACGGAAGGCTTGGACACATTGGTGTGGATGTTATGAAGGTAATGATAAACAAGGAGATGATCACTGGTATACCAAAGATAAGTGTAGAGAAAGAAACGTGTGCCTCCTGTCTTATGGGAAAGCAAACAAGAGCGTCTTTTCCTAAAGTTAGCCCCTACCGTGCCACAAAAGTTCTAGAGTTACTTCATGGTGATCTCTGTGGACCAATCTCACCATCAACAGCCGGAGGAAGCAAATATATTTTTGTTTTGATTGATGATCATTCAAGATACATGTGGTCAATTTTGCTGAGTGAAAAAAGTGAGGCTCTTGAGCACTTCAAGAAGTTCAAGCAACTCGTTGAAAGAGAAACCGGAGCTACCATTCAAATATTACGTACTGACAGAGGTGGAGAGTTCATGTCTCGAGAGTTCAAAGAGTTTTGTGACACGCATGGGATTAAACGACATATGACCGCACCATATTCTCCACAACAGAATGGCGTAGTTGAGAGACGCAACAGGACATTAATGGAGATGACAGAAGTATCATGAAAGCTATGAATGTGTCACACTACTTATGGGGAGAAGCTGTGAGACACTCCACCTACCTGATCAATAGGGTCGCTACTCGAACGCTGAAGGATCAATGTCCATATGAGTGTCTCAAGAAGAAGAAGCCTAACATGGGGCACCTACGTATATTTGGCTGTGTATGTTATGCTAAACGTGACACTCATCTCCTTAAGAAGCTGGATGATAGGTCTAGAGAGCTAGTACATCTCGGGGTTGAACCAGGCACAAAGGCATACAGGTTATATGATCCAAGGAGTCGCAAGATAGTAGTCAGTCGCGATGTTGTTTTTGATGAAAGCAAGGTTTGGAGTTGGGATAAAATTGAGAAGAAATCTTCTGGAGTAACGTGTGAGATCACGTTACCAACTCATAAAGAGGTAACAGTCGCTGAATCTGAGACTGGAGATAGTGAAGCTGAACAAGATGAAGAAGATAGTGACAGTGGGGATGAGGAGAGCGATAGCCCAATACCTAGAAGATCAACAAGAGTTATCACACGGCCGGGTTACTTGGACGATTACGTCCTAAAAATAGAAGTGGACGAGACTGAGAGACTTCTTTTACTCATCAATGAGGAACCATGGGACTGGAACGAGGCAAAGCATGAGAAAGTTTGGAGAGAAGCTTGTGAAGATGAGATAGCTTCTATAAAGAAGAACAAGACATGGACACTGGTTGAGCTTCCTGTTGGATCTAAAGCTATTGGATTGAAGTGGGTCTTTAAAGTAAAGCGCAATGCGGATGGAAGTATAAGTAAGTACAAAGCAAGACTTGTAGCTAAAGGCTACGTACAACGTCATGGTATTGACTACGAAGAAGTGTTTGCCCCTGTCGCAAGGATAGAGACTGTCCGAGTTATCATTGCATTGGCGGCATCCAATGGATGGGAAGTTCACCATCTAGATGTGAAGACAGCATTCTTGCATGGAGATTTGGCTGAAGAAGTATATGTGTCTAAACCTGATGGTTTCAAGAAAAGAGGAAGCGAAGATAAGGTGTACAAGCTTCATAAAGCTCTCTATGGTCTAAAACAAGCTCCAAGAGCTTGGAACATCAAACTGAAGTCAATTCTTAAAGAGTTAAACTTCAGTAAGTGTTCTAAGGAACCATCGCTTTTCAAGAAAAGAACGAATGGGCGTGAGTTGTTAGTTTCTGTTTACGTAGATGATCTTTTGGTAACTGGATCTTGCGTGGAGATCATACGAGAGTTTAAAACAGAGATGGCGGCAAAATTTGAAATGACTGATCTTGGCAAGCTTACCTACTACTTAGGGATCAGAGTGATCCAGTCTGAGCTTGGCATTGTTTTGAAGCAAGAACGATATGCGTTAAAGATCTTAGAAGAGGCAGAGATGAATGAGTGTAATGCAGTCCAAATCCCGATGGACTCAGGCGTAAAACTATCTAAGGCAGAAGAAGAAGAAGACGTCAACGAGACAGAGTTTAGGAAGAACGTTGGGTGTCTTAGGTATTTGATTCATACACGTCCTGATCTTGCCTACAGTGTATGGGTTCTGAGCAGATATATGCATAATCCTAAGGCCTCACACTCAGTAGCGTTAAAGCAAGTGCTGAGATACGTTCGAGGAAGTTGTTCTCTTGGTTTGTTTTATAGAAAAGAGAACAAGAAAGGGCTTATAGGATACAGTGATAGCAGCTAAAATGTGGATCCTAATGATGGAAGAAGCACAACCGGCTTTATCTTCTACTTTAACGAGTGCCCTGTTTCCTGGTGTTCAATGAAGCAAGAGATCGTGGCTCTGTCTTCTTGCGAGGCTGAGTTCATGGCTGCGACGGAGGCAGCAAAGCAAGCTATTTGGCTTCAAGAGCTTCTAGGAGAGATTGTGGACGAGTCTAACAAAGCTATGATATTGATTGACAACAAATCCGCTATAGCCTTGACTAAGAATCCTGTGTTTCATGGTAGGAGCAAGCATATACATAAACGGTTCCATTTTATTAGAGAGTGTGTAGAGGATGGGCTGGTGACCGTGAAACATGTAGCTGGTAAGGAGCAGAAGGCTGATATCTTGACTAAGGCACTTGGGAGATGCAAGTTCAAAGAGATGAGAGGCTTCATTGGCGTTGAAGAAGTAAAGGAAGAACACATCACAAGCTTAAGGGGGAGAATGTTGACATAACTTAAGTTTGAAGTTATCTTGTTGTTATCCTAATGAGATTAGGATTTGAATATCTTGGTTTGTAGTTATCTAGTTAAGTTTATTCTAATGAGTTTAGGAAACTATGAGTTGTTATATAAGGAGCTATCATGATGTGATAGAACTTAACGTGTTGAGAGCTTTTAGTTTTTGAGACTTTCTAAAGGCAATAAAGAATTCTTAAGTTTGAGATTATTGAGTTTGATTGTTGAGCTACGTTCATATCTTTGGTTTCAATATACCCTTAGTAACAGAAAATGTATGGTCATTTATAATAAATCTGGTCTATGAGACACATGTCATTGATTTTTTATATAGTAAAGCGAAATCATCACGATTAATAAAAGATGAGTTGGTAATGTGAGATTTTAGGAGAAGTACTAGGTGATTTTATTTTACAATTTTAGCAGGCGCAACAGTAGCTGTTTCGATAGCAGTATCCGCATAAGTAGTTATAGATCTAATTCAAAAAAAAAAAATTCAAAAAAGTAGTTATAGATCTGTATTAGCGGGAGGACCAGAGGTTGGAATACTGAATACTAGGGAGTGTTCTTGCAGCTGGTATATTATTAGAGACTAGTATACCTCCAGTGCTAATGCACGTGTCAATTTACTGTTTCAAAAATTATTTTTATCATAAATTCCAATGAAAATAAATTATTATTTTAAAATATTAAATGAACATTGGCACATGATATTAGACTGCTTGCATATTTGTAGTATTTTTCAAAAAGTACATAAGAAATTATACACCAAAATATATATAAAATAATTTCTTTGATCCATTAAAAAAAAAATTTAATGGATCAAAGAAATAATTTCTTTGATCCATTAACTTTAGACAATGATTTCTTACAGAATTATAAATACTTGATTTAACTTAATATAAAGTTGGATTTAATGAATCTATAAATTTACTAGTATTTTAGCTAGTTACCTAATTTTTAATTTTAAAAACACACAATTAAACAAAATAAACCTCAGTTGCTTCTTTTGATAGTTTGTTAAATTTTTAAGATTAAAATTACAAATTTAGTTTAGTTTGAACCACAAATTTTGGCTTGAGGTCTCCATGTAGTTGATTGTCTTTATAAGGAGTAATTCAAACAAATATGAAAATTGTCGCCCTAGAGAAGGGTTTGTGTAAACATTTTGGCTTCGTGAAAGAACTCTGATGTAGAGTAATCTACCAATAAGGATGTGATCAAAAGATATATAATGTAAAAACAAAAAACAAAAACATTTTCCAAACTTGCGCACTATTAGTTTTGCATAGGTACGTATTGTATTATTGACACATGTATCCTGTTCCCTAGCAAGTTACAGCATATACTTATTTTTTATATAGAGTTGTACATGGTAGCTCGGTAAAGAGGACGATACCATAAGACTTAAGTCCCATTGACCCAGGAATTAAGTAATGATTGTCATACCATAGAGTGGGACCTGATTGCATCAGAATCAGATGAATGGACATGATCAGTGGAAATAACTAATTGAATCTAATCATTCGGGTAAAAAAAGTAACCTCCTCCTTTGATCCAAGCTACATTTACTGCCATCATGTTTCACAAGAGGCATGCTATCAACCATGCATAGTTCAATAGTTTACTCTGTTAACATTTTACCAGACTCTTCACAGATCCAATATATATTACAGATGTCTAAATAAACCTAAATCACTTCTTTCTCATACTACAACTAACTGAAATTATTTAAAAACTGAACAGTACATATATTTATGTTATATTTTTTACTCTGTTTTTGCCAAAAAAAGTTTCATATGAACTCATTGGACACACCACCATTAATACCTGCAAATTCTGCATACCCTGCAACAAAATCTTTAATGTTTCTCACTCCTCCGAATCTCTCCAACATCACGTACCAGTATCAATCTCTTCCCGACGTGATTTTAAACTCGACGGCCACAATCTACCGTATCAATCTAAAAAACTTGTTGATGATGAACTTTTAAGTATTAATCAGTAAAAAAAAGTAATAATTTTTTTGAATTGGTGCAGGAAAAAGAAAGTAGATATGAAGGAACTGGTTGAGATCAAATTGATATTTAAGAGTGATGAAAGGATCCGTTGTTTTGTTTATTTGATAGTGGAGAGGATAGAGAAAAACTGAAAAACTAAAGAAAAAACAGAGAGTAAATTTGTAGATAAAAGTTATTTAAGAAAGAAAACAGTTTGAGATCATGATCAGTTAATTTAGAACTTGGATGAATTAACTAAATATTTTGAGAATAATAAAATGAAAAAAAAAAGAGTCGCTGAAATTTTGGGATAGAAAATATTATTTTTCTTGAATTAATTTTATTTTGTAAATAATTTTTATGTGCAGAATTTGATTATCAAGTTGACTTGTGCTTTAATATATAAGGGATACCAAGGCAATGAGAAGCTTTATGAACAAGATGGTCACAGCTACTACGCTTTGAAGAAAGCCAAGAATACATAATAACAACCATTTGTAAATGCAGATAAGCCGAGAAATATAAATCAGAAAGTAAATGACACACAAAGTTTGTTAAAGAAGTTTGTTTCCTACATCCCTCGGACCTCGTCCAGAATTCGAATCCAATAGAATGAAAACGTAAATTACAACCAATTCGCAAACACGTAATACAAGCACAGCCATCTTGAATCATCGCTCCCTTCTATAACATGAACGCTTCAAGGCAATCTCACCTTAAGCTAAACTCTTCCAGAGTTCAGACTTTATCAAGATAATCTAACCCTGAACTAAACTACTCCTGAGTCTACACTTCAACCTCCAATTCTCTGAAGGGACGTCACCAAGTACTTCACCAAGTACTCCACCGAGTACGTCAACACCTAACGCACACCAAGGATACTAACGAGCACGTCAACACCAACACACAGCTTGATCACCTCAACACAACAGACAACTCCGCCACACGCAACGCCAGCACCAACGTCACAACACCAGGTACAACGGATACTCCGTCAGACACTACGTCAACACAATGTCAACACTCAGCAAGAACACAATGAAAACTCACAATGAAAACTCTCTTTCTCTTTAATATTTGGGTGATAGTCTTCTTATAAGACACATCCCTCCTTACATAATAAATAGACATGTCAGTTAGGGCCGAAGCCCGCAGTCCGAGCCCGCTCAGCCCTAGAAATTACCGGGCTTGGACTTAGTTTTATAAGCCCAAAAACAATTGGGCCTTTCGGGCTAAGCCCATTTGGGCTTTGGGTATTTTGGACCTAGGCCCGTTTGGGCTAGGGCCGGCCCGAAAGCCCGAAATTTTATACTTTAGGTTAAATGTTATCGTTCTTGAAATCAAAACCATTATTTGTATTGATATATTATTTTAATATTTTTATCGAAACTCTAATAAAACAAATATTAAAGTTGTTAATGCACTTTATTGTTTGATCAATACAAGTTTCACATTTTAAATTTTGCAAATCTACCTTCATTTTTTATGTACAACATGTTTTTTTTTTTAATTTCAAAATACAAAATATGAAACGTTTGAACATGTTTGTCATAAATTTTGTTCTTTTATATTTGGTTTTAATTTATATTTGACTATTTAAATTTTATTAAATTTGGTTTGTTTATAATATTTTTTTAAAGCATACGAAATAGTAAAATATTTTTGATAAAGAAGAAAAATTTAAATTCACTTTATATTTTAAAACAAAAAAAACGAAACTGTATTTTTTTTATGAAAGTTCACATATATTAAAACGATGGAAGTGACAATGACAAACCATTTTTCGAAAAGCCCAAAAAAGCTCGAAAAGCCCTATAACCCTATAAGGACCGGGCCGGGCTTTGAATTCTAGGCCCAAACTATTTCCGGGCCGAGCCGGGCTCAAATATTTACGGACTTAGCGGGTTTGGACCGGGCCAGCCCGAATTGACACCCCTAATAATAAACTTTAAACTTGCTGTCAAAGTTCATTAAATACACTTTAACGAACTTTCATTTTCATGTAAGGAAACTTCTTATTCCTTTGCAAGTAACATTTTTTCTCCAAGAAAACCATTTAGCTTAACGAAAAAGGTCATTTATATTCAACAAGATATTATCATTCCTTTTCCAAGCTCCACTTACACACATAATCTATGGAAGGAAACTTTCTTGTAAACATCTTCACAACCCAACGTTTTGACATATGTCTTGACACGTCTCGTAATACATCACAAACTACATCAGAACACCGTAGGAACTTACATCTTCACCATTGACATAGAACTACTCTGATCTTTAGAGCTAACTTCCGAGGGAACGACTTATCTTGCTTTACTTCCACTAGAATTTTTGCCTCTCCCATTAAACTCGGATCACGCCATGGTTTACTAGTTAACATAGGCTCACATATGCCTGAAGCAATCCAGTCTATTCCTTTGATAGAATACATCTGGAACGGAATGTTTCTGCTTGGTGAATAGAAAGACCGATTGACTAAGCCACAAAACTATGTTTCATAGAACGAAAAAAAACATACCATAGAGGTGGATTTGGTTTTTAGCACCTCCATCTTTCTTCACATCCAGGTAAGCAGCAACACCACCTGGAAGCCACAATACAAAAACATCTTTCATATCTATCATCTCCAAAACGGAAATTAACTTTTCGGTAAGTTCCTTCTCTATAAAGCTTCTGTGAAGAGGTACACACATGGAGAGGTTTCGTTGCTTTGATCTGACAACTCCATTTTGTTTTTCTTCTCCATATATTGGAGTTGCACTCACTTCAAAATACTTTACATGATCCTGTTAGCTCTGATGATTGGGTGTGTTTACTGCGTGAGAATTGTTTTAAATCCAGTGGTACGTAGTTGTTACTGAGACATACTCGCTATGGAAAGAGAACACTGACATAGCAGAGGAGATGTCAAAATCACAGATCAGTGTTACCTTTGGTCTTCAGAATTTAAAGAACTAACCAACTTTTCTTCATAAACATCAACTTTCATTATCTGTATATCTACACCCCCATTGGCGGATTCTATTGTGTGGACTACTCTCGGTCTCTTATGAGCATTTATTTTCTCTTAAACATGCAAAAGGACCAAACTTAAGTAAGAAACCAAAAAAAAAAAAAATCCAAAAGTAGACAGACCTGTTCAAACTTTAAAACTGCTGAAACGGTGGGGCAGAGAAAAAAAGATAATATACCTTTGGTGAGGGAATCCATAAACAATAACCGCTTGCAAATACAGCTGAAAACACAAAGACAATACACAATGAGAGTTAGACTGGCGTACGGGCGATCAAGAGACTGCTATGAATCCTTGAATAATTGATGCCTCTTGTCGAGATGAGGTGTGTGTTAAACTACATAATTAAGACAGGAACCATTGTGCGTGAGGAGTTGAGAAGGTGAGTATGTAGTTTAACACACACCTTGTAATTATTTCGTCACGCATCAGCAGCTCGAGGCGTATCAGAATCCCGACTTTTAGCGGTTTATATGCTTCCTCAAAGTGAAGCAGCCTGAATACCAGATTTTCGTCTGGCTGTCTACGGGAACGAACAAGTTCATCGAAGCGTAACGCGAGATAGGGAGCGACAGTGAATGAAAGAGCCATTACATCGGGAGGAGTTGAGCCGGTGGAAGATGACCGTTCAAGACTCAGCAACGGCGGATTGTGTGGATTTTGATTTGCAACAGCTACGAAAAAGATGCGGTGAAAGAAGTATGAATAGAGAAGAAGTGGTATCCGAATGGGTGAAGCTGTTACTGAGGAGGGGGTTGAATTGCTGTGTATAACGAAGGGGAAATTAATCGCCGGAGAAAGTCTTTTTTTGGGTACTGTAAAATTTAGTCCATGTTTGTTTCTGTATCCAGACGCTGATGTTGTTCGTTTATACACTATTCCATCAGCATCTAGAATTCTAGATGCAATATGTATATATTTGAGATGTCAGAATAAAAAGTAGAATTTGGATGCTACATTTGCATCTTGAAATCCAAAAGATTTAGCACAATATAAAAATTAATTAAATTAGTTATTATAATTATGAAATCCTAAAACGTGCCAAAACCAAAAAAAAAAGGTTCTCCCGCAGAAATTTGGAAAAGGTGTTTTTTTTCCCAAAACCCGAAATAGCATTTTCCCGATGAAATCTGAAAAACGTGTTTTCTCGCCGAAAATAAAAAAACGGGTTTCTTCGCCGAACCACGGAAAAAATGTTTTCCCACTAAAACCCGAAAACATGTTTCCCGCTAAAACCCGGAAAATGAGTTTTTCCGCCGAAATCCATAAAACGCGGTTTCCCTCCAAACCCCAAAAATGTGTTTTCCGCCAAAACGCGAAAGAATTGTGTTTTTCCAAAACCTGCAAAAACAATTTTCCCTCCCGGAACCCGAACAATGTGTTCGCCAAAAATGGAAAACGCATTTTCCGTAGAAACCCGGAGATTAGGTACCCCCCCCCCCCCAAACCCGAAAATGTATTTCCCGCCAACACCAATAAAATTGTACTGTCCCGTAAAATCGTAAATTGTATGTATTTGTAAACTCGCAAAATTAATTTTCCATCAATATCCGCATAATTTATCTGAATATTATAATTAGTCATTACTAAAAATAAAGGTCATGTCATTTTAATCATTTTAACTACTAGTATTAAAAAGCTATTATGAAATCAAGAAACGAACAACTTAACATCTAGATGTTGCATCTAGCTGCAAATACTAACTATAAAAACGAACAACATCTAGATGCAAATCTAGATGTTGCATTCAGATGCTACATCCAGTGATGGACCAAATACAAAAAGGAACACAGCCTTAAAAGGTCAATTTTGATACTCAATTCCAATGCAACACATGTCATTGTTTATAACACAATGATTTAGATGATGACATGTGTCACTTATTTAATTTTCAACTTAGTTTAAGGTTTTCAACATAATTGAATTCAAGTAAACTATCGGACATGTTATGCTCAGTGCTGATGAGAGAAAGTAAACTCGGATTGGAAAATTATGCTAAGTACACTTAAAGGTTTGAGTTACAAGAGCATGTATTGGTGCTTCTCAAACTCATTCTTCAAGAAACTATATACTGGATCAGGAGAAAATGTAATGGCAGTAAGAACCAGCAGCATCATCACTCAGTAGGAGAGTTAGGAAACATCATTCATAATCATATCAGCAATCCGCAGAAGTCTTTAAAAGAAAAGCTATCTGACACTAGGATTAAACATAAGTTTGTTGGGTAATAGCCTCAAGAATTCCAAGTCAGTTGAAAATCATTGTTTAAAATAAATATCACTATGGTTTCATATTCCTTCCTGGTTAATGACTCTGCGTTTAGCAATGTCATCCTTCAACAAGGAATCAGACAAGGCGAACCCGCTCTCCCGTACATATTTATCCTATATGGGGAATTACTCTCAGTACTTTATTGTCGAGCCCAAGAAAGCGGAGCGGCTTGATGACTAGAATCAAATTAGCGAGACACTTCATGGCGCATCCTAACACGACTAGGCTGTCTGTTAGCTCGCATTCTACTCGGAAGTACTGCAAAAATGCGCATTTTCGCTCAGTCATCTGTTCACCGTCAGCCTCTCATGGTTGGAGGGGACTTTTACTTGGCCCGGAACTACTGGTGTCAAGATTGAGAAATGCTATTGGCAATGGTATCTCCACCAATTTGTGGAAAGAAGCCTGGATATCCACAAAGTCTCAACTCCGCCCATTCGGACCTTGTAGAGAGCAGAATCAAGATATGATAGTTGCCGATCTCCTAACCCACGATTCTTCTTGCTGGATTAAGAAAAAAAAATTGGGGTATTTATTCTGGACATCACCACTCAAATCATGCATATTACCCCAAGTCTAATGGGATCAGAATATTCTTACTGCTGGTATGGCACAAATTCTGGAATTTATTATGTGAAATCTGGGTATTTGGCTTTGAATGATATGTATGAACATTCCCTTTTGGATCCATCACTTGCTGTCGCTATGGACTGGTAAAAATCTGTTTGGTCTGTCACCACATCACCAAAACTGAAGCTCTTCCTGTGGAAGATGCTTCGTGGAGCTCTCCCGTTGGTGCCAACCTCTCTCTTTGCGGCCTGACTACATCATCGAACTGCCTCCATTGTAGAGCACCCGAAACCGCTCTTCACCTCTTCTTCGACTGTCCTTTCGTTCTTCAGGTGTGGACCAGAGTGCCATATAAGCACTTCTTTGACGCCACCTCTTGCATCTCCCTAAATTCGGCTCTGCAAGCTTCATCAACCTATAATTCATCACCTTAGAGTTTCAATATACTCTCTTTCTTTATATCATCTCTTCTTGATCTGCCTACAACCTACAGGTCTTCTTGCGGACCTATCTTCATGGATCTGCTGGTTACTTTGGACCACGCAAAACCAACTGGTCTTTGAAAACTGTCATATTGCTGAAGGTACCACCATCTCCAATTCTCTATCGGCAGCCCGGGAATGGCAGCTGGCGTAGCTGGATACTCTAAACCTACGTGGGAACGGTATCCTGTCTGATGTACTTGTTCTGCTACCTCCTCTCACTTGGATCTGAAACACAGATGCAGCATGGTCCAAAGAACCAGGAACAGCTGGACTAGGATGTACTTGTTCTGCTACCTCCTCTCACTTAGATCTGAAACACAGATGCAGCATGGTCCAAAGAATCAGGAACAGCGGGACTAGGATGGATCATCTACCAGCATTTACCGGATTCAATAGTTCGTAAATACAAGTGGGTTCTCTAAGTTTCATCACCTCTAATGGCTGAAGCACTTGCTATGAGTGAGGCTATCACGTTGGCAAAGCTACGTCTTATCTCCAAGGTATGGTTTCGATCCGACTCTCAAAAACTCATCCAAGCTATTAACTCAAAGTCCATTCCGGTGGAGTTATACGAAGTTCACACTGATATCGAGTTTCTATCCATGTTTTCCAAATTCACTATTTTTCTTTCATTCCTAGAGCTCAGAACACTTTAGCTGATGCTCTGGCAAAGAATGCTCTACATTTTGTTTCTGCTTATTGTACTAGACATCAATCTTTATTAATCAATTTGGTGTTATAAAAGCAAAAAATAAAAAAATTAAAATTATGAAGAGGATGTATTCATCACATCCATAACAATGCTTTAACTTCTAAGAAAAGGGTATAACTCATACCTTACATCACAGTTTGAACCCAAAACTCTCGCTCCTTGTTTAATATTTCCGTTCTCAAAAAGCTTCTTGATACTCAACGTCAAACAACTTTTACAATCTAATGTTAGTCCTATACACTGCACCATTGCATATAATTTATTTTTTCCGAGCTTCTTTTCTCCTGCCGAGTAAAATATGAGGCCGAGGCCATCATGGACGGTTTTCTCGACTTTAAGTGTTAGTTCAGAGAAAAAATCCATCGCTCTCTTGGTGAAATTTTTTACATCGCCTCTCACGTTATTGTGGTTGTGCATAGAAAAAATATCCTTGTAGTTAGTCCTATATGGAATTTCTTCACCGATCGTACTAATATAGAGAAAACATTGGTCGTACCATATTAGTCCTCCTTTGTTTCTTGGACATCTCTTACGAAGCTGCAATATACAAAAATTTATGTTTTGTATCATTTTAAGTGATGATTTAATATGTCAGTGTAAAGCTTTCTTCTCCTAGTTATCCCCTATATATTAATTGAGAAACATTACAACCTTTTTTTTGTAGCCACATGTCATCACTAGGATGATTCTTAAAATCATTAGAGAAATAGGTTGGTCCCTCTATTTATATAATAAGTTTTTTATTTAACTAACCATAAATTTATTATTAATGTTTTTATTATTTCCTTAAATAAAAATTACGAAATTGCCTAATGTGGCTAAAGTATATATGACAATTAATGATTTTGAATAATAAAAAGTTAAATTAGTGTATCTTATATCATATTTATTTAATTTTAAACTATTAAAATAAATTAAACAATCACATTAACCATATAATAAAAAAAATTAGATGTTTCTATGTATGTTATATTTTGAATTTTTAAAAACGACTATAAATTACTAAAACTATTAAAAGTCTCACATTCAAATTTTGTGATCCATGTTTTAAAATTTTTTTATGACAAAATACAAATGATTACAAAATTATATAAGTAAAAAATCTAATTTAATTAATTATTAAGATTAGAAGATATATATATATATATATATATATATATATATATCGTTTTAAATTAAACTATATACCATATAAAATACTAAGTATTTTCATTTCAAAATTTACTTTGAACATTTTTTTTTTGATAAAAGCTTTGAACAAACATTGAAAACTTTTTTTTTTTTCAAATTATAAATTACTAAAACTATTAATCAATGAAAGTTTTGTTATCAATAATTTAAAATTTTTCGTATAAAAGATACAAATGATCAAAAACCATATGAGTAGGAAGCATTATTTAATATACATTAATATTAAAAATATACTATGAATGTGAATATCATTTAAATTTAATTAAATATCCTATCAAATAAAAAATATTGTTTGGATTAATAAAATTTATATATATGTTCCCACCAATTTAATTATATATGTAATAGTTATTTGCTTTTAATTATTTAATATATATTTATTATTTTATAATATGTGAAAACATATAATACATAAAATAATTTATATATATAATGTTCATCTCGCGCAATCTTAATCTAGTTTGTATATTAGATTATTGTTTTCATGATTAGGACAAATTTCCAAAATTAAGGACTCAAAGAAACCCCACAGGTGTAAAGAATTTGCAGCATTTATTAATATAGGTACATAACATTAGATTAAAAAAAATCGTCAATATAATTCATGTTTCTACACAAAATTTAAAGTATACGTTCAAGTTTCAATAATAAAATAGATGACAAAAAATATAACTATGGCTGAGATGCACCTGGATATCTAGAACTTTCAGGGTATCTGAATCAATCAGATCCTTGCTTACACTATCTATATCTGGAGCTATGATTTTTGGATATCTAGATGCTGGGTATTAGTCTAAATATTAAGCTAACAGTGAATATTCATATTTGGATACAGATCCATACAATAATCTTAAAATATTTAAAATAATATTAAACTAAATTTATATAACATTATATAGATGAAAAGAATATTTTTTACAAAATATAATATTTCAAAAAGTAAAAGTGATATTAAAAATAATTACAAATATATTGATAAAACTTGATGTTATCTTTCGAGAAAACTATTAACATATATTTTAAATATGCTTATAAAATCTAGATCTAGATATTCAGACTTCAAAATCAAAATATCCAGACTTCAAAATCAAGATATCTGATTTTAAAATCAAGATATTTGGATTTGGATACGGTTTTTACTAATCTGAGATTCTATTATACAGATCCAACCTTCTAGATATTTGGATATTTAGAATGCATCCGAGTGGATATAAGGTCGGGTCCCAAATCTTTGGATACTGTTCCATCCCTATCTATAATAAATTTCAAAGTTTGTTAGATGATTTCTAATTGATTCTAATCTGATTTTTGTGTCATGTAATCATTTCTATTTTGGCCTAAAGATAAAGTTTTATAGCACCACAAAGACGTAATCTTTATATTTAAATGTTATGACAGGCTAATTTACCCCCGCGAGTGCGATGTCGGAGCATGTATGACATTTAGACCCATAGGTGTCACCACGGCACTGGAGCATGACAGTGACAGAATCAGGAGGTGTTCCAATACTTGTGTGTGAAAAACCAGTCTCAGCAAAAGTTTCATCACGCATGATGTGGAAGGCATGGTTGAGGTTTTTTTCGTACTTACTCCCTGAGCTATATTTCCCTTGATCAAAGAGGCATTTGTGGTTGAGATACTCATTGGTAAGGTTCAGTGACGAAACACTATGTATGACGAGGAAAGGCATGGCCAAAATAAAGAAAACAAATTGTTTAGATAGAGAAAATGAAAATGTCATTGTTTTAGATTTTTATTCTTTTCCAGTAAAAGATGATTTGGATAAATGAAGTGTTGCTTTTAACATATTTATATAGGAGACTCTGGAGGATTTTAATTAATTGCTCACTGGACAGAAAAGAAAAAAGTTTGTACATTTTCGGCGGTAGAAATGGAGAGACAAAGAAAAAGTCTAAATTCTGAATGTTCTACTAAATTTAAACTCTTAAGAACATGATACCAATTTTTCGTGCACCACTCATTTACTAAATGGACTTTGTAATATGTTCTAGTTTTGTAAGTATGTTAAGTATTTTGCAAAAGGGCTCAAGTTTTATAAAAAAATTTAAAACTGACTTAAATCCGATTAAAATTTGCTAAAACTATATGTTGACTTAGTGCTTGGGCACCTTTGGCACATGCCAAACCCCGGACATACTCTATGTAACTAAGGATTTTCTTTCTCTCTTTACCTTATCAATAAAAACTATTTTTTTTAAGTAGGAAAAATAAACAGAGTAAGTGGAAAAAGAACAAGAGACGCTCCTCGTTTCAGAGACATTTTATCTGGCTATGTTTAATCTTTAAGTCGTTGAAATTGCTTTTATTTACTACTTCATCTGTTCCACAAAGATAGACTTTTAAATATTTTCACACGTATTAAGAAAACACATTAAACTACCACAATAAATGTATTATTTTCTGTAATTTTCAATTTTCAATAATTTTTAACCAATAGTTATTCAATAAAATCAATTAATTTTCTTGAAGTTTACATTTTTTTCATAGAAACACACAAAAATATATCTTTGTGAAACAAACTTTTTTTCAAAAAAGTCTATCATTAAAGAACGGAAGAAGTATTATATAATTTATGTATATTATCATTATATGTTTTTAGATACCTGTGAAGAAACTCTCCCAACAACAATGCTCTAATAAGATCACAAATTATACTCCCTCTCCTTTTTTTGCTTGGGATATTAATCTAAATCTATAAAAGGCTCATACTATTTTAAAAAAAGAGATGCAATCCACATATGGATTCTCATTCTTCAGGTATTTAAATGTGTCCTAAGCAATGGGTCCTTACCGTACAGCCACATGTGCAGTTAGCAATATCGTATTGGAAGAGAATCGATCCCTAGCGTAGACCAATATAACGATTCTCATCTGTTAGAAATCACTAGACCACTACGATATGATCACAAATTATTTCTTTTGTTTCAAAAAGCAATACATGTGGTAGAGTTTTAAAAATAAAACATATTAATTTTTTAATTATAAATGTATTATTTTTGTGTTAACTATTTTCCATAATTTTTAGCTAATAGAAATTCAATAACACAACTAATTTTGTTGAACTTTACAATCCCCTATATATTAATTCTGGAGCATTACAACATAATTTCGTAGCCACGTGTCATCACGAGAATCATTCTTAGAATTATTAGAAAAATAAATTGGTCCATATAAACATATATTATTCTTTTTATTAAACTAACTATCAAAATAATTAGTGGTGTACAAAAAAATATTTTTTCTTTCCTTAAATAAAAGCTACTCTATTACCTAATGTGGTTAAAATATATATGACAACTAATGATTATGAATATACATATTTGATAACAATTTTTCTAACCTCTCTTTTTTTGTTTAATTTTATACTATTAAAAGAAATTAAACAATCACGTTAAACATATAATAAAAAAATTAGATTTTTTCTTATATGTTATATTTTGATTTTTTTTTAAACGACTATAAATTACTAAAAATGGTAAAAGTCCCACATTGAAAATTTTATGATCAATAGTTTAACTTTTTTTTTCAAGCAAGATACAAATAATGATCATATATCGTAGGGGTGGGCGTTCAAATACACGTTCGGGTTCGTATCGTGCATTTCAGTATAAATGTATAAAACCCGTTCGGATATTTCTACACTTCGAGTCGGGTTCGGGTATTTTATGTTCGGGTTCTGATATTTTGGGCTGGGTTCGGATATTTTAATTTCGAAGAAAAAAATAAATAAATGATTCATTGTTTAAGTTTTTGTATTTAAATTATATTTTAACTTATATGGTTTTCTAATTTTATTAAAATTAAACTATTAATAGTTTTCGAGATAAAACTTTAAAAATAGAAAGACACTAATTTAGTTGTTGTTTTGAAAATTTAGATGCAATTTTTGTTAATGCAAGAAACAAGAGATTTATATATATTTTAAGTGAGTAGCAAATAATTTTGTCCATATAATAATGTATATTATCTAATTTTGAGCAATAAGCATCATTAATATAAATATTTTGAAAAAAATGAGAGAAGTAAACTAGAAATATATGGTTAAATATACTTATGTTTGGTTGTCTTTGGATATCCATTCGGATTTGGATATTACTGGAACTGGTGAAATAAGTAATTTATTTTGTTGTTCTAGAATTAGATGATTTTTAGACTGAGCTGGTGAATATATACTAGACAGACATTTATATTTCGAGTCTGCACTTATATATTCTATAACAGCTTGATATATTAGATTTGAACACTAATCTGTTAATATAATTTGTCGGTGATTTTTTCAAAATTTTGATTCGTAGACATGTAACTGGAGTGAAACTAATTTTAACTGATGTCCATTTTTTTCAAATTGACACTTATTTAATTCACCGAATTCATAGAAGAAGTTAGAAAAAGAAACTTAACTCATATCAATAAAACAAAATCGAGAATGAAAGCACAATTTTATAGAGGTAGAAAATAAACTCGCTTATGGAGAGTCAATAGTAAACAAATCGAGAGCAGAAAACATAATCCTCTTTCGTCATTATACAATCGATGTTGCATATTTGGTTTTGGTTATTTGTGTCAGCCGCAAAACTTAACTTTTTTTTATGCATATGAAGTCTTAAAAATAATTAAAATGAGATGTAATACGCTAACTCTTCAACAACGGGGATATATTTAAGAGACCAACATTTGTATTCGTCATTTTATAATCGATAAAGATTGTAGTGTTACAAAATGTTAAAATCATTTAATAAACAAATATTATTATAAAAACTTACCCCGCACATGTTATCATCTAGTTTACCGTTATTATTTAATAGAACTGTATTGAACATGTAAAAAATAATATCTTATAAAACAAATATATTTTGTAAGGCATAGATCTTTTTATTAAATGCAAAGTACTATTTTATATTAACTGCTAAACTGAAAAACATATTAAATGTCGAGAATTTCACTAATCAGTGTAATTAATCTAATCTAATCTAATATCCATACATTGTCTAAAACAATTATATCAATTTATAGAAATACTGAAAGAATTTGGAAAATTATTAAACATGATATTAACATATATGTAAACTTATAAAAAAATTATTTCTGTGATGAAATTATTATCAAAATACCATATATGACATTTTGGAAATGTAAATCAACTGAAAACACAATAATCTGTTGGATTTAGAATACTAAATATAGCGTATGTAAATTCATCTACCTCATCAGAGTATACACTCTACAATTACTCTTACATTCAGAAAGACAGTAAATAAAGACGTCTAAACTTTATGCACTGGTCTTCTATTATCGACGTTTATATTTAGGGCAACTCTTTCAAATAATCTAATTTTTTGTTATAAAAAGAGCTCGGAAAAAAATAAAAAATGTCTAAAAATGTTTCATTGAAGAGGAAAAAAATATTTATATATCTTGCATTATGAATATATAAATATAAATAAAAAATAAATGATTAAAAATAAAAAATAATAAATTTTTTGGATTATATGCTCAAGTTCGAAATTTTTAATTCTTTTTCAAAGAAACTTTCAAACTTTTTTCAAATTTCGTTTTTTAAATTCGTAAATGCTTTTGAAAATATATTTTAAAATTTTTATTTTGAAAGTTTTAATATTTATTTATTTATTTTTGAAAAAAAATAAATTTTAAACTTTGCCTCCAAAATTTCACCCTTTAATTCTAAATATCAAATCTTGATTAACTAATCTTAAATATGTATTTAATTTTTCAGTTACAAAAAAAAAATGTATATTTAATTTTTAATGAAACTCGTTTTCGTCATCCCTAGGAGGGGCTTTCGGTGAAAAGAAACAAAAAGAGGATATCATATAAAATTTCTCTTACATTTAATCGGCATGTCTTTCATCTACGGGTTGAAATATACCAAATTTACTAATTCATGTGTGATGTACAGTTGGTAGAATCTATCTTCGTTAATCCATATGGAATCTATGACAATAACTTCCCTTTGATGGTTGCTCCAAAATTTCTACAGCAGAACCGTTTCTTGTTGGAGACGAACCATCCTGACGGGAAATTTCACAGGAGCCCAAGTGGGAATGGTTTTACTAATCCTCAAACCGGTCCAGCCTATACCAGGTCTGGGAAACCGATGCTAAGGAAAAAAGCTGTTTCTGATCAACAGTTGCAGGAAGAGAGCCAAATAGACAACCGGTTAGAAGCAATCCCCAAACCTCCATGGCAAATGGTGAGAGAGAAGTCACCTTCTCTGGCTATGTCTTTTGGTTCAGAGAAATGGGAAGAGAGTGACTTCTCGTTCAATAATCCAGAACTAGGAATAAACGAGACTCAACTCACCACAGAAGTTCAAGAATAGATGAACCATGAGGATCCTAGCTCCTTTGATCTAGCTTCAAAACAACATGGAGTTATAAGTGAAACTAGTAGCTCCTTCAGGCCTTATTACCATAGAGTCGTCAGGATTGCTTCCATCGGGTTCGCAAGACTCAGGAAGCCCCGTGTTCTCTTTATCCACCAATACCAACGAGAATCTTGCTGATTGTTTGGTTAGAGAAGGCAATCTTGATGTATTCCCACGTACACAGAGATCATTTGATGTTCTTTGCAAGAAGATTCTGCTCGGTCCAAGGGTCATAGTTGAGGATGTCACAAACGATGCCACTATTGTTCCTCATGTAATTAATATAAAGTCAAATGATAACAACTCCTATACAAGAGAAGGAGAGAGCACAAGTGTTTGTTCTATGTCTAGAATGGAGGTAACTTTGTTTTTTTCTTTCTTTTTCTAGTAGAGTTTCTTTGTGTGGCTGTGATGATATCTATTTATTATGCAGGAAAAATATGGTAAAGGAAAAAATATACAATTGGAGAAGCTGGAATCCATAACTTACAGGTGAAAAAAAGTTTTCAGACAGTTGGTTCTGTTGTAAATGTTGTTTGTCGTTGACTTTGGTCTTTGTAAGTTCAGATTATAAAGAATACAGATCTTAAGGACTTACGTGAGCTAGGATCTGGGACGTTTGGAACTGTTTATAATGGGAAGTGGAGAGGGACTGATGTAGCTATCAAGAGGATAAAGAATAGTTGTTTCTCTGGTACATCATCCGAGCAAGATCGACAGGTTTAACTCTAAGTCAAGTTTGTATCATGTGTCTCCTCCATTAGCTTCACACTGATGTATTTGTACAGACGAAAGATTTCTGGAGGGAAGCTAGGATCTTGGCGAATCTTCACCATCCAAATGTGGTGGCCTTTTTATGGGGTTGTACCAAACGGACCTGGTGAAAGTATGGCGACTGTGACTGAGTTTATGGTTAATGGATCTTTGAGACATGCCTTGCACAGAAAAGATAGGTACATCCCATTTTATACCCAAACTTAGTCTTCTTCTTAGTTATACTGATGAACGTATTCACACAGGTCTACAAAGTAATAGCCTTAACAATTCCAAGCCAATTGAAATCATTGTTGACAAAATCAATTTTGATCTCGTAAACAATTTCTTAGGATATGTTTTTGTAAAAACTATTTTTATTGATTTATGAATATAACATTTCAGCAAAAGAAAATAGTAAAAAATACTCATAATTAGAAGTTATGAAAAGGATGTACTCACACCAGTGAAACTGCTTAGCTCCTAAGAAAAGGGTATAGTTCATATCTTACACCGCAATTCGTACCCAAAACTCTTGCTCCTTGTTTAATGTCACTGTTTTTGAAAAGCTCTTTGATACTCCATTCCAAACAACTCTTACAATCTAATGTTAGTTGTATGCACTGCACCATTGCATACAATTTATTTTTCCCAAGCTTCTTTTCCCCTGCCGCGTATAATATGACGTGAACGCCCTTGATTGTTTTCTCGACTTTAAGTGTGAGCTCAGATAAAAAATCCATCACCCTCTTGGCAAAAAAATGTACATCTCCTCTCACGTTATTTGAGTTGTACATAGAAAAAATATTCTCGTAATTAGTTTTGATTGGAATTTCTTCTTTGATTGTAGTAACATAGAGAAAACATTGGTCGTACCATATTATTCCTCCTTTGTTCTTCGGACATCTCTTACGAAACTGAAATATACAAACATATATATTTTGTATAGTAAATGATTATTTTTCTGAATAGGTGAAATGTTAAAAATAAGGCTTTAAAGAATCCCACACATGGATAAATAGTTTCAACCATTATTAACATAGTTGCATTTAATAAAAACATTGTATATTTAATTCGGTTTCTACACAACATTTATGAGAAATTGTGATGTCTATTTTAACTAGGACTGAGTCCCCACTGGTGTATCAATTTTCTACTTTTGTATTAATTTTCTACTTTTGTTTAGTTTTCATTATTTAGAACTCTTTGTCTAGAAGACTTTAATAATACAATTCACTGGAAAAAAAAACTAGGACTGAGTTGGGTCTAGATATCCAGATACTTCAAGGTATACAGATCTATTAGATCCATGTTATGATTATTTGATTATTCATATCTGGATTCATGAGTTTTTGATATCAAGATATTGGATATCAATCTTAATATTAAAATAGCAGTAGATATTCATAATTTGATATGAATCCTTACAAATAGTGATTAATATTTAAAATAATATCAAATTAAAATTTTTTAATATTATATAAAATGAAATAAAATATTCAAAAACCATATTTCAGAAAGTAAAAGTAATATTACAAAATAATTCAAAAATGAATTTTATGTATAAGTTAAATGTTATCTTTGATCAATTATTAAAAACTAAAATATATTTACAGAATCCATATATCCCTGTTTTTAGTGATCTCCGAGGTTCTATCACACGGGTCTGACCTTCTGGATATCTGGATAATTGGAGTGGATCCGGAGCGGATCTCAGATCTGATCTAAGATCTTTGATAATTGTTCAACCCCTAACTATAAAAATGTCAAATTTTCTCAGCTGATATCTTTCTAATTAACTATAATCTGGTTTTTTTTTCATGTAATTATTTCTCTTTTAGCTTAAAGATAAGGTTTTACAACACCGCATAACGTAATCTTTGTATTTAAATATATGATAGTTGATTTACCTCCGAGATTGCGCTGTCAGCGCATGTATGGCAATTAGACCCAATAGAGTCACCACGACACTGGAGAGTGATGGTAAGAAAATCGGGAGTCGATGTTCCAATACTTGTGTGTGTGAAACCGATCACAGCATAAGCATCACTACTAACTTTACGAAAGAGACGGTTGAGGTTGTCCTCGTACTCACTTCCAGAGTTATATTTCCCTTGATCAAGGAGGCATTTATGATTGAGATACTCATTGGTAAGGTTCAATGATGAAACACTATGTATCATGAAGAATGGCATAGCCAAAATAGAGAAAAGAAAACGTTTGGATAAAGAATATGAAACTTTCATTGTTTTAGATTGTTATTCTTTTTCAGTTAAGGGTGCTTTTGTTAAATAATGTGTTAATATTGACATATTTATATAGGAGACTCTGAAGAATTTCAATTAATTGCATTGGATAGAAGAGAAAAGAGTTTGCATATTTTTGGTATCATATTTTTGGCGGCAGAAAGGGAGAGACCAAGAAAAAGTCCAAATTATGAATGTTTTACTAAGTTTAAACTCTTAGAAATATGATACCAGATTTTTCGTCCATGGCTCATGAAACTAAATGGACTTTGTAATATGTTCTAATTTTGTAAGTATAATAATAATTTGCAAAAAGATTTTAGCTTTTTAATTTAAAAACTGACCTTAGATCTAATTATAATTTGCTAAAATTATATGTAGACTTAGCACATTTGCCACATACCCAGAACCGGACATTAACTCTATCTAGTTACGATCACTAATTATACGATCACTAATTATAGTACTTTATATTTAGGGCTTTTTAAAATATGACTTAAAATTTCAAGTCAAACACAAAAATAATACATGTTTTTTGAAATTTTATTTTTTTCTATTCACCCTAGAAGTTTGATTTCTTCACGAAATGCCATTATTATTATTATTATTATTTTTCTTTTCGAAAATGAGTATTTTACCTTATCATCTTCATCTTCACCAAGTATTTACAATATTGTCATTTCCATCAATACACCAACCACCATGAACAACCAATTTGACCTCTTAATGCACCAAAATTTCGATTTTTACTCTTCATATCTCATTACTTATGCACACAAATCACATCTCTTTCACATTCTCTTTAAATTCATCCAAAACCCCAAGATTTTGATTCCAAGCTTTGTAAGTTTCATAGAAACATTGAAGCTCATGATTCTTGGTCATTAACGACTTGGTAGCTTTTGTAATGAATTGGTAGCTTTTGTAATGAAGTTATGGGGGCTTAGAGAAACTAAGCAAGTCATCTCACATGTGCAAAGTATGAAATCATTTTTTTCTTAACAAAAGAAAGTTAGAAGACTTCTAAGGAAGTCTTCTTGATGGAGAACACATTTATCGAAATCTTCTGAAACTCTTTCCGAAGTCTTCTAAAAGTCTTTGCGAACAGATCTGAAAAAAAGACGATTTCATACCTTTATTAATACATACTTTCGATTTTTTTCTCTTTCAAAATATAGTTAATTTAAAAAGTTACCCACACAGAATTATTGCGACAGTAAGAAGACTTCGGGCCGAAAGAAGTCTGCGGAAAAACTTTCAGAAAACTTCTATAGCCCGAGAAGACTTCTCGAGAAATCTTCTATAAAAAATCAAATTTCTTACAAATTTTGGTCAATTGCAAAACTAACAAGTAAAAGGAAAGCTAGAAGATGAATTGCACATGTGAGATGACATGCAAAACTAACATGTTAAAGGAGAACACATCTAGCAAAGTCTTCTGAAAGTTTTTCCGAAGTCTTCTGAAAGTTTTCCCGAAGTCTTCTGAAAGTTTTCCCGAAGTCTTCTGAAAGTCTTTGCGAACAGATCTGAAAAAAAAACGATTTCATACCTTGCACATGTGAGATGACTTGCTTAGCTTCTCGAAGCACCTAAAACTTCATTACAAAAGCTACCAAGAGTCCGATTGGTATCTAGGTTGTTGAGGCTTTGTGGTTGTATAAAGCCATGAACGCCAAAACATTACCAATCAACTTTTTGTGGTTTTAAAATTCGGTAAAGCCTTAAAAACCACTTTTTAAAAAAAAACTTTTTTTTCTTCATTTTTCTCAACAGTCACTTTTCAAGGTTTTAAAGCTTTTTTTTTTTTAATTATTTTACAAAAACGTGGATGGCTAATTTTTTTGTATTTTGTTCATTTTTAGATATACAAAATTTTTTTGTCTTCTTCTCTTAAGCTTCTTCATCTTTTGATTCTTCTCCAAATATTTCATAACATTGAAAACTCTTATGCTCCTCCTTCTCCGTTTGTTTCCTCTCCTCCACTAATTCAGTAAATCCTCTTGTACAGTTCTTCTACATTTTTAGATCTACAAATTAATTATTTTCTGATCATTCTCTCTTCTGTGTGGCTTAGAATTTGGCTTAGGTTGAAGAAACGGCATGAGAGGTGGAGACATGACGGTGTCTACGGTGAAGGAGGCGAAGGAGGTGGATAGGAAAGCGGCAGCGATGGTGTTGGAGATAACAGAGGAAGAAGAAGATGCGGCAGAGGTGGTGTTGGAGATAGCAGAGGTCAAAGTTACGCCGGTGGTGGTGTTGGTAAGCCGGTGGTGGTTCGCAGCCGTCGTCAAAGTCACACGCGGTGGTGGTGGTTTTGAATAATATATACACATGTATTTAGTTTTGTATTTTTATAATAAATATGTATCTACATTTTTAATTTAATATAATTTATATTTATTTAATAAATAATTATTACAATAAATTTTTGTTTTTACGACTACTTAACTACCGTTAATTTTACTACTAAAAACCGACTACGCGCGGCAGTAGCAAAGTAGTCATAAGCGAAGTCTAATTTTCCGACTGAAATGTGACTACAATAATTGCGATTGATTTACGACATGTATCAGTCGCAAATGAGTTGCAAAAGGTAAGTTTGTGACTGATTAGCTACTGATTTCGTAGTCAGAAAGTTCATGTTTTCTTATAGTGAACGGTATTGATGGATATGTGCAAGTATAAGATCATGTGAATGACACCCAAATGATAAATGAGGAAAAACTTCTAAATACGAAGGAACAAGGAAGGTGTTCGAGATGAGATTACAAATAGCATATAGGCTAGGATCCGTTAAATTTTAATTTTTTTATGTTTTGTTTAATAAATTATAATATTATTTAAAATAATAAAAATAAAATTGTTGGTTATAATAAAAATTAAAATATATTTGTTGCTAAATTTTGACTACTAAATAAAAAGTCGATAGAAAGAAATAAGTAATATAACAGTCACAGCTTCTAAAGCTTTTGATGCCAATCAAGCTTTTAAACTTTTCAAAATAACGGCAACGGCTTTTAAAGCCAAATTCTCTACAGCCTTATTTCTAAAGTCAAATCCTAAAGCAAAAGTCCTTACCAATCAGACCCCAAGTCGTTAATGACCAAGAATCATGAGCTTCAATGTTTTTATGAACTTTATAAAGCTTCGAATCAAAATCTTGATTTTTGGATGAATTTAAAGAGAAAGTGAAAGAGATGTGATTTGTGTGCATAAGTAATGAGATATGAACAATAAAAATCAAATTTTTGGTGCATTAAAAGCTTCAAATTGGTTGTTCATGGTGGTTGTTGTATTGATGACAATGACAATATTGTAAATACTTGGTGAAGATGATGATGATAAGGTAAAAGTCTCATTTTCGGAAAAAAAAGTGATGGCATTTTCGTGAATAAATCGAACTTCTAGGATGAAAAGAGAAAAAAATTTCAAAAAGACATGGGTTATTTTTTTGTTTGATTTGAAATTTTATGTCATATTTGAAAAAAACCATATTTTCAATGGTATATGATATAAGAGGTTATTGACAAGATTTAAGGTGAATTCGACTATATCTCGAATATGATAGAATTCCTTTTATCAAAAAGTTTTCATTTTTAACTGGAATCAGAAGAAACTTTGATCAGAGCAGTTGTGGATCTAGAAAATAATTTTAATTGGGGACACACTACTAAAAACAACCAAAATTGTGTTTAATCGGAGGCAATTTTCTTACTTATTCACTAAATAAGAATATCTTAATAAAATTTACATAAATTATACAAGAAAAACAAAAAAAAAACAGTTGGGGACCCGTGACCCATAGATGCCAAGTCCGCCCCTAATCCGGAAGCCAAAAGACGGAAACCTTAAGACTGGAGATCTACATTCTGGTCTAACATATATGGTTTAATTTTTTACACTTTTTATAACACAAAAATTCAGATGGATAAGTCTATTTTCTGCAGAAACGTTTTCGTCTCCTTCTCTGACCAAACCCGTACCCGATGAGTCTTGACGTCCCGGGTTCGCCTCACACATATTGGGGACGTTTCCTTGACGTACCCGAGACGTCCCTGTCCCCTCGACGAACCCGGTACGTGAGACGACACCAACTTGGAGTACCCGTGCAACCTAGGGTCTAACTATTAAGATTGCTCATTGATTAATTATTCTCAACAAAACAATATATAAGAGGCCATTTAAAAAAATATCTGATTACGATACAATCGATATCTAATAATTGATTGATATTTTATAATGTATATTATTGTGGCACTTTTACTCAGTTGGGTAAATATATGGCAAAGTCGGGCTACCAAGCAGAGTACTGAGTACCTATATCTCCTGTTCGAAAACGCGGGTACTACGGGCGATTAGTCGGCGAGGAGGCGCTCGGCGGTGCTTGGCCGTGGCGAGTTGGCTGTAGTCGGCCAATTAATCGGCAACAACAAATTGTTTTTTTTTTGAGTTTTGAATGCTTTAAATCTTATATTTTTATGACAGATCTATAGGTTTTAAGTATAAAAACATGAAAACGTACCAAAATCTGATGATATGTGTGATTATAAACGTTTTACCGCTATGGAAAAACTGTAAAATTGAAAACCCTAATGACAGTTGGGGAAGATGAAGACGAAATGACGATAGTGCCCTTCATTAAAGGCAGAAAAAATTAAAAAGTAGAAAACAGCATGGATCCGGGGTCGAACCCGGATTCTTACGCTGAGCAAAGATTATGTAACCACCATGCTACTTCGACTAATTGTCTATTGCCATGAAAACTGACTAATGATGCATAATATATTTCTAAAAATTAAAAAAAAAAAAAAAAACTAGATCCCGATTAATCTCTGATTACTCTCTGATTAATTGTTAACTTTCTAGGTTCATATCGTACGCCCGACTAGCGTCTAGCGTAGTTTCGAACAGGGCCAATACCTGGATAAAATGAGACAGCCACCAGTATCCGTAGGGCCACACTCATGGAAAATAAAATATCCACCAAAGTTAAAACATTTTTTTAGCAGATTATGTCAGAATGCTTATCGATAAGAGTGAATTTAAGGAGTTGGGGGATAGAATGAGATATACAGTGTGAAAGATTTTTTGCAGCGGAGGATTCGATTAATCATTACTATTTGATTGTCCTCTGTCTATTCAGATTAGGCTCTATTAAAAGTTTCCACACGCCCATGTAGCTTCTTTATGCAATCATTTTTTTTTTTTGCGAATATGGAGTACTAGTATTGGAGAATTTTATTGTATTTATAAGATGTTCAATTTGTATTGATCCTATGGTATATTTGAAAAGAACGCAATGATAAAAATTGTAATGGATCGATATAAATCCTCAGGATACTCTAAAGTTGGGAGAGACAAAAAAAAATTTCTATGGCAATAAGCTCAAATAAGCATAAGCAAACACATGCATACACAATCCATTAAGAATATAAGGAAAGAAATCCAAAATATGCCTAAAATTAAGTTATACGGTCAATAGTAACTATGTTAAAAGGGTTAGCGTGTATATATAAAATATTAGTGCTGAATATGTCCAAAATTTAATGACAATCTTAAAAAGTAAATTAAAAAAATAAGACCCTAAGTTAATAGATTAGATGCCATCCATTACCAAAGAAAAACTCTTTATCCTTCCTAAACCGACCGTACTATTGACCAAATAACGTAATGTAAACCGACCTTTTATTATACCAAACTTTGGTTATCTATTGAACTAAAGAACCTAGCAGTTAAACTATCTGCGGTTAGAGCATAATTAACCCTAAAACTCCTAAACCCCTAATGGGGTTCTTAATGATTTTTTTAGTAATAATTGTAACCTAAGAACTTTTGTTAAGAGATTCTCATTTTGAGTGGTTCAATGAAGGTATCTTAACCGAGAGTTCTTAAAAAATAAATTATCTGTTTTGCTCACCATTGTTGCAGCTCCAAGAACCTTTCTCCAGTTCATGAACTCCGGCTATTGTAGTCCCACCTGGTGAAGTAACATCATCTTTCAACACACCCGGATGCTTCCCCGTTTTGCTCACCATTGTTGCACGTCCAAAAACCTGCCACAGACACACACAACTCAGTCTTCTCTTTCTAGTTTTCAAAACATTAAGACAAACAGAAGAAAAGGTTAAAGAAGCTGTAGGGGACCAATGGGTCAGTTGACTGACCGTCTGTGAAGCTAAACCGAGTGCGAGTTCTCGGGGTAAACCAGCAGCTACTCCTCCATCAGCTAAAGCTTCAATGGCTAAGAATATGTACGCTGGTCCACTTCCACTGTAACAAGATTGAAAATATTCAGTTGGGTACATGAATGCTTGATTCGTGACTTGAACAACTTAAGACATTCAGAAACCGTGACGTACCTGAGACAAGTGACAGCATCAAACATTTTCTCATCAACTTTGAACATCTTCCCCACAGAGCCAAACAACTTAGCAACAAGTGCTCCGTCTTCTTCCGTTGCCGCTGTTCCAAGGCTCATTACTATTTTACGCAAGACATAATGTTCATCATCAGTAAGCATTTGATAGTAATAAATCACAAACAGGGACTCAGAGAAATTACCTGAAGCTGCCTCGCCAACTGCAGCTGGTGTATTAGGCATCACCCTTACGAACCGATCTTGACCAGACTATTCCTAGCATAAGATAAAAAAGAGATCTTTCAGTAAAAAGGTATATCTTTAAGTAAATTCTGCAGATCAATGGTCAATGGATTATAGATCTCAAATTGTTTTTATTTTCTATTCGATTGTGATTCAATATAGAAAAAAAAACTGAGAGGTAGAAAGCATACCAACTTGAGGTTTCACAGAGAAGATCACAACATCGCTTTCTTTGACAACCTGCCAATTTTTTTCAACATCCGTCAAGTTCATGGTTCACTCCAATGAGAAATCTCTAGCTCCCTCTCTATCTAAGATTACTCTAAGGAGAGGTAAAGAGAAGAAGAACCACTTACTTCTTCGCTACTGGAGAAGACATTGACGCCAAAGGACTCGAAGACTTGACGGTGATTCAGATTCGAGTGAACTGCAGTGGAGTTACGATTCTGAGGAAGCATCCCGGAGGCAACGACGCCTCTGGCTATACTCTCCGCCATCTTTCCAGCTCCGATGAACCCTACTTTGAAGCTCTCTGCGGAAATTGGAAGCGTCTCCATCGCAAGAAAAAAAAACCAAACTCTCTCTAACTGTAACACGTGTCCCGCAAGACCCGGCTCTTCCTTCTCCTAAATAAGACCCGTTGCTTAACATAATTATCATTTTTCTTTTTTTTTAATTACAAAATAAAACTAAAACCCCCCTAGATATCCTGTTAATCATGGTCTTATATTTTTGATACAGTGGTTTCGTTATGGTTATTTAGGGGGTGATTGGTAGTTGTTGTAGGTGCTGTCCACAGCCGTATTTATTTCTAAAGCATCAAATTCAAAATAATCAAGCTTTAAATTTTTTTTTGAAACTACAGTTCTTGAAATAACCTACAGCTGTACAAGTGCTCTGCATAGCCAAATATCCAAAGCAATTTTTTAGTGCTTTTCATAAAATTCTACAACAATAAAATCTAAAGTCACAGCAAAAAATTTACAGATTTTTTTCTACAACAAAATTTTTAAAGCTATAGTCATTACCAATAAGACCCTTCGCTTAATAGTTAATAACATCTTCCCGATTGTTCTTTTGTCCGTGTTTCTCATGTTTAAGACCAAACTACAATAATTTAACTGTATAACAATATGATTTTTTTTATGCATTCATTCCGAGTCTCTGACATATCTTTTCGTTTCAAAAGCTACAAAGCCTATAATTTCTTCATGTGTTATTTGTGTATGAATGTATCATATGTGCATTGTTGTCAAATAGTATTGACTTTGTTAGTTGGTTCCTTTTGGGTCAAGTCCATTTCAATTTTACAATATGAGATTTAGAATTTAACATCTTATCGATATATAAATCAATACTGATCACATGAGCTGATAGCATCTAATCTATTAATTTAGGGTTTTATTTGAAATTTACCATGACATATTTTAAATTTGAACATGTTGTACTAAATAAAAAAACACAATTGTATTATTAATACTAAATCTGAAAAATTCTGTTTACTCATCTAACCAACCATAGAGAATATTCGTACAAAAATTCAATAATTTAATATTAGAAGGAAATTTTCTATGGGTTTGTCTAACAAAAAAAAATTATATTAGAAATTAACATGCAAGATTTTATAACAAATGGTATAAAATAATCTATTTACATATTTTGCTAACAATATCAATAAAATCAGAAATTGTTTCATTTTAGTTATTTTCTGTATATTCTTCTTCTTAAATGTAAAAATTCCATATGGCTATTCAAACTTATGTGCTTGAACTAAACCCGAAATTTTATCGAGTCTTTAAAATTGTTATTTGAACAAAACCAAAAATCAAAATAACTAAATCCAAACCAAATCAAAATTCATAATTAACTTAATGGTTCCTATAACCAAACCGAAAACCAAAAAATATAGTCTGGAAACAAAACAAAACCAAACGCCAATGCCTAAACATATTAGTTAACAAACAAACATGTTAATAAAATTGTTAACAAAAAATAATTCCGCGTTTAGATACTATTAAAGCAGAATCCATATTAGGATTCTACCCTTTTAATTTTTAAAATTATTTACAAAGAAATACCATTTTCTTATTTAGATTTTTTTTAAATTATTTTTTCCTCATTTAACATTCAAATCAAAACAGAAACAAAATCAGTTATACTATATTTCCATGGGCATTTAGGCAAAAGTTGGATATTCTTCTTCTTTTAAAAATGCTATATTCACTAACCGTAATAAATTTACATTCTATTATCACTAATCTATTTAATTAAGGTCTAATATTATTGAACAATTGTATTAGGCGTTTTAACCAAAAAATCCAACCAAAATGCCTCCGCTAACCTAATGTAACAAGCTTAAGGCCCAATCTTACTTTACAAAAATAAAATATATTTCTATAACACTGATTTTATCATCTAACCTATAATATTTTTCTATCATTTATTTCAAATTCTTAACTATAAATAAACCATTATGTAAATATTATTATTATTATATAATACCTTCGCATAAATCATTTATTATATCATTTTGTACATAATATTAAAAAAAGCAATTACGAGTGTAAGAATATTTTTAAATTTATCACAAAATTAAATTTAAATATAAAATAAAAATACAAACTCATAATAGGTTACTAATAACAAAATAAACTAATATTGTCATATCAATAAAAAATATTCCTATTATCATATCTTATTTTTGTGGATGACATAATAAAAATGTCATCAAACTCTAATGAATCACAAGTTTATGTAATATTAAATGTAGTTGACTAATTTAATAAGACAATAGTATCAGATCACGGGTTAGTAGTGGGGTTTTTTTGGGTTTTACTAGGATTTTTAAACGAATTTTAATTAACAAATTTTTTATTAAATCCGAACCGGATTATATACATGGTTCCACCTATGCCGGTTCAACCAATGATTTGGGTCGTATATGAAAATAGTACTTGAAAATCTAACATTATAATAAAACACTTTAAATTATTTATTTTCTAATAAAAAGATGTAAATTCATGCAAATTTTATCAAAATAGTTCAACATAAAAAAGCACTCGCGCTTTCAAAAATAGTATTAGCTTCTAAATCGAATAAAGATAAAAAGTATTGTATATTGATGGTTAGAACTATAATACAAATATATGAAAAGAGAACTCATTTTAGTTTAAAATCAACAATTCATAGCATTAATATATATATATATATATATATATATATATATATATATATATATATATATATATATATTCTATTAAATAACACATATCATCTTTAAATCTATTTCGAACAAATACCACATTTTGAAAAAAAGGATAAAAATATCAAAAATTCAATTGTTAAGATTTGAACAACAATAATGGTAGTTTTTAAATCAGCTTTGGATCAATAAATGAAAAAAAACTCGCGCTTTCTTAGCGCGGATCAAAATCTAGTCTATATTATTAAAACTGAAGTGCATTTTGGTACTGTTTGGAAACATGGATAACAGTATAAATGAGAATTGTTTGGAAATATGGATAGCAGTATTTTTAGTATTTTCTTTTATTTACACATTTAGCTATTGCATTTACAATAAATTAAGTACTTCATTTTTGTATTTCTTTTTATTTACAGATTATGCCATTATATTTAAAATCAATTTAAATTAATTAATTACAATTCTGAAACTTATCTAACTAAATAGATATTAATATATGACCATTATTAATATTGTACAAATATTAAGTAAATCACATGTATTAAAGGGAGATAATGTTCCTATATTACATCAAATTTCATTAAGTTATAAAATTTATAATATAATATTATGTACAAATAAAAAAAATTATCAAACATCTATATTATAAAATAATATATTCTACCCTACATGTAAATTACAGAACATAAAAAATATACATGAGATTTTTTTATAAAGCCAGCGGTTTATGAATTTACGTTGAACACAAATTAAATCAAATATCCGCGCGGGGACGCGAATCAAGTTCTAGTAAAACATTAAATGGCTTTGATGGTTTAATTACAGCAAGGAAAACAAGAAGCAGCATTTCTCCTCTGCAAACGGAATTTCAAAAAAAATTGTGCGATGAAATGTACGAAGAATCTCCGATACTTTTATGTGACATTTGCGATAGATTGTTCTTAATTGGTGAAAATGGTTTTAGAACGAGAAGAAAAACTTTCTTTTGTGACCAAAATTGAATGTAATACAATGGATCAAGAAAAACTTTTTGCATTTTGAGACTATGCATATACTCCGGACTCAAAAACAAGGGCAGACAATCTTTCACACGGTGTTCGAAGTCAACTGTATCATTTTCTTCTAATAGATATAGAGTTTTTTTTTATAATTAACAGAGTTTTAATTAAGTATGTTTATGGACAAAAAAAAATGTATATTATTGTATTATCACCAAATTTAAGATTTGTTAGTGTCACCGAAATAGGTTTGATTGAAACTGAACCATAGCTAGGGAGGGACATGAAAAATGCTTTCGTGAATCCTCACCAGTTATCACCCTATACACTCAATTAAGAGATTGCTTATTTAATTTTGTAAGAACTGCAATCATGTTGAGTACACACACTATTAGTGAATGTCCGGTATTTAAATCATAAACACACTCCATTTTAATCAATTAGAGAATCTCTAGGACTTTATTCTGGATTGCCCCACTAACTCCCATGTTTGTTCTATTTTATTCCACCAATTAAAAACAATATAATTTTTAATATACTTTAATCAAAAACGTGGTGAAAATCGAAATTGCCCTTAATGAAACAAGGTATTTACAGGATCCAACCTAAATTTTTTGACTCTACCCACTATAACCTGGATCCTTAACCAGACCCGCGCGTTCCTTTCCTTTTTCTCTTCCTTTGTCGTCTCTCCCTCTCTTCTAAAACTGAAAATTGAAAGAAAACCCAAGAACCGACGAACACGATGAAGCCACACCGCATTCACTGCTTCTTCTCTGGTCTTCCCTTAGTCCCCCGTGTGTAACATCCCCGATCCGGAATGAGTAAAAGTTAATTAGTTTGCCATACACCTATCAAACAAGAACATGCACGACGAACTAAAGAACTCTAACCAGATCGAAGATACTACTACCACGTGCCCAAAAATTTGATCCGAGGTTCCCAGATCAGATCCGAAATCCCAAGATCATATGTCCAAGAACGGGTTTCCTAGCGATTCCAAATTAAGGCTTTGCAACCCGAGTTTGAAACCGTTAGTTAGTTCATCCCGGACTAGGACTAGTATCATATGGAATCCAAGCATTTCGCAAACCTTTTCTTATTCATATATACTTTAAGTTCAACCACATCAAAACTTTATACATGCTCGGCCGATGTTCAAAACCATATCATACATATTACAAAACGTACATGTTTGCAAAAGGTAGCAAATCTACACCAACAGCTTTATGCTCCTCCGATCCCAAATGGAACCTACTACGGGTTATCTGCAAACAAAGAGTCTAATGAGCAACTATTTTGCTCAGTGAGACGGATTTCCTAACAATTATTTACCCCCCCCCCCCCCCCCCATTATGCATCAAATATCAAGCAACATAGATTAATTATATTAAGAAATATGCAATGCAAAAATAAAACAATCACGTAAACAAGCATCCACTCTTCACGAGTGGTTAGATCACTATCGATCGTCGAGGACTGCCTCTCGCCATTGGTTCCTATCTCGATATGAAGTCCATAACACATCCCTCCTTGCGCCCATTGACTCTAAACACAAATTCTAAAAAGCCGATGGCCCGGATAACACACTTGCCGCATCGTCATGCAGCTACACGGTCGAGGGTAGCTAGCCCTATCACACGTGTCTTTGCGTCCTGCCCGGAACTAATTTTGGTAAGGCCCCAGACAAGGCACGGGCCTCGAGTGGACACCAATGACTCTCACGACACTCCACCCGAGTGTTGGACCCTCACGGATCAAGTCTGTGGATTTACGGGTTTCCCAGTTAAAATATGATCAAGCATGTTATATTATCTGAGCCGAGGCCCAAATAATACAATGCAATGACATAAGTATATGCAACACAACATCAATGTATCACAATCATGTTATACCCCTCGAGCCGAGGCCCGACGATATAACTCAATATCTTTCACAAACATCAATCATTATTATATCATTATATATCTAAACGCGCAACCTAGCAATGCATCAACCAATACTCTTGTTTTGCAGGCGCTAAACACACACACAACAATCATAACCATAACAAAGACTCACCTCAACACTTGGATGAAAGTTTCGGACTGCAAACGCTTCTATCTCGAAGCCGACCCGCTTTAAACTTCTATCGGGAAAACTCTAGAGCTTTAGAAATCTAAATACAGGAAGGGTAGGGTAAGAAAGGCTATCTAAGTTATAATTAAGAAAATAGAGAAAAGAAAAACAAAAGCTAAATAAAAAGAAAGCTATAGACAAAAAAGTTTACCTTAGGGTTTCGACTTTTTCGAGCTGCTATGGTTAGGGTTCTAAGCATGAGAAATGACTAAATGGGTGTCTGCTATTTATAAGGGTGGAGAATGAGCTCAGGAGAAGGTATAGGTCGTGGGTTACAAGCAGGAGCTGTCCTGCCTGCCCCATGCAACCAATTGGAGAGAGATTGGTGTGCAGCCACAAATCTGTCCAATTAAAACAAGTTTTGTGGCCAGCCACCAATTCAACCAATAGGACATAAACAAGATCTGCTTGGAGGCTTCTACAGTAAAGGAGTAACACATGTCTAGCTGCTTAAGGAGGTATACAAGCAGCAGCATCCTCCAGAAGCTTCCGGATATGCTTAACACATCGTAGATGAGCCCAAATGGGCCGTATTTAAATCCCGAATGTGTTATAAGCTGATCCGAGCTAGCGGGAATGTTTCTCCTTGACAAAAACCTAGATTTCTTAAACCAAAATATTTCTAAAATAATTCTAAGGTCATTCCTATCGTAAGGTCCTATAATAAAGTTTCGATTAATTTTCTCGTCCGACTAGGACGTTCTAGGTCGAACCGCGAGCATTTTCAATCCACTAAACTTCCCGAAGAATTTATTTCTTCAGATGGAAAACTATTCTAAGACTTTCTAAATTTTTTCTTATGTACCTTGGGATCCACAAACATCCACGAGAAAAGATCAATCCGACTTCCACTTACTTGAGTAATTTTCTCGGCTGTTACATGATTTTTCCTTGTCTGCGTTTTACTCTTTAAAAAGGGTTATTACATTCTCCCCCTCTCAATAGAATTCGTCCCGAATTCTTAGTGGTTCGATGTTCCACCCATCTGGTCTTCATCATCTTCCAAAAACAGTTCAGGATGAGTCGCTCTAAACCTCTCTTCATCTTCCCATGTCACAATTACTCGGCGCTGTTTTCCCCAAAATACTTGTACTTGAGGAATCTCTCGATTCTTCACTTTCCTTATTCGTGTTTCTCCAATTCGAAGTGGTCCTTCAGGGTAAGTGAGGTTGGAGCGAAGGTTTTCTACTCGTTGCGGCTCTACTTCTGTAGGATCTCGTATATGCCTTCTTAACATCGAGACATGGAAAACTGGGTGAAGAGCCATATCTGATGGTAGCTATAATTGATAGGCTACTTCTCCAACCCGTTGCATCACTCGGTATGGTCCTATATATCGAGTGGCTAACTTTCCCACTTTTCCGAATCTATCTCTCCCTTTCTGTGCGGCTACCTTCAAATATACCCAATCACCAACTTGAAATATTACTTCACGTCTATTCTGATCGGCATATTTCTTCTGCCTGTCTTGAACTTTCTTCATATTCTCCCGAACAATCTTTATCTTTTCTGTTGTTTCATCTACTATATATGGTCCTAACATATGTCTTTCTCCAACTTCACCCAACACAGTGGTGTGCGGCAGGGTCGTCCATATAATGCCTCATAAGGGGACATCCCAATACTTGCATGGTAACTGTTGTTATAAGAAAACTCTACCAAAGGCAAGTATTGTTCCCATGTACCTGACCAGTCTAAAACACACATCCTTAGCAAATCTTCCAAGGTTCTGATTGTTCGCTCCGTCTGCCCGTCAGTTTCAGGGTGAAACGCCGTACTCATATGAAGATCAGTCCCCAATACTTGCTGGAAAGCTCTCCAGAATTGAGCCGTAAATCTTGGGTCACGATCAGATACAATGTTGGCAGGAACTCCGTGTAATCTTACTATCTCCTTTAAGTAAAGTTCTGCCAGTACTTCTACCTTGTCAACAATTCTAATGGGTAGAAAGTGAGCAGTCTTAGTTAGTCGGTCTACCACCACCCATATAGTATCATTCCCTCTTCCTGGGGCTCGAGGTAGTCCCGTTACAAAATCCATAGCCACTGACTCCCACTTCCATTCTGGGACTGGTAGGCTTTGCAATAATCCTCTCGGCACTTGATGGTCAGCTTTAATTTGTTGGCATGTCTGGCACTGAGCTACCCACTCAGCAACTGATCGTTTGATTCCTGGCCAGTGATAGTATCTACGTATATCCTGGTACATCTTGGTGCTTCCAGGATCAATACTGAATACTGAGTGGTGTGCGGTTCTCAAGATCTCTTCTCGTAACTCCTTTCCTACAGGTACTGTTATCCTTCCGTTCAGTAGGAGGGTTCTGTCATCAGCCAAATGATAACCACTATCATTTCTTCCGCCTGATTCTTCAAGTTCTTTTTATAATCTTCTTTAGCTTCACATCTTCCTTCTGCTCTTCTCGAATTCTTTGCAAGAGGTTTGCTTGATTCACTGCTCGTAATCCCAATGGCTCGCTGCCCTCGGCCTCTATGGCTGAAAGACTAACCATCTTGAATTCTGCGTTTAAGGCTTCTAAGTCTTTCTCAATAGTTGTATCACTTCTCCTCCGACTCAGTGGATCTGCTACCACATTCGCCTTTCCTAGGTGATATTGGATTTGTAAGTCATAATCCGTGATAAACTCCATCCACCTCCTTTGTCTCAAATTCAAATCTGACTGAGTAAAGAGATACTTGAGACTCTTGTGATCAGTAAATATTTGAATCGTCTCGCCATAAAGATAGGATCTCCATTTTTTAAAGCAAATACCACTGCGGCCATCTCTAGATCATGGGTGGGGTAATTCTCCTTGTGCTTCCTTAACTGTCTTGAGCCATAGGTGATGACCTTTTCATCCTGCATCAGTACACAACCCAGTCCTACTCGAGAAGCATCAGTGTATACGGTGTAAGGTCTTTCTGGAGTAGGTAATGCAAGAATAGGTGATGTCGTTAAAGCTTCCTTTAATTGTGTAAAAGCCTTTTCCTCTTTCTTATCCCATTCAAATGATATATCTTTTCCAGTCAGCCTCGTCAAGGGTTTTTCCATGATGGAAAAGTTTTTTCACAAACTTTCGATAATACCCAGCCAATCCTAGAAAGCTTCGAACCTCGGTGGCGCTGGTAGGGTGTGGCCAGTCCGTAACTACTTCAACCTTTTCAGGATCTACTGCAACACCCTTCTCTGACACTCGATGACCAAGGAATCCAATCTCCCTTTTCCAGAAACTACATTTACTAAACTTGGCGGACAACTTATGGCTTCTTAATCGCTCCAACACCTTTTGGATGTGCTCTGCATGTTCATCTTTACTTTTGGAATAAATAAGTATATCATCAATGAAGATGATTACAAATTTATCCAGGTAATCACGAAATAAATCATTTATCAAGCGCATGAAAGCAGCCGGGGCATTTGTAAGACCAAAAGGCATTACCACAAATTCATAGTGGCCATACCGGGTCCTAAAAGCCGTCTTCATGATATCGGACTCTGATATAGGGATCTGATGGTATCCCGATGCCAAATCTATCTTTGAGAACCAGCTTGCCCCATGAAGCTGATCCAAAAATTCATCGATCCTTGTCAAGGGATACTTGTCCTTTACTGTAACATTGTTAATCCCTCTATAATCGATGCATAACCGCATGGTGCTGTCTTTCTTCTTCACAAATAAGACTGGTGCTCCCCATGGTGAAGAACTCGGTCTAATAAATCCTTTTTCTATCAAATCTTCCAATTGCTTCTTTAATTCAGCAAGCTCAGCTGGAGCCATTCGATAAGGTGCCTTCACTATTGGGGCTGCTCCCGGCTCTAATGTAATGGTGAAAGGATCACTTCATGGTGGGGGCAATCCTTCCAATGGCTTGAATACATCCTGGTATTCTTTTACTATTGGTATCTCTTCCAACTGCGTCCCTTCTTTCAAGTCTCCTCCAAGGGTAGTCAAAGTTACCAAATATACTTCGCCCTTGATCAAATCCTTCTTAACTCTTAAAGCAGAAACAAGCGATACTCCAGAACTTGGACATATCCCATAGTATGTCGTTGATGGTTGTCCACTTTCTTCAAGTGTAATTCTTCCTCGACCACAATCCAACTGCGCATAGTATCTCGACAGCCAGTCCATTCCCAAAATCACTTCGTGTTGTCCTAAAGGAACAACTAGAAGGTCTGCCGGATATACCATTGATCCCACATGGATTGGAATCCCAAGTACATAACTATCGGCATGAAGGTTATGGTTCCCAAGGATTCCCTTAAAACTCGACACTACCTTAGGTATCACAAAACTATGTGTGGCACCCGAGTCGAAGAGAACATGCACATAAACTCCACCAACACACAATGTTCCTAAACAATATTTATTTCACATTTTATATTTCATGTGTCAAATTCACACAAACAAGCAATGAGTTAAAACCCTACTTACCTGTGATCAGGCCCTGATGGGGCTGTTGTGGTTCGGGATTTCCTAACTCTAAAGCATTCACTTGCTTTGCAACTGCCAGGCGCTTCGGGGCTGGTTCAATTGATAGTCTAGTGGGTGGTGTTGGAAGTGTAACCTGTCTCTTATGGGGGAAACTGTTGGCATAATGCCCTTTCTCACCACACGAGAAGCAAGTAATATAATCAGGAGCCTTCCTTCCCTGACTATAAGGACAACTTCTAGAAAAATGGTCTGTACCACCACAAGTGTAACACACATCTGGGCCATTCCTAAACCGTCCATCATTCCTTCTTCCTTGTCCTCTCCCTCGATTAAATTGTCCTTTATTATTCATTCTTCGTATTCGTAGCCCTTCAATCTGCGAGATGGCTCTGCATGCCTCATCATGGCTTGCTCCTTTCCCATACCTTCTTCAACATTTACCGCTATCTCTGCCAATTCATAAAGGCTATGAAACTTCACTACTTGCAGATGGCTAGCCAAATCCGCTCGCAATCCTCTTATAAACCTTCGAATTAGTGCACCTTCATTCCTTGGTCCATAAGGAGAATATTTCCTTACCTTTGTAAACTCGGCCTCAAATTCCCTGACTTTCCGGTTGCCTTGAGTTAACTCCAAGAATTGAATCTCTAGCCGGTCTTTTGCTTCAGGTGGGAAGTATTTCCGCTCAAACTCGTTTTTAAAATCTTCCCAGTCGATCTCTCTTCCCATACAGTATTCTTCCACGTTATCCCACCAATCAGAAGCATCGTTGGTCAAGTAGTATATTGCCACATCCTTCTTGAAATTATCAGTGGATGGCCCGAAAGTTTTTCTCCAAATTCCTCAGCCATGATGACGCTTCGAAGGGATCTGTTCCTCCAGGGTATCTAACGGTCCCAAAATTTTTCATTAACGTAACCATCTTCAGGTAATCTGGAGAGGAGGATGGTCTTTGCTCTGATGATTCACCAGTTCTATGATCAAGTCTATCTAGCAAGCCTTGCACCAATACTATAAGAGGATCCAAACTCCCAGCTGTCCTCTTTTCTTGCCTACAACGTGGCTCGGGCGTCCTTTTCCGGTGCTTGAACTCAGATTCATTCCGTCTTGGATTATGTGATGTTGTATAATTCCGCCTCGATCCATACATATCAGGTGCTTGATTCCTCTCCCTCAAATTCTCATATTGTTCTTCTTTCTCATAGTCCATATGTGAATCCGTCGGATTTCTCCCGGTCGACTCATGTTCGTGTTCATAGTAATGGTTATTTTCTTGTGCTATCGCAGAATCATCTGTCACCTCAAGGTTTGAATAGACTTTGCGGTTTTCAGAATTACATTACCCATATCTAGGTGGTGTCATCATTGGCTCCTCACTCCTTGTACGTCTTGGAAACATACTGCAGCACAACCCAGGGTAAGTACTAATCCCAACTTATCTAACAAAGGAGCATGTTGGTTTCCTATTCTACCTTTTGCGAAACCTTTGACTCGATAAATTATTGAAAACAGGTTCCCAAGTGAGCAAAGTGAACCATGCTCTGATACCACCTTAGTTGTAACACCCCCGATCCGGAATGAGTAAAAGTTAATTAGTTTGCCATGCACCAATCAAACAAGAACATGCACGACGAACTAAAGAACTCTAACCAGATCGAAGATACTACTACCACATGCCAAAACATTTGATCCGAGGTTCCCAGATCAGATCCGAAATCCCAAGATCATATGTCCAGGAACGGGTTTCCTAGCGATTCCAAGTTAAGGCTTTGCAACTCGAGTTTGAAACCGTTAGTTAGTTCGTCCCGGACTAGGACTAGTATCATATGGAATCGAAGCATTTCACAAACCTTTTCTTATTCATATATACTTTAAGTTCAACCACATCAAAACTTTATACATGCTCGGCCGATGTTCAAAACCATATCATACATATTACAAAACGTACATGTTTGCAAAAGGTAGCAAATCTACACCAACAGCTTTATGCTCCTTCGATCCCAAATGGAACCTACTACGGGTTACCTGCAAAACAAAGAGTCTAATGAGCAACTATTTTTCTCAGTGAGTCGGGTTTCCTAACAATTATTTATCCCCCCCATTATGCATCAAATATCAAGCAACATAGATTAATTATATTAAGAAATATGCAATGCAAAATAAAGCAATCACGTAAACAAGCATCCACTCTTCACGAGTGGTTAGATCACTATCGATTGTCGAGGACTGTCTCTCGCCATTGGTTCCTATCTCGATATGAAGTCCATAGCATATCCCTTCTTGCGCTCATTGACTCTAAACACAAAGTCTAAAAAGCCGAAGGCCCGGATAACACACTTGCCGCATCGTCATGCAGCTACACGGTCGAGGGTAGCTAGCCCTATCACATGTGTCTTCGCGTCCTACCCGGAACTAATTTTGGTAAGGCCCCGACAAGACACGGGCCTCGAGTGGACACCAATGACTCTCACGAGACTCCACTCGAGTGTCGGACCCCCACGGATCAAGTCTGTGGATTTACGGGTTTCCCCGTTAAAATATGATCAAACATGTTATATTATCTGAGCCGAGGCCCAAACAATACAATTCAATGACATAAGTATATGCAACACAACATCAATGTATCACAATCATGTTATACCCCTCGAGCAGAGGCCCGACGATATAACTCAATATTTTTCACAAACATCAATCATTATTATATCATTATATATCTAAACGCGCAACGTAGCAATGCATCAACCAATACTCTTATTTTGCAGGCGCTAACCGCACACACAACAATCATAACCATAACCAAGACTCACCTCAACACTTAGATGAAAGTTTCGGACTGCAAACGCTTTTATCTCGCGGTCGGCTTCGCTTTAAACTTCTATCGAGAAAACTCTAGAGCTTTAGAAATCTAAATACAAGAAGGGTTGGGTAAGAAATGCTATCTAAGTTCTAATTAAGAAAATAGAGAAAAGAAAAACAAAAGCTAAATAAAAAGAAAGCTAAAGACAAAAAAAGTTTACCTTAGGGTTTCGACTTTTTCGAGCTGCTATGGTTAGGGTTCTAAGCATGAGAAATGACTAAGTGGGTGTCTGCTATTTATAGGGGTGGAGAATGAGCTCAGGAAAAGGTATAGGTCGTGGGTTACAAGCAGGAGCTTTCCTGCCTGCCCCATGCAACCAATTGGAGAGAGATTGGTGTGCAGCCACAAATCTGTCCAATTAAAACAAGTTTTGTGGCCAGCCACCAATTCAACCAATAGGACATAAACAAGAGCTGCTTGGAGGCTTCTCCAGTAAATGAGTAACACATGTCTAGCTGCTTAAGGAGGTAGACAAGCAGCTGCATCCTCCAGAAGCTTCCGGATATGCTTAACACATCGTAGATGAGCCCAAATGGGCCGTATTTAAATCCCGAACGTGTTATAAGCTGATCCGAGCTGGCGGGAATGTTTCTCCTTGACAAAAACCTAGATTTCTTAAACCAAAACATTTCTAAAATAATTCTAAGGTCATTCCTATCGTAAGGCCCTATAATAAATTTTCGATTAATTTTCTCGTCCGACTTGGACGTTCTAGGCCGAACCGCGAGCATTTTCAATCCACTAAACTTCCCGAAGAATTTATTTCTTCTGATGGAAAACTATTCTAAGACTTTCTAAATTTTTTCTTATGTACCTTGGGATCCACAAACATCCACGGGAAAAGATCAATCCGACTTCCACTTACTTGAGTAATTTTCTCGGCTGTTACACGATTTTTCCTTGTCTGCGTTTTACTCTTTAAAAAGGGTTATTACACCGTGCCCTTCATTGTTACTCTGATTTCATCATTTCCCCAAATCAGTATGTAACCCTAGAGCTGACAAAATCAACCGAAAAAATTGATCGAATCAACTGCTCCTTCTCTCCTACGGCGTATTCCATTCTCCCTCTCCTTCCATCGGCGACGAAATCGACGGAACCCTAGACTTGATCTTCCATCTCCAGTTTTCATTCTCGTCTCTTCCGTGTAAAAGGTATGTTCTATCTCCAATTTTTGATTGATTTTTTTGTGGGTTTGAAAGTATTGTGGTTGAAAATCGGTTAGGTTCAGATTTTTTTCAGAATGTGGATTACCGAGACTGAAACTTGGACAAGTTTGGTTTTGAGGTTATAGAGATTGAAAGTTTAGTTTCAGAATTGAGATAAGTCTAGTTATTATTGAAGACTAACTGTTTTGGTGATAGAATGTTTGATATTTGAAACCGAGTTGAATGATTGAATGTTTGTGATGTAGTGATCGAATTGATTGCTTGGAGTTTTATTATTGAATGAATGGTTTTGGGTTTTGAGATCAGACAGCTCATAAAATTGGAAGAATAAATGAACGATCGGTTTTGTTGTCAATGATTTGGAGTCACTGTTTTCGGGATTGAATATTTGAAAGTTTGAAGATGTAATACTTGAAGGAATGACTTGAGATTAGGCAGATCGTGATACTATAAGAATCAATGATTTATTTTGTAGATATTTCACTGAAGACGGCTAGGTTTAAGCCTGAGCTGGAGTGGTTTGAAAACCACCCTCAGTTTTGTCATTTTTTCCACATGCCCGATGAACCAAACTTGAAGCTGCAGGGTATGTGGATGCTTCTACTGCGCACTGTTCCTTTACACGAGTCAGAGGACACAGCTTGGTTTGCTGTTAATGGAGTGCCCATTCGGTATTCAATGAGAGAGCATGCTCTCATCTCGGGATTGGGGTGCCATGACTACCCAGCTAAGTATAAGAAGATTGGAAGCTTTGCGTTTGTAGACAGGCATTTCAAATCACATAAGGAGATCACGATGATATCTGTGAGAGAGAAGTTGTTGAGTATGAGTGCGTGTGGGGATCGACTCAGGATGGCGGTGCTTTACTTCTTAGGCATGATTATCAGAGGGAAGGGAAGGTATAATGCCCCTTTTGACCCTTTCATATTAAGAGTCGTCAACGATGTGGAGGTTTGTAAAACCTTTCCTTAGGTTCGGTTGACGTTTGAAGATGCTCTATGGTCCATCACTCACGTGATGAAGCATCTGAAAGGGAAACCTAAGAATAATGTCAACTTTCCCGGGTTCATAGGTAAATTTTACTTCTTCTTATGATTTTTTTTCTTTCGAGAATCAGCTCTAAGTGTTTTGTTTTGACAATCAGATCCTGGCATTTGAGTGTATTCCAGATCTGAAAGCACGATTTAGAGAAGGTGTAGTTGGTTGTATGAGTAAGTGTCCGAGGATGTGTAAAAAGCGGTTCCAAAGTAACAGCATGAAGGGTTATCCTCTTGAGGATTTGTACGACACACTTGGAGAAATTAAGGTATGTGTTGAGTGTTGTTTTGTTTTTATTAAGTGAGTGGGATACTATGTGTTTGATATTGTTTTGGTATAAATTTTCAGATTATTGATAGTATTCTTGTTCCTACTGTTGATGAGGAACCTCTCATGGCACGCATAAGGATGGGGAGCCAGACTATGAAAATGAAGAAGGCGTGAGTAATTTGTGGAGCACATGGCTGACAGTTAAGGAGAAGCCTATCTTTTGGCAAGAACTCTATAAGTTAGATGTGGCTGCAAGGGAGTTTCCTTAGAAGAAAGACAAAAGGAAAGTGCATGAAGAAGCATCCTCCTCTAATACAAGTTTGGGGATTTTTTGAAAGGGTTTGAAGAGAGGTTGATGACATGTTTGAGTGAAGTGAATGGGAAGGTGGAGAAAATGAACAAGAGGCTTAGGAAGATTGAAAGTTGCCAAGTTGTTTTAAAAAAGAGGTGTAAGAGGATGAAGGCAATGGAGAAGAAGCTTGAGAAGATTGAGGATTGCCAATATTATTTAAAAAAGAAGGCCAAGAAGGTGGAGACATTGGACGGGAGGATTGATGGCATTGAGAAAGAAATGAAGGAAATGAAAGAGAAGGAGGAGGATAACGAGAACAATGAGGGTTTCGACTACCAAGGCATGGATTATGACTGGGGTGGGCAGCGGAATGACAGCAATGGAGTGGACGCAGCAACCAAAGAACCTGAAGATGCAGATATGGTTTAAAATACAGAGGTGGTAGAAGAGAAAGAGAGTGAAGAAGAGGCTCAGAAGGACGATAAAGGTTCTGAGGAAGATACAGAACCTAAACCTGAAGCAGAAGCTGAAGAAGACAAAGAAAAAGAGGATGAGGAAGAGAGTGAAGAAGAGGCTCAGAAGGACGATAGAGGTTCTGAGGAAGAGAAAGAACCTGAACCTGAAGCAGAAGCTAAAGAAGACAAAGAAAAAGAGGTTGAAACTGAGGTTCGGGTTGAGGTTCAAGATGAGGTTAAGATGAATGAAGCCAATGAAAAAATACCTGAGAAAGAACCTGATGAGGTTCAAGATGAAGTTGAGATGAATGAAGCCAATGAGATTGAAGAAGAGGTTGAAACAGAGGCTCGGGTTGAAGTTGAAACCGAGAAAACTCCTACACCACCACATGGTAGGACTAAGGCAGCAGCCACGAGGAGACAAGTCCTTACAACACCAGAGAAGTTGTTCGAAAAGGCTGAAAAAATGGTGGAGGAAGAGGTGGAAGAACCTGAGGAAGAGGCTGAAAAAATGGTGGAGGAAGAGGTGGAAGAACCTGAGGAAGAGGGAAAAATGGTGGAGGAAGAGGTGGAAGAACCTGAGGAAAAGGCTGAAGAAATGGTGGAGGATGAGGTGGAAGAACCCGAGAAAGAGACTGAAAAATATACTGAGGAAGAAAAGCAAGAGTGGTACATGGTTGTCTACGAAGGCAGTACTTGTGAAACGAAGGAAGCTGACAAGGGAGCAGTCAAGCCTTCTGGAACTGGGGTCAATCATAGGCCAAAGCAAATGGCGTTGAGGAAGCAGGCTCCTAAGCAGGCTCCTAAGCCGAGGGGTAGACCGAGAAAGGCTACTCAACCAAAGAAGTTCACAACGCCAGAACAGACAAAAAGGATACGTTCACGCTCACAGTGGGTTTCCACTCCTTTCACTGAAGCTAACACTGATGAGATTGAAGGGCGCAAGAAGAAGCCTAGAACAAAGGCTTAGAAGACAAGAAGCTTAAAATATTTTGGGTGTTTAGTATTTATCTCGGCTTTGTTGTGAACTTATGTAAGATGTTATGTCTTGTTGCTTGCCGGTCTGTAAAACTTGAATGCTATATCTTATGTAGGATGCTTTGTGTTGTGTGATTGTCTTGTAGCAGGTTTGGCCCAATTGAGGACAAGACATTAGTATAGAAGTAGAAGGATGTTTTCTATAGAAATGAGAGGTTTTCAACTAATTTGAGAATTTAAGAGTATTCTATGTCTAATTTGGCAAATAAACACAAATATGACCATATAATCTCGTAATATATGAGATATGTTTTCTAAAAATAAATAATAAAACGAAAACAAAGGTTCTTAGAAACATGCATACTACATAGCAATTCAAGGTAGTTCAAGGTAGTCCTAGGTAGTCCATAGTAGTACCTAGTAGTCCATATTACACATAGTAGTTCATAGTAGTACCTAGTAGTCCATATTTCATATAGTAGTCCATAGTAGTACATAGTAGTCCATATTACACATAGTAGTTTCGATAGTACTGAGTAGTGCAGCGTTACCTAGTACAAGAGTTCCATGTTACTCAGTGGTGGCAGAAATACTTCCACATTCGAAATCCTCATACAAACGTCCGCCTCTCCTTCCCCTGCCCCTGCCTCTTCCCCTTCCGCGTCCTCTTCTTCGTCCACGAGATTCTCCGGCTGATGGAAACCTTTGCTTTTGAGTGGGTCCTTTTTTTCATATACCGGGGGAAGAACTTTAAGTGCTCGAAACTCATCAGGTATGACCCATTCAGACATATGAGGAACATGATAAATCGTCATACAGTATGCCAATGCCCACAACTCCACCAAATAGTATTTCGAACAAAACTCTTGTAGATGAAGATCTCTTCCTACGCTCAAGAACTTGGCAGCAGCAGCAGCATGAACACATGGGATTTTGTCTATATCAAAACACCTGCAGGTGCACATTTTTCTTGCCAAATCAACCGTATAAATCTTTAAGTCACTACCATTGACATTGTACTCAAGGTGGAAGCTGTTTATCTCAACAACATCTAAACACCTCGCTTCCAAACATCTTTTTGACAACTCATTTTCCACTGTTGGCACAAGCTTCTTTGTGACTGGTATTTCAGCTGCCTTCTTCCTATGTTTGTTAAACCATTCAGTCATTTTCTTGATGATAACATCAATCATCGGTAACATGAAGAATTTCCTCGCTTCCCGAAGAACACCATTAATGGATTTGTGTTAACATTGTATTTGTCTCCTTCAAAGTAACATCTTGCCAATTTTCTCACTTCAACACTTTTCTCCAGATATGCCGCAGCAGAAGGATACCTTCTGGAAAAGGCATCATAGAGATCATCGAACTCAGCCACTGTATAAGCATGTGCACACTCTGTAAACTTGCTTGCGCAAGCGTCTCTGTTGTTGAAAACATGTCCTTTGACATTTTGAGACAAATGCCAGATACAATACCCATGTGCAGCCATTGGGAACACCTCACGTATTGACTTGATCAAGCTTCCATTTCTATCCGAAAGAAAAACCAATTCGCCTCCAGCTTTCGTCTTTCTCTCCATCAACTACACCAAATGCGATAGGGTAGTGGTGACGATCAGGATCTTGAGCCGTCGCAACAAGCAGAACTCCACCATAAACATGCTTAAGATGTGTTCCATCCACAATGATAACTTTCCTTATCGCTGCGAACCCTTCTATGGAAGCTCCAAATGCGAAAAATAGATACTTAAATCTTTTCGCCGCATCCACTTCAACATAACTTACTGAGTCAGGATTCTTCAACTTAAGCATGTACATATAGGAGTGTATCATAGAAAAACTCTCTTCCGGAGTACCTCGGACTTCATTAGCAGCCATCCTTTTTCCTCTCCATTCTGTGGCATATTACACATCAACACCAACCTTGTGGGTAACCATACTGATCAGATCATTTGGTGTTGGTGTGTCATATCTACCGGGATATTCTTCACTCAAAACAGATGCAACAACCTGTGGTGTGCCTCTCCTTCTATTTCTAAGGGTACTTGTAGTTACTACTGAGCACGTATGAGACTTGTTGTAAGTTCTAACCGTCCAAAGATCTGAATTCTTAAGCTTTGCTACACGCAAATACCACTTGCATCCTTTTTTGGCTCCTCGACATTTTGCCACAAATCTCACAGTATCGGACTTAAATGTTTCATACTCAAAACCATTCTTATGTGCACCCCTCTGAACTAGAACTTGCATGGCTACCTTAGTTCTGAATTCTTGACCCTTAACCAAATCGAGACCATCATCCCATTCTTCTTCTACTGCTGTCGTGGCTTCAACTACTGCTCTTGCAGCTTCAATTCCTGCTCTTGCAGCTTCAACTCCTGCTCTTGCAGCTTCAACTTCCGCTCTTGCAGCTTCTTCTTCCACTCTTACTTCTGTTCCTTCATACCCATGCTCTAAATTCTCATGCATCTCAATGTCTTCATGTTGTTCGGCTGTGTAAAGCGCGACCACGCCATCCATCTCATGATCCTGATCAGTTCCATCTTGCTCAGTTCCATCTTCCTCGGTCCCATCAGAAAGACCAACATAGCTATCATTAGTTTCATCATCATCTCCATCAGAAAGACCAACATAGCTATCATCAGTTTCATCATCATCTCCTGAAAGTGACATACCACCATATGTATCGTCCATGTCGCTGCTGATCTCCACATGTAAAACACTTCTACATTTATCATGATTTACTTGCATGAGATAACCCAAAACGTCTTCATCACACCAAATATATGATGGCTTGTTCGAATACAATACCATTGGAAAGTAACTAATCTTCACCATCCCATCTCCATTTGCCTTAATCTTTCTGTATATACTCTCAACCAATTCAGAATACGTAATCTCTTCCCCAGCTGTCTTCATCACTAGAGTGTGAATTTCATCTTCTCCCGAGATCCATCTTCTCCCACCCCCATCTTTGATGTAACTTCCTCTGTAATCAAAACATATGATTGTATAGGAGAAGCCATAGATTACCTGAAACAAAAATTATGATTAGTTAACCGTTTAAAGAATCTAAGTTGTCCAAGATCTTTGGTACATACTCGAATTAGTAATACAAGTAATACATGTTTTAGCTTAGTAGTACTAGTATTCCAGTAGTTTCTATAGATTTTCATTTTTGTTGATTTAACCTTTTAACTGACCAAGGGGGTATTATACAACCCACAATATCGTCTACCAATATTGTAATGTATTATTTTGCTTTAAAACAGTGAAAAATTAGCAGAAATATACAAAATAGTCCTCAAACATCATTTTCATACCAATATACCTAAAACTTTAATCTTTCATTGGTGTAAGTCTGTTTAATCAACAAATAACGTGTTACAAAACCCACATTATCGTCTAACACCATTTTTATGTTTTTTTCCTATCAAAATCGTGTTAAAAACAAAAAAAACCTTTTTCAAATTTTATTTTCATTTTTCTTTGAAAACTTTCACGATTTTTACAGCTAAGTTTTTATTTTTTTTGTTGCTCATAACACATAGAATATAAGTAGTATATTAGTATGAAAATTTCATGAAAAAATCGTACCAATATTCGTCAAAGAACCTTCAAAAAACGCTAATGGGGCTTGAAGGGGAAGAAGCATTCGCAGGTTGTTGGAAAAAAGGAACAGATGGACAACTGTGGGAAGGAAAGAGGTAAATGGGGTGTGGGGTCGCCTGTTAGGTGTCCAATTAATTATGGACTTTATGTGGGATGAAGGGTCTGCTTTTTACTTTTAAAATTAGAAATAAGACGTGGAGTCCGCGAGAAATAAATAATAATATAATAGTTGAGGATAATAAAGAGAAGAGAAATATGATAGGGTAATTAGAAAAGAAGTGGGGTAATGAGAATACAAAATTTCCAAGTGGGTCAATATATATTACTTTCCGAATCTGTAGCTATCGTGTTGTAAAATATATTTTATTTTAATATTTTGGAAATAACTTCAGTTTGATTGAAAAATACATAATTAAGTGTATTCATATATTTTGGCTGTGTGATTTTAAATTTATATTTTGATTATATTTAAAAAAAAAAAAATTATGTTAATTCATGTGCCTTTAACCAAAACATCTGCTATATTTTAAACAGAAGCAGTATGTTACAATCTTGTTAGAAACAAGATTATAATTTGCATTTTTATCTTCTCCATCTTAACAATTTTTATCTTCTCCATCTTAACAAACACATTCTTCTATTTTTTTTTTCTTTTCCCACAAATTTCGTTTTCTTCATTGTTAATCTCACCTCTGGTTTGGCCCTTTTCTACGGGTAATTAACTCCGTTTCTGATTACTTTTCTTTCGTACCACATTATGTGCTTGAGACAGTGATTTGTTCATTTCGTCATTTGCAGACAAAACTACAAAACAGAACAAGAGTTTCTTTGTTTCAAACTGTCCCCATGGTTGTTGTAATGGATCCTCATCGTTGCTTTTTAGGCAGGGTAATCTGAAATTCCCAGCGCATCATTCATTCGAGAATCTCTCCTCGTTTGGTTTATGATATTGTCAAAGTTGTGTATATACATAGGTTGCGGTCTGATTCTTTCTCAAAAAGCTTGAAGATGATATATGTTCATGGATATTAAGAGCACAATGTATCTGAAACTGAGGATATTTTTGTGAACGAGGAGAACAGACATTGACCATTTTGATATGTATTATGAAAGAATAAGAATTTTGCTTTTCTTGGTTTGGTTCTTGTGAGACCATGAGAATGGAGATACCATGAAGTTCAAGTAAGATGTTAAATAGGGATAGTTTCCATGGTAATGCCGATTGTGGCAGTAAGATGAATGGAGACAATGTTTGCAATCAGACAGGGGAGGAGTTTTCAGATGAGTTCTTGAAGAATTATAGTGCTCAAAGGAAAGCTAGTAAAAATGTTGAGAAGAGTGATTATGAGGATCTCAATCGAGTCCTCGGGATCCAGAGAGTTGATTCCGGCGTTTCAGATGTTGCTGACTCGGTTTGGATGTACCAAACAGCATCAGATGTTTCATTACCTGTAAAACTGAAGCTTCTATGCAGTTTTGGGGGAAGGATCTTACCGCGGTCTGGTGATGGGAAGCTTAGCTACATTGGAGGAGAGACTCGAATAATCTCGACGTATAAACATGTTGGTTTGAATGAGTTGATGCAAAAGACATTTGCTATATGCAACCATCCTCATACAATCAAGTACCAATTACCAGGAGAAGATCTTGATGCACTAATCTCCGTTCGCTCAGATGAAGATCTTCTTCATATGATTGAAGAGTATCAAGAAGCTGAAGAGAAGGCTGGTTCCAAGAGGATAAGAGTGTTTCTTGTGTCTTTAACTGAGACACAGAACTTAAACCAAAACACTCAGCATACAGATATTGAACATTATCAATATCTTTCAGCTCTTAATGGCTTTGTGGATGTGAGTCCTCAAAAGAGTTCAAGTGGGAAAAGTCAAGCAACAACACAATTTGGAACTGCTTCGGATAATTATAGCCCTACCTTAAGTCATAGAGACTCTACTACTTCTAGTCATTACATGCATGGGATTCAGATACCATATGACCTCCCATCTCCTTCATCAGCACACAAGAGATCCAATACCGACACTTCTTACTTCGTTAACCCATATGGAATCTATGACAATAACTTCCCTTTCATGGTTGGTTCAAACTTCCCACAGCAGAATCCTTTCTTGATTGAGACGAACCATCCTGAGAGGAACTTCCACAGGAGCCCCAGTGGGAATGTTTTTCCTCATCCTCAAACCGGTCCATCCTATACCGGGTCTGGGAAACTTATGCTAAAAAACGTTGTTTCTGATCCACAGTTGCATGATGAGAGCCAAATAGAGAACCGGTTAGAAGCAGTCACCAAGCCTACATGGCAAATGGTGAGAGAGAAGTCACCTTCTTTGGCTATGTCGTTTGGTTCAGAGAAATGGGAAGAGAGTTACTTCTCATTCAAGAATCCACAACTAGTAAACAACGAGACTCAACTCACCACAGAAGTTAACAAATGGATGAACAATGAGGATCCTAGCTCCTTTGATATTTTTGCTTCAAATCAACTTGGATTTAGTGAAACTAGTAGCTCCTTCAGTCAAAATTGCCATAGAGTTGTCAGGATTGCTTCCATCGGTTCACAAGACTCTGCAGGAAACTCTGTGTTCTCGTTGGCCACCAATACCAACGAGAATCTTGCTGATTGTCTGGTTAGAAAAGACAATCTTGATGCACTCCCACGAACACAAATATCATCTAATGATCTTTACAGAAAGAATCTGCTTGGTGCAAGGGTCATAGTTGAGGATGTTACAAACGGTACTACTATTGTTCCTCATGTACATATTAAAACAGATGATAATAACTACTATACAAGAGAAGGAGAGAATACAAGTGTTTGTTCTGAATCTAGAATAGAGGTAAATTTGCTTTTTCTTTTTTTTTTTAGTAGATTTTCTCTGTGTGGCTGTGATGCTTTCTTTTATTATGCAGGAAAAATATGGTAAAGGAAACATTAATGATGATGCAGTGGGAGAAGCTGGAATCTGTAACGTACAGGTAACAAAAAGTTTTCAGACTGTTGGTTTTGTTTTTAAGTGTTGTTCATCATTGACTTTGGTCTTTGTATGTTCAGATTATAAAGAATACAGATCTTGAGGACTTACATGAGCTAGGATCTGGAACATTTGGAACTGTTTATTATGGGAAGTGGAGAGGGACTGATGTTGCTATCAAGAGGATAAAGAATAGCTGCTTCTCTGGTCGATCATCAGAGCAAGAACGACAGGTTTTACTTACTTAACTCAGCTTTATATCATATGTCTCCTCCATTAGCTCCACACTGGTGTTTTTGTACAGACGAAAGATTTCTGGAGGGAAGCTAGGATCTTGGCGAATCTTCACCATCCAAATGTGGTGGCCTTTTATGGGGTTGTGCCAAAAGGACCTGGTGAAAGTATGGCGACTGTGACTGAGTTTATGGTTAATGGATCTTTGAGACATGCCTTGCACAGAAAAGATAGGTACATCCTAATTAATCTTAGTCTTCTTCTTCTTCCTCTGAGTTAATACTGATGAAAGTAATCCCACAGGTCGCTTGATCGGCGCAAGAAGCTGATGATAACACTAGATGCTGCATTTGGTATGGAGTATTTACATTTGAAGAACATAGTTCATTTTGACCTAAAATGCGATAACTTGCTTGTTAACTTGAGAGATACGCAACGACCAATATGCAAGGTAACAAACCCCGTTTCCAAAATCTGTTAAAAAATAAAAAATTCCATGCTTTCTGTTTTTGAACTAGATTCTAGGCCCAAAACGAGTAATAGCCCTGACCGGAAACACTACAACAAAACAGCGACATACTGAGGAAAAAAATCGTCGGTATGTCGTCATTTCCGAGGGATTTCCGAGGAAAAATGAATTTCCGAGGACTTGTTTCGTCGGTATGTCGTCGGAATAACGTTATTCCGACGACATACCGACGAAACAAGTCCTCGGAAATAACTCCTCGGAAATTCATTTTTTCTCGGAAATCCCTCGGAAATTTCCGACGGAATTCCGAGGAAATGAATTTCCGAGGAAACTCCGAGGACCACCAGTTCGTCGGAAAGGTCCTCGGAATATACCGAGGGAGAACTTCCTCGGGATATTTCGATGGACTTTCCGATGGTCCAATCCTCGGAAGTCCGACGAAATGTTCTTCGGAATATTCATCGGGAATTTCCGAGGAACGGAGCCCTCGGAAAATTCCGAGGAACGTGTCCCTCGGTATATTCTGAGGGTTCATTTCCTCGGAATTTAAAAAAAAATAATTTTTTTTTAAAAATAAAATTTTTGAAATTTAAATTCGAAAATATAAAATTAAAATTAAAATTGAAATCATTTTAGTTAATATTCAAAGTTGTACAAATAAAAATAAAACATTCCGAGTTTTTGAAAAAAAAAAAAAACTACGGGTCTGGCACGTCCGGGAACACCTCGTTCGGGTACATCCTCTGCATCATCTCCATCATTTGCTGGTTCAGCCTCCTCTGTGCCTCATAGCCCGCCTGTTGAGCCGCCATCTGGGTCTCAAACAAAGATATACGATCATCCTTGTCCTTCAACTGAGCCGTAAGTACTTCTGGATCAACAAAGGGCGGTGGTGCAGAAGAAGGAGGAACCGACCGGGTGCGACGACCCAAACCGACCAAACGTCCCTTCTTCTTTGGAACCGACTGAAATAGAAAATAGCCAAATTTAAATCAAGAAATAAATGAATTAAACTTAAAAAAAAAGAACTTACGGATTCAACGAACACGTTTTCCTTGGTAGGAATCTCCTGTGACAGTCAAACCAACACGTTTTCCTTCCGTGTTTTAGTTGGAAAGCATCAGTGTTATCTTGACAATATGGACATGATAGCCTTCCATGCGTTGTCCATCCAGATAACATACCATATGCTGGAAAATCACTTATTGTCCACATTAGTACTGCCCGCATTTGAAAGTTTTCTTTAGACGAAACATCGTATGTTTCAGCACCTTGAGCCCATAGTTGTTGCATCTCATATATTAGTGGCTGAAGAAACACATCAAGTGATCTCTTAGGATGCTCTGGTCCGGGAACGAGAATCGAGAGAAACAAAAACTCTCGTCGCAAGCACAAGTTTGGGGGTAGGTTGTATGGTGTAAGAATGACGGGCCATAGAGAATATTGTCTTCCACTCTTGCCAAACGGGCTGAAACCATCAGTACATGCACCAAGGTAGACATTTCTTCTCTCATACGCAAAGTCGGGATACTTTGATTGGAAATGCTTCCACGCTTTTGCATCTGAAGGATGTCTGATCTCACCATCTGTTGAGTGCTCCGCATGCCATCTCATTGGTTGCGCTGTGCGTTCAGACGGATACAACCTCTGCAACCTTTCCGTCAAAGGCAAATACCACATCCTTTTATATGGCACTGGAACTCTTCCACTCGTATCTTTATAACGAGACTTTCCACAAAATTTGCATGTAACCCGCTGTTCATCCGCCCTCCAATAAATCATGCAGTTGTCGCTGCATACATCTATTACCTGATACGATAAACCAAGACCAGCTACGAGTTTCTGAACCTCGTAGTATGAACTAGGAGCTACATTATCCTCGGGTAGAATACCTTTTACAAAATCAGCAATCGCATCCACACAGTCTTCAGCCAAATTATAATATGTTTTAATGCCCATCAATCTTGTAGCAGATGATAAAGCTGAATGACCATCTCTGCAACCTTCGTACAATGGTTGCTTTCCAGCATCCAACATATCATAAAATCTCCTAGCTTATGCATTGGGTAAATCTTCCCCTCTAAAATGATCATTTACCATCTGCTCAGTACCTACACCATAATCTACATCCGTTCTAATTGGTTCTTCTAATCTAACCGCTGGCTGAGGTTCGCTAGTACTACCATGTTCATAATCAGTTTCCCCATGATGATACCAAATTTTGTAACTTCGTGTAAACCCACTCAAATATAGATGAGTCCAAACATCCCACTCTTTAATAACCTTTCTATTTTTACAATTAGAGTAAGGACATCTTAACATACCTGTTTTTGCTTCCGGTTGTCGGTGAACTAACCCCATGAATTCGGTTATACCTCGTTGGTATTCTTCCATAAGCAATCTCGTGTTCGGATCCAAATGAGGTCGATCGATCAAAGAACGAAAATAATTTGAAGAAGACATGTTTTTTATCAATCAAATTCGTGTGTAAAGAGAGTAAGAGGGAGGATGAAGATATGGAGTGAATGAAGAGGAAGAGGGGTGCTTGTATTTATAGTTGAAATCCTACCGACAGCCCGAGGAAATTCCGACGGAATTCCGACGCCAACGGCTAGTTCGTCGGAATTTCCTCGGAATTTTTAAAATCCCCCAACGGCTCTCTAACGGCTATAATATATCATCGGAATTCATCGGTTTTTTCCGAGGAATACATTTTTCCTCGGTATTCCATAAGAATATTCCGATGGATTAGTATTTCCTCGGAATTCCGTCGGTATATTCCGAAGAAACCAAATTTTGTGTTTCCTCGAAAATTCCTCGGGATATTCCGAGGATTTCATTTTCCGTCGGAATGTCCGTCAGAATACCGTTGTTTTCTTGTAGTGAACCACAACATATAACATTAGTTTCTTTCCGTTCCAAGCATCATTTGATGGTTTGCCTATAGCTAACTACACTTGGTAAGTTCCCCAGCTTACATATTTGGATTATGCAGGTTGGTGACTTTGGATTGTCAAGAATAAAACGGAACACGCTGGTCTCTGGTGGAGTTAGAGGAACACTTCCATGGATGGCACCAGAGCTGTTAAATGGAAGCAGCAACCGCGTCTCTGAGAAGGTATCACAATCATTTAATTAAATACATATCTTTATCCAATAAATAACAACGAAAAGTTTAGCTTTAGCTACCATTATTGCAGGTAGATGTTTTCTCATTTGGTATCGCCATGTGGGAGATATTAACAGGCCAAGAACCTTACGCAGATATGCACTGCGGCGCCATAATAGGTCTATCTATGCTTCTCTTATTTTCTTTATAGTCTTACAGAAGCAAATTTAGTTTCTACCATGTTCTGTCTTTTGATGCTTGTTGTGTTGATAAAAAGGTGGGATTGTGAACAATACGTTGAGACCATCGGTGCCGGATAAATGTGATCAGATGTGGAGAGAGTTGATGGAGCAATGCTGGTCGTTTGATCCAGCGATACGACCATCGTTCACGGAGATTATTGATCGGCTCCGGCTAATGTCAGCTGCCTTGCAAACCAAGCGACGAACCCAAACCACCAGCCGATGAAGTAAAAGTGAAAGAGTTATTGTAAAGCTATAAGATTAAAGGATGAATACTGTAAATTAGTAGTAATATTTATAGATATACACACGTGGCGGCTTTCGTCGGAGTAATGTTGTTGTATCCACAATATAAACGTTGAATGCATGTCCATGAAAGATCTTTTGTGTAAGAACAGAAAAAAATGTGGCCGGTGACAACTTTTTGTGTGTTGAATGCGTTTGCTTTAGCAAAACACTGGGACATTTTACCAAAAAAGAAAAACATTGAGACATTTGTCTATTAGTAATCGAAATCTGATGTGTGTGTTTTTTCCATCGGTATTTACAATTTAAAAGAGAAAGGTATAGCATTGCTCCAAAAAAAAAATAGAATGGTATAGCAATGAGGAATGCAGAGGGTTAATGATAAATGTGAGGCGTAAATAAAGTTAGCGGAAAAGGTTGGGGGTCAATGGTGTAAATAAAAAAGGGTATGATCCTGAAGATGGGAATGAATACACGGCACGTAGTTCAAAGCTCAAAACGGGCGGGGCACACGTCACGCCTAATCTTATCTCATTGTCTCTTTCTCAGTTTATCATCAATCTTTTTTTCTTATTAGCCCACCGAACAATTTGTTTTTTTGGTTATCGAAAACGTTACAAAACTCATAGATATCTGATAAATGTGAACATGTTAGAAGCGTCAAGGCTGATACTGTTCGATTTTGATAAACGTGATAGGATAAGAACTTGTATCCAAATTGGATTATTGGACATTTTTAAGGAAATAAATATTTTTTTTGCCAACTAAGCAAATAAATATTTATAAACAAAAATGATTTTGATTTCTTATTTATTTTGGATTTATATTATTACAGCCAAGTGCGGTGAACTATCTTCGCTTATAAATTGATCAAACCCGAAGAGGTCCCCAGGAGTCTAGAGTTTCGTGCACAACAAATCCTTCGTTAAGAAAATGGAGAAAGCAATCGAGAGACAAAGAGTTCTTCTTGAACATCTCCGTCCTTCTTCTTCTTCATCCTCTCACAGCTTTGAAGGTTCTCTTTCTGTAAGTTACTCTCCCTCTCTCTCTCTCTCGCGATCCATCGCGATCTCTAAGCTTCAGGATTCCGGATTGTTCTCGATTTGAATTTTGGATTTGGATTAAAATTACGATACTGAACTATAATTTGATTCGTTGTAAAAGGCTTCCTATGATCTGAAAAAGTTATGATTCAGCTCGATTGAGATTGAATTGAAGATTTGAATATTTATTTGTTCACTTGATTGATCTTATTTCAACTACTACGTATATGTATATCTTCTCCTTAACGCGTTTCTTCGAACTTTATCAGGCTTCAGCTTGCTTGGCTGGTGACAGTGCTGCATATCAGAGAACCTCTCTCTACGGAGATGATGTAGTCATTGTCGCGTAAGTCCATTTCTTATGTTTTTGCTCTTTTTTATTATTTCGTCTGTCTAGAAGCTTATCATGACGTCTTGTCACTTTCTAAGATATTTATGATAAACTCGCGCATTTTTTAATCCATTGCAGGGCACATAGGACTGCACTATGCAAGTCAAAACGTGGCAATTTCAAGGATACTTATCCGGATGATCTCCTTGCACCTGTTTTGAGGGTCTGTCTCTACTCTCTTGTTGGTTTTAATATTTTCTTTACTACTTCTTGTGTTTATATGGTGTTGTCTTCTTGGTGCAGGCATTGATAGAGAAGACGAATCTTAACCCGAGTGATGTTGGTGACATTGTTGTCGGTACTGTTCTGGCACCGGGGTCTCAGAGGGCCAGCGAGTGCAGGATGTCTGCTTTTTACGCCGGTTTCCCTGGTATGTTTCCTCTTATGTCCTGAGATGCAAATCGGTGTGTTTTATATGATGAATGCTCATGCTGTTATGTGCTTTGGCAGAAACCGTTCCGGTTAGAACCGTGAATAGACAGTGCTCTTCTGGGCTTCAAGCTGTTGCTGACGTTGCCGCCGCCATCAAAGCTGGATTTTATGATATTGGTAAGAGGATAGCCGTCTTTGATTACATTAATTTGATGTGAAGATCTTAGCTGATGATGATGTCGGATGCAGGTATTGGGGCTGGATTGGAGTCCATGACTACTAATCCGATGGCATGGGAAGGGTCAGTCAACCCAGCGGTACTGTCTCTTATTCATCTCTTCTCCGGATTCTTTAACTGGCTTTTGTGAAGTTTGTAGCGCATTATATAATGTATTGTGTAATTGCAGGTGAAGAAGTTTGAGCAAGCACAGAACTGTCTACTCCCTATGGGTGTTACTTCAGAAAATGTGGCACAGCGCTTTGGTGTCTCAAGGCAGGAGCAAGATCAAGCTGCTGTAAGGCAACTGGACTTGTTCAATATGATTTTGTACGGTTAGATAAACCCATAAATTCGATCTCCCGATGCTAAGCTGTTGAATTATTATTGTTAGGTTGACTCGCACAGAAAGGCAGCTGCTGCTACTGCTGCTGGTAAATTCAAGGATGAGATCATTCCTGTTAAAACCAAGGTATTTTCCAGATCCTCCATACAATAACTGTAACATTTAAGACTCTTCTTGCTATAATAACTTATGTTTTCTGTTCCAGCTTGTTGACCCAAAGACAGGAGATGAGAAACCCATTACAGTCTCTGTTGATGATGGGATCCGACCAAGCACAACCCTTGCTACTCTTGGGAAGCTGAAGCCAGTGTTTAAAAAGGATGGAACCACAACAGCTGGTATAGTTTCCGAATCAGTTGTTTCATTGTAGAGACTACAGTTCCTATTTTCACAATTTTGAATCCATTGCTTCGTTTTTCTCTCTCTCAAACAGGAAACTCCAGCCAAGTTAGTGATGGTGCTGGAGCGGTTCTCCTCATGAGGAGAAGTGTTGCTACTCAGAAAGGACTTCCCGTTCTTGGTGTATTCAGGTTGGTGATAACTTTTGATAAAGCTATAACAGTACAAGTCTGGAGATGCTTGTGATGTCCGTTTACACAGATGCGCTAGTATCTAGAGAACATACTTTGTTCTTTCTGTATTTCCCTTCATTTCACACTGTTGTACAAATTGCAGGACATTTGCTGCAGTTGGTGTTGACCCAGCAATCATGGGTGTCGGTCCAGCAGTTGCTATTCCTGCTGCAGTTAAGGCTGCTGGTTTAGAACTCGATGACATCGACTTGTTTGAGATCAACGAGGTAAATAGCAAACACTTCCAGGATCTTCTTACCACATATCATTTTCCCAAACTGTCCGATGTTAACTGTTGGTTTCAATATTTGTGTGTTCAGGCATTTGCATCTCAGTTTGTTTATTGCCGTAACAAGTTGGGACTTGACGCAGAGAAAATCAATGTCAACGGAGGCGCAATGGCCATAGGACATCCTTTGGGTGCTACAGGTATATAAGAACAGAGACTTAGTTAATGAGCTACTCTAAACTCTCAAGTCTCAACCAAACCCCTGCCCAAAATAATCTGTCCACGAATCCATATAAGTGTGCTTTCACAAACTGCGCTATAACCAGCTCGGAACTGCTCTAATCTCCTATATTCCGTCCTAAGCTAGATACAATAGTTATGGCTAAAAGACCAAGATTAGCTAATCATTGTTTAAAACTCTAACAGGAGCACGTTGCGTTGCTACTTTGTTGCACGAGATGAAACGCCGTGGAAAAGACTGTCGATTTGGGGTAGTGTCAATGTGCATTGGTATGCTTCTCTCTCTCTCTCTCTAAAAATCTCACCCATAGGATCTCTAAGTTGGTGTCTGAAAATGATATTGTTGTTTGGTTGAATCTGGCAGGGACGGGGATGGGTGCAGCGGCAGTGTTTGAGAGAGGAGATGGAGTTGATGAGCTCCGCAACGCAAGGAAAGTTGAATCGCATGGCCTTTTGTCCAAGGACGCTCGTTAGAAATATTATGATGATGTGTACAATCACCAAGAAAACCCTCTTCACTTTTTTCCCAGCTTTCTTCAGTTTTATTATACTTGTTTGAATAAAGCAGCTCAGCGAATGTTTGCCGGAGTCTTTTTTATATTCTTCTTGACATGGTCATGTGTTTAGTAGTATATTTTTATTTACGCGTGTGATTTTCTATAATATTGTTCTTCTCGATTTTCTGTTGCTTCTAGATATTATAGAAGTTTCAGCTCGCAGTAAATTTTTTGAATATTCAGAGGCTGCTCTACGATGTTGTACAAAACTTACGCTAGATAAAAATAAAACAAATGTCAATGAATAACAAATGGGGTGGTGGCGCAGTTGGCTAGCGCGTAGGTCTCATAGCTATTGAGTGATCCTGAGGTCGAGAGTTCGAGCCTCTCTCACCCCATCTCTTTTTTTGTCCTTTCTTTTTTTCCATTTTTAAGAGATCTTGTCAAAAGTTTTTTGCAAATCTTTGGAGTCCAATAAGACAGAACAAGCTGTAGCTGAAAAATGTTGTCCTGTGTTTCTAGGAATCGAATCTTGCTACCCTTCTGGTGCACTAACGAGTAGTGTTCGCTGGTCCATTCCTCTCGACAAAGCAACTGCAATCATACATTTTTGTTGTTTGTTTTCGTTTCGGGTCATCAATCTCTTTCCGATCCTGTCCTAAAAAGAAACATATTCGCATATGTGCTACAAGAATTATTGAAAATAGCTAAGGACTGGCAAAGACATTTCCGTAGCCATAACTATTAACAATGAAAGTTGCGACAGATAGCGACAAAACAAAAAAAAATGTCATTTTTGTAGCTAATTTATAGCGGTCCGTAGCTAACTAGCGACGAATATGATCCGTCGCCACTCTCTAGCTAAATAGCTACTAATTAGCGAGGAATAAATTGTCGCCGAAAGATTTATAGTTTGAAACACATGGCTATAAATGTTTATGTATCTAACTAATATGTAAGTGTTATATGTTTGAAATTTTTGTTTGTGATATATGTTTGATACTAGTAATGTTTGAATTAAGATCATGTGTATTTGTGTTATATATTTGAAACACTTCAATTTTTATGTTTATCATGTTTGCTACTTTGCTTGATACGAGTTAGATATTATAGTATAGGGTTTAGATTTTAGGGGTTTGTGGTTTGGGACTTATATTTAAATTTTAAACTTAAATCCAAACTATAATATAATCATAATACATGTAAAATTGATTGATAAAAGGAGTTACAATTAATCAATGGCAATTAATTAGTGATCGAAAAAAAGAAGAAATACTATCATCGGTGTATCAAGCAGGACACAGATGATTTGTAGTTTTAGGGGTTACACTTTAAAATATGAAATTTATAGTTTTAGGGATTACAAGAGAATAATATTTGGTTCTAACTATATTTCCCTCCATAAGATTTGACTCCAAAAATTGGCTCCAATAATATTTTTGGTTTTGGCTCCAATACATTTTTGGCCCAAATTTATCACTTATGCAAACACTAACATGTCTCCACACTTGAAAAAAAAAAGAACTCTCTACCTCTCGAAGTCTCTCTGTTTTTTTTCTCTCTCAATACCAGCGAGTCACCTCCGACTCTTCTTCTGACCAGAATCCTCATGGCTGGCACCGAACTACTTGTGAATCGTCGTTGCCTACGACCACCCGAGTTAAATCTCCCCCGTTAGTTCTCCTTCTATGACTTGTTTTAGATTAGGGTTTCGATTTGTCCATAGTTCTTCGTCTTCTTCTTCTTCTTCTTCTTCTATTTATTGTTCTGGACTAGTCAACGATTAGGGTTTCAATTAGTTTCAGTGTTAGAGTTTTGATTTGGGTCTGTTTAGGCTTAGGGTTTCGATCTGGGGGGGGGGTTTATTTTACGGTTTCGATTTGGGTCAGTGTAGGATTAGGGTTTCGGTTTAGGGACAAATGATTATTCTGTACTAGTCATCGATTAGGATTGTTCTTATCTCTGCTTTGCTGGCTTATGTCAATGGTTTTCTTTTTCGTTTAAAAATTAGTCTTTGAAATTGATCTTTTGTTTTGGGAAAAGATTCACTGAAGGTTCTTCTTTTCTTATAGATCCCCATTGACAAGTGATGGTTTTGTAGCCAAACGTCTGGAGAAAATTGCCAAAGAAGTTGTTTCCATTATTGTTTCACAACACTTCTCCAGCTTCGACCAGGAGGTTCCAACTCACAAACATCAGCCACACCACTTCCACGAGTTCATGCTTCTTACTCGGTATTATTTTGTAATTTTGTTTCTCGTTTTGTTGCTTTAGTATTTTATACTTACTAGTAAATGATTGAGTAGTTATTTATTTGCTAATTGCAATATGTGACTCATATGCTTGATCTATATTGTTTAGTAATCTGCTCTCTTATTTTTTTCTTCAGGTTTTGTAGATAGCCAAGCCATATAAAGGTATGCTGTTTGGACTTGGAATAACACACATAGGAAATTTATGATCCCATTAATCCACCAGCCATTGTTTTTACTTTTCAGGATAGTTGGAGCGAGATTTGATAAAATCTGACAGGAGCTGTCAACATGATGAGCAAGCAACTGACTCTTTTATGTGAAGCTAAAGGTGTCACAGTATCACCAATACCATAAGCCGAGAAACCACATAATACATCAAAGCATTCCAAACACAAACATCACCAATTGAAGTGGCAGCTACATCTGACTCTCCTCCATCCACTCCCCCCCATCACCAACAAGAAGGGAATCTAATTATGGCAACCACCAAATAAACAAACGAGTTTGATGTCTTCTGTTTTTAGTTTTCACTTATTGGTTTAGCTTCTTGTTTGTGTACTCGAAGTTTAAAATCGACATTTTTGTTATGTATGATAATTTCAGATTTCTTATAATAATATAATGTTTTAAAATCGTTTATATAGTCAAATTTTTGTTTTAAAAATTAAGCTTTGTTCGTTGATATTTTCTAATCCAGCATTTGTAACAAAATCCATAGCTATATTTGCTACAATTTCACTAGGGATATACTGTAGTTAAATGTTGTAGCTAAATGGACATGGAAATTCTTTTGCTAAAATACGTCGCTAATGAACTACGGAAAATGCGGTAGCAATGTCATTGCAATTAGCTACGACCGGTGTTCTCGCGAATCCGTTGCGAGCTGGCTACGAATTGGCGACGATTCACAGTTAGCGTCGGTGCTGAGGCCACCGCTTCCATCCGTCGCCATCTGTTGCCTTATGTTTTCTAGCTACAGATTGTTTCCTCTAGCTACAAAAAAATAAAAATCCGTAGCTATTTCCTTGATTTCTTGTAGTGGCAGGTGTGTATATGCACCGCACCTCCTCCTTTTTTTGTGCGTGCAAAAATCCAGGCATTCTAATAACTTAATATGTTGACAAAAACTTTAATAAACTTGCAAGTATAAATCAGGAATATACGTGAATTATATAGGAACAGACATGGGTGCATGTAGGGTGACTAAAACATTTAAAACTTCTCATAAACCTTGTAAACACTAAAGTTTTTCCATTTAAATTACTCGAATATATATATGTTCCCAAACTTGCAATAGCTAAACTTATTACCAAACCCCAGAGATAATATCTTGGAGATATAATGTAATGAATACATATGGGAACGACCAATACCGTATACATGATTCAATGTTCAAACTTAATTAAAATCCAATTCAACTAATTTCGCTGGGAAATACGTTGAAAGTTGAATACCAAACATCACCAGCTTTTATGAGGCACACTATTCAAATATATAAAAAGTATGAATTTCCTATTTAGTCCTTCATGTCAAAGTTTTTAATTTTCACAAGTTGACAAATAGTTTTGCTTTTTAGTCCTTCCTTCAATCTAAGGGTTTCTCATCTTTCTCTAGTTCAATTCCATTTCTTTTCACCGTCTCTCTCTCTTTCTCATTTAGTCTCTACGCGTTTCAGCGTTAAAGTCTTTTTCTAGATCTCCTCTACCTTCACGCCGATATAACAAAACTCTCTGATCAGTCAATAGAAACCCACCAATAGAGAGAGAGAACACAAAAAAAAAAAAATGGCGCAGCAACAACAATCGCTGATCTACAGTTTCGTGGCTCGAGGGACGGTGATCCTCGTCGAGTTCACCGATTTCAAAGGCAATTTCACATCCATCGCTGCACAGTGCCTCCAGAAGCTTCCTTCCTCCAACAACAAGTTCACCTACAACTGCGATGGTCACACCTTCAATTACTTGGTTGAAAATGGATTCAGTAAGTCACGAATATTGCTCGATCTGATGTATTTGATGATAGGCATAGCTTTTCAATTCAGTTTTATACCTATTTGAGCATTTAGATCTAATCTGTGGATCTTTAATTGAAAGAACAGGACTTTCTCTGGATCTGTGGTTCTGTGTTCTCTAATGGTTTGCTTGATTTGATTTGGCTTTATTTGTGTAAAGTTTTCATTTTTATGGAGTTTGAGTTGTTTTACTGTCATCAAGTTCTAATCTTTGTGAGCTGATCGGGTTTAAGGTGGTGTTGGTGGTGGATATGTGTTATTATTACAGTGTTGTATTGGCTTTATATGTCTTGATATAGATTTAAAGGTTTAATCTTTTTCGTTTTTTTTTTGTGCAGCTTATTGTGTTGTTGCAGTTGATTCAGCTGGGAGGCAGATTCCTATGGCCTTCTTGGAGCGAGTTAAGGATGATTTCAACAAGAGATACGGTGGTGGGAAGGCAGCAACTGCTCAAGCGAACAGCTTGAATAAGGAGTTTGGGTATGTTATATTTTTATGATCTGTTTTGATTGCTAATTGAACAAAGTTTTTTAATTTTTCATCGTTTGACGATCTTTTTTTGGGTGCTATGAAGGTCGAAACTGAAAGAGCACATGCAGTATTGTATGGATCATCCTGATGAGATTAGCAAGCTTGCTAAGGTGAAAGCTCAAGTTTCTGAAGTTAAAGGTGTCATGATGGAAAACATTGAGAAGGTTTGATTCTCACCCTTTGGCGTTACCTGCTGTATAAGTTGTATGTTTCTAACCGTTTATACATTATGGAACTCATTCGTTTTGCAGGTTCTTGACCGTGGTGAGAAAATTGAACTTTTGGTGGACAAAACCGAAAACCTTCGCTCACAGGTTAGTTAGTTCTCTTAAGCAAATGGTTGCTTTGAGTTTCATAATCTCTCTATCTCTCTTACTGTTTTTGTCTTGGACTCAAAAAAACTTTGTACAGGCGCAAGACTTCAGAACACAAGGAACACAAATGAGAAGAAAGATGTGGTTTCAGAACATGAAGATAAAGCTCATTGTTCTTGCAATCATCATCGCCTTGATCCTCATCATCGTCCTCTCAGTCTGCGGTGGCTTCAACTGTGGCAAATAAGTCTGGGAACATTTCTGATTCCCGAGAACATCCTCATTCAGTTCGTTGTGCTGGTTTTTTTCTTTTTGTGGTTTAAAAATTCTCATGGCTATGTTTCTTCTCTGCTTAGATTTGTACTTCTTTAAATTGGTTTTGTATAGGTCATATATATATGTTTGAAATTGATTCTTGCGAACCATTCACTTGGACCTGATTTGAACGCTTGTGTTTGCTTTCGTCTTTTTTTTTGGTGACTTCTGTGAATTTTTATAATCGTATAGCATAGTCTATTTGGTCTGACCGGTTTATCTCATGTTCTTGTCCTACTGAAATCGAAACTACTTGCTGCCACCTGATTTCGTTGTTTTGTCGGAAAATCTCAGTCTCTGTCGCTTCTAGAGTATAATACTGGTCCTTCAGTTTGAGCTCTAGTGTCTGTAACCTCTAAAAGTTCATTTGCTGTTTGTTTAGTTGATTTAGGGATCTATTGTAATGTCTTATTTAAATAGCTTTGCACATACACAACACAACTGTAGAAAGAAGATAGAGAGGGGTAAAGCTTAAAAACAGGAGATATCAGAGTAGATAGATTTTCAGTTATCTTAGAATAGAAAAAGGATCTATCAACCGTTGGACAAATCAATTTTCTGCTAAATCAGGTTGTGTCAAAAGAGAAAAATGAGCTCAAGAAACCAAAGGAGCCAAAACAGAACATTCCATTATTGTAATGGCTTCAAGTCCACCCAAAAACACCTTAAATTCACAACCCTCTTCCTCAACCCGCCCTCCTCAAGCCGTCAAGTTTGGTCGCCGGACGTCCAGTGGCCGCACCGTTAGCCTCTCTCGAGACTATGACATGGACGTCCCTGGCGATTACTCCTCCGGCCAAAATGATTACATCGACTACACCGTCCTCATGCCTCCTACACCTGACAACCAACCTGCGGGCTCTTCCTCCTCTGCCGCCTCAACGTCACAGTCAAAACCTGACGCAAACCGCAGCTCCAAGATGGGGAATAAGATGGAGAGGAGGTTATCCGTGATGAAATCTAATAATAAATCAATGTTGCTGAGGAGCCAGACGGGAGACTTTGATCATAACAGATGGTTGTTTGAATCTAAAGGCAAATATGGAATAGGAAACGCTTTTTGGCCAGATGATATTGATAACGGTGAAGGTGGTGTTAGCATGTCAGATTTTTTAGACAAACCATGGAAGCCTCTCACAAGAAAAGTTAAAGTACCTGCCAAAGTTCTTAGTCCCTACAGGTTTTTAAATTTTCTTGTTCTTTAAATCTCGGTCCTAAGATTTTAGAAACTATAGACAATTTAGTACGAATTTAATTTAAAAAAAAATTAAACAATTTTGTGGATTTATGTTTATGTAAATTTTTTTAAAAAAATTTGGAGGCAAAAGACTGATGTTTCACTTGCCTATGTTACATCTTATCCTCCTTTGTTTCAGGTTACTAATTGTGCTTCGTCTTGTGATACTCTTCTTCTTCCTATGGTGGCGTGTTGCGAATCCTAATGAAGATGCAATGTGGCTATGGGGACTATCTATAGTGTGCGAGATTTGGTTCGCTTTCTCTTGGATTCTTGACATTCTTCCAAAGCTAAACCCTATAAACAGAGCAACTGATCTAGCTACCTTGCATGACAAGTTTGAGCAGCCTTCTCCTTCAAACCCTACAGGTCGCTCTGATCTTCCTGGTGTTGATGTGTTTGTTTCCACGGCTGACCCGGAAAAGGAACCGCCGTTAGTCACCGCAAACACCCTTCTATCCATCCTCGCCGTGGATTATCCAATAGAGAAGCTTTCAGCCTACATTTCAGACGATGGTGGTGCAATTCTCACCTTTGAAGCCATGGCTGAAGCTGTTCGCTTTGCCGAGGTTTCATTCACCTTCTCTCTTCTTCTTCTGCGTCTTGGAAAGTCTAATAGATTATTTTATATGGCTTTTGCAGTATTGGGTGCCGTTTTGTAGAAAACATGACATAGAGCCGAGGAACCCTGATAGTTACTTCAGCATCAAGAAAGATCCAACCAAAAACAAGAAGAAGCCAGATTTTGTTAAAGATCGTCGCTGGATCAAACGTGAGTACGATGAATTCAAGGTCAGGATCAATGGTCTTCCAGAACAAATCAAGAAAAGAGCTGAGCAGTTCAACTTGAGAGAAGAGCTCAAGGAGAAGCGCATTGCAAAAGAGAAAAACGGCGGTGTATTGCCGCCGGACGGTGTTGAGGTTGTAAAAGCAACGTGGATGGCTGATGGTACACATTGGCCAGGAACGTGGTTTGAACCTAAACCTGATCATTCAAAAGGAGACCACGCTGGAATCCTACAGGTACCAACCATTAACTTCATCAGTTTGAAAAAAAAAACCCAAGAAACTTTACAAAAACTTGAATCCTATTTGTAGATCATGAGCAAAGTGCCTGAGCTTGAACCGGTGATGGGCGGACCGAATGAAGGAGCGCTGGATTTCACAGGGATCGATATCCGAGTACCGATGTTTGCATATGTATCGCGTGAGAAACGTCCAGGGTTTGACCATAACAAGAAAGCTGGTGCCATGAATGGTATGGTTAGAGCTTCAGCCATATTATCCAATGGCGCCTTTATCCTCAATCTTGACTGTGATCACTACGTCTACAACTCCAAAGCTATCAAAGAAGGAATGTGTTTCATGATGGACCGAGGTGGTGATAGAATATGTTACATTCAGTTTCCACAAAGGTTTGAAGGAATTGACCCATCAGATCGATATGCAAATCACAATACTGTCTTCTTCGACGGTGAGTTATTGAAGTAAAACATAAATTTAATGCTTGTATCACAAGCCACCATAGGTTAAACCATATATATTTTGGGGTTCTGAAACAGGTAACATGAGAGCATTAGATGGGTTACAAGGTCCGGTCTACGTCGGAACAGGGTGTATGTTCCGAAGGTATGCTCTTTATGGATTCAACCCACCTCGAGCCAACGAGTACAACGGCGTGTTCGGTCAGGAAAAGGCCCCGGCTATGCATGTCAGGACTCAGTCCCAAGCGTCCCAAATATCCGAAACATCTGATTTAGAGTCGGACACACAGCCTCTAACAGATGATCCGGATCTTGGTCTTCCCAAAAAGTTTGGTAACTCGACCATCTTCACAGACACTATTCCAGTCGCTGAGTACCAAGGACGGCCTCTAGCAGATCACATGTCAGTTCAAAACGGAAGACCGCCCGGTGCTTTGCTCCTTCCACGGCCTCCCCTTGATGCTCCAACCGTAGCTGAAGCCATCGCTGTCATTTCTTGCTGGTAAGGTTAACTTATATGCTTTGTCAGTAAATGGAAAATATAATAATAATGTAAATATGCTATAATAGTATTGCTTGTTATCCAAGACTCGAGAAGCAAGTAGAAGGTTATAATTTGATTCTGGTTAACAACTAAGTTGTACAAAACAATTTATTTTCTTTTGAATTAATTTAACATTCATTCAAAAATATAATAATAATAATAATAATAATAATATTCGTTTGTTCTTCAAGTCTTTCTATTTACTTTTCAAAGTCTTCCTAGGTTATTTTTACAATCTTGGTCCGCAAGATACACATATTACTCTCCGATATATTTCTAATAACGGTTTCGAATTTGGCTTTTTCAGGTACGAAGACAATACAGAATGGGGAGATAGAATAGGATGGATCTACGGGTCGGTAACCGAAGACGTGGTCACAGGCTACCGTATGCATAACCGCGGTTGGCGGTCCGTTTACTGCATCACAAAACGTGACGCTTTCCGCGGCACAGCTCCCATCAATCTCACCGACCGTCTCCACCAAGTCCTACGTTGGGCAACCGGCTCCGTAGAAATCTTCTTCTCCAAGAACAACGCCATGTTCGCCACCAGAAGGCTCAAATTTCTCCAGAGAGTCGCTTACCTCAACGTCGGTATCTACCCTTTCACCTCAATCTTCTTGGTCGTCTACTGCTTCCTCCCGGCACTATGCCTCTTCTCCGGCAAATTCATCGTCCAGAGCCTCGACATTCACTTCCTCTCATACCTCCTCTGCATCAGCCTCACCTTGATTCTAATCTCCCTCCTCGAGGTCAAATGGTCAGGGATCGGACTAGAAGAGTGGTGGAGAAACGAACAGTTTTGGCTCATCGGTGGCTCGAGCGCTCATCTCGCAGCAGTCGTCCAGGGTCTGCTCAAAGTACTAGCCGGAATCGAAATCTCATTCACCCTAACGTCGAAAGCTTCGGGAGAAGACGAGGACGACGCGTTTGCGGATCTTTACATCGTGAAGTGGACGGGGCTGTTCATCATGCCGCTTACGATCATTGTAGTGAACCTCGTTGCGATTGTTATCGGTGCTTCGAGGACGATATACAGTGTGATTCCGCAGTGGAACAAGTTGTTTGGAGGGATATTCTTTAGCATGTGGGTGTTGACGCATATGTATCCGTTTTGTAAAGGGTTGATGGGTCGGAGAGGGAAGGTTCCGACGATTGTTTATGTTTGGTCAGGGCTTGTGTCGATTACTGTCTCGCTGTTGTGGATCACGATTAGTCCTCCGGATGATGTTTCAGGCGGTGGAGGATTCTCGGTGTAATTTGGATCAGAGTGTAATACAGTACTGAGGTTTTTGAGTTTGTGTTTTTTTTTGTAACAGTAAAATTTGGTTTGTGTAAATTTTATGTTGAAAAGACCAACTCTGCTTTAGTTCTTGTTAGCTTTTGATTCTTATTGACACAAAAAAAAAATATCTTACGATACATCTCTTGGCTCTGTTTTCTCTCTTTGTGTTGTACAACTCCAAACCCTTTTTTTTTAATTAACCGGACCCATAGGTCTATGGAAATATCCACACTAATCTTCAAGTGCAGGTGCACTTCACGGATAGACGGTCTCTCTGAGTATTCAAATATATAATGCAAGACAATGTATATATACATGACCTCTCCACCCCTGCGAACTTGAAGTGTGTGTCATTCGATATGGCAAAGAGATGCATCAAGTTATCAAAACATACCCAGAAAACCAGTTATATCTATAAATATGTAATGGAGCGGAAGTAACGATAGTAACCGATAACACGATGATCCTATTTAGTCTGCGAATTCCTAAGATCAAAGTCTTCTTGTGATCGTTGAGAACACCTATATTCTAAGTTTTATAAATCAATAATCAAAGTTGTGTCTCTCACAAACCTAAGAGATCACATTATATATCTATTAGAATTTCCTAAAACCAATAGGATAAAGAAAACCAAAACATACTTATAAAAGGAATGGAAAGTTTTAAAGAAATAAGAAAACCAAAACCTTAGGGAAGTACGATGTATGCTACATCAGGTCCCCTCCCGTATGGAAGATTCGTCCACGAATCCCGATAGTGCATCATCAGCTGGCTCATGCTTGAACAAGTGCTTCACATTGAAAACATCAGCAGTATGTATATGAGATGGTAATCGCAAACGATAAGCATTGGGATTGATTTTCTCGAGGACTTCAACAGGGCCGATCTTTCGTGGCTTCAATTTATTGTACTGGCCGGCAGGAAACCGGTCCTTAGTAAGGACGGCCCAAACATAGTCACCCACCTGCAAATGTAGTTCACGCCTGCGTCTGTCCGCAGCCTGCTTATACTTCAAGGAAGAAGCCTCTAAGTTATCATGCGCCACCGTATGAACGTGTGCCAGTTCCTCCACAAGATCCAGAGCTCTCCCATGAAACTCACCGACCTGAGGAAGAGACGTTAATGCCAAAGGCCCCCGCGGCACAAACCCATACACCACTTTGAACGGACTGAAGCCAAGGCTCCGGTTATGCGCGTGGTTATGGGCGAACTCTGCCTGGCACAGGATAGAATCCCAAGATTTTAGGTTGTCGCCCACCAAACAACGTAACATGTTACCCAAGGAACGATTAACAACTTCAGTCTGACCGTCCGTTTGAGGATGATACGCAGAACTCATATTCAGGCTGGTCTTGAAAAGCTTCCATAAGGATCTCCAAAAATGGCTAATGAAACGAGAATCACGGTCGGAAACAATAGAGACGGGCAGACCGTGTAAACGATAAACTTCGCGAAAGAAAAGCCCAGCAACCTGAACGGCGTCAGTTGTTTTCTTACAAGGGATAAAGTGCACCATTTTTGAAAAACGATCGACCACAACAAAGATGGAATTGTTACCCCGTTAAGTTCGCGGCAGCCCAAGAACAAAATCCATACTTATATCGCTCCACGGCTGTGTAGGAACGGGTAATGGTAGGTAAAGGCCGGCATTGGACGCGTGACCTTTACTTTGTTGACACGTCGTGCATCACGCCACAAACCTCTCCACATCACGCCTCAACGTAGGCCAAAAGTAAGAATCCACAACCAACTTAAGAGTGCGACCATGACCAACGTGTCCTTCGCCATGCAACTCACGACTGATCTGTAGCCGAAGACTACTCTCTGGTACGCAGAGCCGGGTGTCTTTGAACACAAATCCGTCTACCAATGAGAAGTCAGAACGGACACCGTGCATAAGGTCCAACCATACCGAAGAAAAATAAGGATCTGTCGGGTACAAATCTGCCAAAGATTCAAAACCAAGGACCGAAACTTGTAATGTAGAGACCAGGGCATGGCGTCTGCTCAAGGCGTCGGCTACTTTGTTCAGCTTTCCCGACTGATGCTTGATAACGAAAGTAAACTGCTGTAAGTAGGCAGTCCACGAGGCGTGACGAGAAGAAATCTTATCCTGAGTGCCCAAATATTTTAACGCAACGTGATCGGTATATAAGATGAACTCCTTATGTGCCAGATAGTGACGCCAATGTTTTATGGCTTGGACTACAGCATAAAACTCGATATCATAGGTGCTGTAGCGGCTGCGTGCTCCTGCCAACTTCTCACTATAAAACGCAACCAGCTTCCCATGTTGACTTAACACGGCCCCGATACCCAGCTTCGAAGCATCACAATGCAATTCAAAAGGTGAATCAAAGTCGGGCAACACTAGAATGGGAGCGGACGTGAGTTTCTCCTTGATTAGAGCAAACGCCTCGTTAGCTTCTGCGGTCCAAGTTAACGAAACACCTTTCATACAATCTGTAATTGGTGCTATTATAGCGCTGAAGTTGTGGACGAAACGCCTGTAGAACGAGGCTAGTCCATGAAAGCTGCGGACGTCCGAGACAGTCTTAGGCGTTGGCCATGATGCTACGGCTTCAACCTTCTGTGGATCAACACGTAAGCCTGCTGATGACACTACATACCCGAGGAACAAGACCTGAGACCCTCCAAATTCACACTTTTGCTTGGCGATGAACAACTGTTCCTTCCGTAAAGCTAGTAAGACGTCACGGAGATGGCCGAGGTGCTCCTCTAATGTGGTGCTGAAGATAAGAATGTCATCAAAATATACGACCACAAACCGACCAATAAAGGGTCGCAAGGCTTGATTCATGATACGCATAAACGTGCTTGGTGCGTTAGAGAGACCAAACGGCATAACTAACCACTCGAACAATCCCTCGCGAGTTTTGAAAGCAGTTTTCCACTCGTCACCAGGTCGAATTCGAATCTGATGGTAGCCGCTTTTGATGTCCAATTTGGTGAAGACAGACGCCTTCCTATTTGATCTAATAGATCGTCAAGGCGTGGGATCGGAAACCTATACCGTGTTGTGATTTTGTTGATAGCACGACTATCGACACACATGCGCCAAGTGCGGTCTTTCTTTGGTATAAGTAAAGCCGGGACAGCGCAAGGGCTTAAACTTTCACGAACATAACCTTTGAGGAGGAGTTCCTCTACTTGGCGGCGGAGCTCTTCATGTTCGTCAGGACTCATGCGATAGTGTGCACGATTCGGTAGAACCGCGTTGGGCACAAGATCAATATGATGTTGAATGTCCCATAAAGGAGGTAACCCGGATGGCAGTTCCTCGGGGAAAAGATCGTCAAACTCTTGTAAAAGAGGAGAGAAAGCCGGCGGACACGGGGTGTGTTGTGATGGTGGTGGCGTGACTGCAACCAATGCGAACAGAGGGCTAGATTCTCGGAGTTCCAGCTCAAACTGTGACCTAGTAATGATCAACAAGTTTTGCTTTGGTGAAGGTTGTTTGTTGTGACTGGCAACTGATAGGTCTGACTCCGGTGCCGGAAGCAAAGTGATTTTGCGTCCCTCAAACACAAAAGAATGGGTGTTTGTTTTGCCGTTGTGGAGAACTTCTCTATCTTATTGCCATGGCCGTCCTAATATGATATGTGAGACATCCATTGGCGCGATATCACAATAAAGATTGTCTTTGTAGAAAGACCCGATAGAGAGGGATACCATTGTTCGTTGAGACACAAAGACCTCTGCGCCGGTTTGCATCCATAATAATCGGTAAGGATGTGGATGTGCCTCTGGTGTAAGTGCGAGTTTGCGAACTGGTTCTTCCGAAACTACATTCGCTGAACAACCCGAATCAACCACGAAGCGACAAATCTTGCCTTTGACGGTGCAAGTCGAGGTGAATAATGACGTGCGCTGCCAAGCCTCGGTCGTTTTTGGAGCAAGACAATTGCGGCGAAGCATGAGAAACGTACCCGTATCACCATGAACTTGTTCTTCCTCGGCTTCATCACAATTCTCTTCGTCCTCATCGTAAATAGGTTCACCAATTATTTCACGATCATTGGCAATTAGTCCCCGGCGACCCTTGTTAGGGCAAGCCGTTTGTATGTGCCCGCGTTCCCCACAGGTAAAACAACGGAGAGAATTAGGACGGGAAGGTCGAGGTTCTATTGCTGCAGGAGCGGTTTCCGTTGGTCGAGTATCCACTCGAGTTCCTGTAGTATCACGTCCCGTTGAAGATTTAGTGTCGTCTGTGGTGGTTGTGATTGTACGAGGTCGTGTGTTCCCCGTCCATTGACCGGTGCTGATGCGAGCTTGCTGTTCTACCAATAGAGCTCTCTGGCGAGCTTCCGCAACAGATCCCGGGTCGAACTGGTGAAGCATATTTTGAAGCTGCGGTCGTAAACCGGCAACAAAACGAGCGACGAGCTGATCCTCTGAGTCCTGAATATCAACTCGTGTGAGTATTTGATAGAACTCATTGGCATAGTCTTCAACAGAACGCGTCCCTTGTCGTATGTTATGAAACTTTTGAAACAACAGTCGTTCAAAATTATACGGAATAAAGGTTTTCTGCATATGTTTCTTAAGCTTGTCCCAAGAGGTTATTTTTTCTTTCCCCCGTCTGGTACGAGAAAGTTTGAGTTGGTTCCACCAAGAGGCGGCATGCCCACGGAATCGTGTTGCAATCAAAGAGACTTGTCTATTGCCCGGTACTTCTTTGAACTCCAAGAATTCATCGACCGTAACGATCCAGTCAAGAAGGTCTTCAGGTTGTGACCCCCCATGAAATTCTGGGATTTCGACTTTAATACCCGCAGTCCAGCGTGTGTCATTGTTGCATTGTGGTTGTTGATCCCGACCAAGATGCTCTTGTCGATTGTTAATGTCATCCCCGAACGAATTTTCATCGTCGGACTCGCCATTAGCCTCGTCAAAAACAGGGTTATGGTGTTGTCGATGGCGTTGTTGTGGTGCTGCGGGTGCTGCGTTAGCGCGAGCGCCGTTGGCGGTGAAGGCAGCTTGAACCCCAGCCTGGACTCCGGCTTGAATTGCTTCAGCCATTGTTCGTCTCATGTTGTCTTGAAAATTTTCCTTGAAATCTTCCAGAAACTGTTGCATCTGCGTCCATTCATTAGGACGAGGTGCCATTGAACCAAAGATCGAGAATCACGAATAGAATCGCAATAACCTGGCTCTGATACCAACTAATGGAGCGGAAGTAACGATAGTAACCGATAACACGATGATCCTATTTAGTCTGCGAATTCCTAAGATCAAAGTCTTCTTGTGATCGTTGAGAACACCTATGTTCTAGCCGATTGCAAGGATTTAAGAGATGTTGTAAAACAAAGCTCTAAGTTTTATAAATGAATAATCAAAGTTGTGTCTCTCCCAAACCTAAGAGATCACATTATATATCTATTAGAATTTCCTAAAACCAATAGGATAAAGAAAACCAAAACATACTTATAAAATGAATGGAAAGTTTTAACTGAAAAGGAAATAAGAAAACCAAAACCTTAGGGAAGTAAGATGTATGCTACATCAATATGACTTCAATAATTTTAGTTTTCTTACATTATGGAAAAGGAAACAGAACAAAGTTGTGGGCAAACATACAAAGAAAAGTATCCCAAGTAACTGCTCGATTATTAGACCAATAACGGATTGATCCTAACGGGTTCTGCGATTTCTCTGGCACATTATCTTGGTAAGCCACTCCGGTTTGTATGAAGCAATAACTTGTGCTATTGACAATCCAAGCAACAATCCGGTCCCATACCCTATTGCCACTGCTTTCCAGTTCAACACTTCTTCCTCGTCTTCTTCCTTTTCTTCCTCTGGTTGTTGCATTGGTGGTGCGTTACTCCCAAAGCAACTTTGCTCGAGAGGAAGACCACAAAGTCCTTCATTCCCTTCAAAGGAGGATTTAGGTTGCCCAGTGATCTGTGTTCCTTGCGGTATTTCACCCTTGAGTTGGTTGTGAGCAACACTTATGTACGCCAGAAACGAGAGTCTCTCGAGTCCTTTAGGAATGGTCCCTGAGAGCTGGTTGTTTGACAGATCAAGTGACTCAAGCTCGGTAACATTAGCCAAAGACAGAGGAATATGACCTGTGAATGCGTTGTTTGATAAGTTGAGCGCGATCAATGCCTTCAAGAGACCAATAGATTCAGGAATCTGTCCTTCAAGTTTGTTTCCAGAAAAATCAATGGTGGCGTAAAACGTGAGGACACTCTCTTGCTCCATGTGTAGACCTTTGTATCGCAAATCCAAATTGTATCCGTAGTGATAAGAAGTATGATTGTAGTCTCCCATATAAATACGCCCATCTTGGTCTTTCTTGAATGATGATGTCTGCCAGTTATCAAAGTAATTCGAGGGCAAGCTTCCAGTAAAGTTGTTGTATGATATTTCAAGTACATGCAGCCCGCGAAACGCAAAAGAACCTTGACCAGGAGGAGGAGAGATAGGACCATCGAATTTGTTTGAACTGAGGATAAGAATTTGCAAGTTTGGTAACGCCTTGAGCCAGAAAGGAAATGCGTCTTTGATTTTGTTGTTCTCAACGTTTAGAAACCTTAGAGAGGAGCAGCTGAGAAGAGACTTTGGAAGCTTTCCGGTTAGCTGATTGTAGCCAACATCAATTGTCTGAAGCAAGGCACCATTATTGCACATGTCTGGAAGACTTCCCTCCAAGCTGTTCTTCCTGAGATTCAAAACCGTGAGAGAGCTTTGAAAATTAAGCAGGCATCGAGGAATTGAGCCGGTGAAGTTGTTGTATGAGAGATCAAGAATAGTAAGAAAGCTTCGGTTGCAGATTGCAAGAGGTATACTCCCCGTGAATGCATTGTTCCATGCAGAGAAGTGGCTGAGAGAGTGTGGTGGATTAGGAAGTGGTCCTTCAAAATTGTTTAAATCCAAATCTAAAAGCGTGACCGTTGAATTCACTAAAACTTCTGCCGAACCTTCAAAACCTGTGAATGAGTTATTAGCAAGATTCACTATGTCCAAATTAGGAAGATTCCAAAACCACTCGGGAATCTTCCCTTTGATTTTGTTGTTGGAGATATCCACTTGCTGCAAGCCATCAAGGTTTTTGAAGAAATTTGGGAACTGACGGATGTCACAGCCTGACAAACCCAATATAATAAGGTCCAACGAGATGCCTGAATCTGAACTTAAACTAGCTGGCGATATACTATTCCCAGAAAGAATAAGTGTCATCAAATATTTGAGTGAGGAGAAGAGGTTTAAGTCAATTGGGTAGCTTATGTTTTGGAAAGACAGGTCGAGTTCCCTGAGGTTAATGAGCTTTGAGATAGGCTCTTCGATGCCAGTGAACTCGTTATCTTGAAGGTACAGGGAGCTAAGCTGACTTAGGTTACTAAATGACGGAATTTGACCTTGGAAACCATTGTTGGAAAGAGACAAAAACTCTAATCTGTTGAGATTGTCAAATTCATAAGGAACTGAGGATGAAACTAAGTTGTTCTTAGAAAGATCAAGGTAAAAAAGGCGATGCAACTCGAACAGGCTAGGATTCAAAGTTCCAGAGAAATGGTTAGAGGAAAGGTCTAAATAGGAGAGTCTACTCAGATTCTTTATAAGTGGGAAACTACCGGTGAGCTCGTTAGAGGAAAGGTCTAAATGGGAAAGCTGGCTTAAGTTACTAAATGAGAAAGAGAGTTGACCTACGAAGCCATTAGAGGAAAGAGTCAAGACCTCTAATCTGTTGAGATTGCTGAATCCAGAAGGGAGTGAAGAAGACTTGAAGTTGTTGTTAGAGATATGAAGGCTACGAAGATGACGCAACTCGAAAAGGCTACTGTTGGGCTTCAAAATTCCTTTGAGACAGCCACTTGAGAGTTCTAGCTCTACCATAGAACCAGTAGTGTTATCGCAGCTGTAAGAGTCGTCGTAGGTGCTGCCGTTGCAAGTGTGGGAATCAAACTCACTCTGGAACAGCTCAAGAGCTAGGATCTGGTCAGGACGACACGCATAAACTCCAGCATAAACAGCATTTGTCATTAAGATGCTTGAAGAAAAGGCACAACAGAATAAGAGTACCAAGAGAAAATGAAAATGTATACATGACGTCTTCATCATGAAAAACATTTTTAGAAGAATAATATTTCTTTAAGAAAAGATTGGCCTGGATAAGTTTATTTATATGATCAGCGAACGCGTGGAGTTTTCGAACGGTTTTTGGCTTTAGGAGTACGTGGAAGAGGCGAAGAACTAGTCTGATCGTGAAGTGAAATCCACGTTGATGTTGACATCTCTTACGTAAATTTTAGGTAAGATGATTACAAAAAAAAAAAAAAACTTTAGGTAAGATTCACATCAGTTTCAACCATTCCACACGTTTTCATTCATGGAAGAGGAAAACACTGTTCTCCAACTTTTTTTTCGAACACTGATTTAAATTAATTCGAAAGAGTTAGTTGGGTACATTCAAAGCACCATCAACCGCCAGCAGACCAGACGCAATCAATGCATCTTTGGGTAACAAATCAGCATCGGTGTTCCTCTCACTCTGTTCTCCAATTAAATAAATCACAATTGTTCGGGAGTTCAATTAGGCCCAAAATTGCTAGAGTTCAATCCCTTTTATTGGCCATTTTCAATCTTTTTTTTTAATAATAAATCTTGTAGTCTAAACTTTTTAGAACTTTTTAAGTATCCAAAAAAATAAAAAAGTGTAAATGGAGAAAAAAATGAAATGGTTTTGAGAGTAAAGACATAAACGGAAGCAAACGATCTGAAGTAATTCTTTGTTGCTGTTTAGGTATTTTGCAACAAGGAATCAGAGCAATTAGACCATCTCCATGCATTAAAACCTCTAATGGGGTATAATAATTAAATTAAGAGTAAATAAGGTGATCTGTCAAGTTTAGAACTTTAGTCAGTGGAAATAATTATTTCTTTCTCCAATGGGAGAACCCTGTAGGGGTTCTTAAATTTTTTTTTAGTAGAATTATTTAAAATAAAAGCATGCATAAACTTTTTTAACATAAATGACATTAAAACATATGAAAAATTCAAATATAAATCGTAAACGAGAAAAAGCCAATTAGTTGAAATCTTGATTTGTTCCAAATTTTTTCCATATATATATATTCTCAACCAAATCAGCTTTCAATTGTTGATGTATTGTTCTATCACGAACTCGATTCCGAACGCTCATCATATTGCCGAGATTTGAAGGCATATCTGTAGAATACGTGAAATCCACTTCTGAACTTCGGCTTGAGTCCGGTTGTGCGAAAACTGATACATCTAAGTGTACCCATCTCGTTCGTCTTCTACGATCATATTATGTAGAATGATACTTGCTCTCATTATCTTTCCAATTTTTATTTTATCCCAGAAAAGAGCTGGATTTTTGACTATGGCAAATCGAGCTTGCAAGACCCCAAAAGCACGCTCGACATCTTTACGTACAGCTTCTTGATGTGTAGTGAATAAGGATGCTTTCAGACCTTGTGGAAGTTGAATAGATTGGACAAAAGTATCCCATTTTGGATAAATACCATCTGTGAGATAGTAAGCCAAATAGTACTCGTGTCCATTGACAATGTAATTAACTTTTGGAGCTCGGCCTTGTAATATATCATCAAAAACCGGTGATCGATCAAGAACATTGATATCGTTTAATGTACCTGGAGGTCCGAAAAACGCATGCCATATCCAGAGATCTTGTGAAGCTACAGCCTCTAAAACAATGGTTGACTTTCCTGATCCACGTGTATATTGACCTTTCCATGCACTCGGACAATTCTTCCACTCCCAATGCATACAATCAATGCTTCCTATCATCCCGGGGAATCAACGTATCTCTCCAATATCGAGTAGTCGTTGAAGATCTTCTGGCGTGGGTCTTCGTAGATTCTCATCTCCAAACAAATTTATGATTCTCATCTCATCTCATAAAAGTGAATTGCTCTCACCAAGTCGAAGGTATTCGTCGACTGCATCAGCTGAGCAACCATATGTCATCATACGAATTGCTGCCGTTGCCTTTTGTAACGGTGAGTGACCGAACCATCCAGTAGCATCTCTTCTTTGTTGAAAGTATAGGATTTCAGCGGAGAGTCGATCAACAATACGCATGAACAAGGGCTTGTTCATTCGAAAACGGTGTCGAAACATGTGAGAAGGATATGTTGCATCTTCACTAAAATAATCGTTTCATAACTGCAAGTGTCCTTGTTCTCGTTGTCTTTCAATGTAGGCTCGTTTCTTTTTTGACCTTAATGCTTCTCGACGATCAACATTATGCATGAGAGCTTTTTCGAATTGTTGATCAAAGATTTCATCAAATTTGTCATCCATCATGTCTTCAATGTTATTAGAAGAAGAAGAAGCCATGTTGAAATCTTTGAATTATCTAATGTGTAATAGAAATTTTGAGAAACAAAGTGGTCGGTGAAATGGTAAGAGCAATAGAGAGAGAAACATAAGAAGGAGTGGTTGACAAATTTGGTTCGACAACAAGATTTTAGAACTAAGTGTTTGGTAACAAGTTCTTTAACAAAGTGTTCAAGAAAAATATTTTTAACAAAGTGTTTGGGAGAGAAATGAGACAATACAATCTTGTAACTTACAAACCCGAAAATGTTATACTTATATAGAAAGAGACACATTTAACACCAATGGCTTTTGTTACTGATCACTCACGAGAAAACTGGCTCTTGTCCTCTTCTTTTGTTACTGATCACTCACATGTAATGGCTCTGTTCTTTCTTGTCCTCTTCTTTTACGCATGCTACTGGCTCTTGTTCACTCACGAGATAACTGTTTTTTTTTTTGTGTCACATGCTCTGTCCTCTTCTTCTTTTGGTCTTGGCTCCACCTGAAAAGCCACCAGAACGAATAAAGACATCTATGAATAAGCAAGTAGACATAAAGATACAATGACTAAACCGTGTCACAATACAATAACTAAACCGTGTCACAAGATATAAACCGCAATCAAGATAAAATACCATAAACCAAACCACAGTGTTACAGACTCGATTAGACAACATGAAACAGCACATAAACAAACAGATAATCTTAGACCCGAAAACAAACAGGAAGCAAACACATTAAGAGAAACAAACAGAGACATAATCTTAGACCCGAAACAAACAGAAACAAACAGAGACATAATCTTAGCTCAAACTGAAACTAACTGGCTAACATGTCATTGATAAGCTTATTTTTCAAAGTTGTTTCCAGTTCAGTAAGAGGCTCTGTCTTGGCAATTAGGCTGTCAAGCAGTCTTTGCTTGTTAAGCTTCTCCTTCAAGGTAAAGTCTTTCTGCCTGATCTCCCACATGCCTTCAAACTCTACAATTGGCTTCCCTTCCTCTTACAAAGACCTTTTACCTTTGGCCTTAGCGGCTTTAAAACCAACAGGCCGAGCGGCTTCATGCTCGCCGTGGCTAAGTGGCACTGACGTTGAAGAAAAAGAAGATTGGTCATCAAGCTTTCTTCTTTTGGAGTTCACATTTCCTTTAGTAGAGGAAGCACCACACCATTTCTGATCATGCCTAAATTCTAACCAAGCATGCTCTAGTGTGAACTTGCTCTTGTAATCATTGAAGAATATTTGATGAGCCATCTTCAACACTTCATCCTCGTTCTGGTCACTTGATTTCTGTTTGTTTGCAGCATCGTAACACCCAGTAAACTTACACACGCCCTCATTAATTTTTCTCCACCTTTGTTTACAATGAGTAGGCTCTCTCTTTTGCAAACCAGCAAGTTTGGGACTTGACCCAAAATAAGCTGCAATTCGTTTCCAAAACGCAATTGCTTTCTGCTCATTCCCAACCACTGGGTCTTTGGAGGTGTTCAACCAAGCGCTGATGAGCACAACGTCCTCTGTTGGTGACCATTTCCTTCTCTCCTTACGGTCGTCCACATTATGAGCTTCTACGTCTGCAGCTTCATCCCATTGTGTTCCAAACATGACATTTGAGGCAGCGGTTTGTATACTAGGGTCATTGTGTGGTTGTTGGTTTTTTAAGAGATCTAAAAAGCTAGAAGACTGATTATAAGAATCCATAAAAGCTAGAAAATTGAAGGAAATAGGAAAGAAAAAGGAAATAACAAAGGAGATTGCAAAAGAGAAAGGGGTGTTGTTCAGATTTTTAAAGGCAAGTTAAAAGTAGTTGAAGTTAATACCAATCACTTCACCATTTACGTTTCAACTACACCTTACATAAACTATTTCATAGTTTCATATTTTAACCACACCTAACAGATACGATTTCAAAGTTAATACCAATCAATGTCTACACCTAATTGATTACAGAAACGATTACATATCTAAAGTCCATTTCAAAGTTAATGTCAATCAATGCCAATCAATGTCTACACCTTTAACAACACCGCAACTAACACAAACCATAATACTAATGTCCATTTAATTCCAAACCTACTCCATATCTAACTTCTCTTAAAGGAAAAGTATACTAACCTCTTGGTTTCTGAAATGACATACGGATGCTTTCATGATGGTGAATCCGTTTTTGAGGCAAACTCAGACGAACCTGTTCCACAACCAACAAAGAAAGTTAGATTAAATGGAACTAAACCATGGACTATGAAGAGATAAACGAAATCAATAACCAAAAGAAAACATACAAAAATAGACGAACAAGAGCTTGGTGTGATCATGTCTACCTATATTCAGATACTACCAGAGAGCTTTAACCAATTTTATCACCTTGTTAAGACGAAAACGAGAAGAAATTAAGCATTTCGATTTTCCAGAAACAATCAACCCCACCATCGCTGACCTCTTACAAATCTGACGAAATCATTCACACATAGCTTAAGCATTTCGTTTCCAGCCTAATAGAGATTTTCTTTACCCAAATCTGTGATCATCACTTGTTATAACCAACCAACCCACTATGTTACTACGCCTACCCAAATCGAATCGATCTTTTCAACAGTCAAATGATGGTCTAATACAACTCTAAAAGACAACAGATGTTTGTACTTACAGTCTAATCTTGTTTCTTCTTCTTCTTCTTGTCTGAGTTTCATCCTTCCCTCGATCGATCGCTGCTTTCTCTTCAAGCCTTCTTCTCTTCTGATCTTCATCATACCTTCAGAACGAAATTTTGCGAGGCGAAGGAGAGAGAGAGGCGCCGGATTGATTCGAGCAAGGAGCCGAATTGATGAGATTCGAGAGAGGAGGCAGATTGATGAGATTCGAGAGAGGAGTCAGATTGATCGTTGCTATTCTCTTCAAGCTTTCTTCTCTTCTGATGAGATTTGAGAACGGAGGCGGAATGATCGAGATTGGAGGAGGCGGAATGATCAATAATGGAGGAGGAAGGCAAACAGATTTCGCGACGTGAAGGAGAGAGAGAGACATTATGGGGAGGTCGAATAGAAAACAGCCACGTTAGGGACTCCTACCAGTCCCACAATGCTTCATTTAAGACGTGGCTCCTCTTTTATTTGGCATTTTTCATTTTTTTTTCCATTATGTTTGACCTCCTTTTAAGACCCCCCATCCCCCTCCCCCCGATGGACTTGCTCTTATATATTCTTCTTTTTTTGTCAACTTTTCATTCATTTTAAAAGCCCAACAGGTTACAATTAACAGCACAAATTCCATTCAATACAATCCAAATATATATTTAAGCCCAAAAAAATCCAAATACAACATAAATTTGTTCTCCTATCGTAGGTGACACGCTAGCTCCGCGCGTTTAGTTATCTGAAGAGACATGATACATGTCGTGCAAAGACTTTGCATGCAGTAAACTCCTCTACGAGACTGGAACGCGCCGCCGTTGCGAATGAAAAATTCATGTCGCCGGCCAAACTTTGATTTACAGGAGCTACAACACCGGGCTCACTGATCTTTACTTGCGATTGCTTTCCACCCTAACTAAGGCTACCTGACCAGATGTGGTTCTGGATTATATGTTTTCAAATTCAAAACTTTTTTATTTTTATATTTTATATTTTTCATTTTTAATAATTATATCTATATTATTAAAATAGAAATACCAATTTCAAAATGTTCTTACATCATTAATTAAACTCCCTATTTTTTTACTTGTCTTTTTCAGTTGCATTTATGAAATATCCTAAAACGAATAAAACTGCCTAATTTATTATTTATCTTTTCAGTTACATTAATGAAATATGCTTAAATGAATTTAAACTTCCTATTTTATTGTTTGTCTTTTTCAGTTACCTTAATGAAATATACTTAATTAAATTTGGACATAATGTCATTTAATCAACCAAAAAAACTCATGAGTTATCCTTACGTGCATAATTTTAATAATGGAGATTTTAAAAAACGTGCACCATTAAAATGTTACCTAAAACATGCAGCACTAATATATAAGATGCATCAATAAAACTAGAATTTGACTCACACAATTGTACAAATATTATTTTCAGTTGATTAAATTTAAAAATAATTATTTATTCGAAAAATAATTAAGAATGACTATGTTTTTAAAAATTATATGGTATTATTTTCTCATAGCTCATTTGTCATTTGCTAAATTGTTAGAAAGAAAATTTTAGCATAATATAACTCAGTTGTCATTTGCTAAATTTATGGTTTTTATTTATATTTTTTATTATTTAATTATAATATTTTCATTTTATATCTGAAAGATAAATGAATTTTCTTTCAAACAATATTTTTGTAAATGTATTTTTTTAAAAAAATAATCAATTTAAATTGTTATTATCATTGAATATAATTATTTTTGACATAATTTGAGTTTTCGTTTACATCAAAACTTATCATATTTTAGGATAATTTTAATTTAAAATGTACTTTTCACATTTTTCAAAAAAAAATTCTAAAAATATTTTTTAAATATTTTGTTATAATTTTTTTTAAAAATATTGAGTTGCATTTCAAATAAAAAGGTAAAGATATTAAAAATATTCTAATTAAAATATGTAAAATTTAATATAGTTTTAAGGAAATGGTCAAAATAAAAAAAATTACACATAAAAAAATCATGATTTTTGTTAACTGGGCGGATCATTATTTATATGATATAGCACACGAAAGAAAAATTTCCGTTTTTGCAATTATCTAATTAACTCTATATACTCATTTTTATATGTTTTTTATATGATATCACACATTCGTAAAAAAATAGATAGTTTAAGATGCAAAAAAAAAATTTACTTAATGAATATACTGTGAACGAATATTACAAATAAATTATTTAATAAAATAAATAATTAAAAACTGAAAATTTATATCCGCGCTGGCGTGCGAGTCTGAGTCTAGTTTTATTTTAAAATAATTTAATTTCACCTTCAAAACCCTAGTCTTTAACTACAAACCATAGATCTATATAACTTTTTTTTTTCTTTTTGAACACCAGATCTATATTACTTATAGTATAAGCGTATATTTATTTTTTAATCAACCTCTTTTTTGGTGGAAAGACAACTAAAATGAGTTATCCTAGAATTGTTTCAAAGAATTAAGTATCCGTTTGCTAAAGGATTGATGGGTCGGATAGAGGAAAGTTCCAGCGATTGTTTATGTTTGGTCCGGACTTGTGTCGATTACTGTCTCGCTGTTATGGATAACGATTAGTCCTCCGGATGATGTTACAGGCGGTGGAGGAATTTCAAGTGTAATTTGGATAACGATCAGTCCTCTAGATTATGTGTCTTTTATTTTTTGTTAAGTATATTTTGTTTATGTAAATCTTATGGTGAAAAGCAGGGCTGGGCAAAAAATCCGGATTCGAAGAACCGAACCGGAACCAAAAAAGTAATACCGAACCCGAACCAAAATTGATTTTTATCCGACCGGCTTCAAAATTTTGATATCTAAAGAACCGAAAGCGAATGTGACCCGGACCAAAGTATCTCGGGTACCCGAATCTAACCGAAATATATTTATATACATAAATATATTACTTATTTTTAGATTTAATATATATTAAAAACATCCGAAATATATAAAATACTTTAAGTAGTCTGAAATACTTAAAAATATACATAAATAGTCAAAAATAAATGTCTAAAATATATTCAAAACACCAAAATACTTGAAATATCTATCTAAATATTCAAATCAAACCAATTTATATATTAATTTTAGGTATTTTGTCATATATTATACAAATTTATATGTAATATATTATTTTGTTTTATAGATTTTGAGAAATTTTAAACATATAATGAATATTCAAAATTTTAAAATAATTTAAATGGGTTATCCGAACCCGAAAGATCCAAAAGATCCGAACCAAAATTTAGAATTACTCAAATGGGGCTGAAATCTGTAAACTCAAAAACCCTAAACAGCCACCCCGAAACACCCATTTCCCTAATGAAAAGACCGACTATACTTCTTTTTAGCTTTCGATTTTTACTACTACAGAGAATTTAAATATACATCTCATTTCCCTCTGTTATACAAAAATCTGCAGATATAGCTAGTGTAAAGGGAATTATCTTTGTCTATAGAAGAGAACAATCTGCGTGGACAACACTCTCTTTGCTATTCTACTTCCCCATCATCTCAACGGATCATGAGACGAAGAGGATCATGGAGAAGCTTTTCTATCTTACAAAGCACAAAGACCTTAAAACTCAAGGCGAGTGGTGTCACCAGAGAATCTTGAAATTGTTAGATTGTTTTATTCTTCTGAGATCCAAATCATTGGCAATTGCTCTATATGTTTTCTCTGCTTCTCTGTTCAATCACAAACGAAAAGCCATATCGAATGCAAGAGAAACGTATATATGAGCTTCTCCACTCTCTGTGAAAGACTGAAGTATGTGTTATTTGTTATGGCAGAGAGAGACATCAATTTATCAACGCATACCAAGAAAAAATAAAGATAGACTTCATAAATTTTAGCTTTCTTACATTGTGGAAAAGGAAATAGAACAAAGCTCTGGGAAAAGATACAAAGAAAAAGTAATCCCGAGGAACTACTTCATGACAGGACAAACAAGAAGGATCCTAGCAGTTTCTGCAGTTATACAGACCAGTTATCTTGACGAGCCACTCCTGCTTGTATGAAGCAATGCAGTGTGCTATTGAAAATCCAAGAAACATTCCAGTTCAACACTTCTTCCTCTTCTTCTTCCTTTTCTTCCTCTGGTTGTTGCATTGGTGGTGCGTTACTCCCGAAACAACTTTGTTCGAGAGGAAGACCACAAAGACCTGCATTCCCTTCAAAGAAGGATTTAGCTTGACCAGTGATCTGTGTTCCTTGTGGTATTTCACCCTTGAGTTGGTTGTGAGCAACACTTATGTACGCCAGATACGAGAGTCTCTCCAGTCCTTTAGGAATAGTCCCTGAGAGTTGATTACCCGATAGATCTAGTGACTCAAGCTCTGAAACATTTGACAAAGACAAAGGAATATGGCCAGATACAAGAGGCTTATAGATTCAGGAATCTGTCCTTCGAGTCTGTTTCCAGAAAAATCGATGTGGCATATGAAGTGAGGACCTTTCCTTGCTCCATGAATAGACCTTTGTATTGAAGATCTATGGTATCTTCATAGTTGTAGTCAGGAATGCTGTTGTCTCCCATATACAAACCCCCCTCTTCATTCATCTGAAGTGATGATGCTTTCCAGTTCACAAAGTAATTTGGAGGCAAGCTTCTTGTAAAGTTGTTATACGATACTTCAAGTATGCGCAGCTCGGGAAACGCGAAAAGACCTTGACCAGAAGTAGATAGAGGACCGTAGAATCTGTTTGAACGGAGGGTAAGAGCTTGCAAATAAGGCAAAGCCTTGAGCCCAGTGTTCAAAAATACGGCTTATGCGGCCGCCGATACGGTCACTATACGCTATGCGGCTATGTAACGTACGAAATTCATCGTATACGGCATTATATGCGGTTTGTTAAAAAACGGGCGTACATACGGTTTACGCGGACGTTTATACGGTGGTGGCGTCTAGGCGTTAGACATTGTTTTGTTTGAAAAGATAAAGTTACGTAATTAAATGAAGTTGAATTAAAAAAAGTAAAAACTGAAAAACATAAAACTACGTAGTTTAGCTAAAGTTTTAAGTTGTTAACCCTAATTAGCAATTCACGTTCAATTCATTGTCTTCTAAAGTCTATACCACAGAGCCCTGCTAGGCTGCCACCTTCACTTTGCCTCTTTATCGCTTTCTTATCTACCAAAGGTTTTTGTTTTGATTTATGTTCTCTTCTTTTTTGTTTCTCTGCACATGTTTTTATTTTATTTTGAAGTTTGCAATAGTTCTAAAGTACGATCAGTTTTTCTTACTAGTTACTAAAGATATGTTTTTGACTTTTTTTCCAAAAACTGCAGAAAATCATTCAAGAGATTTTGCCATTTTGGTATGGCTGGATCATTTGCAAATTCAAATATGAACCAAACAAGAACATTGATATATTGCTGGCTGATGATGCTACTCATGCTCAAGAATGGCTTGTTGAAGGTGATGATGCAGAGCATGAATCAGCTATGGGTGTAGGAGCTGGTGATACAGAAGGAGCGGCAGATGATGATGATATGGCTGATATTAGAGAACTGCGTGATGAAGATTTTATTTCTGATGCTGAAGAGGAAGATTTTGCTGGTACTAATTTGGAATCAGATGAAGACCAAGTTCCAAACATGTACGGTGAAGAAGAATATGATAATTAAACTTTCAGTTGTTTTTTTTTCATTTTAGTTGTTCTTTTGATTTGAGGACGAGGATGTTTTCTACTTTATTTAGAACTATTAGCATCTTTTTAGATGTTGGTTATTTGATTTTTAAGAATTTAGTATTGAAAGCCTTTTCTTCTTTTAGTACTAATATTATTTTATTTCATATCAATCATTAATAATATATATCATTAATCATTAATATATATATATATATATATCCAGTCCGTTTAGGCCCCGTTTAGGCGTCCGCGTATACGGCTAGGCGCTAGGCGCTACGTCACCGCACAGAGAGCGCATAGCGTATTTTAGAACACTGCTTGAGCCAGAAAGGAAATGTGTCTTTGATTTTGTTGTTGTCCACACTTAGAAACTTTAGAATGGTGCAATTCAGAAGAGACCTCGAAGCTTCCCAATTAGTTGATTGAAACCAACATCAAGTGTCCGAAGCAAGGCACCATTATAACACATGTCTGGAAGACTTCCTTCCAAGTTGTTCTTCCGGAGATTCACAACAATGAGAGAGGTTTGAAAATTACTCAGACATGGAGGAATTGAACCGGTGAAGTTGTTGTAGGAGAGATCAAGAAGAGCAAGCATGGTTTGGTTGCAGATTGCAAGAGGTATGCTTCCAGTGAAACTATTGTTCCATGCCGATAAGACGGTGAGAGAGTGTGGTGGATTAGGAAATGGTCCTTTGAAATGGTTTAACGCCAAATCTAATATCTTCATCGATGAATTCACTAAAACTTCCCCGGAACCTTCAAACCCTGTGAAAGAATTGTTAACAAGATCTGCTATGCTCAAATGAGGAAGGCTACAGAACCACTCAGGGACTTTCCCTTTGATGTTATTGTTGGAAATGTACACACGTTCCAAACTGTTGGATTTCCCTCCTTAAGCCCAAAACTAATCAAATCATAATCAAGCCTTAGTCCAAGAAGAAGAAACATCTAGAGAAAAGTGGAGAAGTATAGAAGAAGAATTGTGTAGAAGAAGAGAGAAAGTTATGGAGTTAGATATTTTGAAATAAATAATAATTTAGAGAAATCTAGAACTTGTTGGAGTGTGCTCCTTCACTTGTATAAATAGGGGTGCTTAGCACCATTTGTAAACATCCAAGAATCAAGAAAACAAAGAGAGAAAACATTTGTAAGAGAGAGTTCTCAAAACAAAATCTTTGTAAACCTTTTCCTAAATATAAAGAGTCTTTTTCTTAAATCTTTTAGTTGTCTAATCCCATCTTCATCTCATCGATATTGGGTAATATTCCCAACAAGTGGTATCAGAGCCAGGTTCAAACATAACATCAAGACCCGTGAGATTCAAGATGGAGGCTACCGTTACCGTTGAAGGTGACATGTTCAAACTCACGACAGACAACTACTCTTATTGGAAACCGATGATGGAAGATCACCTTTATTGTAAGGATTTGCATGAACCCATCATCATGAAGGAGAAGCCGGAAGGAAAGGATGACAAAACATGGGAAATACTAAACCGAAAGGCGGTTGCTGTAATCCGTAAGTACATTGACCGATCTCTCTTTGAACATGTTTCTACCTACACAAATGCTTTTGAATTATGGACAAAACTTGAATCCATGATTCAAAAGAAAACACCTCGAAACAAAGCTCTTCTTGTTCGACGGTTGGTAAAGTTGGAGTACAAGGATGGCCAGAGCATGATGGAGCACTTGAACAATTTCAAGGGGATTGTAAATCAGCTTAACAAAGTTGATATGAAGGTTGAAGACGAAATGCAAGCCCTTTTACTCCTTAGTTCACTACCGGAGAGTTGGGACACACTAGTTGTCACTCTAAGCAATTCAGCACCGGAGGGAAAGCTTACCATGGACACCGTCACTGATAGCCTTCTAAACGAAGAAGTTCGCAGGAAGGAGCGAGGTTCGAGTTCTTATTCAGAAGCTAACATTGTTGATAGACGAGGTAGAGAAGAGACTCGTGGCCAAAACAGAAGCAGAGGACGAGACCAATCTCGAGGAAGATCTAAGTCACGTCCGAGAGTTACTTGCTATTACTGTGGCAAACCGGGTCACATGAAGTCGGAATGTCGGTTTCTCAAGAAAGACAAACAAGCCGGTAATATCAAACCAGACCGGTTCAATCCTACAAAGAAGCATGAAGACGAGACTACCACCATTGTGGAAGACCAGAGCGAAGAATTATATCTCGTTGGAGAATGTAATCTTAGCTCTGATGATAGCTCATGGATCGTTGATTCTGGTGCTTCTTTTCACGTCACCCCTCATGGAAGCTTCTTCACAACCTATCAAAGTGGTGACTTTGGTAATGTTCAAATGGGAAATCAAGGAAGAAGCAAAATCATTGGAAAGGGGGATGTTATTCTTACATCAAACACTGGATGTAAGATAGTTCTCAAGGATGTGAGACATGTTCCCGACATGCGACTCAATCTCATATCAACCGGAAAGCTCGATGATGTTGGCTTGGACAGTCATTTTGGTGGTGGCAAATGGAAGTTAACCAAAGGAAGTTTGATCATGGCTCGAGGAAGAAAAGAAGGCTCATTATACGTTACTCAAGCCAAGCTTTGCAAGGAAGAAGTAAACATTGCGAGTGATGACATGGATATATGGCACCGAAGACTTGGGCATATGAGTGAGAAAGGTTTAAATATACTTTCTCGCAAGAAACTTCTTCCTGATATGAAAGGTACGCATCTTTCACCATGTCATGATTGCTTAGCTGGAAAACAACATAGGGTCGCTTTCCAAAGATCGTTTACACCTATGAGAAGAAAGCATATTCTTGATCTTGTGCATACTGACGTATGCTCCATGTCTGAGAAATCCAATGGAGGGGCATCATATTTCGTCACCTTTATTGATGACCACTCAAGAAAAGTATGGGTATACCTTTTGAAGTCAAAAGATCAAGTTCTTGATGCTTTCAAGGAATTTGTAGCCCAAGCAGAGCGAAGTACGGGTCAAAAACTCAAGTGTGTTCGATCTGACAATGGTGGAGAGTACCGAGGTCCATTTGAAGCATTTTGCAAAGCTCATGGAATCAGGATGGAGAAGACACCACCAAAGACGCCACAACTGAATGGGCTAGCAGAAAGAATGAATCGAACGATTACAGAAAGAGTTCGGTGCATGCTCTCTCACGCTAAACTACCCAAGCCATTTTGGGGAGAAGCCATAAAAACTGCAGTGGACGTCATAAATCTTACACCATCATTTCCTTTGGAAGGCGATGTCCCGGAGGAAGTTTGGTCGGGTAAGAAGGTCTCTTACAACCATTTGAAGGTGTTCGGTTGCAGAGCATTCGTCCATATCCCTAAAGATGAACGATCCAAGCTAGACTCTAAGACTAAAGAGTGCATTTATCTTGGATCACCAAAAGACGAATTCGGCTATCGGCTTTGGGATCCGGTTAACAGAAAAGTTATCCGGAGCAGAGATGTTGTTTTCTTCGAAGATCAAACAATCGAAGACATCAACAATTCAAAGAGACCAAAGCTAAGGGTTGTAAGGAAAGAAGAAGCTCATAATCCCCAAGATCATGAACAAGCGATTGGAGATGGCGCTAATCCAGAAGAAGAGATTCCTATCATGGATCCAAATGGTGATGAAAGTGAAGAAGAAGATCAAGTGGAGCCTGATGAAGAACATGAACCAAGAAGGTCTGGAAGAGAGACAAGACCATCTGTAAGATATTATCGAGATGAGTATGTTAATCTTACAGATGAGGGGGAGCCTCAAAGCTATGAGGAGGCCATAGGAGACACTCATAGAGATGAGTGGGTTGAAGCTATGCAAGAAGAAATGCAATCCTTGCATGATAATCACACTTATGAGCTGATGAAGCTACCAAAAGGAAAGAGAGCCTTGAAGAACAAATGGGTGTACAGGTTGAAGTATGAAGAGAAAAGCTCAAATCCAAGATACAAAGCTCGATTGGTTGTGAAAGGATTCAACCAAAAGAAAGGCATAGATTTTGAAGAAATATTCTCTCCAGTGGTGAAGATGTCCTCTATCCGAGTGGTTCTTGGTCTAGCAGCGGTTCTAGACTTGGAGATTGAACAACTCGATGTCAAGACGGCCTTTCTACATGGTGAACTCGAGGAGGAGATCTATATGGAGCAACCTGAAGGATTCAAGGTTCCAGGAAAAGAAGACTTGGTGTGCCGATTAAAGAAGAGTCTTTACGGTCTCAAGCAAGCTCCAAGACAATGGTACAAGAAGTTTGACTCCTTCATGGTGGATCATAACTTCAAGAAAACCAAGAATGATCATTGCGTTTTCATAAAGAGGTACGAAAGCGGCGACTTTCTCATATTATTGCTCTATGTTGATGATATGTTAATTGTGGGTCAAGATCGCAACAAGATAGCCGCATTAAAGAAAGATTTGGGAAGGTGTTTTGCGATGAAAGATCTGGGGAAAGCGAGACAGATTCTTGGAATGAAGATCACTCGGGATAGGCCAAAGAAGCTTTTATGGTTGTCCCAAGAACGATATGTTGAAAGGGTATTGGAGAGATTCAACATGCACAAAGCAAAGCCGGTGAGCACTCCACTTGGTGGACATTTCAAGCTAAGTTCGAAGCAAAGTCCAACAAGTGAGAAAGAGAAAGAAGAAATGAAGACTACCCCATATGCATCAGCAGTAGGCAGTCTCATGTATGCTATGGTGTGCACCAGACCGGACATTGCCTATGCAGTAGGAGTTGTGAGTCGCTTTCTAGCGAATCCAGGAAAGGAGCATTGGAAAGCAGTTAAGTGGATCCTACGCTATCTACGAGGCACAACGAAGAAGTGTCTATGTTTTGGCAATGGAAAATTGGAGCTGAACGGTTACACCGATGCAGATTGGGCTGGTGATAAAGATTCAAGGAAATCAACATCAGGATTTGTGACTACCTTTGCAGGGGGAGCTGTTTCCTGGCAATCGAAATTACAAAAGTGTGTTGCCTTATCCACAACGGAAGCGGAGTACATCGCAGCAACGGAAGCATGCAAGGAGATGCTATGGATGAAGAACTTCTTGCTTGAGTTGAGAGTAAAGCAAGACAAGTACAACATGCTATGTGACAACCAAAGTGCTATTCACTTAGCAAAGAATCCAACGTTTCACTCTCGCTCAAAGCACATTGATATCCGACATCACTGGATCCGAGAAGTTCTGGAAGAGAAGCTCATACATCTCACAAAGGTACACACCGACGAAAATTGGTCAGACTTTATGACCAAAGTATTACCGATCAAGAAGTTTGAAGATTGCTGCAAAGGCACAGGCATGGCGACTGTTTCGGGCTAAATCGGGAAGGGGGAGATTTGTTGGATTTCCCTCCTTAAGCCCAAAACTAATCAAATCATAATCAAGCCTTAGTCCAAGAAGAAGAAACATCTAGAGAAAAGTGGAGAAGTATAGAAGAAGAATTGTGTAGAAGAAGAGAGAAAGTTATGGAGTTAGATATTTTGAAATAAATAATAATTTAGAGAAATCTAGAACTTGTTGGAGTGTGCTCCTTCACTTGTATAAATAGGGGTGCTTAGCACCATTTGTAAACATCCAAGAATCAAGAAAACAAAGAGAGAAAACATTTGTAAGAGAGAGTTCTCAAAACAAAATCTTTGTAAACCTTTTCCTAAATATAAAGAGTCTTTTTCTTAAATCTTTTAGTTGTCTAATCCCATCTTCATCTCATCGATATTGGGTAATATTCCCAACACAAACTATGAAGGCCTTTTAAGAAGTTTGGGAACTGACTGATGCCGCAGCTGGATAAAACCAGTACTTCCAAGCTCAATGGGAGGTCTGAATTTGAACTGAAACTAGTTGGTGATACACTATTACCAGAAAGATCAAGGAGTAATAAAGAACGGAGAGAGGAGAAAAAGTTTAAGTCAATTGGGTAGCTTATGTTTAGGAAAGAAAGGTCAAGCTGCTGAAGGTTGATGAGCTTTGAGATAGGCTCTAGGCTACCAGTGAGCTCTCTATGTTGAAGAACCAGAAACTTTAGCCGACTTAGGTAACCAAAAGAGGAAGGAAGATGACCATGGAGGCCATTGTTGGAAAGAGACAAGAACTCCAATCTGTTGAGATTGCCAAATTCAGAAGGAATTGAAGAGGAAACTAAGTTGTTGTCAGCGAGATTAAGGTAAATAAGGTTATGAAACTCGAATAGGCCACTGCTAGGATTCAGAGTTCCAGAAAAGTGGTTAGAGTAAAGGTCTAAAAAGGAGAGTTTACTCAGATTCCGAACAAGATCGAAACTACCCGTGAGCTCGTTATTGGAAAGGTCTTAATAGGAAAGCTGGCTCAAGTTACTAAATGAGGAAGGAACCTGACCTATAAAGCCATTTGAGGAAAGATACAGCACCTCTAATCTGCTAAGATTGCTGAATCCAGAAGGGAGTGAAGAAGACGTGAAGTTGTTGCCAGACAGATCGAGGCGACGAAGATGATGCAGCTCGAAAAGGCAACTGTTGGGTTTGAGAATTCCAGTTAAGCAAGCCACTTGGGAGTTTTAGCTTCGTGACAGCACCGGTCGTGTTGTCGCACATGACCCCGTGAAAGTAGTCGCTGTTGTTGCAACCGCGGGATTCAAACTCGTTCTTGAACTGCACGAGAGCTCGGATCTGGTCTGGACGACAAGCAGGACGTCCGACAACAAGAGCATTTATCATCAAGATGCTAGAAGCAAAGACACAACGAAGAGAAAATGCAAACGTAAACATGACATGGCCATCATGAAAGCTTTCACAAGGAACAATGTTTTCTTTTACGATGCGTCAATTATATACTACTTGTCCAGCGAAGACTTGCAGCTGATAACAAGTCTTGGTAGTGGGGATTGGAGACAAATATGTTTAAGAGCCAACCAAGTCAAAGAAGTAAAGTTTTCAACGTTTACACCTTACGTCGCATACCGAAGCTTCATCGGACGTCCGCTTCCCGCGAACCGCAAGTTTTCAACCTTATGGAATCTCGCTTCCAAAACGCTTTTAAAATATTCTCTTTAAAAATGCGTTGGAAGCTTACGATTCCGTTTTGGAAACACGCTTCCGTTCTTTAAAAAAAACACATTATCTTATATCAATAAAAATATAAAATTATAATTTTTAATTAATATAAAATCCAATTTTTAATAGTATTGAATAGATATAATTGAAATATACAAATATTAAAATTAATAATATAAATTATCTTTATGCATTGAGGTTTTTATTAAAGATAAATCATATATTCAAATAAATTATGTCAGTTAATTATAAAATATCAAAACTATTATAAATGAATAAATGCTTTATTATAAATTTAAATCACATAATTTTTAGTTCTAGATTTTTTTTAAAATCTTATATATGTATATATGGATACGCTTCCAACACGTACCTGCTTCCTAATTTTTTAAGAAATCTCGTTTCTGCGCTTACATACGCTTTCGCTTCCACGTACCCGTTTCCGTTTCCATGTAATATAGGTTTATACGCAAAAGCGTAACACTGAGAGAAATGGCATTAGTTAGGGCTGGGCATTTTATCCATTAAATTTGATTTGATTCGTTATTCGTTTTGATTCGATCCGAAAATTCTGGATATCCTTAAACTTTCGAAGCAAAGCAAAAACTAAAAATCAGTATCTATTAAAATCGAAGCAAATCATTAATAATAAAATTTTGGACAGTGAATATCCGCTCCGATCCGGCAATATATAAATACATGTATATTTTGATATATTTAAAGATTTAAATGTATAAGTTTATATACTTATTATTCTAATATATGATTTGACAAATTCTATTCACATTATTACTTATATAAAAGTATTACGTAAAACAGAACAGAAAAAATTATGACAAATATAACTTTTTTTTAAGTTTTGTGTTTTATAATTGTTAACTAAGTTTAAAATTTACAAAATACGTAGTAGTTTCACTACTTCTTTTAATTTTTGTTTTATATATCATGAAAAAAATAAAATAAAAATAAATTTGTATAGAATTTTTAAGATTATTTGTATTGATCAAAGCGGATAAGATATTCATAAGTATTCGTAAATATCCGCAAATATCTATTTATTTTGCGGATATCCGCTTTCTGGATATTAGCGGATATCTGTATTTTTCCGAAGCAAAGCAAATAAAAAAATTAGATATCCGTAACATACAAAGTAAATCACAAATACCTTAAAAATGTGGATATCTGATCCGTGTTCAGTCCTAGCATTACTGGGATAATGAATTGGACAAGACTTGGTCAAAATTCTCAAAGTGAGTCGTTTAGTCCCTTTTTAATAGTGCCTTACAAAGATAATAAAGTGACATTAATTTTTATTTGATTGTAGAAAACTCAGAAAAGAGTCTTTTGGAATTTCACACATTCTTTTTTTGAGTGGAAACGTTTTTAATTCTCTATTGAATTCTCGGGCAATTTGGTTGTCCCCTGCTCTCATGACCCCAAGTAAAAGTTAAAATAAAATAACAATAGAAGGTTTTGATAACGATATGAAGTTTACGTAATAGTTTTCGAACGGTTTTTAGCATTAGGAGTTGGAGGAAATTACGTGGAAGAGGCGAAGAGCTAGTCTGATCATGAAGTGAAATCCACGTTGATGTTGACATCTCTTACGTAAACTGTAGGTAAGATGATTACAAAAAAAAACTTTAGGTAAGATTCACATCAGTTTCAACCATTCCACACGTTTTCATTCATGGAAGAGGAAAACACTCTGTTCTCCAATTTTTTTTTTGAACACTGATTTAAATTAATTCGAAAGAGTTAGAACATGTCCATCGGCGGTACTTGCCGCAGGGTTCCAAAGAATAGGGAAAAATAAATAAATGAAAAAGGAGAAAAAAAGGAAAGGACCTGAGCTTATTATGGGATTTCAGGAAATGGTAAGGAACCCTACGTGGCAGTGTTTCATTGGATGTCAAGATTGTGTCTCTCTCCTTTGTTCCGCTGTGAAACTTTACGAGCTCGAGCTCCGACTCCCCTTCTTCTTCGTATCAAGCTTCTCCATAGCCGCTACAGCACTTCGTCATCAATCTGAGCTTCTCCGGCGATAGCATCAAGTCCTCTGGTCGTAACTGTGTTCACCATTCCAAGCCGCCGCATCTCCCCGCGATTCCCTATCTCTGTTCAGCTCTAAACCGCGACAAAGCTTTCTCCATGGCGTCAATCCTCCACTGTCGTCGGAATCAACGAGCTTCCGCCTCTTCAAGCCACCGTCCCCGTTACACCGCGACAGTAGCTCGCCTTCGTCGTCGAGCTCGAGCTTCGCCGTCGTCGTCTTGCTCGCAGTCTCACCTCCACCTAGGATCTTCTTCATCCTCGTCGCGAATCTCTCACCGCTCGCGAAAAAACCAAAGCTCTTCTCTTTCGAACACTCCGTCTCCTCTTCTCTCTCCACGACTCCGTCGTCTCCTTCGCTGAATTGCTCATCCATTTCGTTCATCTCTCGTATCTTCGAATCCTAAAGGTTAGACCTTTCTCAATCAATCTCATATCATTTCCGTCTGTTATGTATCATTCGTCTGTTCTTCATTGATTGATTCCAATTCTCTGTTTTTGTATTACACCATTGATTAGCTTACTGAGCTCGAACTAGGGTTGTCCATTTGTATCCCTTCTGCGTGTTTCAGAATCAAAAAAGTTCACATTTTATTTATGTTTTTGATTGATCTTGTGTAGCTACTAGAATCGCAGGAAGGAGTCATGGATCCAGCTGAAATGAGGTACTTGGAAGAAGAGGACGATCAAAGGCAGCGTCACTGGTTTCGCCGCCGGGACTATCTACGGAACCATTCTGGCCACGTGGAAAGACGTTCCGAGAGTGGAGAGAAACGTGTTTCTCCCAGGACTCATCAGAACGCTGAAGATGATGGGAACACATGGGCTCACTTTCGCAGCTATTGGAGGTGTTTACATTGGTGTTGAACAGGTGGTTCAGAGTTATAGGGGAAAGAGAGATTTTTTCAATGGTGCTATTGGTGGTTTTGTTGCTGGAGCTTCTGTGCTTGGCTATAGAGGTACTTGCTCTTTACTTATGGTTACTTAGAATATGTATTTTAAACCAATGTCTACATGATTCTCTTCAAGTTGTTTTGGAACGGATATGGTTTTAGGGAAGAAGACCAATGTCTACATGATTCTCTTCAAGTTGTTTTAGCAAATCTATATGATATATCATTAGTTCCAAGACTTTGTTGATATTGGAGTGTCTAAATACTCTCAAAGATATCATTTATGTAAAGATTGAAGTATTACAGCCTTTTGGCATTGAAAGTACATAGCTTTGAGTGATTAGATTCTACAGAGTCATGCATTCTTTTTATTGCAAAATCTCCATTGTAACCTAGTTTTATTTTGGTGAATTTGTTTTTTTTTTCGTCACAGCAAGGAGCATCCCTACAGCGATAGCTGCAGGTGCAACTCTAGCGGTTACCTCTGCTTTGATTGACTCTGGAGGTCAGACCACAAGAGTAGACAACGGCAGAGAGTATTATCCTTACACCCCCGTCGACAAAACAGCTCAAGCTCAAGCTGATGCCTGATTTCTCTTTCTTTTTTTTTTTGGTGACCAAAGTTAATAAAAGCTCTGCACTTGTGATCATCTCTCCATCATCTCATCTATTTTGATAACTTAATCTGGGAGATGTGAAATCGTAAAACTCTTTTGTTATTGTTTCCTCCTGTTTCTATCGAGAGTGACTTGCATCTTGTACTTGAATGTTGAATGTAAGAAACGTTACAGTTCTAAGTATCGGAATGAAATGTGTTTGCTTCTGTTAAACTATGAATGTTCAATGGATTGAATATGGCTAAGCACACTAGGAAACAAACAGACGAAGTAGAATTTGGAGATCTACATGTAAATGCCTTCAAATCTCGGCAATATGATGAGCATTCGGAATCGAGTTCGAGATAGAACAATACATCAACAATTGAATGCGGATTTGGTTGAGAATATATGACAAAAATTTGGAATAAATCAAGGTTTCAACTAATCGGTTTTTCTCGTTTACGATTTGTATTTGTATTTTTAATATGCTTTTATGTCATTTTTAATAAAAATTTTATGTTTTCTTTTCTTTCAAATCATTCAACTTAATTTTTTTTTTTAATTTAATTTTTAAGAACCTCAATGGAGGATGAAAAAATTAAATAGATTGACAAGGGTTCTAAAGTTGTCAAATCACAAAATTAACTCTTAATTTAATCTTAAGAATCCATTAGGGTCACTAATTGATGGAAGTGGTCTTAGTTGGGAACATTCACAGCACCATCAACCCGCCAACAGACCAGACGCAATCAATGCATCTTTGGCTAACAAATCAGCATCGGTGTTCATCTCACTCTGTTCTCCAATTAAATAAATCACAATTGTTCGGGAGTTCAATTAGGCCCAACATTGCTAGAGTTCAATCCCTTTTATTGGCCATTTTCAATCTTTTTTTTAATAATAAATCTTGTAGTCTGAGCTTTTTAAGTATCCAAAAAAATAAAAATGTGTATATGGAGAACAAAATAAAATGGTTTTGAGAGGAAAGACATAAACGGAAGCAAACGATCTGAAGTAATTCTTTGTTGTTGTTTAGGTATTTTGCAACAAGGAATCAGAGCAATTATATCTTCTTCTTTTTTGTCAACTTTTCATTCATTTTAAAAGCCCAACAGCACAAATTCCATTCAATACAACCCAAATATATATCTAAGCCCAAGAAAATCCAAATACAACATAGATTTGTCCTCCTATCGTAGGTGACACACTAGCTCCACGAGTTCAGTTATCCGAAGAGACATGATTAATAATTATGTTTTATTTTCAACGAATTTAATTTCACATTCAAAACCCTAGTCCTTGACTATAAACCTTAGATCTATATTACTATACTTTAACTATACGCGTATATTTATTTTTTAATCAAACCTCTTTTTTGGTGGAAAGACGACTAAAAATGAGTTATCCTAGAATTTTTTTCAAAGAATTATGTATCCGTTTGCTAAAGGATTGATGGGTCGGATAGAGGAACGTTCCAGCGATTGTTTATGTTTGGTCCGGACTTGTGTTGATTTACTGTCTCGAACGATTAGTCCTCCAGATGATGTTACAGGCGGTGGAGGAATCTCAGTGTAATTTGGATAACGATCAGTCCTCTAGATCATGTCTTTTATTTTTTTGTAAAGTATATTTTGTTTATGTAAATCTTATGTTGAAAAGTAGGCCAGGCAAAAATTCTGGATTCGAAGAACCGAACCGGTATCGAAAAAGTAGTACCGAACCGGAACCAAAATTGATTAAATATTCCAACGGGTTTAAAATTTTAGTATCTAAAGAACCGAATTCGACCCGAACCAAAGTATCTCGATATATTACTTATCTTTAGATTTAATACATGTTAAAAACATCTGAAATATATTAGATACTTTTAATTTGTCTAAAATACTTGAAAATATACATAAATAGTCAAAATTAAATGTCTAAAATCGTTAAAATATATTCAAAACACCAAAATACTTGAAATATCTATTGATTTTCTATCTAAATATTCAAATCAAACCAATTAATATGTTCATTTTAGGTATTTTGACATATATTATACAAATTTATATATAATATTTATTTTGTTTTATAGATTTGGAGAAATTTTAAGCATATAATGAATATTCAAAATTTAAAAATAATTTAAATGGGTTATCCGAACCCGAACCGAACCTGCAAAGATCCAAACCGAATCCGAATCGAAATTTAGAAATACCCGAATGAGGCATCTTTAAACTCAAAAACCGAAACCCGAATAGATCCGAACCAAATCCGAATGGGTAGCCGAACCTCCACCCTTATTGAAAAGACCGACTATACGTCTTTTTGGCTTTGGATTTTTACTACTACAGAGAATTTAAACATACATCTCATTTCCCGCTGTTATACAAAAATCTGCAGATGTAGCTAGTGCAAAGGGAATTATCTTTGTCTATAGAAGAGAACAATCTGCGTGGACAACACTCTTTGCTATTCTACTTCCCCATCATCTCAACGGCTCATGAGACGAAGAGGATCATGGAGAAGCTTTTCTATCTTACAAAGCACAAAGACCTTAAAACTCAAGGCGAGTGGTGTCACCAGAGAATCTTGAAATTGTTAGATTGTTTTATTCTTCTGAGATCCAAATCATTGGCAATTGCTCTATATGTTTTCTCTGCTTCTCTGTTCAATCACAAACGAAAAGCCATATCGAATGCAAGAGAAACGTATATATGAGCTTCTCCACTCTCTGTGAAAGACTGAAGTATGTGTTATTTGTTATGGCAGAGAGAGACATCAATTTATCAACGCATACCAAGAAAAAATAAAGATAGACTTCATAAATTTTAGCTTTCTTACATTGTGGAAAAGGAAATAGAACAAAGCTCTGGGAAAAGATACAAAGAAAAAGTAATCCCGAGGAACTACTTCATGACAGGACAAACAAGAAGGATCCTAGCAGTTTCTGCAGTTATACAGACCAGTTATCTTGACGAGCCACTCCTGCTTGTATGAAGCAATGCAGTGTGCTATTGAAAATCCAAGAAACATTCCAGTTCAACACTTCTTCCTCTTCTTCTTCCTTTTCTTCCTCTGGTTGTTGCATTGGTGGTGCGTTACTCCCGAAACAACTTTGTTCGAGAGGAAGACCACAAAGACCTGCATTCCCTTCAAAGAAGGATTTAGCTTGACCAGTGATCTGTGTTCCTTGTGGTATTTCACCCTTGAGTTGGTTGTGAGCAACACTTATGTACGCCAGATACGAGAGTCTCTCCAGTCCTTTAGGAATAGTCCCTGAGAGTTGATTACCCGATAGATCTAGTGACTCAAGCTCTGAAACATTTGACAAAGACAAAGGAATATGGCCAGATACAAGAGGCTTATAGATTCAGGAATCTGTCCTTCGAGTCTGTTTCCAGAAAAATCGATGTGGCATATGAAGTGAGGACCTTTCCTTGCTCCATGAATAGACCTTTGTATTGAAGATCTATGGTATCTTCATAGTTGTAGTCAGGAATGCTGTTGTCTCCCATATACAAACCCCCCTCTTCATTCATCTGAAGTGATGATGCTTTCCAGTTCACAAAGTAATTTGGAGGCAAGCTTCTTGTAAAGTTGTTATACGATACTTCAAGTATGCGCAGCTCGGGAAACGCGAAAAGACCTTGACCAGAAGTAGATAGAGGACAATCTGTTTGAACGGAGGGTAAGAGCTTGCAAATAAGGCAAAGCCTTGAGCCAGAAAGGAAATGTGTCTTTGATTTTGTTGTTGTCCACACTTAGAAACTTTAGAATGGTGCAATTCAGAAGAGACCTCGAAGCTTCCCAATTAGTTGATTGAAACCAACATCAAGTGTCCGAAGCAAGGCACCATTATAACACATGTCTGGAAGACTTCCTTCCAAGTTGTTCTTCCGGAGATTCACAACAATGAGAGAGGTTTGAAAATTACTCAGACATGGAGGAATTGAACCGGTGAAGTTGTTGTAGGAGAGATCAAGAAGAGCAAGCATGGTTTGGTTGCAGATTGCAAGAGGTATGCTTCCAGTGAAACTATTGTTCCATGCCGATAAGACGGTGAGAGAGTGTGGTGGATTAGGAAATGGTCCTTTGAAATGGTTTAACGCCAAATCTAATATCTTCATCGATGAATTCACTAAAACTTCCCCGGAACCTTCAAACCCTGTGAAAGAATTGTTAACAAGATCTGCTATGCTCAAATGAGGAAGGCTACAGAACCACTCAGGGACTTTCCCTTTGATGTTATTGTTGGAAATGTACACACGTTCCAAACTATGAAGGCCTTTTAAGAAGTTTGGGAACTGACTGATGCCGCAGCTGGATAAAACCAGTACTTCCAAGCTCAATGGGAGGTCTGAATTTGAACTGAAACTAGTTGGTGATACACTATTACCAGAAAGATCAAGGAGTAATAAAGAACGGAGAGAGGAGAAAAAGTTTAAGTCAATTGGGTAGCTTATGTTTAGGAAAGAAAGGTCAAGCTGCTGAAGGTTGATGAGCTTTGAGATAGGCTCTAGGCTACCAGTGAGCTCTCTATGTTGAAGAACCAGAAACTTTAGCCGACTTAGGTAACCAAAAGAGGAAGGAAGATGACCATGGAGGCCATTGTTGGAAAGAGACAAGAACTCCAATCTGTTGAGATTGCCAAATTCAGAAGGAATTGAAGAGGAAACTAAGTTGTTGTCAGCGAGATTAAGGTAAATAAGGTTATGAAACTCGAATAGGCCACTGCTAGGATTCAGAGTTCCAGAAAAGTGGTTAGAGTAAAGGTCTAAAAAGGAGAGTTTACTCAGATTCCGAACAAGATCGAAACTACCCGTGAGCTCGTTATTGGAAAGGTCTTAATAGGAAAGCTGGCTCAAGTTACTAAATGAGGAAGGAACCTGACCTATAAAGCCATTTGAGGAAAGATACAGCACCTCTAATCTGCTAAGATTGCTGAATCCAGAAGGGAGTGAAGAAGACGTGAAGTTGTTGCCAGACAGATCGAGGCGACGAAGATGATGCAGCTCGAAAAGGCAACTGTTGGGTTTGAGAATTCCAGTTAAGCAAGCCACTTGGGAGTTTTAGCTTCGTGACAGCACCGGTCGTGTTGTCGCACATGACCCCGTGAAAGTAGTCGCTGTTGTTGCAACCGCGGGATTCAAACTCGTTCTTGAACTGCACGAGAGCTCGGATCTGGTCTGGACGACAAGCAGGACGTCCGACAACAAGAGCATTTATCATCAAGATGCTAGAAGCAAAGACACAACGAAGAGAAAATGCAAACGTAAACATGACATGGCCATCATGAAAGCTTTCACAAGGAACAATGTTTTCTTTTACGATGCGTCAATTATATACTACTTGTCCAGCGAAGACTTGCAGCTGATAACAAGTCTTGGTAGTGGGGATTGGAGACAAATATGTTTAAGAGCCAACCAAGTCAAAGAAGTAAAGTTTTCAACGTTTACACCTTACGTCGCATACCGAAGCTTCATCGGACGTCCGCTTCCCGCGAACCGCAAGTTTTCAACCTTATGGAATCTCGCTTCCAAAACGCTTTTAAAATATTCTCTTTAAAAATGCGTTGGAAGCTTACGATTCCGTTTTGGAAACACGCTTCCGTTCTTTAAAAAAAACACATTATCTTATATCAATAAAAATATAAAATTATAATTTTTAATTAATATAAAATCCAATTTTTAATAGTATTGAATAGATATAATTGAAATATACAAATATTAAAATTAATAATATAAATTATCTTTATGCATTGAGGTTTTTATTAAAGATAAATCATATATTCAAATAAATTATGTCAGTTAATTATAAAATATCAAAACTATTATAAATGAATAAATGCTTTATTATAAATTTAAATCACATAATTTTTAGTTCTAGATTTTTTTTAAAATCTTATATATGTATATATGGATACGCTTCCAACACGTACCTGCTTCCTAATTTTTTAAGAAATCTCGTTTATGCGCTTACATACGCTTTCGCTTCCACGTACCCGTTTCCGTTTCCATGTAATATAGGTTTATACGCAAAAGCGTAACACTGAGAGAAATGACATTAGTTAGGGCTGGGCATTTTATCCATTAAATTTGATTTGATTCTTTATTCGTTTTGATTCGATCCGAAAATTCTGGATATCCTTAAACTTTCGAAGCAAAGCAAAAACTAAAAATCAGTATCTATTAAAATCGAAGCAAATCATTAATAATAAAATTTTGGACAGTGAATATCCGCTCCGATCCGGCAATATATAAATACATGTATATTTTGATATATTTAAAGATTTAAATGTATAAGTTTATATACTTATTATTCTAATATATGATTTGACAAATTCTATTCACATTATTACTTATATAAAAGTATTACGTAAAACAGAACAGAAAAAATTATGACAAATATAACTTTTTTTTAAGTTTTGTGTTTTATAATTGTTAACTAAGTTTAAAATTTACAAAATACGTAGTAGTTTCACTACTTCTTTTAATTTTTGTTTTATATATCATGAAAAAAATAAAATAAAAATAAATTTGTATAGAATTTTTAAGATTATTTGTATTGATCAAAGCGGATAAGATATTCATAAGTATTCGTAAATATCCGCAAATATCTATTTATTTTGCGGATATCCGCTTTCTGGATATTAGCGGATATCTGTATTTTTCCGAAGCAAAGCAAATAAAAAAATTAGATATCCGTAACATACAAAGTAAATCACAAATACCTTAAAAATGTGGATATCTGATCCGTGTTCAGTCCTAGCATTACTGGGATAATGAATTGGACAAGACTTGGTCAAAATTCTCAAAGTGAGTCGTTTAGTCCCTTTTTAATAGTGCCTTACAAAGATAATAAAGTGACATTAATTTTTATTTGATTGTAGAAAACTCAGAAAAGAGTCTTTTGGAATTTCACACATTCTTTTTTTGAGTGGAAACGTTTTTAATTCTCTATTGAATTCTCGGGCAATTTGGTTGTCCCCTGCTCTCATGACCCCAAGTAAAAGTTAAAATAAAATAACAATAGAAGGTTTTGATAACGATATGAAGTTTACGTAATAGTTTTCGAACGGTTTTTAGCATTAGGAGTTGGAGGAAATTACGTGGAAGAGGCGAAGAGCTAGTCTGATCATGAAGTGAAATCCACGTTGATGTTGACATCTCTTACGTAAACTGTAGGTAAGATGATTACAAAAAAAAACTTTAGGTAAGATTCACATCAGTTTCAACCATTCCACACGTTTTCATTCATGGAAGAGGAAAACACTCTGTTCTCCAATTTTTTTTTTGAACACTGATTTAAATTAATTCGAAAGAGTTAGAACATGTCCATCGGCGGTACTTGCCGCAGGGTTCCAAAGAATAGGGAAAAATAAATAAATGAAAAAGGAGAAAAAAAGGAAAGGACCTGAGCTTATTATGGGATTTCAGGAAATGGTAAGGAACCCTACGTGGCAGTGTTTCATTGGATGTCAAGATTGTGTCTCTCTCCTTTGTTCCGCTGTGAAACTTTACGAGCTCGAGCTCCGACTCCCCTTCTTCTTCGTATCAAGCTTCTCCATAGCCGCTACAGCACTTCGTCATCAATCTGAGCTTCTCCGGCGATAGCATCAAGTCCTCTGGTCGTAACTGTGTTCACCATTCCAAGCCGCCGCATCTCCCCGCGATTCCCTATCTCTGTTCAGCTCTAAACCGCGACAAAGCTTTCTCCATGGCGTCAATCCTCCACTGTCGTCGGAATCAACGAGCTTCCGCCTCTTCAAGCCACCGTCCCCGTTACACCGCGACAGTAGCTCGCCTTCGTCGTCGAGCTCGAGCTTCGCCGTCGTCGTCTTGCTCGCAGTCTCACCTCCACCTAGGATCTTCTTCATCCTCGTCGCGAATCTCTCACCGCTCGCGAAAAAACCAAAGCTCTTCTCTTTCGAACACTCCGTCTCCTCTTCTCTCTCCACGACTCCGTCGTCTCCTTCGCTGAATTGCTCATCCATTTCGTTCATCTCTCGTATCTTCGAATCCTAAAGGTTAGACCTTTCTCAATCAATCTCATATCATTTCCGTCTGTTATGTATCATTCGTCTGTTCTTCATTGATTGATTCCAATTCTCTGTTTTTGTATTACACCATTGATTAGCTTACTGAGCTCGAACTAGGGTTGTCCATTTGTATCCCTTCTGCGTGTTTCAGAATCAAAAAAGTTCACATTTTATTTATGTTTTTGATTGATCTTGTGTAGCTACTAGAATCGCAGGAAGGAGTCATGGATCCAGCTGAAATGAGGTACTTGGAAGAAGAGGACGATCAAAGGCAGCGTCACTGGTTTCGCCGCCGGGACTATCTACGGAACCATTCTGGCCACGTGGAAAGACGTTCCGAGAGTGGAGAGAAACGTGTTTCTCCCAGGACTCATCAGAACGCTGAAGATGATGGGAACACATGGGCTCACTTTCGCAGCTATTGGAGGTGTTTACATTGGTGTTGAACAGGTGGTTCAGAGTTATAGGGGAAAGAGAGATTTTTTCAATGGTGCTATTGGTGGTTTTGTTGCTGGAGCTTCTGTGCTTGGCTATAGAGGTACTTGCTCTTTACTTATGGTTACTTAGAATATGTATTTTAAACCAATGTCTACATGATTCTCTTCAAGTTGTTTTGGAACGGATATGGTTTTAGGGAAGAAGACCAATGTCTACATGATTCTCTTCAAGTTGTTTTAGCAAATCTATATGATATATCATTAGTTCCAAGACTTTGTTGATATTGGAGTGTCTAAATACTCTCAAAGATATCATTTATGTAAAGATTGAAGTATTACAGCCTTTTGGCATTGAAAGTACATAGCTTTGAGTGATTAGATTCTACAGAGTCATGCATTCTTTTTATTGCAAAATCTCCATTGTAACCTAGTTTTATTTTGGTGAATTTGTTTTTTTTTTCGTCACAGCAAGGAGCATCCCTACAGCGATAGCTGCAGGTGCAACTCTAGCGGTTACCTCTGCTTTGATTGACTCTGGAGGTCAGACCACAAGAGTAGACAACGGCAGAGAGTATTATCCTTACACCCCCGTCGACAAAACAGCTCAAGCTCAAGCTGATGCCTGATTTCTCTTTCTTTTTTTTTTTGGTGACCAAAGTTAATAAAAGCTCTGCACTTGTGATCATCTCTCCATCATCTCATCTATTTTGATAACTTAATCTGGGAGATGTGAAATCGTAAAACTCTTTTGTTATTGTTTCCTCCTGTTTCTATCGAGAGTGACTTGCATCTTGTACTTGAATGTTGAATGTAAGAAACGTTACAGTTCTAAGTATCGGAATGAAATGTGTTTGCTTCTGTTAAACTATGAATGTTCAATGGATTGAATATGGCTAAGCACACTAGGAAACAAACAGACGAAGTAGAATTTGGAGATCTACATGTAAATGCCTTCAAATCTCGGCAATATGATGAGCATTCGGAATCGAGTTCGAGATAGAACAATACATCAACAATTGAATGCGGATTTGGTTGAGAATATATGACAAAAATTTGGAATAAATCAAGGTTTCAACTAATCGGTTTTTCTCGTTTACGATTTGTATTTGTATTTTTAATATGCTTTTATGTCATTTTTAATAAAAATTTTATGTTTTCTTTTCTTTCAAATCATTCAACTTAATTTTTTTTTTAATTTAATTTTTAAGAACCTCAATGGAGGATGAAAAAATTAAATAGATTGACAAGGGTTCTAAAGTTGTCAAATCACAAAATTAACTCTTAATTTAATCTTAAGAATCCATTAGGGTCACTAATTGATGGAAGTGGTCTTAGTTGGGAACATTCACAGCACCATCAACCCGCCAACAGACCAGACGCAATCAATGCATCTTTGGCTAACAAATCAGCATCGGTGTTCATCTCACTCTGTTCTCCAATTAAATAAATCACAATTGTTCGGGAGTTCAATTAGGCCCAACATTGCTAGAGTTCAATCCCTTTTATTGGCCATTTTCAATCTTTTTTTTAATAATAAATCTTGTAGTCTGAGCTTTTTAAGTATCCAAAAAAATAAAAATGTGTATATGGAGAACAAAATAAAATGGTTTTGAGAGGAAAGACATAAACGGAAGCAAACGATCTGAAGTAATTCTTTGTTGTTGTTTAGGTATTTTGCAACAAGGAATCAGAGCAATTATATCTTCTTCTTTTTTGTCAACTTTTCATTCATTTTAAAAGCCCAACAGCACAAATTCCATTCAATACAACCCAAATATATATCTAAGCCCAAGAAAATCCAAATACAACATAGATTTGTCCTCCTATCGTAGGTGACACACTAGCTCCACGAGTTCAGTTATCCGAAGAGACATGATTAATAATTATGTTTTATTTTCAACGAATTTAATTTCACATTCAAAACCCTAGTCCTTGACTATAAACCTTAGATCTATATTACTATACTTTAACTATACGCGTATATTTATTTTTTAATCAAACCTCTTTTTTGGTGGAAAGACGACTAAAAATGAGTTATCCTAGAATTTTTTTCAAAGAATTATGTATCCGTTTGCTAAAGGATTGATGGGTCGGATAGAGGAACGTTCCAGCGATTGTTTATGTTTGGTCCGGACTTGTGTTGATTTACTGTCTCGAACGATTAGTCCTCCAGATGATGTTACAGGCGGTGGAGGAATCTCAGTGTAATTTGGATAACGATCAGTCCTCTAGATCATGTCTTTTATTTTTTTGTAAAGTATATTTTGTTTATGTAAATCTTATGTTGAAAAGTAGGCCAGGCAAAAATTCTGGATTCGAAGAACCGAACCGGTATCGAAAAAGTAGTACCGAACCGGAACCAAAATTGATTAAATATTCCAACGGGTTTAAAATTTTAGTATCTAAAGAACCGAATTCGACCTGAACCAAAGTATCTCGATATATTACTTATCTTTAGATTTAATACATATTAAAAACATCTGAAATATATTAGATACTTTTAATTTGTCTAAAATACTTGAAAATATACATAAATAGTCAAAATTAAATGTCTAAAATCGTTAAAATATATTCAAAACACCAAAATACTTGAAATATCTATTGATTTTCTATCTAAATATTCAAATCAAACCAATTAATATGTTCATTTTAGGTATTTTGACATATATTATACAAATTTATATATAATATTTATTTTGTTTTATAGATTTGGAGAAATTTTAAGCATATAATGAATATTCAAAATTTAAAAATAATTTAAATGGGTTATCCGAACCCGAATCGAACCTGCAAAGATCCAAACCGAATCCGAATCGAAATTTAGAAATACCCGAATGAGGCATCTTTAAACTCAAAAACCGAAACCCGAATAGATCCGAACCAAATCCGAATGGGTAGCCGAACCTCCACCCTTATTGAAAAGACCGACTATACGTCTTTTTGGCTTTGGATTTTTACTACTACAGAGAATTTAAACATACATCTCATTTCCCTCTGTTATACAAAAATCTGCAGATGTAGCTAGTGCAAAGGGAATTATCTTTGTCTATAGAAGAGAACAATCTGCGTGGACAACACTCTTTGCTATTCTACTTCCCCATCATCTCAACGGCTCATGAGACGAAGAGGATCATGGAGAAGCTTTTCTATCTTACAAAGCACAAAGACCTTAAAACTCAAGGCGAGTGGTGTCACCAGAGAATCTTGAAATTGTTAGATTGTTTTATTCTTCTGAGATCCAAATCATTGGCAATTGCTCTATATGTTTTCTCTGCTTCTCTGTTCAATCACAAACGAAAAGCCATATCGAATGCAAGAGAAACGTATATATGAGCTTCTCCACTCTCTGTGAAAGACTGAAGTATGTGTTATTTGTTATGGCAGAGAGAGACATCAATTTATCAACGCATACCAAGAAAAAATAAAGATAGACTTCATAAATTTTAGCTTTCTTACATTGTGGAAAAGGAAATAGAACAAAGCTCTGGGAAAAGATACAAAGAAAAAGTAATCCCGAGGAACTACTTCATGACAGGACAAACAAGAAGGATCCTAGCAGTTTCTGCAGTTATACAGACCAGTTATCTTGACGAGCCACTCCTGCTTGTATGAAGCAATGCAGTGTGCTATTGAAAATCCAAGAAACATTCCAGTTCAACACTTCTTCCTCTTCTTCTTCCTTTTCTTCCTCTGGTTGTTGCATTGGTGGTGCGTTACTCCCGAAACAACTTTGTTCGAGAGGAAGACCACAAAGACCTGCATTCCCTTCAAAGAAGGATTTAGCTTGACCAGTGATCTGTGTTCCTTGTGGTATTTCACCCTTGAGTTGGTTGTGAGCAACACTTATGTACGCCAGATACGAGAGTCTCTCCAGTCCTTTAGGAATAGTCCCTGAGAGTTGATTACCCGATAGATCTAGTGACTCAAGCTCTGAAACATTTGACAAAGACAAAGGAATATGGCCAGATACAAGAGGCTTATAGATTCAGGAATCTGTCCTTCGAGTCTGTTTCCAGAAAAATCGATGTGGCATATGAAGTGAGGACCTTTCCTTGCTCCATGAATAGACCTTTGTATTGAAGATCTATGGTATCTTCATAGTTGTAGTCAGGAATGCTGTTGTCTCCCATATACAAACCCCCCTCTTCATTCATCTGAAGTGATGATGCTTTCCAGTTCACAAAGTAATTTGGAGGCAAGCTTCTTGTAAAGTTGTTATACGATACTTCAAGTATGCGCAGCTCGGGAAACGCGAAAAGACCTTGACCAGAAGTAGATAGAGGACAATCTGTTTGAACGGAGGGTAAGAGCTTGCAAATAAGGCAAAGCCTTGAGCCAGAAAGGAAATGTGTCTTTGATTTTGTTGTTGTCCACACTTAGAAACTTTAGAATGGTGCAATTCAGAAGAGACCTCGAAGCTTCCCAATTAGTTGATTGAAACCAACATCAAGTGTCCGAAGCAAGGCACCATTATAACACATGTCTGGAAGACTTCCTTCCAAGTTGTTCTTCCGGAGATTCACAACAATGAGAGAGGTTTGAAAATTACTCAGACATGGAGGAATTGAACCGGTGAAGTTGTTGTAGGAGAGATCAAGAAGAGCAAGCATGGTTTGGTTGCAGATTGCAAGAGGTATGCTTCCAGTGAAACTATTGTTCCATGCCGATAAGACGGTGAGAGAGTGTGGTGGATTAGGAAATGGTCCTTTGAAATGGTTTAACGCCAAATCTAATATCTTCATCGATGAATTCACTAAAACTTCCCCGGAACCTTCAAACCCTGTGAAAGAATTGTTAACAAGATCTGCTATGCTCAAATGAGGAAGGCTACAGAACCACTCAGGGACTTTCCCTTTGATGTTATTGTTGGAAATGTACACACGTTCCAAACTATGAAGGCCTTTTAAGAAGTTTGGGAACTGACTGATGCCGCAGCTGGATAAAACCAGTACTTCCAAGCTCAATGGGAGGTCTGAATTTGAACTGAAACTAGTTGGTGATACACTATTACCAGAAAGATCAAGGAGTAATAAAGAACGGAGAGAGGAGAAAAAGTTTAAGTCAATTGGGTAGCTTATGTTTAGGAAAGAAAGGTCAAGCTGCTGAAGGTTGATGAGCTTTGAGATAGGCTCTAGGCTACCAGTGAGCTCTCTATGTTGAAGAACCAGAAACTTTAGCCGACTTAGGTAACCAAAAGAGGAAGGAAGATGACCATGGAGGCCATTGTTGGAAAGAGACAAGAACTCCAATCTGTTGAGATTGCCAAATTCAGAAGGAATTGAAGAGGAAACTAAGTTGTTGTCAGCGAGATTAAGGTAAATAAGGTTATGAAACTCGAATAGGCCACTGCTAGGATTCAGAGTTCCAGAAAAGTGGTTAGAGTAAAGGTCTAAAAAGGAGAGTTTACTCAGATTCCGAACAAGATCGAAACTACCCGTGAGCTCGTTATTGGAAAGGTCTTAATAGGAAAGCTGGCTCAAGTTACTAAATGAGGAAGGAACCTGACCTATAAAGCCATTTGAGGAAAGATACAGCACCTCTAATCTGCTAAGATTGCTGAATCCAGAAGGGAGTGAAGAAGACGTGAAGTTGTTGCCAGACAGATCGAGGCGACGAAGATGATGCAGCTCGAAAAGGCAACTGTTGGGTTTGAGAATTCCAGTTAAGCAAGCCACTTGGGAGTTTTAGCTTCGTGACAGCACCGGTCGTGTTGTCGCACATGACCCCGTGAAAGTAGTCGCTGTTGTTGCAACCGCGGGATTCAAACTCGTTCTTGAACTGCACGAGAGCTCGGATCTGGTCTGGACGACAAGCAGGACGTCCGACAACAAGAGCATTTATCATCAAGATGCTAGAAGCAAAGACACAACGAAGAGAAAATGCAAACGTAAACATGACATGGCCATCATGAAAGCTTTCACAAGGAACAATGTTTTCTTTTACGATGCGTCAATTATATACTACTTGTCCAGCGAAGACTTGCAGCTGATAACAAGTCTTGGTAGTGGGGATTGGAGACAAATATGTTTAAGAGCCAACCAAGTCAAAGAAGTAAAGTTTTCAACGTTTACACCTTACGTCGCATACCGAAGCTTCATCGGACGTCCGCTTCCCGCGAACCGCAAGTTTTCAACCTTATGGAATCTCGCTTCCAAAACGCTTTTAAAATATTCTCTTTAAAAATGCGTTGGAAGCTTACGATTCCGTTTTGGAAACACGCTTCCGTTCTTTAAAAAAAACACATTATCTTATATCAATAAAAATATAAAATTATAATTTTTAATTAATATAAAATCCAATTTTTAATAGTATTGAATAGATATAATTGAAATATACAAATATTAAAATTAATAATATAAATTATCTTTATGCATTGAGGTTTTTATTAAAGATAAATCATATATTCAAATAAATTATGTCAGTTAATTATAAAATATCAAAACTATTATAAATGAATAAATGCTTTATTATAAATTTAAATCACATAATTTTTAGTTCTAGATTTTTTTTAAAATCTTATATATGTATATATGGATACGCTTCCAACACGTACCTGCTTCCTAATTTTTAAGAAATCTCGTTTATGCGCTTACATACGCTTTCGCTTCCACGTACCCGTTTCCGTTTCCATGTAATATAGGTTTATACGCAAAAGCGTAACACTGAGAGAAATGACATTAGTTAGGGCTGGGCATTTTATCCATTAAATTTGATTTGATTCTTTATTCGTTTTGATTCGATCCGAAAATTCTGGATATCCTTAAACTTTCGAAGCAAAGCAAAAACTAAAAATCAGTATCTATTAAAATCGAAGCAAATCATTAATAATAAAATTTTGGACAGTGAATATCCGCTCCGATCCGGCAATATATAAATACATGTATATTTTGATATATTTAAAGATTTAAATGTATAAGTTTATATACTTATTATTCTAATATATGATTTGACAAATTCTATTCACATTATTACTTATATAAAAGTATTACGTAAAACAGAACAGAAAAAATTATGACAAATATAACTTTTTTTTAAGTTTTGTGTTTTATAATTGTTAACTAAGTTTAAAATTTACAAAATACGTAGTAGTTTCACTACTTCTTTTAATTTTTGTTTTATATATCATGAAAAAAATAAAATAAAAATAAATTTGTATAGAATTTTTAAGATTATTTGTATTGATCAAAGCGGATAAGATATTCATAAGTATTCGTAAATATCCGCAAATATCTATTTATTTTGCGGATATCCGCTTTCTGGATATTAGCGGATATCTGTATTTTTCCGAAGCAAAGCAAATAAAAAAATTAGATATCCGTAACATACAAAGTAAATCACAAATACCTTAAAAATGTGGATATCTGATCCGTGTTCAGTCCTAGCATTACTGGGATAATGAATTGGACAAGACTTGGTCAAAATTCTCAAAGTGAGTCGTTTAGTCCCTTTTTAATAGTGCCTTACAAAGATAATAAAGTGACATTAATTTTTATTTGATTGTAGAAAACTCAGAAAAGAGTCTTTTGGAATTTCACACATTCTTTTTTTGAGTGGAAACGTTTTTAATTCTCTATTGAATTCTCGGGCAATTTGGTTGTCCCCTGCTCTCATGACCCCAAGTAAAAGTTAAAATAAAATAACAATAGAAGGTTTTGATAACGATATGAAGTTTACGTAATAGTTTTCGAACGGTTTTTAGCATTAGGAGTTGGAGGAAATTACGTGGAAGAGGCGAAGAGCTAGTCTGATCATGAAGTGAAATCCACGTTGATGTTGACATCTCTTACGTAAACTGTAGGTAAGATGATTACAAAAAAAAACTTTAGGTAAGATTCACATCAGTTTCAACCATTCCACACGTTTTCATTCATGGAAGAGGAAAACACTCTGTTCTCCAATTTTTTTTTTGAACACTGATTTAAATTAATTCGAAAGAGTTAGAACATGTCCATCGGCGGTACTTGCCGCAGGGTTCCAAAGAATAGGGAAAAATAAATAAATGAAAAAGGAGAAAAAAAGGAAAGGACCTGAGCTTATTATGGGATTTCAGGAAATGGTAAGGAACCCTACGTGGCAGTGTTTCATTGGATGTCAAGATTGTGTCTCTCTCCTTTGTTCCGCTGTGAAACTTTACGAGCTCGAGCTCCGACTCCCCTTCTTCTTCGTATCAAGCTTCTCCATAGCCGCTACAGCACTTCGTCATCAATCTGAGCTTCTCCGGCGATAGCATCAAGTCCTCTGGTCGTAACTGTGTTCACCATTCCAAGCCGCCGCATCTCCCCGCGATTCCCTATCTCTGTTCAGCTCTAAACCGCGACAAAGCTTTCTCCATGGCGTCAATCCTCCACTGTCGTCGGAATCAACGAGCTTCCGCCTCTTCAAGCCACCGTCCCCGTTACACCGCGACAGTAGCTCGCCTTCGTCGTCGAGCTCGAGCTTCGCCGTCGTCGTCTTGCTCGCAGTCTCACCTCCACCTAGGATCTTCTTCATCCTCGTCGCGAATCTCTCACCGCTCGCGAAAAAACCAAAGCTCTTCTCTTTCGAACACTCCGTCTCCTCTTCTCTCTCCACGACTCCGTCGTCTCCTTCGCTGAATTGCTCATCCATTTCGTTCATCTCTCGTATCTTCGAATCCTAAAGGTTAGACCTTTCTCAATCAATCTCATATCATTTCCGTCTGTTATGTATCATTCGTCTGTTCTTCATTGATTGATTCCAATTCTCTGTTTTTGTATTACACCATTGATTAGCTTACTGAGCTCGAACTAGGGTTGTCCATTTGTATCCCTTCTGCGTGTTTCAGAATCAAAAAAGTTCACATTTTATTTATGTTTTTGATTGATCTTGTGTAGCTACTAGAATCGCAGGAAGGAGTCATGGATCCAGCTGAAATGAGGTACTTGGAAGAAGAGGACGATCAAAGGCAGCGTCACTGGTTTCGCCGCCGGGACTATCTACGGAACCATTCTGGCCACGTGGAAAGACGTTCCGAGAGTGGAGAGAAACGTGTTTCTCCCAGGACTCATCAGAACGCTGAAGATGATGGGAACACATGGGCTCACTTTCGCAGCTATTGGAGGTGTTTACATTGGTGTTGAACAGGTGGTTCAGAGTTATAGGGGAAAGAGAGATTTTTTCAATGGTGCTATTGGTGGTTTTGTTGCTGGAGCTTCTGTGCTTGGCTATAGAGGTACTTGCTCTTTACTTATGGTTACTTAGAATATGTATTTTAAACCAATGTCTACATGATTCTCTTCAAGTTGTTTTGGAACGGATATGGTTTTAGGGAAGAAGACCAATGTCTACATGATTCTCTTCAAGTTGTTTTAGCAAATCTATATGATATATCATTAGTTCCAAGACTTTGTTGATATTGGAGTGTCTAAATACTCTCAAAGATATCATTTATGTAAAGATTGAAGTATTACAGCCTTTTGGCATTGAAAGTACATAGCTTTGAGTGATTAGATTCTACAGAGTCATGCATTCTTTTTATTGCAAAATCTCCATTGTAACCTAGTTTTATTTTGGTGAATTTGTTTTTTTTTTCGTCACAGCAAGGAGCATCCCTACAGCGATAGCTGCAGGTGCAACTCTAGCGGTTACCTCTGCTTTGATTGACTCTGGAGGTCAGACCACAAGAGTAGACAACGGCAGAGAGTATTATCCTTACACCCCCGTCGACAAAACAGCTCAAGCTCAAGCTGATGCCTGATTTCTCTTTCTTTTTTTTTTGGTGACCAAAGTTAATAAAAGCTCTGCACTTGTGATCATCTCTCCATCATCTCATCTATTTTGATAACTTAATCTGGGAGATGTGAAATCGTAAAACTCTTTTGTTATTGTTTCCTCCTGTTTCTATCGAGAGTGACTTGCATCTTGTACTTGAATGTTGAATGTAAGAAACGTTACAGTTCTAAGTATCGGAATGAAATGTGTTTGCTTCTGTTAAACTATGAATGTTCAATGGATTGAATATGGCTAAGCACACTAGGAAACAAACAGACGAAGTAGAATTTGGAGATCTACATGTAAATGCCTTCAAATCTCGGCAATATGATGAGCATTCGGAATCGAGTTCGAGATAGAACAATACATCAACAATTGAATGCGGATTTGGTTGAGAATATATGACAAAAATTTGGAATAAATCAAGGTTTCAACTAATCGGTTTTTCTCGTTTACGATTTGTATTTGTATTTTTAATATGCTTTTATGTCATTTTTAATAAAAATTTTATGTTTTCTTTTCTTTCAAATCATTCAACTTAATTTTTTTTTTAATTTAATTTTTAAGAACCTCAATGGAGGATGAAAAAATTAAATAGATTGACAAGGGTTCTAAAGTTGTCAAATCACAAAATTAACTCTTAATTTAATCTTAAGAATCCATTAGGGTCACTAATTGATGGAAGTGGTCTTAGTTGGGAACATTCACAGCACCATCAACCCGCAACAGACCAGACGCAATCAATGCATCTTTGGCTAACAAATCAGCATCGGTGTTCCTCTCACTCTGTTCTCCAATTAAATAAATCACAATTGTTCGGGAGTTCAATTAGGCCCAACATTGCTAGAGTTCAATCCCTTTTATTGGCCATTTTCAATCTTTTTTTTAATAATAAATCTTGTAGTCTGAGCTTTTTAAGTATCCAAAAAAATAAAAATGTGTATATGGAGAACAAAATAAAATGGTTTTGAGAGGAAAGACATAAACGGAAGCAAACGATCTGAAGTAATTCTTTGTTGTTGTTTAAGTATTTTGCAACAAGGAATCAGAGCAATTATATCTTCTTCTTTTTTGTCAACTTTTCATTCATTTTAAAAGCCCAACAGCACAAATTCCATTCAATACAACCCAAATATATATCTAAGCCCAAGAAAATCCAAATACAACATAGATTTGTCCTCTTATCGTAGGTGATACACTAGCTCCACGAGTTCAGTTATCCGAAGAGACATGATTAATAATTATGTTTTATTTTCAACGAATTTAATTTCACATTCAAAACCCTAGTCGACTATAAACCTTAGATCTATATTACTATACTTTAACTATACGCGTATATTTATTTTTTAATCAAACCTCTTTTTTGGTGGAAAGACGACTAAAAATGAGTTATCCTAGAATTTTTTTCAAAGAATTATGTATCCGTTTGCTAAAGGATTGATGGGTCGGATAGAGGAACGTTCCAGCGATTGTTTATGTTTGGTCCGGACTTGTGTTGATTTACTGTCTCGAACGATTAGTCCTCCAGATGATGTTACAGGCGGTGGAGGAATCTCAGTGTAATTTGGATAACGATCAGTCCTCTAGATCATGTCTTTTATTTTTTTGTAAAGTATATTTTGTTTATGTAAATCTTATGTTGAAAAGTAGGCCAGACAAAAATTCTGGATTCGAAGAACCGAACCGGTATCGAAAAAGTAGTACCGAACCGGAACCAAAATTGATTAAATATTTCAACGGGTTTAAAATTTTAGTATCTAAAGAACCGAATTCGACCCGAACCAAAGTATCTCGATATATTACTTATCTTTAGATTTAATACATATTAAAAACATCTGAAATATATTAGATACTTTTAATTTGTCTAAAATACTTAAAAATATACATAAATAGTCAAAATTAAATGTCTAAAATCGTTAAAATATATTCAAAACACCAAAATACTTGAAATATCTATTGATTTTCTATCTAAATATTCAAATCAAACCAATTAATATGTTCATTTTAGGTATTTTGACATATATTATACAAATTTATATATAATATTTATTTTGTTTTATAGATTTGGAGAAATTTTAAGCATATAATGAATATTCAAAATTTAAAAATAATTTAAATGGGTTATCCGAACCCGAACCGAACCTGCAAAGATCCAAACCGAATCCGAATCGAAATTTAGAAATACCCGAATGAGGCATCTTTAAACTCAAAAACCGAAACCCGAATAGATCCGAACCAAATCCGAATGGGTAGCCGAACCTCCACCCTTATTGAAAAGACCGACTATACGTCTTTTTGGCTTTGGATTTTTACTACTACAGAGAATTTAAACATACATCTCATTTCCCTCTGTTATACAAAAATCTGCAGATGTAGCTAGTGCAAAGGGAATTATCTTTGTCTATAGAAGAGAACAATCTGCGTGGACAACACTCTTTGCTATTCTACTTCCCCATCATCTCAACGGCTCATGAGACGAAGAGGATCATGGAGAAGCTTTTCTATCTTACAAAGCACAAAGACCTTAAAACTCAAGGCGAGTGGTGTCACCAGAGAATCTTGAAATTGTTAGATTGTTTTATTCTTCTGAGATCCAAATCATTGGCAATTGCTTTATATGTTTTCTCTGCTTCTCTGCTCAACCACAAACGAAAAGCCATATAGAATGCAAGAAAAACGTACATATGAACTTCTCCACTCTCTGTGAAAGACTGAAGTATGTGTTATTTGTTATGGCAGAGAGAGACATCAATTTATCAACACATACCAAGAAAAAATAAAGACAGACTTCATAAATTTTAGCTTTCTTACATTGTGGAAAAGGAAATAGAACAAAGCTCTGGGAAAAGATACAAAGAAAAAGTAATACCGAGGAACTACTTCATGACAGAACAAACAACGAAGGATCCTAACAGTTTCTGCATTTATACAGACCAGTTATCTTGACGAGCCACTCCGGCTTGTATGAAGCAATGACTTGTGCTATTGACAATCCAAGCAACATTCCAGTCACATATCCTATTGCCACTGCTTTCCAGTTCAATACTTCTTCCTCTTCTTCTTTTTCTTGCTCTGGCTGTTGTTGCATTGGTGGTGCGTTAGTACCGAAACAACCTTGTTCCAGAGGAAGACCACAGAGACCTGGATTCCCTTCAAAGGAGGATTTAGCTTGACCAGTGATCTTGTGCTTGGTGAGTATGTTGTCCTTGAAGTTGTTGTTGCAAAACTAGTACCCCAGAGTGCAAGTTAGAAGTAAATCTGTTTCGGAAAGGCTTGCCCCATCTTGTTGTTGAATTGAAGACCAACATCAAGTTGCTCGGGAAATGCGAAAAACCTTGACCAAGGCGTAGAACCATCATAACACATGTCTGGAAGACTTCCTTCCAAGTTGTTCTTCCGGAGATTCGGAGATTCACAACAATGAGAGAGGTTTGAAAATTACTCAGACATGGAGGAATTGAACCGGTGAAGTTGTTGTAGGAGAGATCAAGAAGAGCAAGCATGGTTTGGTTGCAGATTGCAAGAGGTATGCTTCCAGTGAAACTACTGTTCCATGCCGATAAGACGGTGAGAGAGTGTGGTGGATTAGGAAATGGTCCTTTGAAATGGTTTAACGCCAAATCTAATATCTTCATCGATGAATTCACTAAAACTTCCCCGGAACCTTCAAACCCTGTGAAAGAATTGTTAACAAGATCTGCTATGCTCAAATGAGGAAGGCTACAGAACCACTCAGGGACTTTCCCTTTGATGTTATTGTTGGAAATGTACACACGTTCCAAACTATGAAGGCCTTTTAAGAAGCTTGGGAACTGACTGATGCCGCAGCTGGACAAAATCAGTACTTCCATGCTCAATGGGAGTACTGAATTTGAACTTAAACTAGTTTGTGTTATACTATTACCGGAAAGAACAAGGAGTAGTAAAGAACTGAGAGTGGAGAAAAGGTTTAAGTCAATTGGGAAGCTTATGTTTAGGAAAGAAAGGTCAACCTGCTGAAGGTTGATGAGCTTTGAGATAGGCTCTAGGGTACCAGTGAGCTCGCTATGTTGAAGGTTCAGAAACTTTAGCCGACTTAGGTTACCAAAAGAGGAAGGAAGTTGACCATGGAGGCCATTGTTGGAAAGAGACAAGAACTCCAATCTGTTGAGATTGCTGGAATGAAAAACTTTATAAAGATGGAGAAAGTGTTTAAGTGTTTGAAGAGAAAGATACTTTGTGAAGAAGAAAGATTTTATAATTTAGAAGATGATTTTTTATTACTTTAAAGTTTCTTACAAACTTGGTTATTTCTTGGTGATGCAAAATGAGAAGAGAGTGGAGTTATTTATAGCCTCCAAAGTACAAAATATCTTACATATTTTAATCTTAAATCTAGAGAATTCTACTTAAAAAATCTAGATTATTTTATCTTAATTATCTAGATAATTCTATAAGAATATCTAGATTTTTATTTTAATGAGGTGGATGATTTTTCTAGAATTTGGGCTAAGTTTTGGATCAACACATGATTAACCCAATAATGTTTGATCCAAATCAAGTTTATTTTTCAACACCCCCTCTTAAACTTGATTTGGTTACTCCTAGCAAACTCCTCATCTTGATAAAGTCTTCTCGCTTGAGTGGCTTGGTGAAGATATCAGCTACTTGATCATTTGTCTTCACATACTCTAACTGCACATCCATCTTGGTAACACATTCTCTAATGTAGTGATAACGAGTATCGATGTGCTTACTCCGATCATGGAAGACTGGATTCTTCGCCAATGCTATTGCCGACCTGTTATTCACAAAGATCTTTGTTGGCTCCTCTTGTGGTAGGTTCAACTCCTTTAGCAAGTTTCGTAACCAAATGGCATGGCAAACACATGAAGTAGCTGCCACATACTCCGCTTCACAAGTAAAAAGAGTGACAATTGGTTGCTTCTTTGACATCCATGTGAAAGCGGTTTCTCCAATGAAAAACACGAAGCCACTTGTGCTTTTCCGGTCATCTACGTCTCCACCCCAATCGCTATTAAAGTTGATTGTACCTTTGATATAGCGTAGGATCCTCTTGTCTGCCTTGAAATGAGTTGTTGTTGGATGCTCTATGTATCGACTCACAACTCCAACTGCGTGTAGGATGTCGGGCCTTGTGCACGTTAGATATCGTAAGCTTCCAACCAAACTCTTAAAGAGTGTTGGATCCACACTCTCTCCTTCTTCTTCCTTTGATAACTTGACTCCACATTCCATTAGCGTGCAAACTGGATTTGAGTCATTCATCTTGAACTTCTTAAGCATCTCTTTAGCATAGCCTTCTTGAGTAATGAAGATTCCATTTTCTTCTTGCTTTACTTCAATGCCAAGGTAGTATGACATCAATCCAATGTCGGTCATCTCGAACTCCTTTGTCATCTCCATCTTGAAATCTTCAAACATAATCGGATTGTTGCCAGTGAATATCAAGTCATCAACATATAAGCATGCAATCAATATATCATTGTTTTGAGTTTTGATATAAAGTGCATGCTCATATGGACACTTGATGAAGCATTTCTTCGTGAAGTACTTATCAATCCGAGTGTTCCATGCTCTTGGTGCTTGCTTTAATCCATAAAGCGCCTTCTTCAGCCTTAAGACTTTGTCTTCTTCTCCTTTAACTATGTAGCCTTGTGGTTGCTCAATGTAGACTTCTTCCTCAAGGTCTCCATTTAAGAAGGCTGATTTGACATCCATTTGATGTATCCTCCAACTCTTTTGGGCTGCCAATGAAATGATTAGTCTAACCGTTTCTAAGCGAGCAACTGGAGCAAATACCTCATCATAGTCGATCCCGGCTCTTTGACTATAGCCTTTTGCCACCAATCTTGCCTTGTACCTTTCAACTTCTCCTTTAGAGTTCTTATTTGCCTTGTACACCCACTTCACACCAATTGCCTTGTGTCCATTTGGAAGTGAAGCAAACTCCCATGTATCATTCTTTTGAATCTACTTGATTTCCTCATCCATTGCACTTCTCCATGACTTCTTTTCTTGGGCTTCTTCAAAGTTCATAGGCTTGCAATCCGCAAATAGACAAAATAGAGTAAGATTGTCTTGATTTTCGGTTACCTCGTAGATGTCTTGTAGACTTCTAAAACGTGGAGTCCTTTCACTTGAGCTTTCATCTCCTTGAGAACTTGTTGTTGGTGAAGTTGGTGGTGTAGCTGGCTCTTCTCTCGGTTTCTCCACATTCTCTTCTTCAATGGATGGAAAGAAGTTGTAGTCTTCATTATTTGATCTCCAATCCCATTCTCCTTCTTCATCAAAGATGACATTCCGACTAATGATTGTCTTCTTTGTTTCAGGATTGTAGAGCTTGTAGCCTTTGGAGTTAGTGTCATACCCAATGAAGATGTACTTCTCACTTTTATCATCTAGTTTTCTCCGCTTCTCGTCTGGAACATGAGCGTGAGCAATGCTTCCAAAGACTCTTAGGTGTGAGACTCCAGGCTTCCTTCCGCTCCAAGCTTCTTGTGGTGTCTTTTCTAAAATACTCTTTGTTGGAGAACGGTTTGATATATAAACCGCACAAGCAACTGCTTCTGCCCATAACTCCTTTGGTAGCTTCTTACTCTTGAGCATGCTTCTTGTCATCTCAAGTATTGTCCTATTCTTTCTTTCCGCTACTCCATTTTGTTGAGGGGTTCTTGGCACCGTCAACTGTCTTCGAATGCCATTATCTTCACAATACTTCAGAAACTTCTTGGACATGAATTCTCCTCCTCGATCTGATCTCATGGACTTGATCTTAAGACCACTTTCCTTCTCAACATGGGCTTTGAACTTTTTGAAATTTTCAAACACTTCTGATTTTTGTTTCAAAAAGTAAACCCATGTTTTTCTTGAAAAGTCATCAATAAAGAGAAGGAAGTAGTTACTCTTACCAAGTGAACTTGGTTTGATTGGCCCACATACACTGTATGTATGAGTTCTAGTGGCTTTCTTGCTCTTGTCTCCGACTCCTTTGGAAAACTCATCTTGAATTGCTTTCCAGGTAAGCAACCTTCACACACTTGATTTGGATGATTGATGCAAGGTAATCCTTTCACCATTTCTTTCTTGGAAAGTAGCTCTAAGCCTCCAAAGTTGAGATGCCCAAATCGAAGATGCCAAAGCCAAGATTCCTCCTTGTAGCACATCTTGAGACATCTTGCAATGTCATTTTGAATGTTTAGGACAAACATTCTATTGCTTGACATTGGCACCTTTGTGATGAGATTATTTGCATTATCTCTTAAAGAAAGGCTATTATCTTTTAGTCGAATGTCATAACCTTTCTCTAAGAGTTGTCCTAGGCTCAAGATGTTGGTCTTCATGCTTGGAATGTAGTAAACGTTGGAAATGAATTGATGATCTCCATTCTTCAAGCGGATGAGAATATTTCCTTTACCTTTCACTTCCATCTTCGATTCATCTCCTAAAGCCACATCAGTTTTCACCGATTCATCAAGCTCCACGAACATGCTTTTATTTCCACACATGTGGTTGCTTGCACCACTATCAAGGTACCACTTGTGAACCTCATTTGGTTCATCTTTCTTGTAAGCCATCAATAGCATATCTTCTTCTTTACTCCTTTCTTCAACATAGTTGGACTTCTCTTCAACTCTATTGTTGTTTGGAGTTTTGCACTCAGAAGCATAATGTCCAAATTTCCCACAACTATAGCATTTGATGCTTGATTTAGCGTACCTTGATTTTGGGTTTCCTCTTCCACGACCTCTTGATGAATTCTCTCCTCTTTGGTTGAAGTTGTCTTCATATGGTCTCCAACCTCGTCCATTTACACCACAACCTCGTCTTCGGAAATGACCGCCACCACGTCTTAGATTGCTTCGGCCACTTTCTTCCTTGTGATCAATTCTCATCTTGAGAACTTGCTCCACAATATCTTCTTTCTTCTTCTTCTTTTCTTCATAAGCTTGTAGTGATCCAAGAAGTTGCTCCATTGTCATAGTCTCCAAGTCTTTTGTTTCTTCAATCACGGTAACAATGTGTTCGAATTTCGAATCCAATGATCTAAGAACTTTCTCCATGATTCTTACATCATCTAACTTCTCACCATTTCTTTTTAGGTTATTTGTAACCGTCAAGACTCTTGAGAAGTAATCTGAGATGAGTTCTCCTTCCTTCATTTGTAATGCTTCAAATTCTCCTCTTAGAGTTTGAAGACGTACCTTCTTAAATTGTTCCACTCCCTTGTAAGATGTCTGAAGCTTCTCCCATGCTTCTTTGGATGTTGCTCCAGCAACCTTCTCAAATGTATCTTCATCTAATCCTTGATAGATTAGACAGAGAGCCTTCTTGTCTCTATTCCTTGAATCTCTCAAACCATCCTTTTGAGTTTGAGATAGACCACCATTATTCTCCGGTTCATTGAAGCCTTTCTCGATTATCTCCCACACATCATGTGCTCCTAGGATAGACATCAGCCTAAGACTCCAACTGTCATAGTTGCTCTTAGTGAGAAATGAAACTTGGAAGGGAACACCATTGTTTGCCATCTTCAAAAGGAACTTGTAGCTCTGATACCACTTTGTTGGAATGAAAAACTTTATAAAGATGGAGAAAGTGTTTAAGTGTTTGAAGAGAAAGAACACTACAAGAAATATCGGCATTAATAGCGTCGAGAATGTGCAACCATATCGTTTTCGTAGCGTTTCGAAGAACGCCGTGATAGCCGCAGCTATGGTAGATCCTTCCTATATCGTAGCGTATTTTCGTGTGCTATAAAAAATAAAGATGCTATAGCGTTTACCCAGTACTATATTAAACTATTTTAATAGCACCTTGTTTTAGCTAGGACATTGTTTTCTATCGCGTTTTTATTTTGCCATGGCATAATTTATATTGACATATTTTCAATGCTATGAAAATTAAAATCGTTTGCTGAAAATTTTAAAAAATAAAATTGATTATTATTATTATTAAATATTAAATTTTGGTTTACAACTGATTTCGATATATAAATTAAACCGGTTTGCAAATGATTTCGGTTGATATTAAAAATTTGGTTTACACCTGATTTCGGTTTACAAATTAAACCAGAAGATTACAAACGTTTTCAGTTTATAAATTAAACCAGTTTACATACAAACCGGGTTTAAAACTAATTAACTAACCAAAACATAATTAAGCTCAACCTAAACAGAAGCCGCCGCTACCAGAGCGTCCGCCTCCAGCCTCCGCATGCAGCGCCTCCAGCCGCTAGAGCATCCGCCTCAAGCCTTTGTTCTCTTACTCCAGCCTCCACAACATCTATTCGCTTACGCCAGTCGCATACCTCCTCTGGTTCTTCTTCACACGTTCAATTCTTCTACCTTCACCAAAATTAAAACCACACATAAGAGAGATGATGAGATAGTAGTTATTTGTAGCTCTAAAAAGGAGGAGGGGATTCATTACCATTGACATAGCCAGTATGGAGATGGAGAGACATGGAGCCGTGGGAGAGAGAAAGAGGGAGTCGGAGAAGATGGACGTGGGAGCAACACGCTTCTCTTGCCTCAACTTAGTAAAGTCTGCTTTGTTAAGCTTAGTGAAACCCCTAAACAAAAGCCACAAAATTCATGAGTTCGACAGGGGAGAGAGATGGAAAAGAGAAATCAGTGAGATAAGAGGATGAAGATGGAAGAAATCAGAAAAATCGGTGGTAGAAGTTGACAGAGGAAGAATAAAAAAAACTGGGAGATAGAGGAGAAAAAGTTACGCCAGAGGAGAGAGAGACAAGAGAATAAACACAAAAGGGTTAAATCTGACCATTGGATTAAAGTATATCAACGGTTAAGATGGTGATCCGCGCACTTTTGTATTAGTGGTTCATATTTTCAGTCCCTTTGTGTGTTTATTAACCAAAAAAACATTTCTTTTGTTTGTGTTTTGTTATTTTTTTTTGTCAATTGTGTTTTGTTATTTATTTATTTAACTTTTTAGTTTCTATAACATTTCTTTTTTTTACTATAACACACTTGTATAAAGTTTTTTCTTTTAAAGAATTAAAATTTAAATTTCAGGTTTTTATTAAGTGGAAATATTGTTTATATTAGGAGTTAGGGTTTAGGGTATGGAGTTTGATTGAAGATTTAAGTTTTATGTTTGTAAGTTATAACTTAACAATAAAAGACTAAATTTTAAGTTTAATTTTAATATTATAGGTTATGGTCTGAAAAAAATAGAGTTTTAATTATTTATTTTTTTGTAACACAAATTAGAGTTTTAGTTATGTTTTGAGTTTAGGGGTTAAAACATACTTAGTGTTTTGGAGTTAAATTTTATAATCAAGATTTAAAAAATAAATTATAAAGTTATAAAGTTATAATTTTTTTAAGTTTGATAATTACAAATGTTCATTTTGAAATCTACTATAAGTGTTGGATGTTGAAATTTAAGGCATGTTTAGGGTTTAGATGAGGTGAATTTTTTTTTTTTCTAATTTATTATCAGTATTAGATTTTCTTTTTATCATATTACTAGTTGTGCTATCTTAGGATTTTATGATGAAATATTCACAATTTAGGATTTAGGGCATGTTTAGGGTATAGAATTTGAAATAAAAAATTCTTTTTTTTTTCAAATTTATTATTGTTGAAATGTTAATTGTCACATAAATGTGAGACCAAATCTAAGGGAGAAAAACTATGGAAAGCCTCAAAGGTTCAAGCTTTAGCTTATAAACATAAAAGAGATGTTACCAGGCTTGCAGAAAGGCAGCCGATGTTACCGTCACTGAAACTCCGTCAGCATCTCCGCTGTGGCTCCGTCTCCTCCTCCGTTAATACTCTTCAATCCCTAGATTTAGTTTCACTGATTCGATTTCAGTAAATCGATTAAAGGGAAACTTAGAGAAACAGATGACCCATAATAGATGAAGATGGATGATGAAGAAGCTCGATTGAAGCAATGGAGAGAAGTTTATTCTTTTTTGTCACGAATGGAGAAGAAGATAAAATAGATAATTGAGGTTTTTTTTTCTTCTGAAGAAAAAAAAATGAAAAGACCTAGAGAAAAAAAAAATAGTTCTACTAAAACAAAATATTTTGGTGGCAAAAGTGATATTTTCACTAAGTATTTGGCACCAATGAATTTTACAAGTATAAAAATTGGATTTTCGTCTTCCCGCTTCGTAAAAATCCTGCAAAATACTAAGTAGCGTTGATTTAATGCTATAATAGAGTTAAACATCCAAACTACCCATTTTTAGTAGCAGTTTGTGAATTCGTGCTACCGTGATGTGCTATCAATACTTATATTTCTTGTAGTGGAAGCTTTGTGAAAAAGAAATATTTTATAATTTAGAAGAGGATTTCTTATTACTTGAAAGTTTTTTACAAACTTGGTTATTTCTTGGTGATGCAAAATGGGAAGAGAGTGGAGATATTTATAGACTCCAAAGTACAAAATATCTTACATATTTTAATCCTAAATCTAGAGAATTCTACTTAAAAAATCTAGATTATTTTATCTTAATTATCTAGATAATTCTATAAGAATATCTAGATTTTTATTTTAAGGAGGTGGATGATTTTTCTAGAATTTGGGCTAAGTTTTGGATCAACACATGATTAACCCAATAATGTTTGATCCAAATCAAGTTTATTTTTCAACAGAGATTGCCAAATTCAGAAGGAATTGAAGAGGAAACTAAGTTGTTGTCAGCGAGATTAAGGTAAATAAGGTTATGAAACTCGAATAGGCTACTGCTAGGATTCAGAGTTCCAGAAAAGTGGTTAGAGTAAAGGTCTAAAAAGGAGAGTTTACTCAGATTCCGAACAAGATCGAAACTACCCGTGAGCTCGTTATTGGAAAGGTCTAAATAGGAAAGCTGGCTCAAGTTACTAAATGAGGAAGGAACCTGACCTATAAAGCCATTTGAGGAAAGATACAGCACCTCTAATCTGCTAAGATTGCTGAATCCAGAAGGGAGTGAAGAAGACGTGAAGTTGTTGCCAGACAGATCGAGGCGACGAAGATGATGCAGCTCGAAAAGGCTACTGTTGGGTTTGAGAATTCCAGTTAAGCAGCCACTTGGGAGTTTTAGCTTCGTGACAGCACCGGTCGTGTTATCGCACATGACCCCGTGAAAGTAGTCGCTGTTGTTGCAACCGCGGGATTCAAACTCGTTCTTGAACTGCACGAGAGCTCGGATCTGGTCTGGACGACAAGCAGGACGTCCGACAACAAGAGCATTTATCATCAAGATGCTTGAAGCAAAGACACAACACAGTACGAAGAGAAAATGCAAACGTAAACATGACATGGCCATCATGAAAACTTTCACAAGGAACAATGTTTTCTTTACGATGCGTCAATTATATACTACTTGTCCAGCGAAGACTTGCAGCTGATAACAAGTCTTGGTAGTGGGGATTGGAGACAAATATGTTTAAGAGCCAACCAAGTCAAAGAAGTAAAGTTTTCAACGTTTACACCTTACCTAGCTTCATCGGACGTCCGCTTCCCGCGAACCGGAATTGGAACCTCATGGAACCTTATGGAATCTCGCTTCCAAACGTTTTTAAAATATTTTCTTTAAAAATGCGTAGGAAGCTTACGATTTCATTTTGGAAACACGCTTCCGTTCTTTAAAAAAAACACATTATCTTATATCAATAAAAATATAAAATTATAATTTTTAATTAATATAAAATCCAAATTTTAATAGTATTGAATAGATAGAATTGAAATATACAAATATTAAAATTAATACTATAAATTATCTTTATGCATTGAGGTTTTTATTAAAGATAAATCATATATTCAAATAAATTATGTCAGTTAATTATAAAATATCAAAACTATTATAAATGAATGAATGCTTTATTATAAATTTAAATCATATAATTTTGAGTTCTAGATTTGTTTTTTTTAAATCTTATATATGTATATATATATATGGATACGCTTCCAACACGTACATGCTTCCTAATTTTTTTTAAAAATCTAGTTTCTGCGCATACATACGCTTTCGCTTCCATGTACCCGTTTCCGTTTCCATGTAATATAGGTTTATACGCAATAGCGTAACACTGAGAGAAATGGCATTAGTTAGGGCTGGGAATTTTATCCATTAAATTTGATTTGATTCGTTATTCGTTTTGATTCGATCCGAAAATTCTGGATATCCTTAAAATTTCGAAGTAAAGCAAAAACTAAAAATCAATATCTGTTAAAATCGAAGCAAATCATAAATATTAAAATTTTGGACAGTGAATATCCGCTCCGATCCGGCAATATATAAATACATGTATATTTTGATTATATTTAAAGATTTAAATGTATAAGTGTATATACTTATTATTCTAATATATGATTTGACAAATTTTATTCACATTATTACTTATATAAAAGTATTACGTAAAACAGAACAGAAAAAATTATGACAAATATAACTTTTTTTAAGTTTTTTGTTGTATAATTGTTAACTAAGTTTAAAATTTACAAAATACGTAGTAGTTTCACTACTTCTTTTATTTTTTGTTTTATATATCATGAAAAAAAAATTGTATAGAATTTTTAAGATTATTTGTATTGATCGAAGCGGATAAGATATTCATAAGTATTCGTAAATATCCGAAAATATCTATTTATTTTGCGGATATCCGCTTTCTGGATATTAGCGGACATCTATATTTTTCCGAATAAAAGGAAATAAAAAAATTAGATATCCGTAACATACAAATCAAATCACAAATACCTTAAAAATCTGGATATCTGATCCGTGCTCGGTCCTAGCATTACTGGGATAATGGATTGGACAAGACTTGGTCAAAATTCTCAAAGTGAGTCGTTTAGTCCCTTTTTAATAGTGCCTTACAAAGATCTTTTGGAATTTCACACATTCTTTTTTGAGTGAAAACGTTTTTAATTCTCTATTGAATTCTCGGGCAATTTGGTTGTCCCCTGCTCTCATGACCCCAAGTAAAAGTTAAAATAAAATAACAATAGAAGGTTTTGATAACGATATGAAGTTTACGTATAATAGTTGAACTAATTTAAATAATTCTTTGTTAGAGTTTAGGCTTTTTTATATATATAAACTAGAAATGGATGCAAATTGTTTTGGTTATGTGAATACTGAGAAAATTCATCTCAAGTTAGTTTAAAAATCAGAGAAAAACCAAAGCATATAACAAACCGTCTAGTCCATCATCAGCCAAACGAGAGGTTCCTTTTAAGAGAACAAAGGCTACATAAACCAGTAAGACCACTTCTTACATATGACTATCTTTGTTACTCTTATAATTAAAGCTGTCCCATCTTGAATCCATAGACATAAACAATGTACCTGGATCTACTTCCTTGTTCTTATTTGGACCAACTATATATTTTGATAAACCACTTCGTCCTATATGAAGCAATAACGTGAGCTAATAACAATCCAGGTCCGTACCCTATGACCACCGCTTTCCAGTTTAGCACACCTTCCTCTTCTTCTTCTTCATCTTCTTCCTTTGGTTGTCGTGTTGGTGGCGTAAAGCAATTTTGCTCTAAAGGAAGACCACATAGACCCACATTCCCTTTGAATGAGGATTTAGGTTGCCCAATAATTTGTGTTGCTTGTGGTATTACACCTTTGAGTTGGTTATGAGCCACACTTATGTACGCCAAAAAGGAGAGGCTCCCGAGTCCTCGAGGAATAGTCCCTGGTAGTTGGTTTCTTGACTCGAGCTTAACATTTTCCAAAGAGATAGAGGAATATGACCAGTGAATGCGTTGTTTGATAAGTTAGTGCAATCAGTGTCATCAAGAGGCCTATAGACTCAGGAATCTGTCATTCAAGTCCGTTTCCAGAAAAATCAATGGTGGCATATTGTAAGCTCAAGAACTTGGAGTTTGATAGGTTGTTGTAGTGGTGGAGCTTTGGTTTGCATACTTACGTTACACACGAAGAATGGTGTGTGACACACGCTTCAGAGAATAAAAAGGAAACGTTAAGATGCGATGATGTGAGATATTTCCATATGTTTGGTTGACGAAATTAACATTAAAAGAATGTTACTAGATCACAAATTAGAAGATTTGGTGATGCTAGAATATAGGAAATAGTATATTAGATAATAGGAAAATATTATTTAATATATATCTTAGATTTTACCTAGTTTAGGGTTAGAGATTTCACGTTGTAATTCTCAGAGAGAAACACAAAGAGTTTCGGGGTTTCATAACTGAGTGAATTGGTAGACTTGATCGACATGTGTTGAGTTAAGCAAGTTGGGTGTGTTAGAAATCGATCTGTGTCGAGTTGTGTAATTTGGATCAAACAAGTCTGTAAGAGATTGTGAAAATGATTTCTAATAAAAGATATACGAGTTCTTGGAATTAATTTATGCCTTGTATTTTCGCTGTATCTCGATTTTACAATTGGTATCAGAGCAGGACATCTAAACGAAGAAGAGTTCTTCGAACCAAGGTGAGATCCTGAGAAGAGAATATGGCGATTTTGGCACATAATATGTTATTGTTGAATGATGTGAATTATGGATACTGGAAAGTGAGAATGAGAGCAAATTTACGTGGAGCTGATGAAGATATCTGGACAGTTGTTCAATCTGGATGGGAAGAACCGTGTATAATGCAAGAAGATGGCTTGAAGACACTTAAACCGAAGACAAAGTGGACTGCAACAGAAAAAAAATTCAAGGTTTAATGCGAAAGCACTGGATGCAATCTTCAGTTCTGTAGATGGAAATCAATTTGAGCTAATATAGGGATGTGAATCAGCTAGGGAGGCTTGGGATATACTACAAAATGCTTTTGAAGGTGCTGCGAATGTTAGGAGGATAAGATTGGATTTGCTTGCATCACAGTTTGAAGACATAAGGATGACTGGTTATGAGAAGATAGGAGACTTCAGTGCAAAGCTCAGCTCCATAGCCAATGAAGCACAAGTTTTAGGTAAAAAATACGAAGATGCAAAATTGGTGAAGAAGTTTTTGCGATGTTTTCCTACTAAGTTTGCAGCACATAAAGAAGCAATAACATTGACAATGAACACTGATGAACTGAAGTTCGCTGAGGCAGTAGGGATATTAAAGGCTGAGGAGATGGAATTGGAATCTAAGTGTTCAAAGCCTGCTCAAGACTCTATGTCGAACGACAGACTGCGTAGAGAAGAAGAAAGACATAAAAGGCATGAAGTGGTGTGTTTTAATTGTCATGGTATTGGACATGTCAAAACAGATTGTCCATCATTCAAGAGAAAAGAAATCAAGTACAATGGATGTAATGGTTATGGGCACATAAAATCATATTGTGTGAACACAAAGAAGATGAAGATGAAAAGAATTTGCCCTGATAAAAAGCCATAAAGAAAATAAGATGCTCTCAATTTTGTGGCTCTTCATGGAGCTATGGGGTCTGAAAAAAACATCACTAAAGGTGAATTTCGTGCGCCGTGTGTGTCACACACCAATTCCGATGTGTCACATAGTGATGTAGAAAGTGATATAGAGATCTTCTAGCTGAGTATCAGGTTCCGTTTGGTCAATTTGCTAAACTCAGTGAAGAAAATATTCAGTTGATCAAAGATACAACAATGATGAAAGCAAAAGTAAACATTCTAGAGTTGGAAACCAACAATAAATCTGAGACTGAAGTGTCAAAAAAAGAGAAGGAGTCTGATCCATATAGTTCACAGATGAAAATCTCTGAGCAGGCCTACAATCTAAAGAGAATGGAGATTAAATATGATCATACCAAACAGCTATTGAATGAGTAACGCGAGAAAAGTCAGCTGCTGCAAAGAGAACTCAGTGAAAATTACAGAAAGTTAAGGATGCTGAACAGAGGATCTGAAACTTTAGATCAGATATTATCAGTTGGACAACCTCCAAAGGTGAATTGGGGCTTAGGATACAAGGGTTATGCTCCAAAAGATCAAGCTATTCCAGTCGACGTTATCAAGTTTGTAAAAGGTACTCCATCTCACCCTGAAAGTAGCTCGAAAGCTAAGAAAATACATACATCTGCACCTGTGAAAAAAGAACCTAATGCTCAGACAAAACTACACTCTCCAAAGCCTGAAATAACTCGGAGGAATGGTTGTTTGTTTTGTTGGAATCATGGTCATAAGGTTGATTTATGTTATTCTCGAAGAAACCAGATTGAGCGAGCTTGGAGGATGAACCTTTGTTATGTGGAACCTAGAAGGTATGGACATGTATGGATAGCTAAGAAGGATTTGTATCCCAAGTTTACGAAAGGTGTGTCACACGACCATACCAATGTGTCATACACTCGAATGGTTGATCAATATACACTACAAGAAAACACATGCTTAACGAGGAAAGTTAACGACGAAAAACAATCCTCGTAAATTTACGTCGATTTTACGAGAAACTTACGTGGAAAAATAATGTCATCGTTATTTCCTCGTAAAGTAACGACAAAAGCGTTTCGTCGTAAAGTCGATGTAATTTGACGTGTCTTTTACGAGGAACTACTATTTCCTCATAAATACGACGTAAACTTCGCGTGTTATTTACGAGGAAATAATTTACGTGTATTTAGCGAGGAAATTTTGAATCCACCAACTTTGTTGGTGTTACACGTTTTTTTTTTGCCACCTAATTAATTTTCGTCGTAAATTCATAGGAAAATTACAACTACCAGATTCGAAATTTCCTATAAATATGGATGTTTGAACATCATTTTAAACACACCAACAACAAAAAACGTGAAAGAAAAAAAATGGCTGGCTCCGGGACTATTTACGAGTTGCGGAAGTGGATGTATATGCATAGAGATGCTAACGGGAGAGTGACGAAAGAATACCTTGCGGGCCTGGAGACATTAATGCATCAAGCAGATTCAACACCGCTCGCCCAAGAAAGTGGTAAGATGTTCTGTCCTTGTCGGAAATGCAACAATTCGAAACTGGCAAACCGTGAAAATGTTTGGAATCATTTAATAAATAGAGGTTTCACGTCAAATTACTATATCTGGTTTCAACATGGAGAAGGTTTTAATTATGATCAGAATGAAGCTAGTAGTAGTAATAACAATTTTCCAGAAAAAGAACCGGTTGATCATCATTTGCATAATGAACATAGTTACCATCAGGAGGAGATGGTAGATTATGATAGGGTTCATGATATGGTAGCTGATGCATTCGTAGCTCATGATGAAGATGAAGAACCTAATATAGATGCAAACAAGTTTTACGAAATGTTAAACGCGGCGAATCAACCACTTTACAGTGGTTGTAGAGAAGGTCTCTCTAAATTGTCGTTAGCTGCTAGAATGATGAATATTAAAACTGATCACAATCTATCTGAAAGTTGCATGAACGAATGGGCGGACTTGTTTAAAGAGTATTTTCCGGAAGACAATGTGTCTGCTGATTCATATTATGAGATTCAGAAACTGGTTTATAGTCTTGGGTTGCCTTCGGAGATGATAGATGTTTGCATCGACAACTGCATGATCTATTGGGGAGATGATGAGAAGCTAGAAGAATGTCGATTCTGCAAGAAGCCACGATTCAAGACGCAAGGACGGGGACGTAATAGGATACCGTACCAAATGATGTGGTACCTACCAATTACAAACAGATTAAAAAGACTGTATCAATCAGAGCAGACTTCTGGAAAGAAGAGATGACATACCGAGCATACTCAGACGGATGGTGAGATAACTCATCCATCAGATGCAAGAGCCTGGAAACATTTCAACAAAGTACATCGGGATTTCGCTAGCAATAGCCGGAATGTGTATCTCGGACTATGCACAGATGGATTTAGTCCGTTCGGAATGTCAGGGAGACAATATTCATTGTGGCCAGTCTTTCTTACACCATACAACCTGCCACCGGAGATGTGCATGCAACGGGAGTTGCTATTCTTGACCATATTAATACCTGGTCCGAACCATCCAAAAAGGTCCCTGGATGTTTTCCTACAACCACTGATAAAAGAGTTGAAGGATTTGTGGTCAACAGGGGTGAGGACGTATGACTGTTCAATGAAGACGAATTTTACGATGCGAGCGATGCTTTTGTGGACCATAAGTGATTTTTCTGCCTATGGGATGTTGTCTGGATGGACTACACATGGGAGATTAGTTTGTCCATATTGTAATGGAACGACAGATGCGTTTCAACTGAAGAATGGTAGGAAGACAAGTTGGTTTGATTGTCACCGTCGATTTCTTCCCATTGGCCATCCTTACCGAAGAAACAAGAATTTGTTTAGGCACAAAAGGGTTGTGAGAGACACTCCTCCTCCATATCTAACTCCGATGCCCGCCGATATTCATCCTGATTTGATGGTGCCTCCGAGTGCTCGTTACTCGCAGTACACTGTAGAGGACATTCTCCGTCTGCCAGGCAGAGAACGTTTACCAGTCATCGACCCCGACCAACCGGACGGAACTTTGTGGTATGTTGCATTAATTTTTTTTTTAATTCATTTAAAATTCTTTTATAACATTAAAAAATAATTTATATTTTAAATTTGTATTTTCCAGGTGGGGGGTTGACGGATGTCTTGCATCGGACGTAACCGACACGATCAAAGGTTACTTCTCTATGGCACATCCGAACTGGAGTAAGACGCCTCACTACGTCAGAAAGACGTGGTTAAAAATTTACGCTGTAAGTTTCTATTAATTAATTATATATACTTTAATTTTTTCAAGATTTATATATATATTTTCTAAAAAACTAATTGTTTATTTATTTTTTCCAACAGCAAAAATATAATTGGGCCTTGGGATCACTGAGAGCGTGAGGAAGAAGTTTAACGCGAACGCGAAAGTTGGCTTGTTGGACACGGTCTCCAACTGGAAGGGTGACTGGATCGTGAAGGGGTATGAGCGTGGCAAACCCGCTGAGCTCACCACGGATGTGTGGGATGGCCTCATATGTTATTGGCGTCTTCCTGATTCCACTAAAATAGCCCAGTCTTGCTCTAACTCCCGTAACACGGTCGATGAGCACAGAAACGGGCCGATGCTTCACACTACGGGCCAAAAACCCCACGCCGGTGTCCGTTTGGAAATGGTAATTAAATATTTTATTAAATAATTTTTTTAATATATATATTTTTATTCTAACTTTCTTAAATGTTTTTTAGGCCAAAGAGACGAGAAATATCCCGTCTCTTATGGAACTTTTCGAGAGGACCCACAAGAACAAGGCGAGCGTATTTGTAGATGGCAAGTCCGAGCAAATCTACAACGACGTGGTTGCTCGGGTTGAAGACCGCCAGACCCAGCTGACCCAGCAGTCTACCGACGGATTACCCGTCACCTTATCCACACTTGAAGTGGATAAGATTTACGAGGAGGTAAATTTTCTAAAATTTTAATTTTTTATTATTCATTTAATTTAACTTTAAATTTTTACTAACAATATTATTTTTTGTTTTTAAGGTTGTCCCTAAAAAAAAGGGACGGACGTTGGGGATTGGTTCCGTGAATGATGTTCCGAGAGCAACATCGTCTTATGGTCAGCGACAGGATGATGAAGTCACTGAGCTGCGTAACGAGTTGGCCGCGACAAAATCTCGTATGGGTGGAGTCGAGGGCTTCTTGGACGTTATAGCGGCCACAAATCCGGAATCGGAGTCCATGTTGAGGAACATGCGACAACAACATCCCATTCGAGGCGAGTCATCCGACAAACATAACGAGGCGGATGTTGCGAGGAGGAGTGATGAATTCCACCAGGCGATGAACGACCCTTACTTCTTTTTTTTCCGGTTGTTGTATTATAAATTCAAAACTTATTTTTATATAAAATATTTTCGTATTGATTTATTTTTATTTTAAATTATAATTTTATTAATAAATTAAATAATTTTAATTATTTTTTTAATTATATTTTTAAATTCTGTAAAATAATAAAAACGAAGCAAATTCGTAGCTAATGTACGACCTATTTACGTGGAAACTTTACGAGGAAATGACGAGAAAAAATAAACGAGTATTTTACGAGAAAACATTTACGAGAAAATGACGAGGAAAGATAAACGAGTATTTTACGAGGAAATACTTTCGTGGTAGTTACGTGTATTTTGTGAGGAAACACTTTCGAGGTATTTACGTTTAGTTTACGAAGAACACGTTTCAAAGTATTTACGAGGAAATATAGCGACCTCCTTACGTGGAATATTTACGTGGTCTTTACGACGAAATGATGTACTTCGTCTTTACGACGAAATATTTTCCTCGCTAAGTTACGACGAATTGGCGAGGAAATATGTGTTACGACGGAACGAGAAAACGTGTTTCATCGCTAATTCGTCGTAAAGCCTCTTTTACGACGAATTCACGAGGAAAACCGCCCTCGTTAAGCTTATGTTTTCTTGTTGTGATACTGAACTTGAAGAACCAGTTCGATGGCCTAGAAGGTATTGAGGGTTTTGATGGTCCAACAAGTATCATGAAGTTTTTCACAGAGTTTTTTCACTCAAGCAGGGGGAGATGGTACTTTATTTAGGGGGAGTTTAAGTTAATACTTTGATGGGATGTATGATGCATATTGTGCTTAGAGGTTATTGAGCTTGAGTTGTAAAACTCAGTGAAAAGGGGGGAGATCCTCAAGAACTTGAAGCTTGATTGGTTGCTGCAGTAGTGGAGCTTTGGTTCGCATACTTGCGTTACGATGCAATGATGTGAGATATTTTCATATGTTTGGTTGACGAAATTAACATTAAAAGAATGTTACTAGATCACAAATTAGAAGATTTGGTGATGCTATAATATAGGAAATAGTATATTAGATAATAGGAAAATATTATTTAATATATATCTTAACTTTTATCTAGTTTGGGGTTAGAGCTTTCACGTTGTAATTCTCAGAGAGAAACACAAAGAGTTTTGGAGTTTCATAACTGAGTGAATTGGAAGACTTGATCAACAGGTGTTGAGTCAAGCAAGTTGGGTGTGCTAGAAATCGATCCGTGTCGAGTTGTGTAATTCGGATCAAACAAGCATGTAAGAGATTCTGAAAAGAATTTCTAATAAAAGATATACGAGTTATTGGAATTATTTTGTGCCTTGTGTTTTCGTTGTATCTCGCTTTTACACATATGAGGTAAGAACCTTCCCTTGCTCCATGAATAGACCTTTGTATTGCAAGTCTATGGTATCTTTATAGGTGTAGTTAGGAATGTTGTAGTCTCGCATATACAAACCCCCATCTCCAGTCATAGCACATGTCTGGAATTCCCTAGTTTTTCTTCCGGAGATTCACAACAATGAGAAAGAGGTTTGAAAACCAAAGTTTGCCTTGGAAAATCCATTCTCTAACTTCAAATCGAAAGTTATGGATTCATTCAAAGACTAATATGGTTAGAAGATTCATGTGTTTATGAATCATGAAAAAATAATAAGAGTAAATACATAAACTTCATATGGAAACAAGTGTTAGACAAGGTAGTTCTGATCTTTCTTATCAACTTCTACAAACAACTGAGTCTTTTCATTTTGGTTTTAAAACTTTAAATACTTCATGAAATTACATGATGGAAGAAAATTATCAATTTTATTGTCGTAGTGTGGGTTTATTCTCAAATATCATTTGATAATTCTTTTTACGCAGTGTTTGACACTTTAAATACTTAAAGAACTAGGTAATAACCAGCGCCTTACGCGGGATGTGATTATTAGTTTCGTTATTTTTAATAAAAACACCTTAAATCTGTTTAATCTGGATAGCGGTTCGGTTTTACGTTATTTTTTTTGTTTTTAATCTTCTAAAATATAACTATTATTTTAAATTAATATTTATTTTGGTTATTCGGTTAGAATGTTTGATTTTTTAGTTTTTTTTCGGTAAAAACCAAAAATTACTATTATTTGTTTATTTTCATGTTATGAATTTTAGATAGTCGTCATGTCGAAACAATGGTTTCATCTCATAGTTTGTAAACGGATAATAGTTCAAGAAAAAGAAAAGAAAATTATTAAGACAAATCATTTCACTATAATTTGGTCGGTAGTGAAAGAAGCATTAAGAAAAAAATATTTCAAAAAAAAAAATAGATATTTCAGTTGTGATAAATACTTAGTTACAGGGTGCTCACATCAAGGTGCACATGTATGTGATGTAAAAGTATATATAAATAGTTTACAAATATATAAAGATATTGTTAATTAATATTAAATGACATTTTTGTTCTAAATAATACATGAAAGATAAAATTAAAATTAATTAAAAATTAAAATGGCCTTGACATTAGTGAATTTTTTTCATATAAAGAAAAATCAATTGTATCCGTAAATAGAGGTGGACACAGATAAAATATCCGGATATTTGGAGGCATTCATGTCGATTCAATCTTTAGCCACCTGAATAGTCAGTGACTCTGATATCCAAAATGATTTAGAATTTTAAAGAATATCCGATTTGATACGTAAATAAAATAAAATTATAAAAATAATTAAAAAATTTAATAATAACATTTTATTACAAAAATAAAATGTTGTTTAACTTTTTAAATTTTAATACCTAATATAATAAATTTAATTCATAAAAATATTGTAAAACTTATATAAAATATAATATATATAACATATATATATACATATATGTACAGAATTATATATATATATATATATATGCATATAACAGATCGAATTTGATATTTGTTCCTAAAAGTATTGATATTTGTGATTTGTTTTTTTTAATTATTGTATTTTAGTAATTGATTTGTTTCGCAGAGTTACAGATATCCATTTTTTTGTTCAAATCAAAACGGATAACGAATCGAATCAAAATATATAAATATTTTGCCCAACTTTATCCGTAAACAATAATAAGTATATATATATATATATATATATATATATATATATATAGTTTAGCTTTTGATTCGTTATTTGTTTTATTTGAACCGAAAAATCCAAAATTTTACTGGAACCGTGCATGTGAGTTTTATATTAAAAAATACAAAGTATATAGTGTGAACACATTTATGAATATAGTATGAACGCGTTAGCATATTTATTATCAAATCATTGTGAGGCTCATATCTATTATAGTGTGAATGCATTTATTACAATGCTTCTTCTTTAATATATAAAGGATAAGATGAGAATTTGAAATTAAGTTACAAACCAAAGAGATAGACTTCCAGTGGAGACATATACGTTGCAAGCTGGAGACAAATAAAAATATTTATTGAAATATATATATATATTTTTTAACCAGTCTTATTGGTATACATGATTCATTTGGTTTGTCCAGGAGATATATAGAAACAAAATATTACAATGGAAAGCTTAGTTATTCTCCTCCGCAGCATACAGAGCCTTAATCTCCTCTACATCGTCATAGCTACCAAGAAATATGGGAGAACGCTCATGGATCTTTTTCGGGACCAGGTCCAGTGCCTGCATCACACGCATTTTCATATTAAACTACTTGGACCCTCCGGTTAACTGAAATCAACAAATCAATGAAAGGTAAGGGTCAGAGGATATTAATTTACCCTTTTCTTGCCAGTGAAGGCCTGACCTCCAGCTTGCTCCATCAAGAATGCCATTGGGAAGACTTCATACAGGACACTGACACCAAAACACGACAGCACAAGTTTCGCGAATTTATCAAATCAAAGGCAAATTAGTGATTATATATTTGAACTCTAGTAATTAATTATCCTAAGCTACCGCAATTTCCCATTAGGGCTTTTCTTGTCAGCCGGGTACAGGAAGATTCCTCCATAAAGCAGAGTGCGATGAACATCGGCTACCATACTGGTAATTAAGACAATGAAATTAAGCATCAGCCTTAGCCTTTGAAACTGAAAAGGTTCCCCATTATATTATACCTTCCGACATATCTCAGTGACTTTGCGGGAGAACCATCTTTGGGATACTTGCATCTCTCTACATACTTTGTGGTTGGACCATCCCAGTTCTGAGCATTTCCTTCATTCACTGAGTATATGTTTCCCTTATTTGGAATCTGTTACACAAGAAGAAATAATGAATCTTGAGAAAGAGAAAGATTGTTTATTGGTTCCTTCCTGTTACCTTAATGTCTGGGTGAGTTAATATGAACTCTCCTAGAGATGGGTCCAGGGTAAATCCGTGGACACCTGTTCCAGTGCTCAACACAAGCTGAGACAACCAAGTTAATAAACTAGAAATAAACTAATCAGACTGGTCGTTACTGATATTTCTTTTTTTTTGTGAATTTCCATTTTCAGTACCATGCAGGAGCTTCCGTACATACAGTAACCCGCTGCAACCATTTCATTCCCAGGTTTCAGAACATCTTCAATAGTCGGCTCATCACTGTGCTCCATTGTGTAAATTCCAAAGATCTACTTACACATGGAAGCCAAATAAAAAAAAAAATTACAAAACTTTCACATCAGATACTTTCTGGAAAAACTTGGGTGAAAGAGAGTAACATACTGTTCCAATGGAGACACCACAGTCAATGTTTGAGGATCCATCAAGTGGATCAAAAACAACACAGTACCTATTTGACAGTAGGACTGTGTTTACCACTACAACATACATTTTCATCCTCAAAATAGACAAGAGATCAATTGAAAACTTACTTTCCACGCTTGGATGACTCCACAAACGTAGCTTCCTCATCTTCTTCCGAGACAAGAACAGACTGCCACAAGGTTTCGGTTACGAACCCTTCTCAAGTTCATAGAAAAACTATGTTTTAACTTACAGTTCTGCCACTGCTAACTAAAGCTTTGACAAAAACATCGTTAGAGAGCACATCCAGTTTCTTTTGCTCTTCACCCTATATTACACAGAGACAAAAAAAATGGTATTAAATCTCATGCGTGCACACAACTTAAAAGAAATATAAAAAAAAAAAAACAAGAAGAAAGCTTTAAACTAGACAAAAGACATAATTAACATGCCTGGATATTTGTGTCCCCTGCAAGTCCAATAAGCTTGGCCAAACCAGCCTGCACACCAAAAAAAAGAAGTTATGATTGAGACAACTAAAAAGTATTCCAGAAACAGAACTAAAAGCGACAAAATTGACCCAGTTTCAAGATTCGAAATGTTACCTTGTTGACGGCACTGCAGACGAATTTGCATCCCAAAACGATGTTGCTGAGCAAAATGGTGAAATCCCCACGAGACTCTGGATACTTTGATTGCTCATTCAGCACGAATCTCGTGATGGTCATCAAATCCGTACGGTAAGCATCTGCTTCGTGATCCATCTTTGTTTCTCGCTCTCCTCGTTATGAAGCGGATACCTTTTTAATCAGATGTTTAGAAGATATTATATATAACCTGCATTATTTTTCTTTTTAAAAGACTTAATTTGAAAAAATGAGTAGGATAACACTAAAAAAGTTTTTGTCACAAATATAACTTCTAAAAATAAAAATGACCAAAATAGTACTTAATGTTTTATCAAAAGAGATAAATATACACTTATACCCCAATGGTAAATTAATTTAGACATTAGGGTTTAGAGTTAAGAGGTGGGGTTTAGAGTTAAGGGGTGGGGTTTAGGATTTAGGGTTTAGGGTTTAAGGTTTAGAGTTTAGAGTTTAGGGGTGGGTTTAGGGTTTAGGGTTTAGAGTTAAGGGGTGGAGTTTAGGATTTAGGGTTTAGGATTTAGGATTTATGGTTTAGGGTTTAGGGTTTAGCATTACGGAGTGGGGTTTTGGGATAAGATTTTAAATTTTGAAAAATAAAAAAAATTTAAATTTTTCAAAAGATAAAATACTATTTTGATCATTTTAGTTTTTGAGAACTATTTTTGTGACATAAACTTAAAAATATGTTATTTTGAAGATTTGCCCACTTAATTTCGGTGTTGCACATTTCAAGGTAGATAAAGACTCGACCGTTGATAAAATCGAATGAACAGCCAAGATCGGGTTGACCCGTGACAGTGACAGGTTTGTCCGTCTTTTGTCTTTGGGGATAACGATAACGAACTAACTTCCTACTCATACGTTTCTACGCAATCGCCTGATCGTCTCACCGTCACGATGAGAATCTAAGATTCGCTTATTCTTTTTCAATATTTTTGTAATGATACAGTTGACCACCATTCTCCCAAAGGTCTGACTTCTCATTTCTCAAGTTAGGTTTCAAAAAAAAAAAATTGTATATTGCACATCAAAACTAATGTTATATACTAATATTATCTGTAAAATAAAAATATGTATTTTAGCGAAAAAGACCTATTACAAAAAGTTAAGACTCATAAAAAATAGCACATAAAAAAGATCAATAAAAAATTGCACATAAAAAGATAAAAATAAAAAATAAAACAATTTTGTACCGGTATGTGTAAGTTTAATAAAAAGTTAATACTAATAAAAATTGCACATAAAAAGATTAAGAGCAATTCTCTCAAATAACATTTTTAAGTTTTTGTCACAAAAATAACTCTCAAAGAAGAAAATAACAAAAATTGCTCTTTTTATTTTGATATTTTTAATATTTATTTTTAAAAATTTTAAACTTTATCCCCAAAACTACATCTCTTAATTTTAAACTAAGTTTAAATTAGTTAACCTAGGATAAAAATATATTTTTATCTTTTAATAAAACTTATTTTGGTCATTTTCTTTATTGAAGACTATTTTTGTGAATATAAACTAAAAAAACTATCTTAGAAAACTTCTCAAAGATTAAACCAGTCACCTTTGAGCAGCTCCAACAAAGAGTTATTAGAATAGTTCTTACAATTAAAGGAAAATGAAAAATATTAAAAACATCAAAAAAGTGTACAAAAGTTTTTAAACCTCATCTTTTAAAAACTTATTAATAATCTCAAATAACACGTGTCATTTAACTGTTTTTTCAACGGATTTAAAAAAATAAAAATTTATATCATTTAAGTATAATATTGATTTTTTTTTCTTTTAGAATCCAAGAGAATTTCTTACTGATGATGTTACTTTTAAAGCAATGACGGAATAGTTGCTTCCATCAGAACTAAAGTGAACTTTGACAAAATAAGATTGCTGAATCTAGAAGGGAGTGAAGAAGACGTGAAGTTGTAACGATCGAGGTGACGTAGAAGATGCAGCTCGAATAGGCTACTGTTGGGTTTGACTCCTGTAGATGCAGCTCGAAGATGCAGCTCGAATATTCTGTTTTTGTTCTTTTAGTTACAGCATGGATCAGTTAATAGACATGAACGAAGAAGATGCTCTAGCTGAGATAAATTTAGAAGATACACAACTACAAGCACAACAAAGTGAAACTCAAGTAGGGGAATCAACTCAAGCTCCACGCAAGAGAGGTAAAACATCACTCGTTTGGGAAGACTTTGTGTCTGTGGGAGTAGAAGAAGATGGCAAAGAAAGGGCCAAGTGTTTGCATTGCGGTACGAAGTTAGTGACACGTAGTGAAACGAATCACAGCTTTGGGACTCATCATCTTCAACTCCACTTGGATACTTGTTCAAAGAAGCCTTTGAAGGAAGCTAAACCTGCATATGATCAAAAGATAGATCGTGGTCTGATTAGCGAGGTAATCATATATCATGATCTCCCTTTTAGATATGTAGAATATGAGAAGGTCCGAGAACGATACAAGTATTTAAATCCAGAGTTTCAGCCTATTTGTAGACAGACCGCTGCTGCTGATGTTTTTAGGAAGTATGAAATAGAAAAAGAAAAGCTGAAAAAGTGTTTGCTAGCCACCTTGGTCGGGTTTGCTTCACTTCTGATCTCTGGACATCTCGTCCTCATAACTTAGGATATATTTGTCTTACTGCGCACTTCATTGATGATGGTTGGAACTTGCATAGTAAGATTCTGGCTTTTTGTGATTTTAAGCCGCCACACACAGGAGAAGAAATTGCTAATAAGATCTTCGAGTGTATGATGGAATGGGGTTTAGATAAGAAGGTGTTCTCTATTACCTTGGACAATGCTACTAACAATGATAGTATGCAGAGAAACCTCAAGGAAAAGCTTCAAATGATTAGTGGTTCTGGCTTGTTACGTGATGGCAAATTTTTGCATATAAGATGTTGTGCTCACATTCTGAATTTGATAGTAAAAGAAGGCTTAGAATTAGCAAAGGATCTCCTGCATAACATCAGGGAAAGTGTTAGATACGCGAAGGCATCTCAGACAAGAATTCAAGTATTTGCATCGTGTGTAGAGCGAGTGAGGATTGGAAGTGGAGCTGGTTTATCACTGGATGTTCCTACTAGGTGGAATTCTACGTATGAAATGCTAGTTAGGGCATTGAAGTTCAGGAAAGCATTTAAAAACTTGGATGTTGTTGACAGAAACTACCATTCATTACCTTCTGAAGATGAGTGGAATCGTGGAGAAAAAATAAGTGAGTTGCTGAAACCTTTCAGTATTATTACTACTCTTTTTTTCAGGATCTAAGTATCCCACATCTTGTGTGTACTTCACTCAAGTTTGGAGGATTGAGCTACTGCTGAAAAAATTTGCGAGTTGTGATGATTATGATCTGAGGCAAATGGCTAAAGATATGCAAGTTAAGTTTACTAAGTACTGGAGGAATACAACATCATTTTGGCTATGGGAGCAATATTAGATCCAAGAATGAAGTTGGATGTGCTTGAGAAAGCTTATGAGAGAGTGGATCCTGCTACTTCTAGCTTAAAAACTGAAGTACTTAGGACTAACTTAACTGATCTTTATAAGGAGTATCAGGATAGGACCCGGGGCAGTTCTTCAGGTGCTTCATTTGTTCCAAATCCACAGGATCTAGTTACTGAATCTCCTCTTGAAGATGATTTAGACAATGTAAGTTCTCAGCATCATCACTCATATTTTTCATTTACACGGCTGTTTGGTTGCTTGCTTGAACTCATTTACAGGATCTAGTTGCTTCTAACTTTCAATTTAATATTAGGATCTCTTTGAACTAGAAAGAAGCCTTGGAAGTAATATGGGAAACACAAAAACACATTTAGATGTGTATTTGGAGGAGAAAAGGCTAGATAGAAAGTCATTTCCTGATTTGGATGTTTTAAGCTATTGGAGAGAGAACCAGTTTAGATTTGGTGATTTAGCTGTTGGATAAGCTTCAAGGTTACTTGAAGATCGAGTTATTCATTAAAGATAAGTAGAATAACTTATATGTTTAGGATAAAGCTAAGAATCCTAGATAGACTAGTAATAGGTTAAGATAAGGATCCCTATTACCTATATAAAGAGATCTAATGTAAGATGATCTAATTGTAAGAAAGAAAGCTAAGAAAGAAATAAATAAAACAAAGAACCGTTTTATAAGTTTTGTGTTTTTGATTCCTTTATTTGGTATCAGAGCTTGTGGTTATTATTGATCGCATAAACCATGGCGGATTCAAAGGCATTAGTGAAGATAAAAGATGGCGTACCTGGAGCTGTGGTCTGTCCGATGTTGACAACGTCGAACTACACAGTTTGGGCAATGAGGATGAAAGTTCTTCTGCGTGTTCATAAGGTTTGGGAAACAATTGAGCTAGGAACAGAAGACGACGAGAAAAATGATGTAGCAACAGTACTTCTGTTCCAGTCGATACCTGAAGGACTGATTTTGCAAGTTGGAGACCTAGGTTCCCCTAAGGTGATATGGGAAGCTATTAAGACAAGAAACCTAGGAGCAGAACGAGTTAAATCAGCCCGTCTCCAAACATTGATGAATGAGTTCGATCGTATGAAGATGGAGGACTCCGACTCTATTGATACGTTCTCAGGAAAGATATCAGAACTTGCTTCTAAGGCGGCATCGTTAGGTCAAAGTATTGAAGGACCAAAGGTCGTGAAGAAGTTCCTTAATAGCCTACCTCCGAAATTCATTCATATGACAGCATCTTTAGAGCAGTTGTTAGACTTAGAGACGACTAGCTTTGAAGACATTATCGGAAGACTTAAAGCTTATGAAGAACGTATAAAAGGGTATGAACCGTTTGAGCAACAAGGAAGTCTTCTGTACTCAAATTCTGAGAAGTCATATGATCAAAGAGGGTCAGATAATGGAGGAAGAGGCAGAGGCCAAAACAGAGGACATGGACGAGGTAACAGAGGCAGAGGTCGTGGCAGGAGCAACACACACGAGAAAAGTAAAGAGAAGGAGGACTATTCTCAGATCGTGTGCTATAACTGCAAGAAGAAGGGACACTTTGCATCTGTGTGTACTGAAAAGAAAGACGAGGAAGAGCTCAACAAAGCAGAGACAGAAGTTGCGGATAAAGCACTATATATGCATGAGGTAGTGTTTCTTAATGAAGGCAAGGTCATGCCTAAGAGGCTCGAGTCAGACACGAAGGAAGACGGTGTCTGGTATTTAGACAATGGCGCTTGAAACCACATGACCGGAGAGAGGTCTTACTTCTCAGAGATGAATGAAAACATCAAAGGGAAAGTAAAGTTTGGAGATGGCTCATTCGTTGATATAAGTGGCAAGGGTTCGATTCTCTTTGAAGCTAAGACAGGAGAGCATAAACTGCTTACAGATATCTACTACATTCCTGAACTAAGGAGTAACATCCTAAGCTTAGGACAAGCAACGGAGCAAGGATGTGATGTTCGAATGAAAGACAACTACTTGACTCTAAAAGATCCTGAAGGGAGATTGCTTGTTAAAGTCATGAAAACAGAAAATCGTCTCTATAAGCTGAAGTTACAAGTGGGAAGAGCAACCTGTCTGCACACAAGATTGCAGGAGGAACCATGGAGATGGCATGCCAGACTCGGCCATGTTAACTTCAAAACGATAAGAGCTATGGCAACACAAGGAATGGTATATGGTTTGCCGGAGATAAGTGAAGAACAACGTCTCTGTGACTCATGCCTGGTAGGGAAGCAGACACGACGACCGTTTCCAAAAGCAACGATGTTCAGGTCGTCACGTCCCCTCGAACTCCTACACGCAGACCTTTGTGGTCCAATCTCACCTGCAACTCTCTCTCTCAACCGATATATCTTTGTGATTATTGATGATTGCACAAGGTATATGTGGTCGATATTGATGAAAGATAAGAGTGACGCGTTCGAAAAATTTAAGACATTCAAGAAGCTGGTTGAAAAGGACTTCAACAAAGAAATAATGACGCTACACACAGACAGAGGTGGTGAATTTACTTTACACGAATTCAATAAATATTGTGACAGCATCGGCATAAGAAGGCATCTGACAGCACCCTATACTCCGCAGCAGAACGGCGTAGTGGAGCATAGAAATCGGACACTAATGGAGATGACACGAAGCATACTAAAAGCCATGAGTGTGCCTAATTACCTATGGGGAGAGGCTGTTCGACATGTGATATCTTGCATATTTGCATTGTTTTATCCATTCATTCATAAACATTTTCACCATAGAGATTAGGATTTAGACATTTTTAGGTTGCATTTTGCATACATGAGTCTCTATTAGGTACTAGAGTGCCACATGGAGTTCTTGGGGACATTTGGATGCATTTGGAGCTCAAAGGAGGTGAAATAAGTGATCATTAAACGAGCAGAGCATGGGAGCGACATCACGAAGTCGCTGTGTCCCACCTCTCAGAGCGACCTTCCTAAATCGACGTCATGAGGTCGCTCCAAAGCACCTCTCAGAGCGACCTAACTGGAGCGACCCCGTGAAATCGCTCGCCATATTCACCCCGTGAAGCGACTTGCCTAGAGCGACGCACCGAGGTCGCTCGCATCTCACACCCCTCTCGGAGCGACCTCCCAAAACGACACCCCGAGGTCGCTCGCGTCTCTATGGCGAGACGACACGAAGCGAAGCCCGGAGCGACCTCTCAGAGCGACCCACTGAGGTCGCTCCCGAAGGCCAGAGCGACCTCTCGGAGCGACATGCCGAGGTCGCTCCGCATCTATTGTTGGGTCGATTTCTATTTTACTTAAGGGCCTTTTGGTCATTTCATTATGCACGTTTTTATTTTCTAAACCTATGTTTTAATACTCTGTAAGCCACCAGGAGGCAGATGATCTTTTGTTCTTAAGAAAAACCACCAAAAACCTTGAAAAAGGGGATCTCTTTGATTCATTGATCACATGTTCTACTGTTGATTTCTATTCTATTATCTGTATTTTCTCTAAATGATTAATCTGAAATCCAATATGGGTTTAAGAGGAATCATGGAGATTAGTGAGTAATCCCCCTTTGAATTCATGGGTTAGGGAGATTAAGGGTGATTAGGTTAGAGCTAGGATGTTTTTAGTGTAGATCATTCTTGTTCCTTGCTAGTAGAGTATTGATAATGCATCTTCTGAGTTGGCCACTCAAAAGTTGATCAATAGACATTTCCCACCCAAAAGGTGTTTGATGAAATGCCTGAGACAACTCTCCTAGGCTTTTAGTATACTTTGCCAAAGACATTTGTTGTTAAAGATGCTAAGATAGCTAATAGACTTGTTCGTAATGATTGCTTTCATATTATTCAACCAAAGATATTTGATGTTTGAGATATGTTAGCAAATGAGCATTCATCTAGACATAGAGCTTGTTTAGAATTGTGTCTAGGCTTAAGGTTGATAGTTTGATTGATCATTTGCCATCCTTAGTTCGATACCTGATCGCCCAAGGTCTAATCCCTATGCCCATGAGTTCTCTTTTCCCTTAGTAAAGAAAGTCATTTCATTTATCATTAATCATTAGTTTAGAAACCTTTTAAATCATTGGTTGCACTTAGATTAAGTGAGTACTTGCATTCTCGGTGCTTTCACATCTCTCAGAACAGGTTCGACAATCACTATACTACAACATTTGTCTTAGGAGCCTTGAAAACTCCTAATATCAACATGCTACCTACTTGATTAACAGAGTACCCACAAGGTCTTTGTCTAATCAAACTCCCTATGAAAGTATAAAAGGAAAGAAGCCGAGCATATCTCACATTAGAGTCTTCGGGTGTATAGCGTACGCAAAGAAAGACTCAGGTCAGCTAAGGAAGCTCGATGACAGATCAGAAGCTGCTGTTCACTTGGGTATTGAACCAGGAACCAAGGCTTATAAACTCTACAATCCTACTTCAAAACGGATAATTGTAAGTCGAGATGTGATCTTTGATGAAAAGGCTCGTTGGAATTGGTAGGGAGAAGGCAAGCAAGTCCAAACTGAGCCTGAGCATGGAATATTTCACATGACGTGGGGTAGTTCAGAAGACAGTGGAAGCTGCCCGTTTGTAGCTACAGAAGAAGACAATGCTGCAGAGACCGTAACCAATCTACCTGGAACAGAGGAAGCCGGTTCTGAGACAAGACAAGAGGAGCACGAGCCTACGCGAGAAGTAAGACGCTCGTCTTGAGAATCCAACAAACCTGGCTACCTTAAAGATTATGTGCTGCTAGCTGATATAGAATGCGAAGTGTTACTACTTGCGTTGAACGATGAACCGGTATCAATACAAGAAGCACTCAAAGACAAACGATGGAGAAGTGCTTGTAAGGATGAGATCGGGTCCATAGACAAGAATGAAACATGGGTGCTATTGGAGAAACCACACGGAGTGAAGCTGATAGGACTCAAGTGGATCTTCAAGATTAAGAGAAACGCAGACGACAGCATAAATAAATACAAGTCAAGGCTCGTCGCCAAAGGGTATGTTCAAGAACACGGTATAGACTTTGATGAAGTCTTCGCTCCAGTGTCTCGGATTGAAACTATAAGGCTACTGGTTAGCTTTGTTGCTGCAAAGAAGTGGGAGATTCATCATCTAGATGTTAAAACAGCCTTTCTACATGGTGAGTTGATTGAAGACGTGTACGTAACGCAACCGGAAGGGTTCGTAAAGAAAGGTGAAGAGCATAAAGTCTACAAGTTAAAGAAAGCGTTGTACGGACTGCGTCAAGCTCCCAGGACATGGAACACGAAGCTGGATCAGATATTGAAAGGCTTAAGATTCAGGAAGTGTGCTAAGGAAAACTCAGTCTATCGCAAAGAAGAGAAAGATACGCTACTCATAGTAGCCATATATGTCGATGATTTGTTCATCACTGCAAACTCGTTAAAGGCGATCAAGGGGTTTAAAGAAGCAATGTCTACGAATTTTAAGATGTCGGACTTGGGCCTACTAACCTACTATCTCGGCATAGAAGTGAAACAGAGTGCGAGAGGTATCTCGATCCAACATGAAGCTTATGCTCGACGCATACTGGAAGAAACAGACATGAGCGACTGTAACTCAGTCTGTATACCAATGGAGTTTGGTCTGCATCTTTCAAAAGCATTGGAAGAACCTGAAATAGATGCAAGCAAATACATAAGGAAGATAGGATGTCTAAGATACTTAATGCATACGAGACCAGACATGGCGTTTAGTGTTGGCATATTAAGCAAGTTCATGCATTCACCACGAGAATCGCATGGAAAAGCCTTAAAGCAAGTACTACGGTATTTGAAAGGTACGTGTGGCTACGGTTTGATGTTCAAGCACGGAGGATCTCAAGAACTCGTTGGCTACAGCGACAGCAGCCACAACACAGATCCAGACGATGGAAGAAGCATGACTGGACATCTGTTTTGTCTCGGTGACACACCAGTCACATGGTGCTCGCAGAAACAAGACGTTGTGGCTCTATCCTCTTGTGAAGCAGAGTTCATGGTCGCGACAGAAGCTGCTAAGCAAGCTATTTGGCTTCAAGACTTGATGAGTGAGATCACAGGAAGAAAGGTTGAAAGAACTCTGATCCGTGTGGACAACAAATCAGCTATTGCACTTGCCAAGAACCCAGTGTTCCACCGATGCAGCAAACACATTCACAAGCGCTTCCACTTTATTAGAGAGTGTGTCGAACGGGAGCTAATCGACGTGGAGCACATACCAGGAACAGAACAACGCGCAGACATACTAACTAAATCACTGGCAAGGATCAAGTTCAAAGAGATGAGGGAGACGATCAAGGTACAAGACCGCAGTGCAAATGACTTGAAGCTTAGAAGGGAGAATGTTGGATAAGCTTCAAGGTTACTTGAAGATCAAGTTATTCATTAAAGATAAGTAGAATAACTTATATGTTTAGGATAAAGCTAAGAATCCTAGATAGACTAGTAATAGGTTAAGATAAGGATCCCTATTACCTATATAAAGAGATCTAATGTAAGATGATCTAATTGTAAGAAAGAAAGCTAAGAAAGAAATAAATAAAACAAAGAACCGTTTTATAAGTTTTGTGTTTTTGATTCCTTTATTAGCTACTATGACACGTGATATACTTAGTATCCCAATCACCACGGTTGCTTCAGAATCAGTGTTTAGCATTGGTGGTCGAGTGTTAACTCCCTACAGAAACTGTTTGCTTCCCAAGAATGTTCAAGCTTTGCTTTGTACCTGTAACTGGCTGCGTGGATTTGCAGAATATGAAGATAAATTTCATAATTTATTAAAACTATTGTATAATGTGTTCTATGCTAATTCACCTGTTGACTTGTAGGTACTATAGAAGATGTTGATGATATGTGCAAGGAAGATGATGTTGGGAAGACTACAAGTGCTTATGGAGTTGGAAGTTCAAGATCAGAAGGCTCAAGTGTACCACCATGAGACATGTTTGAGACTTTCTTTTATTATGTTTGGAAACATAACGAGAACAAAATTTGGTGCCTTTGTTTTGGTAGTTATTGAACTTGTTTAAGTTATTAAGTTTGTTATTGTAATGCCACTTTGAGATTCTAGTTATTTGATTATATATTTGTTGGCATCAGTCGTATGTAGCAACTAGCAAGTAAGGATCCTACTTGTTTGGGACAGTTATTGCCGGCTGAGTCGTAGGTGAGACTCATCACAAGAGATGTTGACAAGCAACTCCATTATTCTTGTTTGGTGTCTCACAGTCTCACGACTCTCTCTTGATCCTTGGTTTTAATATGTTCCAACATTTGGGTTCAATTAATACTAAAGGTTTCAAACATTTCTTTCACAATTGAAGATTTTCTTATTTTTATACAGGTTTTCAAATTGTTTTTATCATTTTATTTTAAATTAAGAAGTGACCATTAAAAGTTACAATATTATTTAAGAATATAAATTTTTGTACCATAAAAATTTGTTTTACAATATAATTAAAACAAGAAAGGTATAAAACAAATTAAAAAAGTGTTAAATGAGTCTAAATGGATCTTAATGGGTCAAAGTAAAATTTGTGGGTTTAAATGAAGAACCCTAATAAACCTTAAACTAAATGGGTCTAAACGGGTTTAGGTTCTAAATGAGGTGGGTTTACCCATTTTAACATCCCTAGGTTTGAGAATTCCAGTTAAGCAGTGATCACTTGGGAGTTTTAGCTTCGTGACAGAACCAGTCGTGTTATCGCACATGACACAGTGAAAGTAGTCGCTGTTGTTACAACAGCGGGATTCAAACTCGTTCTTGAACCGCACAAGAGCTCGGATCTGGTCCGGACGACAAGCGGGAAGTCCGACAACGAGAGCATTTATCATTATGATGCTTGATGCAAAGACACAACAAAGAAAATGCAAACGTAAGCATGATGTGGCCATTATGAAAACTTTCAGAAGGAACAATGTTTTCTTTACGAATAGATACAAAGAAGATGAGTCTTGGTATAGTGGGGATTGGCGAAAAGTATGTTTAAGAACAAACCAGATCAAAGAAGTAAAGTTTTTAACGGTTGCACTCAATAGTGTAACACTAAGAGAAATGGAATTAGTGAGATAATGGATTGGAGAAGACTAAGTCAAATTCTCAAAGTGAGTTTAGTCCCTTCTTAGTGCCTTATAAAGCTTATTAATTTTCATTTGATTGTAGAAAACTAAGAAAAGAGTCTTCTGGAATTTCACACATTCTTTTTTAGTGGAAACGTATTTCTTCTCTGTTGAGCCCAATTGAATTCTCGGGCAATGTTGGTTGTCCCCTGCTCTCATGACCCACAGAAAAAGATATAACAAAATAATGATAAAAGGTTTTGATAGTAAAGACATAAACATGAAGCAAATGACATGAAGTTTAGCATTAATAGTTGAACTGGTTAAGTAATTATTTGTTTGACTTCAGGCTTTTCTGTATAACGTAAACAAGAATTGGATGCAGATTGTTTTGGTTATATATTTACATTTAAAAAAGGATCTCGTGAATGTCTATTTCGAGATTGAGTTCTTGAGACGTCTGACTCTTTATTTTCACTTGATCTAGTTTTGTATCTAAACAGGAAGCTGAGAGATGAAGTCGTCCCTTAAGATATATTCAGCTCATATTAATTTAAGAATAAGTGAATAACCAAAGCCGTATATCATAAACCTTTCAGACTACCATCAGCCAAAAGAGAGGATCCTTTAAAGAGAACAAAGGCTACATAAACCAGTAAGACCACTTCTTACATATTACTTTCTTTGTTTTTCTTATTATTAAAACTGTCCCATCTTGAATCCATAGACATAAACAATGTAACTGGATCTGTTTCCTTGTGCTTATCCGGACCAACAATCTTGACAAACCACTGTGGCCTGTATGAAGCAATTACATGTGCTATTACCAATCCAAACAACAAGCCAGGTCCATACCCTATAACCACTGCTTTCCAGTTTAGCACACCTTCCTCTTCTTCTTCGTCTTCTTCCTTTGGTTGTCGTGTTGGTGGCGTAAAGCAACTTTGCTCTAAAGGAAGACCACATAGACCCACATTCCCTTCGAAGGAGGATTTAGGTTGCCCAGTTATTTGTGTTGCTTGTGGTATTACACCTTTGAGTTGGTTATGAGCCACACTTATGTACGCCAAAAACGAGAGGCTCCCAAGTCCTCGAGGAATATCACCTGATAGTTTGTTTCTTGACAGGTCTAGTGACTCAAGCTCCGTGACATTTTCCAAAGACAGAGGAATATGTCCCGTGAAAGCGTTGTTTGATAAGTTAAGTGCAATCAATGTCTTCAAGAGACCAATAGATTCAGGCATTTGTCCTTCAAGTCTGTTTCCAGAAAAATCAATGGTGGCATATGAAGTGAGAACCTTCCCTTGCTCCATGAATAGACCTTTGTATTGGAGATCTATGGTATCTTCATAGATATAGCCAGGAATTTCATTGTAGTCTCCCATATACAAACTCCCATCTTCAGTCATAACTTTCCAGTTCACAAAGTAATCTTGGGGCAAGCTTCCTGTAAATTTGTTATCAGCAATTTCAAGTATGCGTAGCTCAGGAAACGCTAGAGGACCTTTACCAGGAGGAGATATAGGACCGTAGAATCTGTTTGAGCGGAGAGTAAATGCTTGCAAGTTAGGCAAACCCTTGAGCCAGAAAGGAAATGTGTCTTTGATGTTGTTGTTGTCCACACTTAGAAACTTTAGAGAGGAGCAATTCAGAAGAGACCTTGGAAGCTTCCCTGTTAGTTGATTGAAACCAACATCAAGTGTCCGAAGCAAGGCGCCATCATAGCAATTGTCTGGAAGACTTCCTTCCAGGTTGTTCTTCCGGAGATTCACAACAATAAGAGAGTTTTGTAGATTACTCAGGCATCGAGGGATTGAACCGGTGAAGTTGTTGTAGGAGAGATCAAGAAGAGCAAGCATGCTTTGGTTACAGATTGCAATAGGTATGCTCCCTTTGAAACTATTGTTCCATGCAGATAGGACGGTGAGAGAGTGTGGTGGATTAGGAAACGGTCCTTTGAAATGGTTTAAGGCCAAATCTAATATCTTCAACGATGAATTCTGTAAAACATCTTCTGAACCTTCAAACCCTGTGAAAGAGTTATTAACAAGACTCACCATGCTCAAACGAGGAAGGTTCCAAAACCACTCAGGAACCTTCCCTTTGATTTTATTGTGGGAAATGTCTATAAGCTCCAAGTTGTGAAGGCTCTTTAAGAAGTTTGGAAACTCTATGATGTCACAGCCGGACAAACCTAACTTCTCTAGGCTCAGTGGGACGTCTGAATCTGAGCCGAAACTAGTTGATGATATACTATTACCGGAAAGAACAAGTTTCAACAATGATTTGAGAGAGGAGAAGATTCTAATGTCAATTGGGTAGCTTATGTTTTGGAAGGAAAGGTCGAGAAACTTGAGGGTTATGAGGTTTGAGATAGGCTCTAGTACTTGCCCTTCGAAATGGTTATGAGAAAGGGACAAGTGCTCAAGCCTTAGTGACGAAGAAGAATTGAGAATATTGATGGAGCCAGTGAGATAGTTTTCACTGAGATCAAGACGTGTCAAGAAAGGCATAGAGAGCAGAGTAGAAGGAATGTCTCCAGAGAAGTGATTATAGGAAAGGTCTAAAGTAGAAAGCTTGCTGAGGTTCTGGACAAGTTGGAAACTACCAGTGAGCTGGTTATGTGAGAGATCCAACTGGTTTAGCCATGTTAGCTTGCTAAATAAGGAAGGAACCTGACCTATGAAGCTATTAGAGGAAAGAGACAAAACCTCTAATCTGCTGAGGTTGCTGAACTCGGAAGGGAGTGAAGAGGAAGTGAAGTTGTTGTGAGAGAGATTTAGGTGACGAAGATGACGCAACTCAAATAGGCTACTGTTTGGCTTGAGTGTTCCAATGAGGCAGCCACTTGGGAGTTGTAGCTCTGTGACGGCACCAGTGGCGTTGTCGCACTGAACTCCATTAAGGTAATCAGTTTGGTTGCAGTTTCTGGAATCAAACTCGTTCTTGAACTGCTCAAGTGCTTGAATCTGGTCGGGATGACAACCGGAAAGTCCAACAACAAGAGTGAAGCTTGAAGTAAAGATGACAAAGAGTGAGATATAACGCAAAAGCAGATGTAATCCCGACATGATGGTCGTCATGAAAACTTGCAAGAGGAATGTTATTCTTTAAAGAAAAGAGATGAAGAAGATTGGTATAAATAAAGATACAAGGTCATGCATTGTACAAAATATCTTCCCAAGAAGTTAGAGATAAGTGAAGTATCTGTCTCTGTCTCCATGAGAGAGCCATCAATAATTGATATTTGTAACTTAAATGCGATCCCTTCTTCCTTGATCCCGTGGCTATGCTTCTCTCTCTCTGTTTATCATTTATTCAAAAGTAGGTGTTTGCATTTGACTTCACTAAAGTTGCGATTTTAACTTATTTAAAATGGAATTAGAAAAGAGCATGCACTACGTATCTACTTTATTTTTGTCGAGCAAGATTATTTATACTTCTTTTGCGGTTGTATATGGGACAGTAAGAAAATCAATTAACATAGATAAGAACACAAAGAAAATAAATAATTGCAGGCTTGCAGCATGATGACTAATAACATAGGTTGTTGAAACTTTGTTTTCTCTTTTAAATATTTTTGCATTATTGAATATAAGAATTTATGGCCTTAGAGCATCACCATCGGTGAAGTTCTAAAAACCAGTATATTAACCATTAAATATTAATATTACGGCATAATAAAATTTTCTGATTAACTTTTATTTTGTTTGTAAATGATAAGCCATTTATATCATGACATATGACAACTTGTGTCATAAAACCGTTTCTAAAAATCATTTGCAAAGAACTTTTTCTAACTGTCTTTCTCCTTATGCTATTATTTTAATATTTAATTTTTTTTAAGGACCCTGTCAAAAAGCAACCGATGGAGCTGGTCTTAGGCCCTTACAGTGAAATGACATTAAATGTGATTTGCGGATTTGGTGAAGACTTGGTTAAGTTTTAAAGTGTTGGTAACCTTTTTTGCACTATCTTTTTGTGTCTGCTTTGTTCGTTCAAGAAGTTTGTTTATGCCAATTCTGTATATCCATGAGGTCATTGTCAAATTCATCTTTCAAGTTTGAAGATATTATCAACTCTCTCCCACCTGGAGTTTATTAAAAAAAATTAACTATTTTACACGGCTCGGTTGTGTCTATGTTTTATTCAAGTAATCAAATCCGAGGATAATAGATAACACTAACGTCGCTGCATTTTATTTTTCCAAATAAGCTCAAAGAGGATGATGGTTAGCAGTGGCATTCAGTTAAACTGATATATATTCTTGAGACCTGTATAATCTTATAGTCTCCGACTCTCTTTACATTCACTTAATCCAATTTGTCTAAACAGGAAGCTGAAAAATTGGAGAAGAACCAAAGCAGTATATAACAAGCCTTTCCAAGACATCATCGGCCAAGTGAGAGGTTTCATTTAAGAGAGCAAAGGTTATAGAAACTTGTAAGACTTATTTCTTACCTCAGTAACAAATTAATTATCAACATACTATATTTACATATGATTACTAGAACTGTCCCATCTTGAATCTAGAGAGTCAAACAAGCTAGCTGGATCTGCTTCCTTGTGCTTATCCGGACCAACTATCTTGACAAACCACTTTGGCATGTATGAAGCAATAACATGTGCTATTACCAATCCAAATAACAAGCCAGGTCCATACCCTATAACCACCGCTTTCCAGTTTAAAACACCTTCCTCTTCATCTTCTTCCTCAAACTGTTGTGTCGGTGGTGGTGCAAAGCAACTTCCTTGGAGAGGAAGACCACATAGACCTGCATTTCCTTCAAATGATGTTTCAGCTTGCCCACTAAACTGTGGTCCTTGTGGTATTTCGCCTATGAGCTGGTTATGAGCCACACTTATGTACGCCAAAAATGAAAGTCTCGCAAGTCCTTTAGGAATAGTCCCCGAGAGTTTGTTTCCTGACAGGTCAAGTGACTCGAGCTCTGTAACATTTTCCATAGACAGAGGAATATGACCAGTAAATCCATTGTTTGATAAGTTGAGAGCAATCAGTGCCTTCAAAAGACCAATGGATTCAGGAATCTGTCCTTCAAATCTGTTTCCAGAAAAATCGATGGTGGCATAGGAAGTGAGGACCTTTCCTTGCTCCATGAATAGACCTTTGTATTGCAAGTCCATGGTATCTTCGTAGATATAATAAGCGTTGTTGTAGTCTCCCATATATATTCTTCCATCATCATTCGTCTCGAGTGATGATGCTTTCCAATTCACAAAGTAATTTGATGGCAAGCTTCCTGTAAAGTTGTTATCCGATATTTCAAGTATGTGCAGCTTGGGAAACGCAAGAGGAACTTCACCAGGAAGAGATACAGGGCCATAAAATTTGTTTGAACGAAGGGTAAGGACTTGTAAACCAGGCAAAGCCTTGAGCCAAAAAGGAAATGTGTCTTTGATTTTGTTGTTGTCCACACTTACAAACCTTAGCGAAGAGCAATTCAGAAGAGACCTTGGAAGCTTCCCAGTTAATTGATTGTAGCCTACGTCAAGTGTCCGCAGCAACGAACCATTGTAGAGCATATCTGGAATACTTCCTTCCAAGTTGTTCTTCCTGAGATTCACGACAACGAGAGAGTCTTTGAGGTTACTCAAACATCGAGGAATCGGACCGCTTAAGTTGTTGTAGGAGAGATCAAGAATAACCAGCGAGCTCCGGTTGCAAACTGAAAGAGGTATGTTTCCTGTGAAACTATTGTTCCATGCAGAAAAGAGGTTGATAGAGAGTGGTGGAGTAGGAACTGGTCCTTCAAAATGGTTTAAAGCCAAATCTAATATCCTCAACGATGAATTCGTTAAAACGTCATTTGAACCTTCTAAATGAGTGAAAGCATTGTTGACAAGATTGGCCCTGATCAGATGAGGAAGGTTCCAAAGCCACTCAGGGACTTTCCCTTTAATTTTATTATTGGAAATGTCTATATGTTCCAATCTATCAAGGCTCCGTACAAATTCTGGGAACTTGCTGATGTCACAGCTTGACAAGAGCAATTTCTCTATGTTACGTGGGACGTCTGAATCTGAACTTATACTAGTTTCCAATACACTATTACCGGAAAGATCAAGTCTCAACAAAGATTTGAGAGAGGAAAAAAAGTTTAAGTTAATTGGGTAGCTTATGTTTTGGAAAGAAAGGCCAAGATATTTAAGGGTGGTGAAGTTTGAGATAAGGTCTAGGATTTTTCCTTCGAAAGGGTTTTTTCTAAGGTGCAGAGTTTCGAGCCGGGAAGAAGTAGATGAGCTACGAACTTCAACAGGATCGGTGAGATGATTTTCATCGAGATTAAGATATGACAAGAAAGGCATAGTGAGGAGAGAGGAAGGGATGGCTCCAGAGAAGTGATTAAGAGATAGGTTCAAAATGGAGAGGCTGGTTATATTTTGTACGAGTGGGAAACCACCTGTGAGCTCGTTATGGTCAAGATACAACTCGGTTAGCCGACTCAAGTTACTTAATGAGGAAGGAACTTGACCTATGAAGCCATTAGAGGAAAGAGACAAGACCTCTAACTTGTTGAGACTGCCGAATCCAGACGAGAGTGAAGAGGAGGTAAACTTGTTGTAAGAGAGATTGAGGTAACGAAGATGGTTAAATCCAAAGAGACTACTGTTGGTTTTGAGAACTCCAGTGAAGCAGCCACTTGGGAGTTGTAGCTTCGTGACCTCACCCGTAATGTTATCGCACATGACTCCATTGAAGTAGTCAGTTTGGTTGCAACCGCTGTAATCAAACTCGTTCTTGAATTGCACAAGTGCTTGAATATGGTGGGGACCACAACCAGAAAGTCCAGCAACAAGAGTGAAGTTTGGAGTAAAGATAACAAAGAGTGAGAGAAAAGGAAAAAGCAGATTTAATCCCGACATGATGATCGTCATGAATTTTTTTTTAAGAAGAATGGTATTCTTTATAGCAAAGAGATGAAGAAGATTGGTACATCGTCATGCGTTGTTAAAATATCTTGCCAATGAATAATTGAGGCATGGCTAATCAAATAAATTGGTGAGACTTTGTTTCCTCTTTAAAATTTCCTGCGCTATTAAATTTAAGACTTTATGGCGTTGTGATTGTGGTTGGATAAGACTTGGTCAAGTTTTAAATAGTCGGTAACCTTTCTTGCACTATCTTTTTGTGTTTGCTTGTTCGTTCAAGAAGTGTGTTTCGGCTATAGTAAACTCAATGTATATCAATACAACTATAGTAAACTCAGATTTCTTATTTGATTGAAAAGGAAATAGCACAAAATATCATAAAATTATACAAAAACATAAGGAACTGATACGCTACCAGACCATCAAACTCTTGACAGACATTCGAAGATTAAGTGAAAACTGAAAGAATACTAATGGTTTATCCGCTTTCACTGCTGGCACATTATCTTGATGAGCCACTCTGGCTTGTATGAAGCAATGACTTGTGTTATTGCCAATCCAAGCAACACTCCAGGCCCAAACCCTATTGCCACACCCCTCCAGTTCAACACTTCTTCCTCCTCTTTTTCTTCTTCTTCTTCTTCTTCCTTAGGTTGTTGTGTTGGTGGCGCGAACCAACTTTCTTCGAGAGGCAAACCACAAAGTCCTGCATTCCCTTCAAAGGAGGATTTAGATTGCCCAGTGATTTGTGTTCCTTGTGGTATTTCACCTTTGAGCTGGTTATGAGACACGTTTATGTGCGCCAAAAACGAGAGGCTCTTGAGTCCACTTGGAATAGTCCCGGAGAGTTGGTTTCTTGACAGGTCTAGTGACTCGAGCTCCGTAACATTGGCCAATGCGAGAGGGATATGGCCTGTGAATGCATTGTTGGATAAGTTGAGTGCAATCAGTGTCTTCAAGAGGCCAATAGATTCTGGGATTTGTCCTTCAATCTTGTTGCCAGAAAGATCGATGGCGCTGTAGAAAGTAAGGATGCCCATTTGCTCCATTGATAGACCTTTGTATTGCAAGTCTATAAGATCATCATATGTAGAGGCACCAATATCTTCTGCCATATACATGGTCCCAGCTCCATTAATCTTGAGTGATGGTGATTTCCAGTTCACAAAGTAGCTTGGCGGCAAGCTTCCACAGTAAAGTTGTTATCAGATATTTCAAAAATGTGAAGCTCAGGAAACGCTAAAGGACCTTGGTCAGGAGAAGATATTGGACCATAGAATTTATTTGAACGAAGCTTAAAGACTTGCAAGTTAGGCAAATCCTTGAGCCAGAAAGGAAACGTATCTTCGATTCTGTTGTGGTCCACACTTAGAAACTTAAAAGAAGAGCAATTTAGAAAGGACCTTGGAAGCTTTCCGGTTAATCGATTCTCGCCAACATCAATTGTCCGCAGGGAGGTGCCTACGTTGAACCTGTCTGGAAGATTGCCTTCCAAGTTATTCTTCCGGAGTTTCACTATCTTGAAGTCATTCAGACATTGAAGAATTGGACCGGTGAAGTTGTTGTAGGATAAATCAAGAACAGTAAGAGAGGTTCGGTTGCAGAATGAAAGAGGTATGTTTCCTGTGAAAGTATTGTTCCGTGCATAGAAGGCGTTGAGGGAGAGTGGTGGGAGAGGAATTTCTCCTTCAAAATGGTTAGACTGAATATCTAACATCTGCACTGATGAATCCACTAAAACTTTTCTTGTCCCTTGGAAACCGTTGAAATAATTATTGCCAAGAAGTACCGTGCTTAGACTAGGAAGGGTCCACAACCACTCAGGGACTTTTCCTTTGATTCTGTTTGAGGATATACTTAAACCCCGCAAGTTGTTTAGTGTCTTTAAGACATTTGGAAACTCGTTGAGGTCGCAGTACGACATGACCAAGGTTTCCAAGTTTGGTGGGATATCGGAATCAGCACTTAAACTAGTAGCCAGTAAACTATTACCAGAAAGATAAAGGTCCAACAAAGATTTGAGAGATGAGAGGAGCCTTAAGTCAATTGGGTAGCTGATGTTTAGGAAAGAAAGGTCGAGACGCTTGAGGTTGATGAGTTTTGAGATAGGCTCTAAGATTTTTCCTTCAAATTGGTTTTTCCCAAGGTTCAAGAACTCGAGACTAGATGAAGTAGAGGAGTCTGGAACTTCATGAGGACCGGTTAGATGGTTATCATTCACATTGAGATAAAACAGGGAAGGCATTGTGAAGATAGATGAAGGTATGGTTCCGGTGAATAGATTTTGAGATAAACTCAAGACCGAGAGCTTGGTTAGATTACTTATGAGTGGGAAACTACCAATGAGCTTATTTTTGGAAAGTTTTAAAATGGAAAGTTGGCTTAGATTACTAATTGAAGAAGGAACTTCGCCAAGTAAGCCGTTCGAGGAAAGAATCAAGACCTCTAATCTGTTGAGATTGCCGAACTTGGAAGGGAGTGTAGAGGAGATGAAGTTGTTGTTGCTGAGAACAAGGTGACGGAGTTGTTGGAACCCAAATAGGCTACTGTTGGGCTTCAGAGTTCCACTTAGACAGCCCGTGAGATGTATCTTGGTGACTGCACCCGTGGAGTTGTCGCACCAAGCTCCATTATTAGAGTAGTCGCTATGGTTGCACGAACGAGTATCAAACTCGTTTGTGAACTGCGTAAAAGCTTCAATCTGGCGAGGAAGACAAGCAACAAGACCAACGACAACATCATCTACATCAATAGTAGATGAGCTTGAAAGAAAGGCACAAGAACTTAGTAAAAGTAGCGAGAGAAAATGCAAACGTAAAAGAGTTTCCGGCATGGTCGTCATTTAAAATCTTTTTTCTTTTTCGTTTTATGGTAAGAAGGATATTTTCTATCTTTGTTTGGCTAAGAACTGAGCGAGAAAATGGTATAAATAAAGATGTGTGGTGATGAATATGTCTATACGACTATACGCGGGAAACTCTCTTTGTCAAACAGTAAACTCGCATTGTAGGGCTAATGAGTGACGTCTTGCTGGTCGTAGATGTTCTTGAATTTTCTTGCGCTACTAAATTAACAAAGACAAGGATAATGAGCAAAATTAAAAAAGTAATTAAATTGTGTTTGTTGAAACTTTTATATTCTCTGAATTTTCTTGCGCTATCAGATTTTAAGGGTTCTGGCTTTACTATGGAACGGCATTAAATTTTATTGTAACCTTCTGATTTTTCTGGGCATTGGACTACAAAGACAGAATCTCTTTTGGTTGCACTCAACGGGCCAGCATAATTTAATGAACAAAATGCATTGACTCAATATTTCTGCCCAGCAAATCCCAACTATCCCAACTATCTTGCAGGAAGCTATAGATATCTCTTCTAGTCCTCTACGTATTAAAGTTTACTGTTATTAACCACAAACCTGCATATTTTTTTTGTAAAAAATTTGAAAAATACAGATTCTGGCTAAAATTACAAAATAAGATTTATTTTCAAAACGGAAAATTAAATTTCCACCAAACGAATTTTCTCAATTCCTTCGAAAATACATTTTTCTGGCAAAACCGAAGTATTTTCTCGCAAAATTAGTTGAACCATTTTCACTCAAAACGAAAAAAAAATTACATTTTCAAATTTTGGTCAAAATTATATAACAAATTTCCTACATTTTTTCATATGAGAAGTGTGTCACACGACACATGTCAGGTGGCATGTGTACGAGTCATGAAGTTCATGAAGTAAACTCCAGGTCGTCATCTCTTTCACACTGTTGATGTTAGAAGTTTTCAAGGTTCGTAAAACAAATGATGTAGTATAAAAGATTGTCGAACCAATTCTAAGGGATTTCAAGCACTGAGAGTGCAAGTACTTGCTTAATCTAAGTGCATCTGATGATTTAAAAGGTTTTCTAAACTAACGATTAATACTAATGCATTTACAGAATAATAAAAGCGATAAATGAAACGACTTTCTTAACTAAGATAAAAGAGAACTCATGGGTATAAGAATTAGACCTTGGGTGATCAAGTTTCGAACTAAGGATGGCAAATGATCAATCAAACTATCAACCTTAAGCTTAGACACAATCTTAAACAAACTCTATGTCTAGATGAATGTTCATTTACTAACATATTTCAAACATCAAATGTCTTTGGTTGAATAATATGAAAGCAATCATTACTAACAAGTCTATTGGCTATCTTAACACCTTTAACAACAAATGTCTTTGGTAAAATATGTTAAAAGCTTAAGAGAGTTGTCTCAAGCATTTCATCAAACACCTTGTGGGTGGGAAATGCTTAAAGATCAACTTTTGAGAGGCCAACTCAGAAGATGCATTACGAATACTCTACTAGCAAGGAATAAGAAAGATCTACACTATAACATCCTAGATCTAGCCTAATCACCCTTAATCTCCACAACCCATGAATTCAAGAATGGATTACTCACTACTCTTCATGATTCCTCTTAAACCCATATTGAAACAACAGGATTGCAAATAACAGAAAATCAATTGAATTCAAAAAGATGAACTTTCCAAGAGGTTTTTGGTGGTTTCTTTTTGATAAAAGATAATCAGTCTCCCATGGCTTACAAAAGGTACTTAAACATAGGTTTAGAAAGTGTAAAACGTGCATAATGAAATGAACAAAAGGCCCTTGAGTAGAAATGTATTCGAGCAAACAGAAGGTGCGCAGCGACCTCCAGTAGTCGCTCCGAGAGGTCGCTCCAGGCTTCGGGAGCGACCTGTAGGGGTCACTGCGAGACGTCGCTCCGGGTCGCTCTTCGCGAGCGACCTCGCTGTGTCGCTCCGGTCACGTCGCTCTCAGCTGGAGCGACCTTATGGTGTCGCTCCGGAACGTCGCTGTAAGGTTGCTCTCGTGCCTCCGAGCGATGGAGATGCGAGCGACATTGGGGTGTCGCTCTGGCCAAACCGCTCTGAAAGGGTGTCACAGCGACTTCACGGTGTTGCTTCGGTGAGGTCTCTCCCATGCACTTGATATCTTGCATATTTACATTGTTTTATCCATTTATTCATGTGCATTTTCATCATATAGATTAGGATTTAGCCATGTCTAGGTTGCATTTTGCATACATATGTCTCTATTAGGTATTGGAGTACCACATGGAGTTCTTGGAGACATTTGGGTGCGTTTGGAGCTCAAAAGAGGTGATTGAGGTGATCATTGGACAAGCAATGCATGGGAGCGACCTACCGGAGCGACGCCATGAACTCGCTCGCCATTTACGCTTCGGAGCGACCTCCTAGAGCGACAAGGCGAAGTCGCTCCAGCTCCAAGAGCGACCTCACCACAACGACACCCAGAGGTCGCTCGGGTTGTGTCGATTTGAGAGCGACGAACAAGCCGGGAGCGACCTCCTAGAGCGACACCCTAAGGTCGCTCGCGTTTGTGGTTTCTGAGCAAGCTGGGAGCGACGTCTTCAGAGCGACACAGCTAGGTCTCTCGCGAGGAGACGACCCGGGAGCGACGTCTTCGGAGCGACACAGCCAGGTCGCTCACGAAGAAACGACGCGGGAGCGACCTCTCGCAGCGACGTGCCGAGGTTGCTCCGCGTCTATTTGTTTGGTCGAATTCACATTTTCTCAAGGGCCTTTTGGTCATTTCATTATGCACGTTTTTACTTTTCAAAAACCTATGTTTTAAGTACCTTTGGTAGCCACCAGAGGCATGATCTCTTTTTCTAGAGAACAACTAGTAAAACTTCTTTTGATTCAGATTTCATTGCTTTCATCTTGTGTTCCTGTTGATTTCTTATCTATTCCTCTACATGATTAATCTGAAATCCAATATGGGTTTAAGAGGAATCATGGAGATTAGTGAGTAATCTTCTTTTGAATTCATGGGTTAGGGAGATCAAGGGTGATTAGGTTAGTTCTAGGATGTTTTAGTGTAGATCATTCTTGTTCCTTGCTAGTAGAGTATTCATAATGCATCTTCTGAGTTGGCCACTCAAGAGTTGATCAATAGGCATTTTCCACCCAAAAAGTGTTTGATGAAATGCCTGAGACAACTCTCCTAGGCTTTTAGTATACTTTGCCAAAGACATTTGTTGTTAAAGGTGCTAAGATAACTAATAGACTTGTTGGTAATGATTGCTTTCACATTATTCAACCAAAGACATTTGATGTTTGAGATATGTTAGCAAATGAGCATTCATCTAGACATAGAGTTTGCTTAGAATTGTGTCTAGGCTTAAGGTTGATAGTTTGATTGATCATTTGACATCCTTAGTTCGAAAATTGATCACCCAAGGTCTAATCCCTATGCCCATGAGTTCTCTTTTCCCTTAGTCAAGAAAGTACCATTCTGTAATTGCTTGCAGGAAGCTATAGATATCTCTTCTAATCCTCTACATATTAAAGTTTACTGTTATTAACCACAAACCTGCGTATTTTTTTTGTAAAAAATTTGAAAAATGCAAATTCTGGCTAAAATTACAAAATAAAATTTATTTTCAAAAAGGAAAATTAAATTTCCACCAAACGAATTTTCTCAATTCCTTCGAAAATGCATTTTTCTCGCAAAACCGAAATATTTTCTCGCAAAATTAATTGAACCATTTTCACTCAAAACTGAAAAAAATACATTTTCAAATTTTGGTCAAAATTATATAACAAATTTCCTACATTTTTTCAATTGAGAAGTGTGTCACACGACATGTGTACGAGTCACGTAGTTCATGAAGTAAACTCCACGTCGTCATCTCTTTCACACTGTCTAGATAAAACTGATTGTTTTTTTTTTTGTTAGAAAGAAAAAATAAAACTGACCGGAAAAAATAAATAAATCAGTTTTGTCTATACAGTGTGAAAGAGATGATAATTTACAATCTCGTTGGATACAAAAGAACCAGTACGTTCACACTTCTTAGTTCACACTAGCTTAGCAACCAGATAAACCCTACGTGTATTTTTTTTTTCTTTTTTGTAACTGGATGCTACATGTATCGCACAACGCTCCACTGGATTAATCGCAACCAAATAAATCCAACATAAGAGTGTGTGGTTTTCAATGGTTTGGTGAAACTTTAATCTTCTCTTGTAATTTTCTAGTATCATATTTATGAGATTGTTGAATGAAATTATGAATTATAAAGAACTCGCGCTAATTTGTTTGTGAATTGGAGAAGACATCGTCAAACACACATAGAGTGACGTGACAAACTGAGGAGAGAAGAATGCATATACAAACTTTGGGAATTATTATCACTAAAAAAACAAATATACAGTATGAGCAAAAAGTGGTGGTCTAAACAAAAGGAAACTGAATTGTGAAGCCCTAAAGAAACTCCAGAGATAATCTCAAGAACTCGAATTTGAAATTGCCAAATTACATTTCTCGGTGGGAAACACTCTCTCTTTACCAATGAGAGGGTTGAGGATAAGGACCCGTAGAGTATGGTTTGAGATTGAATTCTTGAAACCTGTATGATCTTATAGTCTCCGACTCTCTTATGTTCACTTCAGGACATTAATCATCAGCCAAAAAACGATCTCAACTAAGACCTCTTTCTTGCATAATTTGAAAACATTTCCACAAACAATAGTTACGTAAAACTTTCACGTTCTACATGATTATTATAAGTATCCCATCTTGAATCCAAAGACATAAATAATCTACCTGGTTTTACTTCCTTGTGCTTATCCAGACCAACTATCTTGAGATACCAATACCACTTCAGCTTGTATGAAGCAGTAACATGAGCCAATAACAATCCAGGCCCATACCTTATAACCACTGCTTTCCAGTTCAACACTCCTTCCTCTTCTTCATCTTCTTCCTCAAAACTGTTGTGTCGGTGGTGGCGCAAAGCAACTTCCTTGGAGAGGAAGACCACATAGACCTGGATTCCCTTCAAATGATGATTCAGCTTGCCCACTAAATTGTGGTCCTTGTGGTATTTCGCCTTTGAGTTGGTTATGAGCCACACTTATGTATGCCAAAAACGAGAGGCTCTTGAGTTCTCGAGGGATTTCACCTGATAGTTTGTTTCTTGATAGGTCTAGTGACTCAAGCTCCGTAACATTTTCCAAAGACCGAGGAATATGGCCTGTGAAGGCGTTGTTTGATAAGTTAAGTGCAATCAATGTCTTCAAGAGGCCTATAGATTAAGGAATCTGTCCTTCAAGTCTGTTTCCAGAAAAATCAATGGTGGCATAAGAAGTAAGAACCTTCCCTTGCTCCATGAATAGACCTTTGTATTGGAGATCTATGGTATCTTCATATAGATATAGCCAGGAATTTCGTTGTAGTCTCCCATATACAAACTCCCATCTTCGGTCATAACTTTCCAGTTCACAAAGTAATCTTGGGGAAAGCTTCCTGTAAATTTGTTATCAGCTATTTCAAGTATGCGTAGCTCGGGAAACGCTAGAGGACCTTGACCAGGAGGGGATATAGGACCGTAGAATCTGTTTGAACGGAGAGTAAAGGCTTGCAAATTAGGCAAACCCTTGAGCCAGAAAGGAAACGTATCTTTGATGTTGTTGTTGTCCACACTTAGAAACTTTAGAGAGGAGCATTTGAGCTGCACCTCTTCACAAATTCCCTTCCCCTGTACTATCATTCCACCTCCGACCATCACTCCGTATCCTCGCGACGTTCCTCGAGTCAACCCTAGCCTCCTCACCAAGCTCTCCGAGATGAAGTTGTGAGTGGCTCCGCTGTCGATCAAGACTACCACCTCCTCTCCATTGATCGTCCCTCTTAGCTTGATGGTATGGGGAGCGGACAATCCCACTACAGAATTGACAGACAGCTCCGCTACCTCCGTTATCTCTTCTTCCTCGTCCTCCCTGTGTTCCATCTGCTCCTCACTGATCTCGATCTCGGTCCCATTTTCATGGACCACCAGAACCATAAGTTCTTTGCGGGAGCATACGTGTGGGTACACATATTTCTCGTCGCATCGAAAGCAGAGATCGTCCTTCTTCCTCTGAGCGTATTCCTCCGGTGTGAGCCGGCGATACGGGGGCTTCAGGCGGCCGTGATTTGGAGTGGTTTTATATAATTGAACTCTAAGCTACCGCAATTTCCCATTGGGGCTTTTCTTGTCAGCCGGCTACAGGAAGATTCCTCCATAAAGCAGAGTAGGATGAACATCTGCTACCATACTGGTAAGACAATGAAATTAAGGATCAGCTATTATCTATATCTTAGCTTTCAGGTTCCCCATTAGATATACCTTCCGACATATCTCAGTGACTTTGCGGGAGAACCATCTTTGGGATACTTGCATCTCTCTACATACTTTGTGGTTGGACCATCCCAGTTCTGAGCATTTCCTTCATTCACTGAGTATATGTTTCCCTTCTTTGGAATCTGTTCCACAAGAAGAACTAATGAATCTTGAGAAAGAGAAAGAATATGTTTATTAATTGGTTCCCCGTTACCTTAATGTCTGGGTGAGTTAATATGAACTCTCCTAGAGATGGGTCCAGGGTAAATCCGTTGACACCTGTTCCAGTGCTCAACACAAGCTGAGACAACCAAGTTAATAAACTAATCAGACTACTGATATTTATTTTTGTGAATTTTCATTTTCAGTACCATGCAGGAGCTTCCGTACATACAGTAACCCGCTGCAACCATTTCATTCCCAGGTTTCAGAACATCTTCAGTTGTCGGCTCATCACTGTGCTCCATTGTGTAAATTCCAAAGATCTACTTACACATGGAAGACCAGTAAATAAATAAAAAATTACAAACTTTCACATCAGATACTCTTTGGAAAAACTTGGGTGAAAGAGAGTAACATACTGTTCCAATGGAGACACCACAGTCAATGTTTGAGGATCCATCAAGTGGATCAAAAACAACACAGTACCTATATATTTGACAGTAGGACTGTGTTTACCACTACAACATACATTTTCATCCCCAAAACTGACAAAGAGATCGATTGAAAATAACTTACTTTCCACGCTTGGATGACTCCACAAACGTAGCTTCCTCATCTTCTTCCGGGACAAGAACAGACTGCAGCCACAAGGTTTCAATTACGAATCCTTCTCAAGTTCATAGAAAAGCTATATATGTTTTAACTTACAGTTCTGCCGCTGCTAACCAAAGCCTTGACAAAAACATCGTTAGAGAGCACATTCAGTTTCTTTTGCTCTTCACCCTATTACACAGAGACAAAAAAAAAAAAAAAAAAAAAAAAAAAGGATTAATCTCCAAAATAACACATTTCTAAATTTATGTCACAAAAATAGCCCTCAAAAACTAAAATGACCAAAATAGCATTTTATCTTTTGAAAAACTTATTTGAAATCTTATCCCAAAACTCCATTCCCCAACTATGAACCCTAAAACCTAAACTCTAAACCCTAAACTCTAAACCCTAAATCCTAAACCCCACCCCTTAACTCTAAACTCTAAACCCCACCCCTTAACTCTAAACTCTAAACCCTAAACCCTAAACCCTAAACCCTAAACCCTAAACCCTAAATCCTAAACTCCACTCCTTAACTCTAAACCCTAATGTATAAATTAATTTACCATAGGAGTATAAGTGTATATTTATCTCTTTTGATAAAACATTAAATGTTATTTTGGTCATTTTTATTCTTAGAGACTATTTGTGATAAAAACTTTTTAAGTGCTATCCTAGTCATTTTCTCAAAAAAAAAAATATTAAATCTAATGCACACAACTTAAAAAAAATAAAAAAAAGAAAAAAACAAGAAGAAAGCTTTAAACTAGACAAAAGACATAAAAACATGCCTGGATATTTGTGTCCCCTGCAAGTCCAATAAGCTTGGCCAAACCAGCCTGCACACCAAAAAAAAAGGGTTATGATTGAGACAACTAAAACGGATTCCAGAAACAGAACTAAAAGCTTTAAACCCAAAGCGACAATTGAAGATTCAAAATGTTACCTTGTTGACGGCACTGCAGACGAATTTGCATCCCAAAACGATGTTGCTGAGCAAAATGGTGAAATCCCCACGAGACTCTGGATACTTTGATTGCTCATTCAGCACGAATCTTCGTGATCCATCTTTCTTTCTCGCTCTCCCCGTTATGATCAGCGGATACCTTTTTAATCAGATGTTTAGAAGATATTATATATATAACCTGCATTCAGTCGAGAAAAGAGTGTACATATATATATATATATATATATATATATATATATATATCTATATATATAATGGAGAGTTGTCTCTCTCCTTAGACTATCCAGCTCAGCAAAGAGGGAGGGACGTTTTCCGCCACGTGACATTCCAATATTTAACTTGAAAATCTATTACACTGAACTTTTGTTACGCGGACCCGAAACTTGAAACCTTGCAGTCCATTGGGCTGCCCTTTGCAATTTATTGACCTAAAAGGAGCCGCTGCGACCGTTGGTTTATACAACACCGACGGCCTTAGGCTATCATTCAATCGCCCAATAATGATCGCATTTACGTCATCTCCCCACTTCCTCCACTCTCTCACATTCAATAGCCCTCTCACTCCTCTTAGTAACGGAGGAGTCCTTCTATAAATAACATTGCAGTCTAGGATGGAACTCATCACTCGCACCAAATCAATAGCATTCTCTTAAAAACCCAGATTCCATCGATGGAATTTCTCACCTATTGTTCTTCGATTTGAAAGTTCGTCGTTCTACTAAGGCTGTGGAGGTGTTACTGCTTAGGTTCTGGGAGGCACCTAATGTGACGAAAGGAGGAGAGCTCCAGGGAATGGACATGATCATCCTCGATGAACAGGTAACTCCGGAGAACATATGATAAATTGCTCCTGCCAAGCTCTTGATTTTACGTTTCTCTTTTCCAACAGGTAAAGCTTGGTCAACGCCCCACCAATTGAACACTTTTAGACACCTACTAAGGAAGGTTCAATGTACTCGATAACTGGGATAATTGGGTTGGCGTTACATGAACAAACCATAACTTCAAACTCTCCAACTCCCCGATCTCCATACACTTCGATGAGCAACCCACGTTCAAAAATATTCAGTTGCGGGCGCTGCCAAGCTGCTCCCAGGAACTTAGGCCCTGCCAATTCACATGAACCATGTATAAAGGCAGTGAAATTTAATATTTTGAGATGTCTAAACACAAAACAATCAGCGTACAGTTGGAACCTAAAGTGAAACATGAGTATAAACTGACAGATACATTTGAAAAGTGGTCTGCATATGGAAAATTAGACTAGACAGTAAGTATATTACTCCATCGAAAGTGTAATGTTTATAGTCCTAGAATGTGCATTATGAGTGTAATATATCTGGACATCCATTAACATCATATGAACATCTATATAACATCGACAATTTGACATCTAAGTTTGTTGGACATAGTAGTCAAGAATTTACAAATCATAAATTATGCTTTCTTGGCAACACATGCCACCTCAAAACAATAATGATCTGTATACGAAAGCATCAGATCAAGTCTCACTATTCACATTGTGAACTAAATTTTGTGGTGAAGCAGCAATTAATCGGAGAAAAAGTACATCACTTGATGACCACAGCGTTTGAAAGAACATAACCATAATTGTCACAAATGCAATGACAACAACCAAAGATTGGCCTACCCTGTAACTACATTCACGAAACAGCATGTGCACTCTTGGAAATGATCAAACTCTATCAGGTTCCAATTGTATTTGACCATGACCCCTCGAGCGTATTTGATTTTAAAAACAACATTAACGGCAGGTAGCTAAAAGAGCTTTTATCTATCTCATAACCAAACTAACAACAAACAATCATCCCAAACATATCAACCATTGTTATATTTCTCGCTTAACTTTGATTAGACATTCAACAGAGTCCACATGAAAAGATATAACATATAATTATCAAAATTCAATAAGAAACCAACCTTGAGGAACGGATGTTGATGTTCATGTGAAACCCTGACACAATCAGCACAACTACCATCAATCAGCCTCTCAGACCCAAAATATCCACCTCCTCCTCTTTCTCTTCCTTCTTCTCCTTATCTACACCGCGACTAGGAAACTTCACCGGCAACCTTCCAAGTAATTACCAAAGATATACTCAGGCGTGTACCTATTTTCTTCATCAAAAAGCATAATAGGTTCACCGTCACGCACTGGCCCGAAATCCGGTTTAAGTAGGTCAATTCGACCAGAGACTATGACACATACTAGCTCGTTCTCCAGCCTGGCTTCTTCTCTTCGAGGTTGGTCTGAAAATCTCTGTCTTCATCGTTTTCGCTGTCGTCCGATTTGAAAAGGAGGTCGTCTAGGGATTGAGAAAGGAAATGGGAATTAGGGGGACGGATTCGGAGGCGCCCGAGTAGGATTTAGAATTTGTGTATCTGTTGAAAGAGCTCATGGTTATTCGCGATTCCATTTTCTTTTTCTTTTTCCCTTCTCTTCGTTGTCCTTAATGAAATCAGATCTTAGAAGAAAAAAATCCCAAAAAAGTATCAGTTTTAGATGTAAACGTGGGTTAGTCTAAATGGTAAATATCAACTTTTAGGCATCGTATTTCAAGTTTCGTAAATGGTGTTTTTGGTTTATTAACTTTTGTAATCCAAAATAATCTTTAAAAATATATAAACGTAGTAATACAGTAACTATAATATTTTATTTCTATATAATTATTAACTATTTCTAGATTAGTATCAAAAATTCTGATCTAATGTATTGGTATAAAAAGTTATTAGAATTTGTAAATTAAATTGCGGAATGAAATTCAGTATAATCTGCAACAACTTATTTTTTATAAAAAATCAGTAAATATTAAATAAAAAAGAATATATACTAAATTATTATTTACTATAGTAAGACAAGTATATATTTACATAGAATTTTGTATTTTGTTATTTTATCATTTTATATAATTGTATTGTATTCTGAGTTGATACAACTTAGAACTCAAAACAGAATACTAATTTATAGTTTTCATTATAAGTATAAATGGAGTATCATGCTAATAAGAAGAATATAGAAATAGAGTCTACCACTAATTCTCAGAGACCTAATAGATGAAAAGCACTACGAAGACGCGTTCACATGAAAATTGCATTGAAGTTTTCTTTTTCTTTTCAAAATCACTTTCTATAAACTAAGTTAAGTTTGTCCAGCTAATCTATTACCATTCGGTTATCAATGCCAAACAACAGTGATGGTCTGGAGGAGGAACGTGAGTGGATATCTTTAACAGATGATCTACGAATGGATATTGATAACCACCGTAGACACGCAGAGGATCTGGAGATAAAACTCAGAAAAGAGAAAACGGCTTCGGAGGAGCTAAACGACGCTCTTGGTAGAGCCATGCTTGGTCACAGTAGATTCATTGAGCAGTACACTGAGCTCCAGGAGAAGTATGATGAGTTAGTTGAGAGGCATAACGTGACGTTGGCGGGAATAGTTGATGTGAAGAAAGCAGCGGCTAAAGCTGCAGTGAAAGGTCGTCATGGGAAGAGTTTTGCCAAAGCCTTTTCAGCTGAGCTTACTGCTATTAGAGCTGAGAAGGAGAAAGAAAGAGAGTTCTTGAAGAAGGAGAACAAGGGACTTAAGATTCAGCTGAGAGATACCGCTGAAGCTGTTCAAGCTGCTGGAGAGTTACTGATCAGACTCAGAGAAGCTGAGCAATATGTACAATCCTCTGAGGTAACTCTTACTTTCATCAATCTTTTGCTTGTGGGTTGGCTCTCACTATTGAATTTTAATGTTTGGTTTGTTTTGGATTCAAAAACCATATAATTGCAGGAACGTTTCAGCTTACTTGAAGAAGAGAATGCAAAGTTAAAGATGCAGATGGAGAAGTTAGAGGGCAAGCACCAGACAGAAATGAGTACAATGAAGCAATATCTTGCGGAAAGCAAATTGCCAGGGTCTGCATTACAGCCATGGTTCACGGGGAATGAGGAACATTTATCAGAAGACAGAACCGGTTTGGTCAAGGAGAATGAAGAACAAACATATAAAAGGAATAGGCTATATATCATATAAATCAACGGTTTAAATAACAATATATAAAATAAAAGTTAAACAAACATATAAAAGGAAAAATAATATAAGCTAACAAAATCGATTACAATTGCTTTTTTAATATTATTCATATTATCATAGTCAAATTAGAAAAACACATTAGAACAAATTAATCAAAAGTTTGTTGAACTTTAAATAATATTATATGATTTGCTCATTTGCTCACATGCCAGTAGATTCTATTTGGTACTTAAATAAAATAAAATTTCAAATACCGTTCATAGTACTTAAAATTTTAAAAATGTAATCTAAATAAAATATCGACTTTATTTTATGTTTAAATTTTAACTAAATTAACTTGGTTACGATTATCAGCTTTTTATTATACTTTTATAAATCAATTAGTCACAATCACTTATGTTATTTCACTTTGAACTAGACAACTTCAAAATAAAGTAATATCCTATTGTTGCTACACACAATCAAATGAGTCGAAAAAAATATCATTTTTTTGAACATATTTTATTTTTATGTTTTTGAATATATTCTATTTACTAAGACCATAAAATAAATTGTAAATTCATGTAAAAATAAAACATACGAATCTGGCGCGTAGCGCAAGAATACCACCGGTATATATATATAACCTGCATTCTTTTTAAAAGACAATTTCGGTGTTGCACATTTCAAGGAAGATAAAGACGCGACCGTTGATAAAATCGAATGAACAACCAAGATCGGGTTGACACGTGACAGTGACAGGTTTGTCCGTCTTTTGTCTTTGGGATAACGATATCGAACCAACTTCGTCCTCATAGGTTTTTAATCGTCTCACCGTCACGATGAGAAACTAAGATTTGTTATGAATCACGGAGGATGATCCATAACCTAGACCATACAAGTTCAAGATTAGAGTCTATTGGAGTTTTACATCCAGCCATATGGAAAACCCATAACCCATGTCATTATGTAGAGTACCTTTGTAATCAATTCTCCCTTTAACTCCATCTTGTATGAACCATTATATATAGTGGTGTAAGCAATAAGAAATATACAACACATTCTCACAAATCTTCTCTCAAATCTTAACACGTTATCAGTACGAGACTTTCTCCACCTGAGCAATCCCATCCGCCGACGATCATCTCTTTTCCGGCCATCTCTTCCGGCCCTCAGCCTTGCTCCGCCGGCCAAGTCTATCCCTTTCACGGTTTTCCGGCCAGCTCCTCCACCTCTCTCTCAACCAGCTCATCCGCGGATCAGCTCTCTCTCACGGTGGTCCATTCAGATCAATTTGGTGTTTTCTAAAAGGTAAACTAATCTATCCATAAAATCTAATAACACCACATATCTGAATCCTGATTATTAGATCTATTTGAATCATAAAACTTATAAAAAATCTATAGATCTAAAATTATCACAAATATTAATCTTGAATCTAAGATCTATATGAATCTTGATTCTAAAATTATTTGAATCTCTAAAGATCTAAAAATCTTTAAAAACTTATAAAACTTATTAATAATCTAAGATCTATACGAATCTTGTTTCTAAGAACTATTTGAAATTATAAAAGATATTAGAGAAAATCATAAACCTCTTTTAGCTAGCAAGCCTTAAAATCGGTTCTCCTTTCTCCTATTTTGATCCGGCCTTAAATCCGGATTGACTAAAGGATTGAAACCAATAATCTTTGTTTGGCCGTATTACCGGCTGTATAGCCGGATGAATAAGCTGGCCATCAAAATCTTAATCCCATTCGATGTGCTTACCGATCCAAATCGGCCCTTATCCACATCAAAATCTCAAATCCTCTTGTTTGTTTTATAACCGGATATGTATCTTGATGGCCATTATACATATCAATTCCCTAAATCCTTTTTGCTTGATTTTTATCAATCCCCTAAACTCTAAGCAATAACCGGCTGAACCCCTAAATCCAAATCCGGCCATGATTTTTTTTTCCGGCCATGACCTTTTCCGGCCACAATCTTTTCAGCCATAATCTTTCAGTCAAACCCAAAGATATCAAAACTTAAATTCTAATCAATGCATATCTTTGACCATTGATGTTTTATATTGTAACTGGTCAAAATTTAAAACTTTTATGATTGTTTTAAATGCATATCTTTGACTAGGTAGTATTTATCAAAATATTATAACATATAGTCTTGATTTAAATAGTTATGACATAGGCTAAAATAAATACTAAGTTGAAATCATTTGATCACATAGTTGTTTGTCAAAATTTATCTAAATCTAAACCGGCCTTGAAATCGGTTCATTATAGTTTGAACAAATGATATAAATTTATCTTGATCTAAAAACCAACCTTGAAAACTGATTTTGTGATGATTGAATTATATACTGATCATATATATATATACCTGATAGCATCTATTAGATCAAACATGGATTAGTAAATTGTTAGATCATACACATATCATGAACTGATCATTTCCATGCATCTGCTTGTCATATAGTTTTATTAAAACTGAGCATGCATACATATAATAGATCATTCTAATCATGGGGCATTTAAAATAAAATCTAAATTGGTTCATATTGCTTGCATCTAATTAGATTAAATCGGTTATTTTTAAAGTTAAGCATGTTTGTTTAATTTGAAAACATAAACCAGCTTTGAAACCGATTGATTGAAAATCTAATTGAATTTGTTCTAGACATATCCTGAAAATTATAAAATTTTCTTGTCTTGGTTTACCCTGTAAAAGGGGGAAGGGATCGGTTTTTGCTTTATGATCTTTGAAAACCAAATATCCTCATGCATTAGGAATCACATATAGATTGTTTAAGTCCAATGCTTAGTTCTGAACATGCATTCAGCTATTTCTTGATCCATGCATTTGCTTGATTTCATCCATCTTGCTTGATCTCATTTAATAAAATGATGATTGATCCTTATTCAAATTCTAAAGGGCCTTAATACCCTATATATATAATCAATCCAATTTGAATTATAATTAAAAAGATTACTAGATGCAATGATCAATTGATCATTCTCATACTAAGATTGCTTAAGCCCTATTGCTTACATAGAATTCTGAGTGCTTGAATTACTCGTTAAATATTCAGATGTCGAGATTTGAACCCTCAGATTACTCTGCCCTAAATCTCTCTGGAGATAATTACCTAGAATGGGTAAAGAATACTCTTGTTGCCCTGAGATCCAGAGGACTCGGACAATGCATCAATGAGTACAATGATATCATTGACAGTGAAAGGCATAGAGCTATAACGATTATTCGTTATCATCTCACTGAGGAATTAAGAGACCTGTATCTCCATGTTGAGGATCCTTGTGACCTTTGGTTACAGTTAAGGAAAAGGTTCAAACCGGTATCATGGCAAAAGGCCAACCATGAATGGGAGATCCTCAGATTCCAGGATTTTGAATCCGTGGACAAATATAATTCTGCTCTGATGGATATTGCTTATAGTCTTGAACTATGTGGTGAAAGGATAACACATTATTCTTTATTATATAAGACCTACTCCACATTCCATCCAAAGGATGTGCTGTTGCTACACACGGCTAAGAAGTTCACCACTTATAATGACCTTTTGTCATATCTTTTGGCTTCTGAACAAAGAAAGCAGAAAATCAAAGATACCATCAACAGATTTGACAAGCTTCAGAAAAGATACATTGAGCTAAAGAATAATGAGATGAGGCCTCCTATAGCTGATGAAGCTGAAGTTGAGCGCCATATGGCAACACATGCATTGTGAATGCCATATTATATAATTGTCTTTTGACATTCTCATTTTCATGTTTCCTGAGTTTATGTTTCATGAATTGCTTTGATACTTTGCTTTATACACGACTTCATTAATAAAATGAATTACTTTGAGTTCATCATTATCTTATTCAAACTGTTGTTTGATAAGAAACTATATCTATATGCCTTTATTGTGCCAAGATAAATATGATTGAGGATTAATACCCCAACTCACTTTTCCAAAGAGTTCAAAGAAGCCTTTAACAAATGGCACGACATGCTCTGCCATCCAGGCTCAGTTATAAAATACTCTTGAACTCAACTGGACATTCCTTGAAAGAAAGGAAAAGAAGCTCGACCAAGGCTTTGCCTAAATGACATTATATTCACCCTATAAGCTCCATTGAATTAAGAAGAAAATATGGTTTCCAACAATGGACAAAAAGGAATAAGAGTACCTAAATTAAAATCGCCTAAGTGGTCGAGACTACATTCTCTATTGATCTAGTGATCAATATGATATTAGGCAAATAGCCAGGGCAATCATGTTTGATTAACCCACGAAATTTATCACTTAGATGGCATTACCATACTTAGCCATTCGGATTATGATGCAAATATTTAAAAGGGCACAAATGTTATCCCATAAGATCTCACGTGTGTGCAATATATCTATGCACAAGGAAATTTATTGTCCTAAGCACCACGAATTTGAGAATGTTCATGAGGGGGAGTGAGGACAAATCCCATGATACATGACCATACTAAAATCCGTGAAATATGTCCACAACCATATTACATATTGGTTGAATTTGATATAAAGACCATTACCTATAAGGTTCAAATTCTAAAAGTCCATATGCTTGGGGACACCATGAGTTATAAAAGAATGAACCTGCATCAGGCCATAGTAATTATATCAGGCCATATAAGTGATCATAGATATTCCCACCTTAGACTTATACGGGTCATGAGTCCAGACATATATCATCTTAAGATATTATGAAAGAATCCACCAAAAATATATGTGTCATCTAAGATCATGTGATCTTAGAATCTCATAAAGAGGATTGGGAATATATGTTGGATATATATTATGAATATACTTTCTCCATAAGTTTAAAAGAAAACTTGAGCCAAAATGGGTGATCTAATTATAGACCAAGGAACAAGGATTACATAAGGTTTATGAATCCGAATATCCAACAATGAAAGGAGAAAAGTAATAAGCTGGTATAAGGAATGATAAAGAATGGTATCTACCATCTGGTATCAACCATCAATGTCTTGGCAAAGATCCTCGGACTAGAAATAATTTATAGACGTCCATATGCTACAATGATAGCAAAATAAAATGCCAGACCCATTGACCCGAGAGAAAGAATGACTATGTCATCCCAGCTTAGCACCACATGGTTTTGATGTCTTAAAGACACAACCAAATTGCTACAAAGTCTATATAAGATAGACCAAATAAATGTTCCAAATAAAGTTCCATAAATTCTAAGGAACCTCGGAAAGAAAGAAATGTGCATGAGATAAAATCCGAGTTTTATTAAAGGAAACCATTCCAGACATTGAGATATAAGGCTGGCCAGCTGAACAACGAGGTACCATACCATATAGCTTGGGACGCCAAGTTATAAGGTTATTAAGGTCCTAGATAATGAAATCTCAAATTGATTTATACCATGTCTGGAACTAAAAGGAACCATATATATATATATATATATATATATATAAGTGTGTCGACACATACATTCATAGAAAATGCGCAAGTATGTAGCACATGAATACAAAGATATGTATCGAGGATCATAAACCCACACAAGAATACTCATAATGAATAATGAAAGAAACGTGGGGTTTAAAGTGATATATAAAAGGCGTATTGTATTGGCCATGAATATGTAAACGCCATATGATGCCCAGTGAATATATAAATCCTGAAAGAAGGATAAATCGTGAGACAGACCAGGAAAGGTCTATATAATCCAATGTGGTGGATACTACTACATATTTCACTACATATGATGTCTGGAAGAAATTCAAAAGATGTAGTATGCTATATATGACTCACTGGATGATGATGATAATATTATTGGTACCAAAAGATTTACTAAATGGTATTGAGCTCAGAATCAAAAGATGAGAAAATAAGTTCTCTTGAACAGCATTTTCCTAAAGTTGTTCATGGACTGAATTAAATTACTACATGTAAGCAAGTGAAGAGTTCTATAAGAACAATTCAAATCAGTCCATAGCGGAATTTTAAATTCCTTGTGTTTTATACTAACCAGCCTAAGATAGGTTAAATGGTTATTCATTAAACCTTGGAAAAGTTTATAGACCATCACCACAAATTAGCCAAATTTTGGTAATACTTATGGTTGGTCGAATTCTTAGCATGAACCAACCAAGCTGTGGTATGAATGAATAAGCTATCATAAAGATAAGCTATAAGATCGAAGTTCATCTTTGAACAAAAGGTATAGGACCACATTATGCATCCATATGCTACCCAACGGGTCCGACCATCATATATGAAGATAATGCAGCTTGCATTGCTCAACTCGAAGACGGTTATATCAAAGGTGACCGAACCAAACATATTCTACCCAAGTTCTTCTTTACCCATGAGTTGCAGAAAGCTGGAGAGGTCAACGTCCTTCGGATCCGGTCTAGTGAAAACTCTGTCGACCTCTTCACCAAATCATTGCCCTCTTGCACATTCAGGAAGTTCACGCAACAAGATTGGCACACATAGACTCAAGGACCTTCAGTGATGTCCAAATCAGGGGGAGTAATGTGTGTTGTACTCTTTTTCCTTTCTCTGGTTTCTCTTTTTACCACATTGGGTTTTGGGTTTTCTGGGAGAGGTTTTAATGAGGCAACATTAGCATGTTACAAACCCTATATGGTTATGGCATCCAAGGGGGAGTGTTATGAATCATGAAGTGGATGGTCCATAACCTAGACCATACAAGTTCAAGACTAGAGTCCATTGGGGGTTTACATCCAGCCACATGGAAGACCCATTCAACCTTATGTCTTTATGAGTTTGACCATGTCATTTGTAGAGATCTTTGTAATCAATTGTTCCTTGTGATTTGGTTGTATAATAGGTATAGAATTGTGCAATGGTTGAATAATTTGTTTTGTTGAATTGATTTAGAATTTTTTTATCATTTTTTTTTTATATTTTGTATTTATAAAATCGATTTTTGTACATAATTTCGATTTTTGTGTATAATTCGATTTTTGTATTTTACAAAACGATTTTTGTACATAAATTCGATTTTTTGATTTTACCAAACGTTTTTTGTATATAAATTCGATTTTTTTGGATTTTACACAAACATTTTTAATATCTATAAAACTTTTTTTGTGATTAAAAACTATTATTTGGATTTAAAAATATATATATATATATATATTTCTATATTTATTAAACATTTTTAATATTATTAAAACTATTTTTTGTAATTATTAAACTATTGTTTATTTATTAAAACTATTTTTTGTTTATTAGAACTATTTTTATATATTTATTAAACATTTTTAATATCTATAAAACTTTTTTTGTGATTAAAAACTATTATTTAGAATTTTAAAAAAATTTATATATTTCTATATTTATTAAATATTTTTTTCTTAATTTACAGGTCTAATGATGATTAGACCCGGCCTCGACAGCGTCGTGGTCGTGGTGGTACGGGGAGCCAGTCTCGGGATTCCAGCCATTTTCAGGATTCCCCTTCGCCCCACAGCTCCTACCATACATCTCCCTCTGCTGCACCCGCTCCTCCTCCTCTCGCTCCCGCTGCTGCACCCGCTCCTGCTCCTCCGGTAGTGATGAGTGTTGCGGAGTTGGTTCGACAGCCCGGTCGTGACCATCTTCCCTATCTCACTTTGTATCCACATGGACGGGGTCAAACATGGTAATTAAATATATTTTTTTTTCATTAAAATTTGATTCATTATTAAGCGTTTGTTCTTTTTATTAGGTTCTACCGATCCGGGAACGGGATCAGCGCATGGATCAACCGTATGATGTACTCGGCCCTCGACAAGGGACATCCGACTTTCACTCACTTTCCTACCGACAAGCAGCATCTGTGGTTTCGTCAATTTGCGGTAATTATTCTAATTTTTTACTTATATTTTTAATCTTTAATATATATTTTCTACTAATTGTGTTTTTTTTCAGCAAGAATTCAACTGGAATTCCGATGAGACGCTCTTTATCTATCACCACTTCGTCCATAAAGTTATGGACAACTATGGGAAGCAGATCCACGAGTGGAAGAAGAAGTGGGAAATCAACAAGGTTGTTTTTAATTTATTAAACAATTTTTTAATTTATTAAACAATTTTTTTATTTATTAAACTATTTTCTTTTTTTTTATTAAAATGTCCCAAAGTCGATAAACAACACGGTCTGGACGGAGTTGTGTGTGCATTGGGATAAGGAAGAGACGAAAGAAACTTCTTCCACCAACTCCACCAACCGCAGGAGTGACCGTAAAGGGAAGGGCGTCTTCAAGCATAACTTGGGTGCTCAATCTATTGCCTCTCTGGGGGATCGCATGGTAAGTTCAGCTGTTTTTTCTTCAATTATTTAAGTTTTGAAATTTTACTTTTTGTCCATTTTATCGAATTTCTAATGTTTCTTTAATTTATGTTTTTTCCAAGGCGGAAGAAAATGATGGCGAGCCGGTTGATGATCTCGCCCTAATGAAGAGGGCGTATACCAACAAGAAGACCAGCCAGATTGATGACGGTCTTGTGAGGGAAGTGGTCACCCTGGTCCAAACTCAGGTGCAAGACGAAGTGTCTCAGCTTCAAACCGAGGATGACGCTTCGACGGCTTCGACCAACTTGTCCCGGTTTCGAATCAACGAAATGGTTGAATCCGTAAGTTCTTTTTTTAAAGTTCAATTCATTTATTTCTTGATTTAAATTTGGCTATTTTCTATTTCACTCTCATCCAAAGAAGAAGGGACGTTTGGTCGGTTTGGGTCGTCGCACCCGGTCGGTTCGGGTCGTCGCACCCGGTCGGTTCCTCCGTCTTCTGCACCACCGCCCTTTGTTGATCCAGAAGTACTTACGGCTCAGTTGAAGGACAAGGATGATCGCATATCTTTGTTGGAGACCCAGATGGCGGCTCAACAGGGCGGGCTATGAGGCAGAGAGGAGGCTGAACCAGCAAATGATGGAGATGATGCAGAGGATGTACCCGAACGAGGTGTTCCCGAACGTGCAAGACCCGTAGTTTTTTCTTTTCAAAAACTCGGAATGTTTTATTTTTATTTGTACAACTTTGAATATTATCTAATATTTTTTCAATTTTAATTTTAATTTTATATTTTCGAATTTAAATTTCAAAAATTTTATTTTTTTAAAAAAAATTAATTTTTTTTGAAATTCCGAGGAAATGAACCCTCGGAAATTTCCGAGGAACATTTCCTCGGAATATACCGAGGGACTTCTTCCTCGGAATATACCGAGGGACTCATTCCTCGGAATTTTCCGAGGGACTCATTCCTCGGAATTTTCCGTCGGAACTTCCGAGGATTGGACCATCGGAAAGTCCATCGAAATATCTCGAGGAAGTTCTCCCTCGGTATATTCCGAGGAGCTTTCCGACGAACTGGTGGTCCTCGGAGTTTCCTCGGAATTCCGTTGGAAATTTCCGAGGGATTTCCGAGGAAAAATGAATTTCCGAGGACTTGTTTCGTCGGTATGTCGTCGGAATAACGTTATTCCGACGACATACATTCCGACGATATACCAACGATTTTTTCCCTCGATATGTCGCTGTTTTCTTGTAGTGCCATTGAGCCGGTTATGTGAGAGATCCAACTGGTTTAGCCATGTTAGCTTGCTAAATAAGGAAGGAACCTGACCTATGAAGCTATTAGAGGAAAGAGACAAAACCTCTAATCTGCTGAGGTTGCTGAACTCGGAAGGGAGTGAAGAGGAAGTGAAGTTGTTATGAGAGAGATTTAGGTGACGGAGATGACGCAAATGGAAGAGGCTACTGTTTGGCTTGAGAACTCCAGTGAGGCAGCCACTTGGGAGTTGTAGCTCGGTGACGGCACCAGTGGCGTTGTCGCACTGAACTCCATTAAGGTAATCAGTTTGGTTGCAGTTTCTGGAATCAAACTCGTTCTTGAACTGATTAAGTGCATGAATCTGGTCGGGATGACAACCGGAAAGTCCAACAACAAGAGTGAAGCTTGAAGTAAAGATGACAAAGAGTGAGATATAACGCAAAAGCAGATGTAATCCCGACATGATGGTCGTCATGAAAACTTGCAAGAGGAATGTTATTCTTTAAAGAAAAGAGATGAAGAAGATTGGTATAAATAAAGATACAAGGTCATGCATTGTACAAAATATCTTCCCAAGAAGTTAGAGATAAGTGAAGTATCTGTCTCTGTCTCCATGAGAGAGCCATCAATAATTGATATTTGTAACTTAAATGCGATCCCTTCTTCCTTGATCCCGTGGCTATGCTTCTCTCTCTCTGTTTATCATTTATTCAAAAGTAGGTGTTTGCATTTGACTTCACTAAAGTTGCGATTTTAACTTATTTAAAATGGAATTAGAAAGAGCATGCACTACGTATCTACTTTATTTTTGTCGAGCAAGATTATTTATACTTCTTTTGCGGTTGTATATGGGACAGTAAGAAAATCAATTAACATAGATAAGAACACAAAGAAATAAATAATTGCAGGCTTGCAGCATGATGACTAATAACATAGGTTGTTGAAACTTTGTTTTCTCTTTTAAATATTTTTGCATTATTGAATATAAGAATTTATGGCCTTAGAGCATCACCATCGGTGAAGTTCTAAAAACCAGTATATTAACCATTAAATATTAATATTACAGCATAATAAAATTTTCTGATTAACTTTTATTTTGTTTGTAATGATAAGCCATTTATATCATGACATATGGCAACTTGTGTCATAAAACCGTTTCTAAAAATCCTTTGCAAAGAACTTTTTCTAACTGTCTTTCTCCTTATGCTATTATTTTAATATTTAATTTTTTTTAAGGACCCTGTCAAAAAGCAACCGATGGAGCTGGTCTTAGGCCCTTACGGTGAAATGACATTAAATGTGATTTGCGGATTTGGTGAAGACTTGGTTAAGTTTTAAAGTGTAGGTAACCTTTTTTGCACTATCTTTTTTTGTCTGCTTTGTTCGTTCAAGAAGTTTGTTTATGCCAATTCTGTATATCCATGAGGTCATTGTCAAATTCATCTTTCAAGTTTGAAGATATTATCAACTCTCTCCCACCTGGAGTTTATTAAAAAAAATTAACTATTTTACACGGCTCGGTTGTGTCTATGTTTTATTCAAGTAATCAAATCCGAGGATAATAGATAACACTAACGTCGCTGCATTTTATTTTTCCAAATAAGCTCAAAGAGGATGATGGTTAGCAGTGGCATTCAGTTAAACTGATATATATTCTTGAGACCTGTATAATCTTATAGTCTCCGACTCTCTTTACATTCACTTAATCCAATTTGTCTAAACAGGAAGCTGAAAAATTGGAGAAGAACCAAAGCAGTATATAACAAGCCTTTCCAAGACATCATCGGCCAAGTGAGAGGTTTCATTTAAGAGAGCAAAGGTTATAGAAACTTGTAAGACTTATTTCTTACCTCAGTAACAAATTAATTATCAACATACTATATTTACATATGATTACTAGAACTGTCCCATCTTGAATCTAGAGAGTCAAACAAGCTAGCTGGATCTGCTTCCTTGTGCTTATCCGGACCAACTATCTTGACAAACCACTTTGGCATGTATGAAGCAATAACATGTGCTATTACCAATCCAAATAACAAGCCAGGTCCATACCCTATAACCACCGCTTTCCAGTTTAAACACACCTTCCTCTTCATCTTCTTCCTCAAACTGTTGTGTCGGTGGTGGTGCAAAGCAACTTCCTTGGAGAGGAAGACCACATAGACCTGCATTTCCTTCAAATGATGTTTCAGCTTGCCCACTAAACTGTGGTCCTTGTGGTATTTCGCCTATGAGCTGGTTATGAGCCACACTTATGTACGCCAAAAATGAAAGTCTCGCAAGTCCTTTAGGAATAGTCCCCGAGAGTTTGTTTCCTGACAGGTCAAGTGACTCGAGCTCTGTAACATTTTCCATAGACAGAGGAATATGACCAGTAAATCCATTGTTTGATAAGTTGAGAGCAATCAGTGCCTTCAAAAGACCAATGGATTCAGGAATCTGTCCTTCAAATCTGTTTCCAGAAAAATCGATGGTGGCATAGGAAGTGAGGACCTTTCCTTGCTCCATGAATAGACCTTTGTATTGCAAGTCCATGGTATCTTCGTAGATATAATAAGCGTTGTTGTAGTCTCCCATATATATTCTTCCATCATCATTCGTCTCGAGTGATGATGCTTTCCAATTCACAAAGTAATTTGATGGCAAGCTTCCTGTAAAGTTGTTATCCGATATTTCAAGTATGTGCAGCTTGGGAAACGCAAGAGGAACTTCACCAGGAAGAGATACAGGGCCATAAAATTTGTTTGAACGAAGGGTAAGGACTTGTAAACCAGGCAAAGCCTTGAGCCAAAAAGGAAATGTGTCTTTGATTTTGTTGTTGTCCACACTTACAAACCTTAGCGAAGAGCAATTCAGAAGAGACCTTGGAAGCTTCCCAGTTAATTGATTGTAGCCTACGTCAAGTGTCCGCAGCAACGAACCATTGTAGAGCATATCTGGAATACTTCCTTCCAAGTTGTTCTTCCTGAGATTCACGACAACGAGAGAGTCTTTGAGGTTACTCAAACATCGAGGAATCGGACCGCTTAAGTTGTTGTAGGAGAGATCAAGAATAACCAGCGAGCTCCGGTTGCAAACTGAAAGAGGTATGTTTCCTGTGAAACTATTGTTCCATGCAGAAAAGAGGTTGATAGAGAGTGGTGGAGTAGGAACTGGTCCTTCAAAATGGTTTAAAGCCAAATCTAATATCCTCAACGATGAATTCGTTAAAACGTCATTTGAACCTTCTAAATGAGTGAAAGCATTGTTGACAAGATTGGCCCTGATCAGATGAGGAAGGTTCCAAAGCCACTCAGGGACTTTCCCTTTAATTTTATTATTGGAAATGTCTATATGTTCCAATCTATCAAGGCTCCGTACAAATTCTGGGAACTTGCTGATGTCACAGCTTGACAAGAGCAATTTCTCTATGTTACGTGGGACGTCTGAATCTGAACTTATACTAGTTTCCAATACACTATTACCGGAAAGATCAAGTCTCAACAAAGATTTGAGAGAGGAAAAAAAGTTTAAGTTAATTGGGTAGCTTATGTTTTGGAAAGAAAGGCCAAGATATTTAAGGGTGGTGAAGTTTGAGATAAGGTCTAGGATTTTTCCTTCGAAAGGGTTTTTTCTAAGGTGCAGAGTTTCGAGCCGGGAAGAAGTAGATGAGCTACGAACTTCAACAGGATCGGTGAGATGATTTTCATCGAGATTAAGATATGACAAGAAAGGCATAGTGAGGAGAGAGGAAGGGATGGCTCCAGAGAAGTGATTAAGAGATAGGTTCAAAATGGAGAGGCTGGTTATATTTTGTACGAGTGGGAAACCACCTGTGAGCTCGTTATGGTCAAGATACAACTCGGTTAGCCGACTCAAGTTACTTAATGAGGAAGGAACTTGACCTATGAAGCCATTAGAGGAAAGAGACAAGACCTCTAACTTGTTGAGACTGCCGAATCCAGACGAGAGTGAAGAGGAGGTAAACTTGTTGTAAGAGAGATTGAGGTAACGAAGATGGTTAAATCCAAAGAGACTACTGTTGGTTTTGAGAACTCCAGTGAAGCAGCCACTTGGGAGTTGTAGCTTCGTGACCTCACCCGTAATGTTATCGCACATGACTCCATTGAAGTAGTCAGTTTGGTTGCAACCGCTGTAATCAAACTCGTTCTTGAATTGCACAAGTGCTTGAATATGGTGGGGACCACAACCAGAAAGTCCAGCAACAAGAGTGAAGTTTGGAGTAAAGATAACAAAGAGTGAGAGAAAAGGAAAAAGCAGATTTAATCCCGACATGATGATCGTCATGAATTTTTTTTTAAGAAGAATGGTATTCTTTATAGCAAAGAGATGAAGAAGATTGGTACATCGTCATGCGTTGTTAAAATATCTTGCCAATGAATAATTGAGGCATGGCTAATCAAATAAATTGGTGAGACTTTGTTTCCTCTTTAAAATTTCCTGCGCTATTAAATTTAAGACTTTATGGCGTTGTGATTGTGGTTGGATAAGACTTGGTCAAGTTTTAAATAGTCGGTAACCTTTCTTGCACTATCTTTTTGTGTTTGCTTGTTCGTTCAAGAAGTGTGTTTCGGCTATAGTAAACTCAATGTATATCAATACAACTATAGTAAACTCAGATTTCTTATTTGATTGAAAAGGAAATAGCACAAAATATCATAAAATTATACAAAAACATAAGGAACTGATACGCTACCAGACCATCAAACTCTTGACAGACATTCGAAGATTAAGTGAAAACTGAAAGAATACTAATGGTTTATCCGCTTTCACTGCTGGCACATTATCTTGATGAGCCACTCTGGCTTGTATGAAGCAATGACTTGTGTTATTGCCAATCCAAGCAACACTCCAGGCCCAAACCCTATTGCCACACCCCTCCAGTTCAACACTTCTTCCTCCTCTTTTTCTTCTTCTTCTTCTTCTTCCTTAGGTTGTTGTGTTGGTGGCGCGAACCAACTTTCTTCGAGAGGCAAACCACAAAGTCCTGCATTCCCTTCAAAGGAGGATTTAGATTGCCCAGTGATTTGTGTTCCTTGTGGTATTTCACCTTTGAGCTGGTTATGAGACACGTTTATGTGCGCCAAAAACGAGAGGCTCTTGAGTCCACTTGGAATAGTCCCGGAGAGTTGGTTTCTTGACAGGTCTAGTGACTCGAGCTCCGTAACATTGGCCAATGCGAGAGGGATATGGCCTGTGAATGCATTGTTGGATAAGTTGAGTGCAATCAATGTCTTCAAGAGGCCAATAGATACTGGGATTTGTCCTTCAATCTTGTTGCCAGAAAGATCGATGGCGCTGTAGAAAGTAAGGATGCCCATTTGCTCCATTGATAGACCTTTGTATTGCAAGTCTATAAGATCATCATATGTAGAGGCACCAATATCTTCTGCCATATACATGGTCCCAGCTCCATTAATCTTGAGTGATGGTGATTTCCAGTTCACAAAGTAGCTTGGCGGCAAGCTTCCAGTAAAGTTGTTATCAGATATTTCAAAAATGTGAAGCTCAGGAAACGCTAAAGGACCTTGGTCAGGCAAAGATATTGGACCATAGAATTTATTTGAACGAAGCTTAAAGACTTGCAAGTTAGGCAAATCCTTGAGCCAGAAAGGAAACGTATCTTCGATTCTGTTGTGGTCCACACTTAGAAACTTAAAAGAAGAGCAATTTAGAAAGGACCTTGGAAGCTTTCCGGTTAATCGATTCTCGCCAACATCAATTGTCCGCAGGGAGGTTCCTACGTTGAACCTGTCTGGAAGATTGCCTTCCAAGTTATTCTTCCGGAGTTTCACTATCTTGAAGTCATTCAGACATTGAAGAATTGGACCGGTGAAGTTGTTGTAGGATAAATCAAGAACAGTAAGAGAGGTTCGGTTGCAGAATGAAAGAGGTATGTTTCCTGTGAAAGTATTGTTCCGTGCATAGAAGGCGTTGAGGGAGAGTGGTGGGAGAGGAATTTCTCCTTCAAAATGGTTAGACTGAATATCTAACATCTGCACTGATGAATCCACTAAAACTTTTCTTGTCCCTTGGAAACCGTTGAAATAATTATTGCCAAGAAGTACCGTGCTTAGACTAGGAAGGGTCCACAACCACTCAGGGACTTTTCCTTTGATTCTGTTTGAGGATATACTTAAACCCCGCAAGTTGTTTAGTGTCTTTAAGACATTTGGAAACTCGTTGAGGTCGCAGTACGACATGACCAAGGTTTCCAAGTTTGGTGGGATATCGGAATCAGCACTTAAACTAGTAGCCAGTAAACTATTACCAGAAAGATAAAGGTCCAACAAAGATTTGAGAGATGAGAGGAGCCTTAAGTCAATTGGGTAGCTGATGTTTAGGAAAGAAAGGTCGAGACGCTTGAGGTTGATGAGTTTTGAGATAGGCTCTAAGATTTTTCCTTCAAATTGGTTTTTCCCAAGGTTCAAGAACTCGAGACTAGATGAAGTAGAGGAGTCTGGAACTTCATGAGGACCGGTTAGATGGTTATCATTCACATTGAGATAAAACAGGGAAGGCATTGTGAAGATAGATGAAGGTATGGTTCCGGTGAATAGATTTTGAGATAAACTCAAGACCGAGAGCTTGGTTAGATTACTTATGAGTGGGAAACTACCAATGAGCTTATTTTTTGAAAGTTTTAAAATGGAAAGTTGGCTTAGATTACTAATTGAAGAAGGAACTTCGCCAAGTAAGCCGTTCGAGGAAAGAATCAAGACCTCTAATCTGTTGAGATTGCCGAACTTGGAAGGGAGTGTAGAGGAGATGAAGTTGTTGTTGCTGAGAACAAGGTGACGGAGTTGTTGGAACCCAAATAGGCTACTGTTGGGCTTCAGAGTTCCACTTAGACAGCCCGTGAGATGTATCTTGGTGACTGCACCCGTGGAGTTGTCGCACCAAGCTCCATTATTAGAGTAGTCGCTATGGTTGCACGAACGAGTATCAAACTCGTTTGTGAACTGCGTAAAAGCTTCAATCTGGCGAGGAAGACAAGCAACAAGACCAACGACAACATCATCTACATCAATAGTAGATGAGCTTGAAAGAAAGGCACAAGAACTTAGTAAAAGTAGCGAGAGAAAATGCAAACGTAAAAGAGTTTCCGGCATGGTCGTCATTTAAAATCTTTTTTCTTTTTCGTTTTATGGTAAGAAGGATATTTTCTATCTTTGTTTGGCTAAGAACTGAGCGAGAAAATGGTATAAATAAAGATGTGTGGTGATGAATATGTCTATACGACTATACGCGGGAAACTCTCTTTGTCAAACAGTAAACTCGCATTGTAGGGCTAATGAGTGACGTCTTGCTGGTCGTAGATGTTCTTGAATTTTCTTGCGCTACTAAATTAACAAAGACAAGGATAATGAGCAAAATTAAAAAGTAATTAAATTGTGTTTGTTGAAACTTTTATATTCTCTGAATTTTCTTGCGCTATCAGATTTTAAGGGTTCTGGCTTTACTATGGAACGGCATTAAATTTTATTGTAACCTTCTGATTTTTCTGGGCATTGGACTACAAAGACAGAATCTCTTTTGGTTGCACTCAACGGGCCAGCATAATTTAATGAACAAAATGCATTGACTCAATATTTCTGCCCAGCAAATCCCAACTATCCCAACTATCTTGCAGGAAGCTATAGATATCTCTTCTAGTCCTCTACGTATTAAAGTTTACTGTTATTAACCACAAACCTGCATATTTTTTTTGTAAAAAATTTGAAAAATACAGATTCTGGCTAAAATTACAAAATAAGATTTATTTTCAAAACGGAAAATTAAATTTCCACCAAACGAATTTTCTCAATTCCTTCGAAAATACATTTTTCTGGCAAAACCGAAGTATTTTCTCGCAAAATTAGTTGAACCATTTTCACTCAAAACGAAAAAAAAATTACATTTTCAAATTTTGGTCAAAATTATATAACAAATTTCCTACATTTTTTCATATGAGAAGTGTGTCACACGACACATGTCAGGTGGCATGTGTACGAGTCATGAAGTTCATGAAGTAAACTCCAGGTCGTCATCTCTTTCACACTGTTGATGTTAGAAGTTTTCAAGGTTCGTAAAACAAATGATGTAGTATAAAAGATTGTCGAACCAATTCTAAGGGATTTCAAGCACTGAGAGTGCAAGTACTTGCTTAATCTAAGTGCATCTGATGATTTAAAAGGTTTTCTAAACTAACGATTAATACTAATGCATTTGCAGAATAATAAAAGCGATAAATGAAACGACTTTCTTAACTAAGATAAAAGAGAACTCATGGGTATAGGAATTAGACCTTGGGTGATCAAGTTTCGAACTAAGGATGGCAAATGATCAATCAAACTATCAACCTTAAGCTTAGACACAATCTTAAACAAACTCTATGTCTAGATGAATGTTCATTTACTAACATATTTCAAACATCAAATGTCTTTGGTTGAATAATATGAAAGCAATCATTACTAACAAGTCTATTGGCTATCTTAACACCTTTAACAACAAATGTCTTTGGTAAAGTATGTTAAAAGCTTAAGAGAGTTGTCTCAAGCATTTCATCAAACACCTTGTGGGTGGGAAATGCTTAAAGATCAACTTTTGAGAGGCCAACTGAGAAGATGCATTACGAATACTCTACTAGCAAGGAATAAGAAAGATCTACACTATAACATCCTAGATCTAGCCTAATCACCCTTAATCTCCACAACCCATGAATTCAAGAATGGATTACTCACTACTCTTCATGATTCCTCTTAAACCCATATTGAAACAACAGGATTGCAAATAACAGAAAATCAATTGAATTCAAAAAGATGAACTTTCCAAGAGGTTTTTGGTGGTTTCTTTTTGATAAAAGATAATCAGTCTCCCATGGCTTACAAAAGGTACTTAAACATAGGTTTAGAAAGTGTAAAACGTGCATAATGAAATGACCAAAAGGCCCTTGAGTAGAAATGTATTCGAGCAAACAGAAGGTGCGCAGCGACCTCCAGTAGTCGCTCCGAGAGGTCGCTCCAGGCTTCGGGAGCGACCTGTAGGGGTCGCTGCGAGACGTCGCTCCGGGTCGCTCTTCGCGAGCGACCTCGCTGTGTCGCTCCGGTCACGTCGCTCTCAGCTGGAGCGACCTTATGGTGTCGCTTCGGAACGTCGCTGTAAGGTTGCTCTCGTGCCTCCGAGCGATGGAGATGCGAGCGACATCGGGGTGTCGCTCTGGCCAAACCGCTCTGAAAGGGTGTCACAGCGACTTCACGGTGTTGCTCCGGTGAGGTCTCTCCCATGCACTTGATATCTTGCATATTTACATTGTTTTATCCATTTATTCATGTGCATTTTCATCATATAGATTAGGATTTAGCCATGTGTAGGTTGCATTTTGCATACATATGTCTCTATTAGGTATTGGAGTACCACATGGAGTTCTTGGAGACATTTGGGTGCGTTTGGAGCTCAAAAGAGGTGATTGAGGTGATCATTGGACAAGCAATGCATGGGAGCGACCTACCGGAGCGACGCCATGAACTCGCTCGCCATTTACGCTTCGGAGCGACCTCCTAGAGCGACAAGGCGAAGTCGCTCCAGCTCCAAGAGCGACCTCACCACAACGACACCCAGAGGTCGCTCGGGTTGTGTCGATTTGAGAGCGACGAACAAGCCGGGAGCGACCTCCTAGAGCGACACCCTAAGGTCGCTCGCGTTTGTGGTTTCTGAGCAAGCTGGGAGCGACGTCTTCAGAGCGACACAGCTAGGTCTCTCGCGAGGAGACGACCCGGGAGCGACGTCTTCGGAGCGACACAGCCAGGTCGCTCACGAAGAAACGACGCGGGAGCGACCTCTCGCAGCGACGTGCCGAGGTTGCTCCGCGTCTATTTGTTTGGTCGAATTCACGTTTTCTCAAGGGCCTTTTGGTCATTTCATTATGCACGTTTTTACTTTTCAAAAACCTATGTTTTAAGTACCTTTGGTAGCCACCAGAGGCATGATCTCTTTTTCTAGAGAACAACTAGTAAAACTTCTTTTGATTCAGATTTCATTGCTTTCATCTTGTGTTCCTGTTGATTTCTTATCTATTCCTCTACATGATTAATCTGAAATCCAATATGGGTTTAAGAGGAATCATGGAGATTAGTGAGTAATCTTCTTTTGAATTCATGGGTTAGGGAGATCAAGGGTGATTAGGTTAGTTCTAGGATGTTTTAGTGTAGATCATTCTTGTTTCTTGCTAGTAGAGTATTCATAATGCATCTTCTGAGTTGGCCACTCAAGAGTTGATCAATAGGCATTTTCCACCCAAAAAGTGTTTGATGAAATGCCTGAGACAACTCTCCTAAGCTTTTAGTATACTTTGCCAAATACATTTGTTGTTAAAGGTTCTAAGATAGCTAATAGACTTGTTGGTAATGATTGCTTTCACATTATTCAACCAAAGACATTTGATGTTTGAGATATGTTAGCAAATGAGCATTCATCTAGACATAGAGCTTGCTTAGAATTGTGTCTAGGCTTAAGGTTGATAGTTTGATTGATCATTTGACATCCTTAGTTCGAAAATTGATCACCCAAGGTCTAATCCCTATGCCCATGAGTTCTCTTTTCCCTTAGTCAAGAAAGTACCATTCTGTAATTGCTTTCTAGTATTAGTAGTAGTTTAAAACCCATCTAAATCATTGGTTGCACTTAGATTAAGTGAGTACTTGCATTCTCGGTGCTTTGATATCCCTCAGAACTGGTTCGACAATCATTTATACTACAACATTTGTCTTAGGAGCCTTGAAAACTCCTAACATCAGCACTGCTCGTCCAATGATCACCTTTATCACCTCTTTTGAGCTCCAAATGCACTCAAATGTCTCCAAGAACTCCATGTGGTACTCCAATACCTGATAAAGACTTATGTATGCAAAATGCAACCTAAACATGACTAAATCCTAGTCTATATGATCAAAATGCACATGGGTGAATGGATAAAACAGTGGAAATATGCAAGATATCAACTCCCCCAAACTAGTTCTTTTACTTGTCCACAAGTGAACTTTCTAGAACTCATAGGGAGAGAGGGTTGAAGGTGGGAGCTCATAGCCAAAAGAAACACAACTAGCACTCAATTCAACATCTAATCCAACGTGAGCACACTCTCTTATTACATTCTAGCTTCTCTAGGCCTATCTTAACTCTTTTTGCCCTTACACTCATCATCAAGCATCCAAACATTCAAATCAACCAACTCTCACATTCATTAAGCATAAAACATCAGGTGAATTCTTGCAAATGGTCAATTGGTCCAAATCATTTGGTTGGGTAAGGGAAGGCTTTTATTCAAGTGAGTCAAGAGGTTCAAGATATATGATCTTTAAGGTGGTTTACTCTCGAAACAAGTAGCCTTGACATTGCACATAATATATCTAAGAAAGGGACCAACTCATGCATACAATGCTCAATCTCCATTGTTCTACCCTTTTCCCAAACATACAAGTTACACAATCACTTTCCAATGTCAAACCCAACTCACATCTCTCACCAAAAGAACCCAAGAACACTTTACACATAAAACTCTTTTTCTTTGAAATCTATAAAGGATTTTCCTCAACTTCAAAACAATTTTAGCTCCTAACAACTTTGCTAGCCCCCCTTTTTTTTTTATCTTTTCTTATATTTTTCTTCTCATTTTTTTTTTTTCGGGGGCCAAGACTTTTCATAAATTCGAGCTAGATGTTCATCTACTAATTCCAATAAGATTATCCATTTAAACACAAAGAGTCTATTCTTTTCCTTCGAACTTTTCATGCTTCCAAATCATAATCACAATACTCACCCCCACCTATAGCTAGACAATAGAGTGCCTAATCTAGCAGGAATGAAGATCAAGCATTGTCGGTCCCGATACTCTCAACATTAAGCACATGTAAGACTTTCCGAAAAAGCTCTCACTCATCAAACAATGAAAGCTTAAAAGGAGGACGGGGTTTTGGGAGTGGTGTACCACTCGAGTTTGTCAAAAAGATTGGCATAAAGGATGTGACAACTCAAGTGTGTATATCCATGACTCAGTACACAAGGGACCATAAGCAAGAAGCATTAAGTTCGTTCAGTTCAAATAAGGATGTAGTTGGCTTCAAAGATTGAGTTTCAGCAACTAATGAGATTCAGGAAGAGTTTTCAAGGCTCGAAATATACAAGGCTTTTTGAGAGATGCAATAGCTACTCGAGTGTGAGATAGTGTTCTTTACAAGGCATCTTAAATCATTGCTCCCAATGCAAGTGAATGCAACCTATATGCTCTAGACTCTCCTAAAAATGCAAGTGATGCAATCAATATGTTTTTTTTAGAGGTATGTGTGCAAGACTCAATGCAAATTCATCAAAGCAAACATGATCAAATACTTGGTACCTCCCCCAAACTTAAGTTACACAGTCTCTGTGTTGTCAAGTAGAGGGAGATACCCACAAGAAAAAAAACTAATATGCAAAAATGAGATGGTATATACAAGGGAAAATAGTGAAGTACCTTCAAGGATAGTGAGTAGGGGCAGAGGCCTCAGCATCGTCGTCGTCTGGTGGGAACGTGGTGTAGTAACCACCTGGTGCTGAGTTGTAGCCTCCAAACCATGAACCCTGAACCGGTCGTGGAGCGACCTGAGGTAGTCGCTGTGGGACATCGCTCCCGTCTTGTTTTTCGTGTCTCAAATCGACACAAACCCCAGCGACCTCAGGGGGTCGCTGTGGCCAAGTCGCTCTGGAGCTGGAGCGACTTCGTGTCGTCGCTCTAGGAGGTCGCTCCGAGAGTATTTTCGAGCCCCAAAACACCGTAAAGCCGAGCGACTTATTACACTCGCTGTGGTGACGTCGCTCCCAGCTGCAGCGACCTTTCACCCTCGCTCCAGGTCCTCGCTCCCACGCCTGATCCAGGTTCTCTGTTGTGGCATACCTCATCTGAGCATCATTCAGGGTTTGGCTCGCGTAGTAGATCACATGGGTCTTGCCGTCTTTCTTCTGTCCCAAAACAGCTCCCACAGCATAGTCACTAGCATCACACATGATCTCAAAGGGGAGATCCCAATCAGGTGGCTGGACAATTGGAGCACTGATGAGTTCACCTTTCAGCCTCTTGAAGGCTTCCTTGCACAGCAGCCTGGTCAATGGTCTAGTGATGAATCTTCTGTAGAACCCAGCATGACCAAGAAAACCTCTGATGTCTCTCACTGTTTTCAATGGGGGTAAACCAACCATAACATCGATCTTAGCCTTATCCACCTCATTCCCCTTCTCTGAAATCTTGTGTCCCAGCACAATCCCTTCCTTAACCATGAAGTGACACTTCTCCCCATTCAGCACAAGGTTGGTGTCTTCACATCTCTGTACGACCCTTACACCATGGGGGAGGGGTTTAAGCTCCACTTTAGGCGACTTAAGCTCGCTCCAGTCATTTTGATGGGTGTCCTCTTGTTGAATGACTGAGGTTTCTTGATGAACCACTTGTGGCAGCTCCTCATACTGATCCTTACTATCAAATCCTCTGTGTGAATCCAGCATCATCCCATAGGCAGCACTCTCCAGGTTCTCAATCACTTCAGCTTCTCTCTCTATCGTCAAAGCATGCTGTAGAGGGTCTTCTAGTGACAACTCTTCAAGGAGCTCATCAGCAAGGGCGTCCATCTCTTCAATGTAGAAAACTTGCCCTTGAACTGTTGGTTTCTTCATTACCTCCTTGATGTCAAAGTGAAGAACATGCCATTTACCCAAGTGAAGATCAATCTTGCCCTCTTTCACATTAACAATTGCTCCTGCTGTAGCTAAGAAAGGTCTTCCAAGGATTAAAGGATCTGCAGCTTCCTCACCCATCTCAAGCACCACAAAGTCTGTAGGGATCTCATAGTTTCCAACCATAACGGGGAGGTCCTCCAAGATACCCACAGGGTACTTCTCTAAACGATCAGCCAATACCAAAGACAATCTACACTTCTTGTACTGAGTGAAACCAAGCTTCTTAGCAATGGATAAAGGCATCAAGCTGACACTAGCTTCCAAATCGCAGAGACATCTATCAAATACCATAGGTCCAAGAGCACAAGGTAATGTGAAACATCCTGGATCTTCTAGCTTCTTTGGAACAACAAGCCTCTGGATGATGGCACTGCACTCATGAGTGAGAATCATCATGCCCTCCATCTCTTTCTTCTTTGCAGCTACAACATCTTTCAGGAACTTGCTATATTGAGGAATCAGAATGAAAGCATCAATGATGGGCATTGTGACTTGAGCTTAACTCATTTGCTTCTCAAATACAGCTTTGTACTTCTCTAGCAGCTGCCTCTTGAATCTACCAGGGAATAGAAGTTTGGGTTCATAGGGAGGAGGAACAAAAGAATTCTCACTTGCTGGAGCAACAACTTCACCATCTTTCACTGTTTTCTTCTCTTCCCCAACCTTTCCTTTACCTTTGGCTTCCACAATCTTTTCCAAGATTTCATCATTGATTTTCTCATCAACAATGACCACTTCATCATCTATGTTGATGGCAACCCCCTCACCTTGTTTCTCAGCATCCTTGGTGAGAGCTCTCTGAGGTAACTCCTTACCACTCCTGAGGGTGATAGCTTTCATGGTCTCCTTGGGGTTTTGCTCAGATTTTCCAGGTAGAGAACCTTGTTGGCGATTTTGTTGAGTGTTCATGGCAACAAACTGGTTCTCCAAGGTTCTGAACTTGTTGTTGAGCTCATTGTAGCTTCCATCAATCTTCGAGTGAAGGTTCTTCAACTCATAGCCAACATGCTTCTCACTTCTTGTCTGAGACTCCAAGATTTGTTTTAGTAGGGCATCAGTGCTGCTGACTTGAGGAGTAGAGGTAGAAGTAGTAGGTTGTTGGTGGGCAGGTTGTTGTCCTTTGTTGTGGAAACCAGGAGGAGTGGTTTGCTGAGGTTGGTAGTTGGCTTGCTAGTTGTATCTAGGCTGATAACCACTCTGTTGGTTGTTGGGGTAAGATCTCTGTTGGTAGTTGTTGTACTGGAAGTTTGGCTCTTTCTTGTACCAGCTACCATTGTTGTTGATGAAACACAGCTCTTCTTGCCCATCCAAACCATCAACTTCCTGGACAACAGGTGTGGCTTCTTGGTTTGGGTTACCAACAAAGTGCAGCTGCTCCTGGGTGGTCTTATCAGCAATGAGAATATCAATCTTATCCTGGAGAGCCTTTAACTCCTTCCTCGTCTGCTTGTCATTTGTTCTACTGCCTCTGTCGTGGTCTCCACTGTAGACTGCATCACTCTTGACCATGTTGTCTACCAGCTGCTCTGCATCCTCCTCTGTTCTTCCCAAGAAGAACTCATTGCTAGCTGTATCCAATCTGGCTCTGTACTTAGGAAGAGCTCCTCTGTAGAATGTGCTCAGCAGGCTTTCCTTAGAGAATCCATGATGAGGGCATTGAGCTTGGTAGCCTTTGAATCTCTCCCAGACTTCACTGAATCCTTCCAAGTCTTTCTGTTGAAAGCTGGAGATCTCATTTCTCAGCTTAGCAGTTCTTGAAGTAGAGAAGAACTTCTCCAAGAAAGCTTTCTTGCAGTCATCCCAAGTGGTGCTAGAGTCGCTTGGTAGAGACTTCTCCCATTATCGTGTCTTATCCCCCAAAGAGAAAGGGAATAACTTCAGCTTTAAGGCATCCTCAGACACACCATTGGTTTTTGACAACCCACAATAGCTGTCGAACCTGTCCAAGTGATCGAATGGGTCCTCCAAAGCCAAGCCATGATAGTTGTTGTTCTCTATCACGTTGAAGAGTCCTGACTTGATCTCAAAGTTGTTGGCTGCCACAGCGGGTGCTCGGATTCCCAATCTATGGCCTTGAATGTTGGGGCGGTCGTAAGTGCCAATGGGTCGAGCTGCTCGCTGTTGGTTTTGTGGAACGTTGTTAGCTCCATTGACGCCCGCATCATTTTGAGGTATGTCACCCATATCAGTGTCCAATCTCTGCAATTGAGCCTGTTGCTCTTCTTCTCTTCTCTTTCTAGCACACTCTCTTTCTAATGCTCTGATGTCTGCAGCTCTTGGAACTAGGTTTGATGGACCCCTGCTCCGCAAGTTCATACACCTGTAGATTAAAGGGAGGTGAAGAAAGAGAATCAGTAACAAAAGAAAATAAAAATGACTTAGTCTCAAGCAATGTTCAAATCTACTCAGAATTTGGCAACGGCGCCAATTTGATGTTAGGAGTTTTCAAGGCTCCTAAGACAAATGATGTAGTATAAAAGATTGTCGAACCAATTCTAAGGGATTTCAAGCACTGAGAGTGCAAGTACTTGCTTAATCTAAGTGCATCCGATGATTTAAAAGGTTTTCTAAATTAACGATTAATGCTAATGCAGTTGCAGAATAATAAAAGCGATAAATGAAACGACTTTCTTAACTAAGATAAAAATAACTCATGGGTATAGGAATTATATCGTGGGTGATCAAGTTTCGAACTAAGGATGGCAAATGATCAATCAAACTATCAACCTTAAGACACAATCTTAAACAAACTCTATGTCTGGATGAATGTTCATTTACTAACATATTTCAAAATCAAATATCTTGGGTTGAATAATATGAAAGCAATCATTACGAACAAGTCTATTGGCTATCTTAACACCTTTAACAACAAATGTCTTTGGTAAAGTATGTTAAAAGCTTAGAAGAGTTGTCTCAAGCATTTCATCAAACACCTTGTGGGTGGGAAATGCCTAAAGATCAACTTTTGAGAGGCCAACGCAGAAGATGCATTATGAATACTCTACTAGCAAGGAATAAGAAGGATCTACACAATAACATCCTAGATCTAGCCTAATCACCCTTAATCTCCCTAACCCATGAATTCAAGAATGGATTACTCACTACTCTTCATGATTCCTCTTAAACCCATATTGGATTTCAGATTAATCATGTAGAGAAATACAGATAATAGATATCAAAACAACAGGATTGCAAATAACAGAAAATCAATTGAATTCAAAAAGATGAACTTTCCAAGAGGTTTTGGTGGTTTCTTTTTGATAAAAGATAATCAGCCTCCCATGGCTTACAAAAGGTACTTAAACATAGGTTTAGAAAGTGTAAAACATGCATAATGAAATGACCAAAAGGCCCTTGAGTAGAAATGTATTCGAGCAAACAGAAGGCGCGCAGCGACCTCCAGTAGTCGCTCCGAGAGGTCGCTCCAGGCTTCGGGAGCGACCTGGAGGGGTCGCTGCGAGACGTCGCTCCGGGTCGCTCTTCGCGAGCGACCTCGCTGTGTCGCTCCGGTCACGTCGCTCCCAGCTGGAGCGACCTTATGGCGTCGCTCCGGAACGTCGCTGTAAGGTCGCTCTCGTGCCTCCGAGCGATGGAGACGCGAGCAATATCGGGGTGTCGCTCTGGCCAAGTCGCTCTGAAAGGGTGTCACAGCGACTTCACGGTGTCGCTCCGGTGAGGTCGGTCTCATGCACTGCTCGTCCAATGATCACCTTTATCACCTCTTTTGGGCTCCAAATGCATCCAAATGTCTCCAAGAACTCCATGTGGTACTTCAATACCTGATAAAGACTCATGTATGCAAAATGCAACCTAAACATGGCTAAATCCTAGTCTATATAATCAAAATGCACATGGGTGAATGAATAAAATAGTGGAAATATGCAAGATATCAACTGTCTAGATAAAACTGAATTTTTTTTTTTGTTAGAAAGAAAAAAAATAAAACTGACCGGAAAAAATAAATAAATCAGTTTTGTCTATACAGTGTGAAAGAGATGATAATTTGCAATCTCGCTGGATACAAAAGAACCAGTACGTTCACACTTCTTAGTTCACACTAGCTTAGCAACCAGATAAACTCTACGTGTATTTTTTTTTTTCTTTTTTGTAACTGGATGCTACATGTATCGCATAACGCTACACTGGATTAATCGCAGCCAAATAAATCCAACATAAGAGTGCGTGGTTTTCAATGGTTTGGTGAAACTTTAATCTTCTCTTGTAATTTTCTAGTATCATATTTATGAGATTGTTGAATGAAATTATGAATTATAAAGAACTCGCGCTAATTTGTTTGTGAATTGGAGAAGACATCGTCAAACACACATAGAGTGACGTGACAAACTGAGGAGAGAAGAATGCATATACAAACTTTGGGAATTATTATCACTAAAAAAACAAATATACAGTATGAGCAAAAAGTGGTGGTCTAAACAAAAGGAAACTGAATTGTGAAGCCCTAAAGAAACTCCAGAGATAATCTCAAGAACTCGAATCTGAAATTGCCAAATTACATTTCTCGGTGGGAAACACTCTCTCTTTACCAATGAGTTTCCTTTTCAGTTCAATCAAGGTAGACCACTGAGAGGGTTGAGGATAACTATAAGGACCCCGTAGAGTATGGTTTGAGATTGAATTTTTGAAACCTGTATGATCTTATAGTCTCCGACTCTCTTATGTTCACTTCAGGACATTAATCATCAGCCAAAAAACGATCTCAACTAAGACCTCTTTCTTACATAATTTGAAAACATATCCACAAACAATAGTTACGTAAAACTTTCACGTTCTACATGATTATTATAAGTATCCCATCTTGAATCCAAAGACATAAATAATCTACCTGGTTTTACTTCCTTGTGCTTATCCGGACCAACTATCTTGAGATACCACTTCAGCTTGTATGAAGCAGTAACATGAGCCAATAACAATCCAGGCCCATACCTTATAACCACTGCTTTCCAGTTCAACACTCCTTCCTCTTCTTCCTCAAACTATTGTGTCGGTGGTGGCGCACAGCAACTTCCTTGGAGAGGAAGACCACATAGACCTGCATTCCCTTCAAATGATGATTCAGCTTGCCCACCAAACTGTGGTCCTTGTGGTATTTCGCCTATGAGCTGGTTATGAGCCACACTTATGTACGCCAAAAATGAAAGTCTCGCAAGTCCTTTAGGAATAGTCCCCGAGAGTTTGTTTCCTGACAGGTCAAGTGACTCGAGCTCTGTAACATTTTCCAAAGACAGAGGAATATGACCTGTAAATCCATTGTTTGATAAGTTGAGAGCAATCAGTGCCTTCAAAAGACCAATGGATTCAGGAATCTGTCCTTCAAATCTGTTTCCAGAAAAATCGATGGTGGCATAGGAAGTGAGGACCTTTCCTTGCTCCATGAATAGACCTTTGTATTGCAAGTCCATGGTATCTTCGTAGATATAATAAGCGTTGTTGTAGTCTCCCATATATATTCTTCCATCATCATTCGTCTCGAGTGATGATGCTTTCCAATTCACAAAGTAATTTGGTGGCAAGCTTCCTGTAAAGTTGTTATCCGATATTTCAAGTATGCGCAGCTTGGGAAACGCAAGAGGAACTTCAGCAGGAAGAGATATAGGGCCATAAAATTTGTTTGAACGAAGGGTAAGGACTTGTAAACCAGGCAAAGCCTTGAGCCAGAAAGGAAATGTGTCTTTGATTTTGTTGTTGTCCACACTTACAAACCTTAGCGAAGAGCAATTCAGAAGAGACCTTGGAAGCTTGCCAGTTAATTGATTGTAGCCTACGTCAAGTGTCCGCAGCAACGAACCATTGTAGAGCATATCTGGAATACTTCCTTCCAAGTTGTTCTTCCTGAGGTTCAAGACAACGATAGAGTCTTTGAGGTTACTCAAACATCCAGAAATCGGACCGGTTAAGTTGTTGTAGGAGAGATCAAGAATAACCAGCGAGCTCCGGTTGCAAACCGAAAGAGGTATGTTTCCTGTGAAACTATTGTCCCATGCAGAAAAGAGGTTGATAGAGAGTGGTGGAGTAGGAACTGGTCCTTCAAAATGGTTTAAAGCCAAATCTAATATCTTCAACGATGAATTCATTAAAACATCATTTGAACCTTCTAAATGAGTGAAAGTATTGTTGACAAGATTGACCCTGATCAGACGAGGAAGGTTCCAAAACCACTCAGGGACTTTCCCTTTGATTTTATTATGGGAAAATTGGAAATATACAACAAAAGAACTAGTAGATTGCCTCTATGCCATAATATAAACTAGAAGTTGTCCACTTAGTATAATTTTTTATGTAAACCCAAATAAGTCCCTAATCAAAGCCTAAAACGTTTTTTGTAAATTTAATAGTTAAAAAAAAAGTAAAAAAAACAGATAGTAAATAAACAAAAGGGGATAATCCCAAATCTTGATTTAGAACCCTAATTTCGCCTCCTCATTTGGCGATGCCAGGAGGTGTGCCCAAGCTCCCAAAGATCCAACCGTGGATATCCAAGCCGCCGTAGGATGGGGTGTCGCCGCCGCAGCCGGCGCCATCTGGGTCGTCCAAGTAAGCCAATCCGCCTCTTACTTGTAGACTTTCAAATTGGGTTTAACGGATTATGTCTCCTAGTGAAGTTTCTGGCTTGATTTGGACGAAAGATGAAAACTTTACAATTGATCTCGTTAGATATATATTGTTTCCCCCCTAAAGACTAACTTTAATGTATATTGCATCCTTGCATGTATACGTGTATCATTTCAATTTCATGAAAGGGTTTGATTCAAGTCTCTTATGTGGCTGTAGATGTTAGTTGATTCAAAGTAATTTTATTCAGATTAGTCTCATGTTTTGCTTCTAGGGATACCACTTAGACATGAATTACGCTACTTGATGTTTCCATCTTTTATGCTAAAAGCATTCTCTTTTAGACTTTTAGTTACTGACGGTGATAATGCGCTCTGTATATGTATTTTGGTGTTGTGAAGAGTTTAATTAGTCCCTTAAGCAGTCCTGACTTCATTATTTTGTTTTGTATCTTAACATCAAATTTGTTTTTATCATTCACAGCCATTTGATTGGATAAAGAAGACATTTATTGACAAACCAGCAACTGAAGAGAACTGATGGGATCACGAAGATGTAGACTTTTCTTTGCAATAAATTTTGGTTCTTTTTTTGGGGCTTTGTGGTTTCATGTCTTCAATGTAGACTTTTTGTCTTCTCAAATGTTATAACACAATAAAAAAGCATACACTCTCCAAATCTGTAACCAGAAAAGAGTACGCATTTTGCTTTTTATAACATTCTGCTTTTTCAATCGTATGTTGTTGGTACTATTACCTTATGAAAGAAAGTAGACGTGTAGACCAGGGCATAAGAAGGAGAGCTATGATCAAGAGCAAGATTTCATGCTTGAGCAATGTTTATGTTGGTCTTCTCTCAGACTTGTTCAAACTACTTGCTTGTTTATGTTCTGTTCCTTATTCTCCTGGATAGTGTTTTTATTGTTGTTTACTGATTTGCAGGAAGCTTTGCAGTGATTGACCGACCATACAGGAAAAGAAAAAGCTCAAGAATCTGGTAGCAAAGTTACTTCTATCATCTGCAAAGTTCTTTTCTTTGAGCAACTACGTCTCCTCCAAAAGTCTCCGGACTGGTACTAAATCATTGTTTCTTTCTTTCATTGTGTTATCAATAACATCTAATTTTTGTTTTTTAAAGATTGGACATGGTCAATGCAGGCCAGAGATCTTCAGAGATGCCAAGCCAGTTCCAGCTGATGAAAGCTCTCAAATACCTATGGCACAGCAAGACGTTTACGGTAAATAGACTCGAGTGATGACGGCATGCTCCCTCCCCCATTGGAAGCATACACAAACAGATTGAGACCATTTGGAGTACAATTTGATGCAGAAGCGGATTCTGATTCTTAGAAACCTATAGTTGCTGAGATGTATCTTATTAAACAATATGTAACCAGCACACAGCTGCTGAAAAACAAGCAGTGTTTTGATATGCAATGAATTGATTGTTGATTTATAGCTCAGCAAATGGTTCAGAGAGTAGTAATCCATTGCTACTCATTCTACATCAATGTAGATCACAGATCAGTGTAGCGTACTCTGATACAAGACAAAAGAGAGTCTTTGGTGATACAAGCTGTTGTTGTTCAAGTGGTCCAGGGAAATAAAAACGAATTTTAAGAGCTCTCTTTTTCGAGCTTCTCAATCTCCTCACGGTGCTTTCTTTCAGCTTCTTGAAGCTCTCTTTCAGCATCTTCTTCCTCTTCAATTATGTCAAGATTATCGAACTCCTTAGTCGCTAACATGGCTTTCACAACAGGGTTTCTTAGCTCAGAGATCAAACCGCCACCGACTTTGTACCCTTCTTCATCTCCAATCAGATACAACCGTTGGTCAGGACCAGACGCCATGGGGATGTCCACCGCCAAAAGCTTCATGGCATACTGAAGAAACAAACAAGAAGATCAATGAATCTGCTAATGCCATTGCTAACCACTCTCTAATCAACTCACAACAGCTCCAATCTGCTACACTCATTCCTAGGCTAGAGATAGAAGACCTATCTATATCTATTACCTGGCCTTTCTTCTTCTTGACTTCAACGCTAACGAGCCCCTTTCTCTCAGAGCCTTGAACAGGGAACATGAGAAAGCAACGCTTGCTCCTAATCGTTGGCTTGAATTTCTTGAAGGTTATGCCACCACCAGACATCACATAAGCAACAAGGGATTCAAATTTTTGGGGTGGTTTCAAAATTAATCAAGAACTTGTGAAGAGGAAGAGAGATCACAGCTATTTTTTTAAAAAAATAACTTTAGGAAACACGTAAAATTTGAGAAAATAAAGATTTACATAATATTTTTCAACAGATTTTGGAGAGATTTAAGGAATATTTTCCAAAAGATTACGAATTTGGCAGAACATTCATTCTGCTGCGAGTAGATTGTATATATGATGGTAGATACGACGGTAGAATGTATAATCCGGCAGAGATAGGATATAGTATCTTAGTAGATAACGAAATATTACCACGGTAGATTATTAGTAACAGGCAGATTCTGTGATTTCCAGCCAGTAGATATATAGGAAACAGTAGTTCATGAAATCTTTCGTCGTTCAGATCGTAAGCAAAACCGTTACCTTTTCTTTCTGCGGTAGTAGACAGATTACCAAATCGTAGATTTTAAAATCTGTAAGCGCCAGATATCTATGTAGTTAACCGAAACTATGATCTACATGTCCGTAGTTAGTAGATTTTGTTTTCTGCTATCTGTAGATCAAAATATGAAATTGTGTTTCACTAAAATTTAGTTAACCAAATTATTTTTCATATGATTGTTTCATGTTTATGTAAATTTTGAATAATTTTTCATATTTTTCTGACTTTTAAAATAATTGATATGGATTTTTGAAGTTGTTCAGGGGTATCTAATGTCCAAATCCGACCAAAAAAAGATTTATGGTAAAAGGACAATGTAGTTGTTTTTCTGTAGTGTTTTGGCAATTTTTTCTTTTATTATTGGAAATGTCTATATGTTCCAATCTATCAAGGCTCCGTACAAATTTTGGGAACTTGCTGATGTCACAGCTTGACAAGAGCAATTTCTCTAGGTTACGTGGGACGTCTGAATCTGAACTTATACTAGTTTCCATTACACTATTACCGGAAAGATCAAGTCTCAACAAAGATTTGAGAGAGGAAAAAAAGTTTAAGTTAATTGGGTAGCTTATGTTTTGGAAAGAAATGCCAAGATATTTAAGGGTGGTGAAGTTTGAGATAAGGTCTAGGATTTTTCCTTCGAAAGGGTTTTTTCTAAGGTGCAGAGTTTCGAGCCGTGAAGAAGTAGATGAGCTACGAACTTCAACAGGACCGGTGAGATGATTTTCATCGAGATTAAGATATGACAAGAAAGGCATAGTGAGGAGAGAGGAAGGGATGGCTCCAGAGAAGTGATTAAGAGATAGGTTCAGAATGGAGAGGCTGGTTTGTTACAAAAAAAAAAAAAGAATGGAGAGGCTGGTTATATTTTGTACGAGTGGGAAACCACCTGTGAGCTCGTTATGGTCAAGGTACAACTCGGTTAGCCGACTCAAGTTACTAAATGAGGAAGGAACTTGACCTATGAAGCCATTAGAGGAAAGAGACAAGACCTCTAACTTGTTGAGACTGCCGAATCCAGACGAGAGTGAAGAGGAGGTAAAGTTGTTGTAAGAGAGATTGAGGTAACGAAGATGGTTAAATCCAAAGAGACTACTGTTGGTTTTGAGAACTCCAGTGAAGCAGCCACTTGGGAGTTGTAGCTTCGTGACCTCACCCGTAATGTTATCGCACAGGACTCCATTGAAGTAGTCAATTTGGTTGCAACCGCTGGAATCAAACTCGTTCTTGAATTGCACAAGTGCTCGAATATGGTGGGGACCACAACCAGAAAGTCCAGCAACAAGAGTGAAGCTTGGAGTCAATGCTCTATCTATTCCATATGGCGAGAAAGAAATGGTAGAAAACATGGAGAGACGCATCAGTCATCGACATCTTTGCTAAAATTCATTGATAAAGGAGTAAGAAATCGCATATCTTCTTTGCGAATGGGAGGGTGTCGAAAGTTCTCCAGAGCTTTTGAGGTCTGGTTTGATACAAGAAGCTAGTGAGGTGTTAAGTTGTTTTCTAAATTCAGATTACTCTTACACAAACTCTGAAACAAAGCCATACTTGTTATAAAAAAGTTTTTTGATATGAATAAATTTAACATTCTTTCAAAAAAAAAAGATAACAAAGAGTGAGAAAAAAGCAAAAAGCAGATTTAATCCCGACATGATGATCGTCATGAATTTTTTTAAGAAGAATGTTATTCTTTATAGCTAAGAGATGAAGAAGATTGGTACATCGTCACGCGTTGATAAAATATCTTCCCAATGAATAATTGAGGCATAGCTAATAAAATAAATTGGTGAGACTTTGTTTCCTCTTTAAGATTTCATTGGGAAGATATTAAATTTAAGACTTTATGGCGTTGTGATTGTGGTTGGATAAGACTTGGTCAAGTTTTAAATAGTCGGTAACCTTTCTGGCACTATCTTTTGTGTGTTTGCTTGTTCGTTCAAGAAGTATGTTTCTTGTGTTTCGGCTATAATAAACTCAATGTATATCAATACAACTATAGTAAACTCAGATTTCTTATTTGATTCACTACAAGAAAAATACGTTTTAATAGCAGACCAGGATAGCGTTTTTTCGCTTTTTGCTATGGTTGATATATCCGTTAGTTTTAAATAGCGTTTATATTTTTGGAAATGCTATGATTGAGCGGCATCAATCGAAACGCTATGATAGCATACATTTAATAGCACATAAAATAATAAACGCTATAATAGCGTACTTTTTGAATCCCTAAACCCTAAACAAAATTCTGAACCCTATACTCTAAAAAGCAAAAGTTAAACACTAATACACTAATAGTCTTTATAATATTTTAGAACTTAAACTCCAAATCTTAAATATAAAATTATCAACTTAAATATTTTAAAATTAAACACCAAACCTATATACATTAAATCCAATATCATGCATAATCTCAAAATCTAAAATCCTAAACTTCATATTTGATAGTTCTAAAATTTTAATACTAAAACATACACGTTAAAACCAAAAGAAATTTATTATATGTAACTTCCAAACATACAAACTTTAATTCCTCAATTAAACTTTATACCCTAATTCCTAACATCAAACATATATAAACCATACATCCACTAGATATAATTTTCAAATCTAAATTTTTAAAATTGTAAAAATTCTAAATCTTTTTTTGTCAACATTAAGAAATTTAAATCTAATCTTTAAATTTAGGAATTTTAAAAAGAAATCTAAAATAAATGTAGAAACAGTTTTAATTGTCTTTTTAATGGTCTTTGATTGATTCTAATCCAATGGCTAAAATTAATATTTTATCTATTTTTAACCTTTTTTCTTATTGGTTAATTTTTTTGACAAGGATCACACTTTTTAGCCTTTGATTCTTTTTGATCTGAAAGGCCTAAATCATTCTCCCTCTTTCTTTACTCCCAATAGATCTGAGATCTACTATTCTTCTATCCTTTTTTTCTACGTTCTCATTCTCTTTTTTTTTCTTCTTCTTCTTCTTCTTCTACGATTTTTAATTTGTCTCTATACATTCACTGAAACAACAAAGTAGATCTGATTTTTATTTGAGTTTGGGTCCAAGAAGTGAAGAAAAATATTGGAGAGGAGGATCGACGCCTATATTCAATAGCCATGGAAACTCTATACGCTTCCTCTCAAGCTCCGTGGAGAAGAAGACCAGGAAGACGGCGAGCAAGCTCCGTGGAGAAGAAGACCACGAAGACGGCGAGCGACTATGAAGGTGGCTGGATGCAACGACGAGTACGCCTCATCTCTGAAGCTTGACTCTCAAATCCCAAAGCGAAGAAGAAGAATCAAGGCGGATGTAAAGAGCATAGAAGAGACAACGACGAAGGTGGTGGTGGGGCTGGTGAGGACTGGAAGATGAAGAAGACCACGTAGGTGGTGCCATGGTGGTGTGCGGCGGCGTACAAGATGAAGAAGGCGACATATGGTAGTTAATTAGGAATTAGGTTTAAGCTTGGTTTAGAGTTTTGGTTTATTTGGTTTGGTTTTAGTACTTTTTTATCTAATTAGATTTTTTTTTTTATTTTTGTAAAACAATTAACTGTAAATAAATTTAAATAATAAAAAAATCTTAAATATATAAATCAATTTTAATTTTTAATTTTGTTTTTATTTTAAAATAATTAAAATAAAAATAATTATAAAATTACCAAATTTAATGTTAATAATAGCAAAAACAATATGCTATTAAAGAATATTTAAGTGCATACCAAAAAACGCTATAATATATAACAATAAGGTAGCACTTCAAAAAACCGCTATCTAATGTGTCTGACCTACTATCACGGATGATGACACAGCGCTTCATAAACCGCTATCGTATTGTTAGATAGCGTTTTTCGTCCGCTATTAAAACGCATTTTTCTTGTAGTGATTGAAAAGGAAATAGCACAAAATATCATAAAATTATACAAAAACATAAGGAACTGATACGCTACCAGACCATCAAACTCTTGACAGACATTCGAAGATTAAGTGAAATCTGAAAGAATACTAATGGTTTATGCGCTTTCACTGGCACATTATCTTGATGAGCCACTCTGGCTTGTATGAACCAATGACTTGTGCTATTGCCAATCCAAGCAACACTCCAGGCCCAAACCCTATTGCCACACCCCTCCAGTTCAACACTTCTTCCTCCTCTTTTTCTTCTTCTTCTTCTTCCTTAGGTTGTTGTGTTGGTGGCCCGAAGCAACTTTCTTCGAGAGGCAAACCACAAAGTCCTGCATTCCCTTCAAAGGAGGATTTAGATTGCCCAGTGATTTGTGTTCCTTGTGGTATTTCACCTTTGAGTTGGTTATGAGACACATTTATGTGCGCCAAAAACGAGAGGCTCTTGAGTCCACTTGGAATAGTCCCGGAGAGTTGGTTTCTTGACAGGTCTAGTGACTCGAGCTCCATAACATTGGCCAATGCGAGAGGGATATGGCCTGTGAATGCATTGTTAGATAAGTTGAGCGCAATCAATGTCTTCAAGAGGCCAATAGATTCCGGGATTTGTCCTTCAATCTTGTTGCCAGAAAGATCAATAGCGCTGTAGAAAGTAAGGATGCCCATTTGCTCCATTGAAAGACCTTTGTATTGCAAGTCTATAAGATCATCATATGTAGAGGCACCAATATCTTCTGCCATATACATGGTCCCAGCTCTATTAATCTTGAGTGATGGTGATTTCCAGTTCACAAAGTAGCTTGGTGGCAAGCTTCCAGTAAAGTTGTTATCAGATATTTCAAATATGTGGAGCGCGGGAAACGCTAGAGGACCATGATCAGGAGAAGATATTGGACCGTAGAATTTATTTGAACGAAGCTTGAAGACTTGCAAGTCAGGCAAATCCTTGAGCCAGAAAGGAAACTTATCTTCGATTCTGTTGTGGTCCACACTTAGAAACTTCAAAGAAGAGCAATTTAGAAAAGACCTTGGAAGCTTTCCGGTTAATCGATTCTCGCCAACATCAATTGTCCGCAGGGAGGTACCTACGTTGAACCTGTCTGGAAGACTTCCTTCCAAGTTATTCTTCCGGAGTTTCACAATCATGAAGTCATTCAGACATTGAGGAATCGGTCCGGTGAAGTTGTTGTAGGATAAATCAAGAACAGTAAGATAGGTTCGGTTGCAGAAAGAAAGAGGTATGTCTCCCGTGAAAGTATTGTTCCGTGCATAGAAGGTGTTGATGGAGAGTGGTGGGAGAGGAATTTCTCCTTCAAAATGGTTAAACCCCATATCTAACATCTGCACCGACGAATCCACTAAAACGTTTCTTGTCCCTTCGAAACCGTTGAAATAATTACTGCCAATAAGCACTATGCTTAGACGAGGAAGGCTCCACAACCACATAGGGACTTTTCCTTTGATTCTATTTGAAGATATACTTACAGTCCGCAAGTATTTTAGTTTCCTTAAAATATTTGGAAACTTGGTGACGTTGCAGTTCCTCATGATCAAGGTTTCCAAGTTCGGTGGGATGTCGGAATCAGCGCTTATGCTAGTAGCCAATAAACGATTACCAGAAAGAAAAAGTCTCAACAAAGATTTAAGAGAAGAGAGGATCCTTAAGTCAACTGGGTAGCTGGTATTTAGGAAAGAAAGGTCGAGATACTTGAGGTTGGTGAGCTTTGAAATAGGCTCTAGGATATTTTCTTCAAATTGGTTTTTCGCAAGGTACAGGTACTCCAGCCTAGAGGAGTTTGAAACTTCAATAGGACTGGTTAGATGGTTTTCATTCACATTAAGATAAGAAAGAGAAGGCATCGTGAAGAGAGAAGAAGGAATGTTTCCAGTGAAGAGATTATGAGATAAACTAAAAAGCGAGAGCTTGGTTAGATTAGTTACAAGTGGGAAACTACCAATGAGCTTATTTTTGGAAAGGTTTAAAATGGAAAGTTGGCTTAGATTACTAATAGAAGAAGGAACTTGGCCAAGTAAGCCGTTCGAGGAAAGAATCAACACCTGTAATTTGTTGAGATTGCCGAGCCTGGAAGGGAGTGTAGAGGAGATGAAAGCTCTGTTCGTTTCATAGTCGCCACTTCCAGCGGCAGCGACAAAAAAATCGCCTGTGACGGAGACAAAATAACAATTCCAGAGACGCAGAAAACCTAAATCAATCGCTGATGCATTGCCGGAGACGCACAGAATTAGACGCTGATTTATTCTGCGTTCCTTTCATTCGCTATTAGTTGCCGCAGCGACTGGAAAGTCAGTTGATCGTGCTCCACCGATGCTGTGGGTTGCTGTCATTACGGTTTAATTTTCTGACGCTACCGCTGGAGTCAGCGTTGAAGAAACGAACAGGGCTGAAGTTGTTGTTACTGAGATCAAGGTGACGGAGTTGATGGAACCCAAATAGGCTACTGTCGGGCTTCAGAGTTCCACTTAGACAGCCCGTGAGCTGTATCTTGGTGACTGCACCCGTGGAGTTGTCGCACCAAGCTCCATTATTAGAGTAGTCACTATGGTTGCACGAACGAGTATCAAACTCGTTTGTGAACTGCGTAAAGGCTTCAATCTGCCGAGGAAGACAAGCAACAAGTCCAATGACAACATCATCTAGATAATATAGACCATCTATTTTAGCTAAGCTTGCAGGGGAGACACAACAACATATATAGTAAGAGTAGCGAGAGAAAATGCAAACGCAAAAGCGATTTCGGCATGGTCATCATCTAAATCTTTTTTTGTAAGGATATTTTCTTTCTTTGTTTTTTTTTTCTTTTTGAACAATTGATATTTTCGTTCTTTGTTTGGTTAAGAAATGAGCGAGAAAATGGTATAAATAAAGATAAATGGTGATGAATAAGTGTATACGCGAGAAACTCTCTTTGTCAAACCATAAACGCGCATTGTAGGGGTTAAAATGGCTAAGGAGTAGCGTCTTGCCGGTCGAAGATGTTCTTGAATTTTCTTGCGCTATTAAATTTTCTTGCCGGCAGGAAGCTACCTACAATTAAATCGGTAACCAAATAAAATTCAACATATGAATATATATGGTTTTCAATGGTTTGGTGAAACTTTTATCTTGACTTTGAATTTTCCTGTATAATATTTAAGAGAACGTTGAATAACATCATAACTAACTCGCACCGTTATATACTCTCTTTCTTAATGAGTTCCCCTTTCAGTTCAAGGAAGGTAGACCACTGAAAGGGTTGAAGATAATGTTGCCCCGACCGTTCACGACTAATGGCCATCCACATTGAGAAGATTCGACCTCGAATCTTGTTGCTCTGAAGATAAACATGTTCAGCCATAAGTTTATCCTCTGCAGACCAAGTTCCATGCTTCTTCTCTTTTGTATGGAGAAGTTCTTCTAATATAGAATCATAAAAGTTTAGCGCTTTTATTTGTTCAGCAAAAGAATCTTCGTCTTGAACACATTGATAGACGTCACGTGATGGCATATCACACGAACGCCACAAAGAAACTTGTGGGACAACGTTTTCCTCGTGTTGAACATATTTTGCTGCTCCAAAACTTACATCTTCCTCTTCTTGATTGCCAAGAACGAAGACTTGATCTTCTTAGGAAATAACTTCAAAACCATCAAAAACGTGATCGGCATCATCATACACATCGAAGATAGGATCTCCAACGATTTCCCTGAATTCTTCACACAGATCTTTAGATGAAACAAATGGATATGTATCCATCAAATAATGAACTGAACATGTCTGGAAACATAATCAAACTTTGATTAAGAAATCAAAATGCCTGCTCTGATATCAAATGGTATAGCGGAAGCTATGGATAAACGCAAATAACCTATTGATTCTTAAGAAGTTCGTTCTTGAGATCGTTAAGCTCTATTGAGAACAAGGTAAAAGAGATAACTTTCTCTATATTTTTATTAAAAGTCAAATCTGATAACAACATAGGCTAGCAAAGCTTTAAATAAGAAACATAATGAAAACCCTAATCTGAACACAAGCTTCACGATAAATAACTAAACAACATTTAACAAAGCCCATAATAATATTGGCCTATGCGATCCATAAAAATATCTTCACAATGAATAATTGAGGCATAGCTAATCAAATAAGTTGGTGAGACTTTGTTGAAAAATTTACACTTTGGACATACTTTATCTCTACTCGATATCACTCTACCATATTTTCTCCATGTCAAGTACTTTCTTACGTGCTATTGTCCAAATTATCCCAGAAACTAGAATTCAAGTAATTACTTTTCTATTTACCTTTATTGTAGCCCAACTCCTCAAATAGTTATATTTCTCCTTACTATTTTTATTCTTCAATACCAATTTTTATTTCACTAGGAAATAATCCAAAAATCAAGAAATATTGAAAAAGGTGATTATTTCAGAGGTGATGATGACAATGTTTTCTTCGACGGTGGAAGCGTTGGATCTCAAGGAAGCTTAACGTTCACAGGTGAACCTTGCTCGCTCTCACCGTGTAGTCTGAGTCACGTCTGAGTCAACTTCGATTCTTCATTATTTTTTTGCTCGCAGATCTCGAGATGTATGATAGTGAAACCAAAGCTTAAGCGAAGAATACCGATGTCATATATCTTTTAATCATAAATACGGTGAATCTATGATTTTATTCCTCTATATTTTGATTTTTTTATTTAATGGACATTCAGATTGAAAGCGAGAGGTGAGAAAGTTGGAAAAAAAAAACAAAAAGATCGAAAATTTATAACCACACTTACCTGACCACATCAATAAGGAACCAAATTTTATAACCACTAATTTCTCCATAACCACAATTTATCAATTGTAATGGTCAGCAAAAGGTTGTTACGAAACAAATTATGCGTTTCAAAGAAGTGACCACACTTTTAGTTTTAACTACTTTTTAATGACCAAACCTACACCATGACCCTGACCACAAATGTCTGTTATTACTAACCACATCTTGTGTTAGAACATAACAACTAGGCATGGACGTTCGGTGGATCGGTCGGTTTCGGTTCGGGTGATTCAGATTTTTGGATTTTCGGTGTTATGCTCAGAAGTATCAATTGGGTTTTACTAAATATCGGATCGGTTTCAGTTCGGTTACTTTCGAGTTCGGTTCGGATCGGATGTAACCAATGTCTAAAATCGTCTAAAAATATATTTTTTAAACCTCAAAAATTGACAAATATTTTTTTTCAAAATATATAAATTGTTTACAAATCTAATTAAAAATTAGTAAACCAACTAAACTAACTAAAAAATATTTTAAATAACAATTAAAACAAACTAAAAAAAATATTTTGAATATTCTAAAATATCTAAATCATCTTAAAATATATAAAAATATTAACATATGTAACTAATTTCGGATATCTTCGGATCATAGTTCGGATTTTGGTTCGGTTCGGGTTATAACCAAACACCAAAGTATTAAGCTCGTAAGTCCCGTTCGGATATTTTTGTATAACAGTTCGGATTCGGTTTCGGTTTTTCGGTTCGGAATTAGGTAGGTACTTCGGGTTGAGGTAAAAACTCTCATGCCTAATAATAACTCATCCCCAAACCAACCACATTACGTTTCCAACCACCATAAGGATAATATGTGTAACTAAAAAAAACTTATCATACAATTAATTACAAAATAAAAAAATTTCTTACGTGACCACGAAACATTTAAGCACACATCCATCAGATCAAATTTAATTTGCATCAATCTAATGGTCACCATAAAAGCACAAGACTCCAGAAACCTACCAACTATTAATTGTAAACTAAAAAGCATAACTAATATTTGCACAGTTTTATAGTCACGAGTCTCTTTGTAAAGGGCAATTTTGTCACAATAATTTAAGAGTAAGGACACAAAGTACACCACCAGCTATAAATATGTTAAAGTGTAAGCCTAAAGTACATGTACATCTAAAGCTCTCGACTTTGTTTCCTCTTTAAAATTTTTTGTGATATCTTCTAAACTGTTGTGAAACTTAGAATTTAGAACTGTAAGTTTCTGTGTATTATTAATGAATAAGTGTTCCCTTTATATAGGAGTTACAAGAGAGATAAATGGAAATACAATAATAGGAAAGATTACAAATCATAAACGTAAACGAATTAGGAAATAGGCAAGTTGTAGCCGCCTCTCTCTCCTCTCCAAGTCTCGCGGCCGCCTCTCTCTTTCTATGGTTGGACCGTCTCTCTCTCTCTCTAAGTGTATGGGCTGGTTATGGACCGAGCCGGCTATGGACATCCACCAATTGATTTATAACACTCCCCCTTGGATGCCATAGCCATACAGGGATTGTAATACGCTTAATGTTGCCTCATTAAAACCTTATCAGGAAAACCCAGTGGGACAAAACCATGATGGAGGAAAAAGAGTACAACACGTACTACTCCCCCTGATGTGAACCTCAGTGGAGGTCCTTCAGCCTACGCATCCCAATCTGATGCGTGATCTTCCTGAACGTGCAGGTAGGAAGTGCCTTGGTGAATAGGTCAGCTGAATTATCACTGGATCGTACTTGGACGACCTGGACCTCACCGGCTTTCTGAAGCTCGTGAGTAAAGAAGAACTTAGGCAATATGTGCTTCGTCCTATCACCTTTTATGTAACCGTCCTTGAGTTGAGCAATGCACGCAGCATTGTTCTCATACATCACGGTTGGCTTTTTGCACTCGGCCATCCCGCAATCAGCTCAGACGTGTTGGGTCATCGACCTCAACCAAACACACTCGCGGCTGGCCTCATGTATGGCCAAGATTTCTGAGTGACTAGATGAAGTGGCCGCGATGGTTTGTTTCATGGAACGCCATGATATGGCCATACCTCCATGTGTAAAGACATATCCTATATGTGATCGAGCTTGATGTGGATCTGATAAATAACCAGCATCAGCAAAGCCAACTAAACTATCTTTGTTATGGTAAGTATAATATAGACCCAAGTCTTTCGTTCCTTGCAGGTAACGAAGAACATGTTTGATCCCATTCCAATGCCTCTGGGTCGGACAGGAGCTAAACCTATATAGTAGGTTCACGGCAAAGCTTATATCAGGCCGTGTGTGAGTTGCCAAGTACATTAAAGCTCCTATGGCACTGAGATATGGCATTTCGGGACCTAGGTCATCTTCATCGTCCATCTTGGGACGGAATGGGTCAGTGTCCAGGCCGAGAGACCTCACGACCATGGGACTGGTCAGAGAATGGCAATCGACCATATTGAACCTCTTGAGTACCTTTTCAGTGTATGCCATCTGATGCACAAGGATCCCATCATTTATGTACTCAAGTTATAATCCCAAACAAAATTTTGTTTTCCCGAGATCTTTCATCTCAAATTCTTTCTTAAGGTATTCAACCGCTTGGGAAATTGTATCCAGAGGTTCCTAGGATATTCAGATCATATATTTCGATTTTATCAATATTGTTCTCGAGAACTTGCTGTACATTCAGCTCATTACCCTCTAGTACTTTCATTATCCAGTGGACCATATAAATATGCAGTAATTACATCAGTTTGCTGCAAGTCTAATTTTTTCTCTTATATATCCAGACTTATGAGAAATATTGAGAGTAGTTGCATCCACAACATGGGAGTATATCTCATAATCTATTACTGGTCTTTGTGAGAATCTTTGTGCAACATTAGCTTTATATCTCATGATTTCTATTCCTCACAAGACCCATTTATATCCACTGGTTTTAACATCATATGGCGTCTTAATCATATGGCCAAATACGCCTTTCTTCTTTAAACTATTTAACCCCACGTTTTCATTCAATATGTTCCACGAGTGCGCACTCTTATATTGATGTGGGTTCATGATCCTCGCTTATATTCATAAATTCAAGTGCTACCTTGTATCATCTTATGTCGACATTCCTTATTGTGTTTCATTATGTTCCAGACATGATATAATCGATTGAGATTCATTATTATCAGGACCTTTAATACTTTACAGCTTGGCGTCCCAAGATACATTGTTTGGTACATGTACCTTAGAGCCGGCCGTCCTTATCTCTATGTGTGGTATGGTTTCCTTGACCTCGGATTTGTTTTATCATTCTATGCACCTTTCTCTTTTGTTTCCGAAGATTCTTATCTTTTGGAACTTATTGGTCTATCTTGTATAGACTCTGTAGCAACTTGACTGTGTCTCTCTTGGACATCAATTTAGTTGGTGCTTTACAACCTGGTTTATATATGACTTAGTCATTCTTTTTCGGGTCAGCAAATGTGTCTGGCATTTGATTAGCTAGCTTTGTAAATGTATAATCTTTGGACGTCTATTTCACATTCTTTAGTCCGAGGATCTTGCCAAGACAATGATGGTCGATGCCATTCTGTTTTTCTTACCAGCTTATTATTTTCTCTCCCTAATGTTGGATAGTCGGATCCATTAAACTTTGTAATCCGTGTTCTTGGCCACTAAATAGATCACCCATATTTGGCTCACGGTACTTCATTATTTGTGGGAGATTCATATCCAACATATATCCCCATCCTCATCCTCTTCTACGGATCCATTTTAGATGGCACATATATTTGTGGTGGCTCATCCAAATATCTCAAGATGTTATATGTCTGGCTCATGACCCATAATAAATTTGAGATGGGAATATCTATGCTCACTTAATGGTCTGATGCTTATTAGTTAAGATGCATGTAAATTCGTGTGTCCCCAAGCCTTGAACTGAGAGTTTGGACCTATGGGTAATGGTCAATACAGATTTATAAAAGGATTCAGCAAAACTATATATAGTATGGACATGTGCGGATTTGTCCTCACTGCCCCCTCATGGACATACTATAATCTTTAAGTGCTTTGGGACATCATGGCCTAATGAGTTTTCCTTGTGTTCATGCTACACACGTGAGATTCTATGGGATAACTCTTTGTGCCCTTTCCAATATCAATTTCGCATCATGTTTTGGACCAGGATGGCCAATCTAGTCATACCATAAAGTGTATAATTTCGTGGGTAAACCATTCTAGTTACCATGACTATTGCCTCTATCATACTGATCTTGGCATAGTCTAGATCAATAGAGAATGCATGTATATTTTTTTTTTAGGACTCATTATGGCCTTGGACGATTTTATACATATATCTGAAGGAACTCTTTGTTTCCTTCGCCCATTGTTTCAATATGGAAACCATTCATTCTTATATCTCTATATAATCTCAATGGGGTTTTCTGGGTGAATATAAAGCATCTAAATGCTTGCCCTTATACATATTTGGCCATAGCCCTTAATGTGTACCATACCCGCAAATCATATTGGCGTTTTCAAAAATCATTCATTCCTTTTATTAAGTTTTAATAAAACAAGTTCATAGAAATGAAAAACATAGAAATGAAAAACATCAAAACAAAGAACATAGAATTTAGATTACAAATGTCGAAATCAATCTTCAGTTTTTTTTAGACAATCTGAAGCTTCATAATCTATAAGATCATCCTTCTCATGATTGAAGTCGTTTTCATCATCTTGGTAAGTCATATGGGCTTCAGGATTCTTCCCTTTCAAACTCTCTTGATAGAGGTCAACTATATGCTTGGGAGTCCTACAAGTCTTAGCCCAATGATTGTTCATTCCACATATATGACACCCGTATTTCTCTGATTTAGTCGAGTGTTGGGGTTTGTAAGAAGATCCACGCCCACGACCATGGCCTCATCCAAATGAGCCACGTTCCCGTCCATGGTCTCAACCATTTCCTCCCTCGCGGCCAAAGGATCTTCGACCGCGGCCACGTCCGTTCGATTTGTCTCTACCACGGCCATGCTGGCCGTTTCCTTGGACGTGGTTGGACTCTTTATTGTCCTCTGTAGCGTGTGCATCAGGTAGTGGAGCTGATCCAAGTGGTCTCATCTGACTGTTTCTCATTAGTAATTCATTGTTCTGCTCAGCGAGCAAGAGACAAGAAATAAGATTAGCATAGGTTTTGAAACCTTTCTCTCGGTACTGTTGTTGTAACAGCACATTGCTTGCATGGAAAGTGGAAAATGTTTTCTCAAGCATATCCTGTTCCGTAATACTTTCACCACACAGTTTCATTTTAGAAACAATCTTAAACAGTGCAAAGTTATATTTGTCCACAGACTTATAGTCTTGGATCCTCAGATTCGTCCAATCAAACCGAGCTTTTGGTAAGATCACCGTTCTCTGGTGATCATATCTCGATTTCAATTCGTTCCAAAGATCTAGTGGATTCTCAATGGCTAGATACTGATCCTTGAGACTATCAGCTAGATGATGACGAATGATCAAGATAGCTCTGTAACGATCTTTCTCATTATCATTATTGTTCTCGGTGATACACTCACCGAGTCCCTTGGATTTCAGGATGATCTTAGCATCGAGCGCCCACTGAAGTTAATTGTCTCCAGATAGATTTAGGGCAGCGAAATCAAGGTTGTTTCAACATCTGAAGTTATAGATTAATATTTTTAGATCTTTTAGGAATAGTTTTTAATGTTTAAACGATTAGGGTTTTATGTTCAAACAATCAAACAAGCCTTCACAGCCAAGATCTATGCCTTACGGCCAATGAGCAAGCCGCACGGCCATGGATGCAAACTAGTTCGTTTTTATGCATTTAGTTTGTCGTGTAATTGCAATCCTAACATGGTTTGTTTCTATCAGTTCATGATGCAATCAAAACAAGAAAACCTATCGGCCAAGCAAAGATCAAGCCACACGACTATTTGATTCAATTCAACACCATTCCTAGAATAAGTTCTAAGTGTAATTGCAATGAATCAATGTGATTAAGTTATGGTATGAATGCAACAAGGCCACACGGCCACGAGTATGATCAAGTCTAGAATAGTTTAACCTAATATGTAGTTTCAGATTTCGATTTTAAAATAATCTAAACTAGGTCATTAGGGTTTTAGTTTAAACAAGCCAAACAATCAGATTCGAGTTTGAACAATCCTAACAATAGTTCTAGGTGATCAAATCAACCAATCAATGTTCAATTTCAAACAATCAAAATCGATTTTCAGAATTAGGGTTTTAGTGTTTCGATTTTATTAACAAGCAATTTCAATTTCAGGATGTCAAATTCAATCTCAATCAATCAACCAATCAGTTTAATTAATCAATAGTTTTCGAATTAGGGTTTAGGGATTTCGAAAATTTGATCTTAGATCAAAGGGATTTGATTTGAGATTCAAAACCTTTAAGGTTCTGATTTTAATTGATAAATGGATCAATCTCGATTTTTAGGGTTTGGGGATCGAACTTATAGAGCTTTGATTTACTCGCTTAGAGATTGATCTATTATCGTATGGCTTTCATCTTAGAGATTATATTTTAGGGTTTCATTCTTTACAATCAACCAAATTCGATTCATTATGTTCTTAGAATTCGAAATACCTTTATTTTAGTTGTTTGTAGAAACCGGACCACCAAGACTGAACCTCGAGCTTAGACACGATCGGGACGCGAGCTGGCTGGGACGCGAGCTGGACACGAGCTGTCTTGGACGCGAGCTGGAACGGAGTCGCGAACGGATTAGGGTTCGTCTGTATCGTCGGGTTCGGATTAGGGTTCCAAAGCAAATCGGCGCGCACTGTATCTGTACGTGAGGGCGCGTCGGTGGTCAGATCGTCAAGGGTTTGCACTGACTGATTCGTCTCGGCCAGGGTTTTGATTTGATATCTTGATCGTTTTATGGGTCCTCACGGTTTGAGAGAACGGCCTCTTCGAAGTTCCGAGGCAGATTCCTTTTCATTTAGGGTTTTAGCGATTTGGTTTTAGGCTCAGGATGTTAAAGGCTATCGTGCTGATAACGTGTTCTGAAACTTAGGATTTAGAACTGTAAGTTTCTGTGTATTATTAATGAATAAATGTTCCCTTTATATAGGGGTTACAAGAGAAATAAATGAAAATACAATAATAGGAAAGATTACAAATCATAAACATAAAAGAATTAGGAAATAGGTAAGCTGTAGCCGCCTCTCTCTCCTCTCCAAGTCTCGCGGTCGCCTCTCTCTCTAGGGTTGAACCGTCCCTCTCTAAATATATGAACCGGTTATGGACCGGGCTGGTTATGGACATCCACCAATTGATTTAGAACATAAACTATTAAAACAGCAGTACAAATTTCAATAAATAATTACAATATAATGCTACTGAATTCATTAATTGCAATTTTGTCTTCTTATTATATCTTTAACCTAATCATTAGACTAAATGTGATGTTTGGCTTTTATCATCTAAACATCGCCGTGGTTAACTTCTCTCTAAAAATTTCCTAAATCAGAATTGATCTCCAGTGGCCGGAGGCCTTGTGCCGCCGGTTACCAACCTCTTTTGTTTTTTGTTTTCTCTTGTATAATAGCTCTTCGCTAGGCGATTTCGTTTCCGTTAGCGGATCTCTCTTTTCGCGATGACGAGTTTTTTGTTTTGTATCTATCTCAACTGAATCGGAGCAGTTTCTCATCAATATTCCTTTTATCTCCGATTATAGTTGATTAAAAATCTCATGTCTCTTTCTTTTGTTTCTAATGTGAAATCCCGTTTGATATCAAGAGATGATTGGTATTCTCTAGTCATCCTCAAGACTACTTGTGGAAAGAATCAATCTTTGCCCCTTAAAAGTGAATAGCCATTTGGCTTATGGGCAGAGCATCTAACCAAAGTAGGTTCTTGAGTCGTTTGATTAAGCTCGGGAATTAATTGGAAGATTCAGTAGAGTTGAAGCTTCTCATAAGGAGAAGCGTTTCAACAAAGTGTCTTTTCAACTTTTCTGAAGCTTTGTCATTGTGATTCATATCTGGAGAATGGCAAGAATTTTTTGGTAGCTACGGTTGTTATAGGAGGAGGAGTAACTGCAGATGGTATCAAAGACTGAAGATGCTATCTCCATTGGCGAGGATTAAAGCTTCGTCATGGTGATAAGACGCAAAGATACAGACGAGATTGCGGAGGAGTCTACGGTGGAGAAGCTTTGGCGGTGATCGGAGAAGAGTACCCCGGCATGAAGGACACGTATGCAACACGTGTTGTGTTATCATCCCCGAAGCTTGATACGTGGTCAATCTGACTTTTCATCCACCGTTTTAATGACTTTTCTGTATAACAATATAATGTGATATCCTTGTTGGGCTGTATTGTATTTGATACCACTGTAATTGCCCATTGGGCTCATTTCAAGGAAATGAAAAAGTTGACAAAAAAAAAAACATTGCCGTGGTTTAAAAGTCGGAGCCAGATTCCACCGTGTCCAGTGAAAAGGAAGAACAAAATTGATAGAGATGGATGCTTCCGATAATATTCTAGCTCGCCAGCTCCCATCTCCACTCTCGTGATACGGTCAGTTGCCACCATCCCTGACTGAACAGACCTTTTGGCGACAGGATTGGATTCGAGGATCAACCTCTCTCTATGCTGAATAAACTCTTTCTTCGCCATAACCTAATTAGAATTGGTTTGTTAATTCGATTTCACATCTTTTTTACTGTTTTGATTTTACTGAATCCAATTGTAGTTTTCTTAATCCAAAGGCTTTGATTTTATTTGGCAAAAACACAAATTTTCTTATAGAAAGATTAGTCATTTTCTGATTAATGAATAGATTGTTAAAGTTCTGTAGTTTTGATTTTGATCATAGATGATTGGAGGCACACCAATGGGGTATCTATATAGAATCACTGATGGATGTATGGCAAATAGGGCTGCAAAGCTCGAATCAATGGAGCTTTGCAGAAGCGTCAAGGATAGGTTAGAAACATTATTCTTTTATGTCTACGTTCTATTTTCACATCGAAAGTTATTTGATTGTCAATGGCTGAAGTTTTTAGCTTGTGGATTGACTATATGTCTAGATTAGACTTTGATCTTATGCACTTCACCTCTAACATTGTCTCCCCTTTCGTAGGATCGGTCTTAGAATGATTAACAAGGCAGAAGATAGAGGACCCACAAGTTATTGTCATAATAATCGATCTTAAGGCACAATAAGAGGATTCACGGGGCATTGGCTCTTTGATTTCATTGAAGAAAGACAGAGGAAGTGCAGGCTGAGAAGAACCATAGGATATCCTTGGTGTATTGCAACCGTCATAGTTTCAGTAACTCAAGGATTCCTAGATTTGAAAGAGAAGCAAAAATTCTCAGCAATTGCAGCATCATCACACAAGGAAAATGAAGATGATGGTGCTTCTTGGTAGAAGACACCAACGTTGGAGACAGAAGATACACGAAGTCAGATCCAATGGGAACAGAGGATTTTTGATTTGGTATGTTGAATCATTAACTAGATCTTACCATTCTAGGATCCTGGAAAAGTGAACTCGCTGGTATAATCAGAAGAAGAATGGTAAGATATAAAGACTGAAAAAAAAAGAACTCTCAAATCAGCGAGTTTGTTCTTAACGTGCCGGTCGTAAGAATCGTTTTAGGATGGTCTTTGGTGAGAGTCTCTTCATCAGTATATGTTTATCGATTGGAGATATACAAGAGTCATGGTTATTTGGCTAAGGGTCTCTAAAAGTCATCATGTTTCATCACTCTTTAAAGTTCAAATTTTGAAGAAAACTGGTTTGTTTCTGCTGCAATATCGATGTGGTGTTTTGCATTGGTGTACCTGATTGCTCACGGTCTACGTTTTCTAAGTAATTGAAGTCTTAATTTAAAAGTTTATAACACATGGAATGTATGTTGCTTTAACGGAAGAGAAGCTAAGATACTCAAATATGCCAATATATAAAAATTAAAATAAACTATATTCGAACTATATTAGAAATCATTTTTATATTTAAATGTTTTTATAATTTGTTATTTCAAATTAAGAAGTCTTTAACTAAATCTTACAAAATAGACGATGTTCATTTTGGCCATGAGATGTGAAATAATACTTCAAAATTTATTACATGTCTAAGGCCCTAATAACAAATTAGTTAAATTTTAAAAAATAATCATTAAATATTAGTAATGTTCAAGAACAACAACACATGAATATTTTAGAAGTGCACTATACATATTATCAAATTATAAACAATATATTTTATCATTTTGTTGTATAAACTAATTATACACAATTATAAAAAAAAATTTAATTAAATAAAAATATCTTATTATATAAAGATTGGTTCTTCGAAGTTGCTAATTAATATGATTGCGACATGTGTCAATTAATTTATTAAGATTGTGACATGTGTCAAAAATATGTTACAATTCTCTTTTATTAGAATTTAAAAATGCTAATTAATATGATTGCGACATGTGTCAATTAATTTATTAAGATTGTGACATATGTCAAAAATATGTTACAATTCTCTTTTATTAGAATTTAAAAAAAAAATAGGAAAAGAAAATTATTATTACATTTTTTGGGACACTAGAAAAAGAAAATTATTACAAAAATATAGTTTATTATTCTTTTTAGGAGTTAAGAAAAGAAAAATTACTATTACATAGCCTTTTACTTGTATGGCTCTTTTTACAATCTTTTAAAAATATTTGATGGTAAATATAATTTTTGAAAATTCTATAAACAAAGAATAATTGTAAAAGCCATTTGAAAGTATTTTTTTTCTTTTTAAAATATTTTGTATATTTTTCATTTTAAAGATACTAAAGAAAGATATTATAAGAGAAAATATTATTTTTTTTGAAAAAAATTAAATAAAAATGAATTATAAAATCTTACAAGTACAAGAAATTATTTAATAAAAATCAAATAGAAAAACTAACTATAAAATAAGTGATATTCCTTTTTTAAAACCTAAAAAAATAAAAATTTAAAAGTACTCTTATTATTTTCATATAAATAACTAATTTTCCTTTTTAACAGATAAATGTATGCTACAAAAATATAAACCAAAATAAATATTATTTTCACATCTATATTTAGGTTTAAGCTTCCTCATATTATTTTCACAAAAATAGTATTGACAAGAAAAATATTATCTGAGTATTTTCTTTTAATTTCTTTAAACAATTCAATTTTTTTATCATCCTTATTACATCTTATGATGCTAACACAAGTTTTTTTAATTACGATGTTTTTATCATACATAAGTATGTGTAAATATGAGGAATATATGTTTGTAAGTATAAGACAAAATATATAATTAACTAAACATGATTTTTTATTGAAAATATATTAGTTGTATAAAAATCTTAAAAAACAAAAACGAATTATAGTTGAAATTTTCCTTTTTAAGAAAATTAAAGTAACTTATTTCTTATAAATAACTTACTTTTCTTTTTAATAGATAATTTTGTGTTAAAAAATTATATACCAAAAATAATTTCAAATATTTCGCCCGATATGATTGTGAATTTTGCACAAAAAAAAATATTGTGTATGTATTAATAAAAATCTATCATTATGTGAAAATGAATTTTTTTTCCTTAAATCCTAAATAAAAGAAATATGAAAAATAACTTTTTCCTCTTTTAATCTTAACCAAATAAGATTTGTTTTTCATTTTAAATCATGACCATATAGAATTGTAAAAGTAATTTTTACTTTTAAAATTTAATGATAAATATTATACTGAAAATATTTAATTAAAAATATTAGTGATGTTGAGAAAACGAATTTTGAAAATAATATGATACTGAAAATATTTAATGAAAAATATTAGTGATATTGAGAAAATGAATTTTGAAAAAAGCAACTTTTAAAAATAGTTAATATTTGCTGGAAATAATTATTTGATAGTATTTTTATTTTATAATTCCTTAAAAATTAATTATAAAACACCCTAAAATTGTAATAAGACATTTGATAGTTCTTTTCCTTAAAAAGGAAAATCCTAAACAAAAGAGATTTGTATCATATTTTTTAATTCCTAAATAAAAGAGAATTGTAAGAAGTTATTTGATAGTATAGAAAATTTGATGATGAATATGATACTAAATATTATTTAATTAAAATGAATTGTAAAAATAGTATTGATATGAACCGTAAAAATCATAATTTGAAATTATATAATAGTAACTAGAAATAATGTGAAATTCTAAGCAGAAGATAATTGTAAAAGTTTATATGATAATACTTTTCCTTTTCTATAATCCTAAACAAAAATATAAAAAGTATTTGATAATTTTTCTTTTTTTTAATCGTAAATAAAAAAAAGATTTGTAAAATATATTTTTTCCTTTTTTAAAAAATCCTAACAAAAATAAACATACATATTTAATAGTATTTTTAAAAATGAATTTGATGACAAGTAAGATGCTAAAACTATTAAATTAAAAAAAAAAATCTAAACTTAGGATGTTGTCGTGATTGGTATTTATGTGTTTGGTTATACGAAAATCAAACACATGTTTGATATATATATTTTCATGTTTGCTCATAAAAAATTGATTATTATTATTGTCACCGTACATATGTTTAGTCAAAAACAAATCAAACTTCATCATTATCTTATTACATTTTTTATTTTTACTATGTAGTAGTTTATAATTTATTTTAATTAAAATGTTATTATGAAAATATATCATTAATAAAAAATTAATCAAGAAAATTATTTAACATCAGATAAGTTTAATAAAACATTAAATTAGTACATAAGAAAGTGTATAATGTTGTCATTGCTTCTTGGTCTTATTTAACTTCCAAATTCCTTTTTATTTCATTATAATTATTATTTCGGGTTGGATCCGATTTAAATTTTTACGTTTGGATGTTTTTTCTAGCTCTAACAAATACTAACTGAAACTTATGTGTGAAAACGAGTTCTTAACTATAAAATAAATTTCACATAACATATGTAAAAACAATTTTAAAACCATAATAAAATGATTTTTTAATATTTTTATTAAATTAAAATATCAAGTAAAGCCCGTTGCAATGCACGGGCCCAAATCTAGTTCACAATAAGGTTACCTATATTTTAAGCTTTATTAACATTTTTCATAAATATTCTAAGTGTTAAATTTATTTTGTATATAAACTAAATTGCTTCATATAACTTTGAAGCTGGTAACATATTATTTCGCTATGAAACAATTATAGTAAAAAATACTTATTAATATATGCAACCATACTAAATAGTTAGATTTATAAATAAATACAAAAAAAATTGTATATGCAACATATCATTTTGATTGGTTTAACATTCAAAAATAATATGTACAACCGACACATATTCAAACAATTAAAAACGTAAAGTAATCACAAAATTTATTATTACAAAATAAAAACACATTAGTCTACACTACAAGATAACAGGCGGATACTGACGGACAAAATCGTCAGAAGTTCGTCGTAATAGAGACAATTTGACGAATTTCTGACGAAAGTGGTCGTCGGTATCATTTCGTCCGGAAAAAAAAAATTCGTCGGAATTTCGTTAGAGTTTCCGACGACTTTCTGACGAATACCGATAAACCACATTCCGACGAACTTCCGACGACACTCCGATAACATATTCCGAGAACATAATTCATCGGAAACACTATATTCCGACGAATTAGGTCGTCAGAATATACTGACGAACCAGAGTCGTCGGAATATAGCGACAAGGAGGTTAGTCAGAATATTCCGACGATACAATTTCGTCAGTATATTCTGACGACTTGTACTCGTCGGTATATTTCGATGACTATGATTCGTCAGTATATTTCGACGAACCTGTTTGTCGGTATATTCTGACGACTAAGATTCGTCAAAATATACCTTTTTTAAATATGAATAAATTTTGCATTTATAAATATTTTTTTATATTAAAAATTAATAAATACACAAAACCTGAAATTTAAAACTAATAATATTATAGAATATAAATTCATAGAAACTTAAATAGAAAAAAAACATTCATCAAGTTTTAAAATTCATAAAAAACTAAGAACCCGAAGGCAACAAACGATCTAGCTTTTCCAATATCTCGGCGTTGGTCTTCTTTTGGGATTCCAGCTGAGCAAGGATAGTGGCATTCTCAGAAAGAATAGTGGCGTTCTGCTCCTCCAATGCCACAATCCGTTCATCTTTGTTCTGTAGCTACTCCAGAATCATGGGATCGGTATACGGAACTTGCGAGGAAGACGCCGGATACGAAGAAGCACGGCGGGCCAACCCAACTAAACGTCCTCCTTTACTTTTAGGAACCGCCTACAAAAATATTTAAAGTTAGTAAACTACATTATAAAATAAATATATTAATAAAAAAATTACCTTTTCGACCATCTCATTTATTTGCAATCGGAACATGTTGGTTTAAGCTCCCGTAGAATCGCCGTCATCAGAGAGAGGCTGAGAAGATAGAAGAGCTTCTTTTTGAGTTTCCACCAAGTCAACGACGGATCTGATCACTGCGTCCTGAATTTGACCCGTCTTCTTGTTAGTGTGAGCCTCCTTAATAAGTTGAAGACGATCAACGGGATTACCGTCATTTGCTTCAATCTAAAAAACAGTCATTAGCCGAAGAATATATAAAAATATTTATTTAAATAAATATAAAGATAAAAAAAAAAATAGAACTTACAAGTTGATCCTCCTTAGAAGACATAGAGCAAGCGCCGAGGTTGTGCACATACATACCTTTCCCGCCACGATCGCTCTTTCGGTTCTTGGAGTTCTTACGAGACGTCGCTGCAGTGTCGTCCTTCTCCCAATGGACTATCAACTGCTCCCACACCATCCCGTTGATGTACCGTGGCCTCTTGTTCTTCTGCCATACTGTCTTCCAAGCGTTGATCTGCTTCGTATAAGAGTCCATGGCCATTTCGTTGAATTTCTGACGGACTGTTTCCCTGAGACCGGACTCCCAAGTGAACTCTTGCTAAAAAACACACATAATTTAATTAGTAGATATATATTAAAAAAATTGAAAAATACTTTAAAAAAAACTGAAGAGTTACCGCAAACTGACGAAACCACAACTCCCGGTCGTCGCGAGGAATCACACTCCACTTCGAATATCCGGTATGGAGCATGGAATACATAATATTGTTGATCCTCCTGCTAATACCATTGCTCGACTTGTCGAACCTTTAAAAAAAATGCATGTTAGAAAGTTAATTAATGGAAAAACACTACAAATAAAATAAAAATACTAACCAAGTTGTATGTCCCGGTCGTGGGTTGGGATGAAGAACCGGGAGATGCTCTCGACCTGGTTGTTGAACCAATTCTTGAACTGACATGACCCCCGGATCCTCCTGAGCAGCTGGAGCGGGAGCATATGGAGCGGGAGCATATGGAGCGGGAGCGTGAGCGGGAGCGGGAGCGGGAATATATGCGGGAACCGAGTTTTGTTCGTGAGATGATCCCGATGGACGGGAACTGCTCGCCGAACTACCTCGGCCGCCACGGGGTGCAGAACGACGGGATGCGGAATGGGGAGCTTCCTCGGACCTAAAAAATAAATGTTAATACATCAAAAGATTGTTAAATATATTAAAAATGATTTTCTATTTAATATGTTTTAATTTATATATTTAAATCTAAAAATGATTTATATATATATGTATGTATAAAAAATTATAAATGTTTTAAATAAACTATAAATATAGAAATGGTTGTTAAATATATTAAAAATTATTTTTACGTTTTTAATATAAAAAATTATAAATATAGAACAGGTTGTTAAATATATAAAAAAATATATATACGTTTTTATCTATATAAAAAAAATATAAAATCGTTTTTTCGATAAGAAAATATTTATAAAACGTTTATAAATATAGAAAAGGTTGTTAAATATATATAAAAATTTTAAAAAACGTTTTATTATATATAATATATTACTGGAAACCCCAAAAACAATTTTAAAAATACAAAAACGTTTTCAATCCAAAAAAAATTAAAACAACAATCCAAACAACAATCCTAACTAATAGATCATAAACTATCCATTCAATCTTAAAGTTTTCAATCAAACGACTTTAAATCCTAAGATCTAACTTCCTAAACCCTAAAAATTTGAAATACACAAAGGTTTTATAGAATCTTACATGATTTGTGGAGTGGGAAGAGATCTGACGGTGGGAAGAGGAATCGCCGGAGATGGGAGCTCGCAAATCGCCGGAGTCGCCGTCAAAGAGAGAGAAATCGGAGAGAGTATAGAGAGAGAGGCGGAAATGACGAAGAAGGAAGTGTCTAGGGTTTTTATCTTTAATGATTCCGACGGACACGTATCCGTCGGAATTTCGTCGGAATCATTAAATATATATTCGCGAAAATTTTCACGCGGTTTCTTTTTCCCGGGTAATTTGATATTCCGATGGGTTTCCGAAGGAATTAGTAATATCGTCAGAATTTCTTCGGATATTAAATCCGTCAGAAAGTCGTCGGTACTTTCCGATGGATTACTGACGAGTTTTTCCTACGGAATTCCGACGACATAGTGTTTAGGGGTTGAACACAAGTTTCTAAATCCAAAATCCAAATCTTTGATAATATATATAGTATTTGCATAAAGATTTAACTATAAAAATGTTTACATAACACGATTTTACAAAAAAACATTTTTGTAGTATAAGATTAGATGAATATGATTGTATAAGTATATGAGTGTTATGATGAGATGTTATGAAAACCATGATATACATAAATAAATATTTTAATGAGTTGTTATATTTGAACCGTTACGATTTAATACTATACTAAACACTTATTATGTGTTATTTTCATAGTTTCGGTATCCAAATTTATATATATTTTGATATGAAAATTTTTAAAAACATAAGTCCTCGGAAATACCTCGGAATATACCGACGACATTCCGACGAATTTAACAAGTTCGTCGGAATGTCCTCAGTATATTCCAAGGTATTTCCGAGGAACTTGTCCACTTAGAATGAAACCATATTTTGTCGCTATGTTGTCGGTATATAGTGACGGAATACCGACGGACTTGTTTAAAAAAAAAAAAAAAACTTATGAAATTACAACAACTAATAAATACAAGTCAAATAATAAGAATTCCTAATCAGAATCATCAGAATCTTCATCAAACTCCCCAACCTCAGCTTCGTCCTCTGAATGTACAACAGCATCAAGTCCAAACTCGGTAAAATTCTCAACGAGTTCAACATCTGCCAAATCTTCAACTGCACTCAAGTTGCTGGTAGAGTCTGGTTGTAATGGTTCATTATCAGAAGTTCCATCCACTCGTCCTCTTGGGTTTATTTGCGTTACAGTGACCCATGGATCGTCTCTGTACGTCACCAGAGGGTAACTGATGTAGCACACCTATCAATTATACAAGGTATTAGTAAAATATAAACCATTAATAATGAATAAATTGACATACCTGATCAGCTTGCGAAGCAAGAATGAAGGGATCATAATATTGAAGTTTCCACCGCGAATGAACCGATGTAACACCAAACGCATCAGTCTTCACTCCTCTATCTGGGGTGGTGTCATACCAATCACAATAGAATACTACACACCGCAATCTAACCATACCAGGAAACTGGATTTCCAATATTTCTTCTATGTTGCCGTAGTAGACATCGTCACCGGAACAAGACGAAACACTATCATCATATGTTTTCCTAGAATGACCTTTCCTTGTGAATGCATATCCTCGCGTACAATATTTTGGATATGATTTGACCACAAAGTTTGGTCCCCGCACAAATTCGCGTATCCAATCATCGAACACAAAACCTCTGGCCAAACCATCATTCACCTATAAATTAAAAACATATATATATATGAGTGAAAAGTTAATTACTTTATATTAAATATAAACTAATCATATGCATAGGGTAATATGATATATGACTCACATAACTAAGAAGCCATGCAGCAAATCCGTTATGTCTGAGTTGTTGAAGCTCATCATCTGTCGCATGTCTGTGAGTCATACGCAAGTCATACGCAACTCTGCCATATAAACACTATATAAAAAGATATTATCAATATAAAATAAAATTATTGAATATTAATCAAAAAATTTAAATGAATAACTATTTTTACCTCTCATATTATAGAACATCTTCACAGTTGGTGAGCAAATATGTTTGCAAATGAGCGTGCTCAGTCTCCGTAAGTCTCCGCTTCGTGGGTTTTCCACTAAGTGGTTGTAATTGTGGTTGGATAAGACTTCGTCAAGTTTTAAACAGTCCGTAACCTTTCTTGCACTATCTTTTTGTGTTTGCTTGTTCGTTCAAGAAGTGTGTTTCGGCTACAGTAAAATCAGAGAGGTATGTATATCAATACAACTATAGTAAACTAAGATTTCTTATTTGACTGAAAAAAAGAAATAGCACGAAATATCATAAAATTATACAAAAACATTTTTTTTTATAACCGAAAGTCCTGACCCCACCGAGATGGTCCAGACTAGAGACCGAAGCGAGCAAGGACACTGCCAGGGCGTCACCATGTGGCTCACTGTGAACGGTCTTCGGTCTCGGGCGCTGGAGGGTCCGCATGTAAATCCCCCAGTGGCCGGGTTTCGAACCCAGGTGGCGGAACTCACAGCCGTGAGCCCTTTACCACCAGAGCTAGAAGCCCCGGTTAAAATTATACAAAAACATAAGGAACTGATTCACCACCAGACCATCAAACTCTCGACAGACATTCGAAGATTAAGTCGAAAACTGAAAGAATACTAATGGTTTATGCGCTTTCACTGGCACATTATCTTGATGAGCCACTCTGGCTTGTATGAAGCAATGACTTGTGCTATTATCAATCCAAGCAACACTCCAGGCCCATACCCTATTGCCACACCCCTCCAGTTCAACACTTCTTCCTCCTCTTTTTCTTCTTCTTCTTCTTCTTCCTTAGGTTGTTGTGTTGGTGGCGCGAAGCAACTTTCTTCGAGAGGCAAACCACAAAGTCATGCATGCATTCCCTTTAAAGGAGGATTTAGATTGCCCAGTGATTTGTGTTCCTTGTGGTATTTCACCTTTCAGTTGGTTATGAGATACATTTATGTGTGCCAAAAACGAGAGGCTCTTGAGTCCACTTGGAATGGTCCCAGAGAGTTGGTTTCCTGACAGGTCTAGTGACTCGAGCTCCGTAACATTGGCCAATGAGAGAGGGATATGGCCTGTGAATGCATTGTTCGATAAGTTGAGTGCAATCAATGTCTTTAAGAGGCCAATAGATTCCGGGATTTGTCCTTCAATCTTGTTACCAGAAAGATCAATGGCGCTGTAGAAAGTAAGGATGCCCATTTGCTCCATTGAAAGACCTTTGTATTGCAAGTCTATAAGATCATCATATGTAGAGGCACCAATATCTTCTGCCATATACATGGTCCCAGCTCCATTAATCTTGAGAGATGGTGATTTCCAGTTCATAAAGTAGCTTGGTGGCAAGCTTCCAGTAAAGTTGTTATCAGATATTTCAAAAATGTGAAGCTCAGGAAACGTTAAAGGACCTTGGTGAAACGCGTAGAATTTATTTGAACGAAGCTTGAAGACTTGCAAGTCAGGCAATGCCTTGAGCCAGAAAGGAAATGTATCTTCGATTATGGCCCTGTTCGTTTGTACATCTGGAAGATGCATCCAGATGGTCCATCTAGATGCCTTATCTAGATGCTCCATCTGGGTGTTGTTCGTTTCTTCAATTCATCATTGCATCCAGATGAATCATCTGAATGCAACTATGTGCGTTTGCTTTTTATTTTTTAACTTGCATCTACATCCAGGTGGACTTGTTAATGAAATGATTAAAATATATATTTTTAAAAATTTGGCGGGAAAATAGCATTTTTGCGATTTTTGCGAAAAATGTGATTTGACGAAAAAGTGTGTTTTCGTGGTTTTTGGCAGAAAAATGCGTTTGCGGTTTTGACGGGAACATGTGTTTTGTGTTTTTTTGGGAAAATATGATTTTCCGGTTTTGGCGGGAAAATGCATTTTTTGCATTTTGGCGGTAAATTGAGTTTTTCCGTTTTTTTTACGGGAAAATGCGTTATTCTGGTTTTAGCGGAAAATTATGTTTTTCCGGTTTTGGCAGGAAAATGCGTTTTTCCAGTTTTGAGGGAAAATGTTTTTTTTGCGGTTTTGGCGGAAACATGTGTTTTTGTGTTTTTCCCAGGAAAATGAGTATATCCAGTTTTGGCGGAAAATGCGTTTACAGGTTTTGGCGGGAAAATACGTGTTTCAATTTTGGCGGAAAAATGTGTTTTGCGGGTTTTACAGAAATATGTGTTTTTGCGGTTTTAGCAGAAACATGCGTTTCTCCGATTTTGCAGGGAAAAAGTGTTTTCCGGTTTTGGCGGAAAAATACGCTTTTACGGTTTTGGCGAAAAAATGTTTTTTGCGGTTTTTACGGAAACAAGTTTTTTTGCGTTTTTGCAGGGAAAATGCGTTTTCCGGTTTTAGCGGAAAAATGCATTTTTGTGATTTTGGCGACAAAGTGTGTTTTTACGGTTTTGGCGAAAAAGTATGTTTTTCGGTTTTTGTTCAGTTTTACGTTTTTGGCGGGAAAGTGTGTTTTTACCGTTCTGGCCTAAAAGTGTGGTTTTACTAGTTTGACCGAAAAGTGCGTTTTTATGGAAATGTGCGTTTTTATGCTTTTTGCGGAAAAGCCTATATTTGCGGTTTTGGCGGAAACGTGTGTTTTTCAGTTTTAGCGAAAAATGCATTTTTCGGTTCTAGCTGAAAAATGTATATGGAAAAATATAGGAATTTTGGTTTGAAAATAATATTTTGATTTTAAGAAGTTATTTTGTCATTTATCATTTTGGACTGAACTAGATGCATCTGCATCCAGATGCACCATCAATACTCACCTTCACTTGGGTGAGAATTTGAGATGGGTTTTTAAAAGCTCAGCTGGGTGATCCATCTGGACATAGTATTATATTGTACAAAACGAATATCGATTTGGATTTTCACCCAGATGGATCACCTGGGTGAACAAACGAACAGCACCTATGTTGTGGTCCACACTTGAAAACTTCAAAGAAGAGCAATTTAGAAAAGACCTTGGAAGCTTTCCGGTTAATCGATTCTCGCCAACATCAATTGTCCGCAAGGAGGTACCTACGTTGAACCTGTCTGGAAGACTTCCTTCCAAGTTGTTCTTCCGGAGTTTCACAATCATGAAGTCATTCAGACATTGAGGAATCGGTCCAGTGAAGTTGTTGTAGGATAAATCAAGAACAGTAAGAGAGGTACGGTTGCAGAATGAAAGAGGTATGTCTCCTGTGAAAGTATTGTTCCGTGCATAGAAGGTGTTGATGGAGAGTGGTGGGAGAGGAATTTCTCCTTCAAAATGGTTAAACCCCATATCTAACATCTGCACTGATGAATCAACTAAAAGGTTTCTTGGCCCTTGGAAGCCGTTGAAAAAATTATTACTAAGAAGCACCATGCTTAGACGAGGAAGGCTCCACAACCACTTAGGGATTTTTCCGTTGATTCTATTTGAGGATAAACGTTTGGGAACTCGGTGAACATATATGACTGCAAGTTGTTTAGTGTCTTTTAGACGTTTGGGAACTCGGTGAGATCGCAGTCCGACATGTCCAAGGTTTCCAAGTTCGGTGGGATGTCGGAATCAGCACTTAAACTAGTAGCCAATAAACTATTACCAGAAAGATAAAGGTCCAACAAAGATTTGAGATAAGAGAGGAGCCTTAAGTCAATTGGGTAGCTGATGTTTAGGAAAGAAAGGTCGAGACGCTTGAGGTTGATGAGTTTTTAGATAGGCTCTAAGATTTTTCCTTCAAATTGGTTTTTCCCAAGGTTCAAGAACTCGAGCGTAGACGAAGAAGTAGAGGAGTTTGGAACTTCATGAGGACCGGTTAGATGGTTATCGTTCACATTGAGATAAAACAGGGAAGGCATTGTGAAGATAGATGAAGGAATGGTTCCAGTGAATAGATTATGAGATAGACTTAAGACCGAGAGCTTAGTTAGGTTACTGATGAGTGGGAAACTACCAATGAGCTTATTTTTGGAAAGTTTTAAAATGGAAAGTTGGCTTAGATTACTAATTAATTGAAGAAGGAACTTGGCCAAGTAAGCCGTTAGAGGAAAGAATCAAGACCTCTAATCTGTTGAGATTGCCGAACTTGGAAGGGAGTGTAGAGGATATGAAGTTGTTGTTGCTGAGATCAAGGTGACGGAGTTGATGGTACCCAAATAAGCTACTGTTGGGCTTCAGAGTTCCACTTAGACAGGCCGTTAGCTGTATCTTGGTGACTGCACCCGTGGAGTTGTCGCACCAAACTCCATTAGAGTAATCACTATGGTTGCACCAACGAGTATCAAACTCGTTTGTGAACTGCGTAAAGGCTTCAAACTGGCGGGAACGACAAGCAACAAGACCAACAACAACATCATCTACATCAATAGTAGATGAGCTTGAAAGGAAGGCACAAGAACAAAGTAAGAGTAGGGAGAGAAAATGCAAACGCAAAAGAGTTTCCGGCATGGTCGTCATCTAAAATCTTTCTGTAAGAAGGATATTTTATTTCTTTGTTTGGTTAAGAAGTGAGCGAGAATATGGTATATATAAAGATACGTGGTGATGAATGTCTATAGAAAAAAATATCATATAAATACACCGATTAATTTGTTAATCTCTTTAATACCCAAATTTTTTTACTATCTAATTTAATATCTCAACTAAATATTTTATCGTGGAAGCAACGTATCCTATTGATTAAGGTTTAAAGGCTAGGTAACTGTCCACCATCGAGGATGTCTCGTACATGCATATTTAATATTTAAACTATGTTTATTTGAATCAAAAATATTGATAAGTTTTTAAAGGAAATTTAAGACATCTCCCAAACTCAAAAATAAATCTTAAAAAGTTTATAATTTAATTTAAATTTTAGGAATAAAAATAACTAAAAAAAAATTATATGAAATTTTAAAATTTTGGATAAATTTTTAATTTTATTAAAACAATTTTGGATAAAAGAAATAATTTAGTATTAACTATTAAGTATGAGAAAGTAAATTAAATTTGATACTGAAAATAAAAATTACATTAAAACGTTTGAGGTTATCCAAAATTTATTTATTTTTATTATTAAAACTTAAAATAAAATTAGAAAATATTCAGATTTCTTTAAATTTTGGTTTTTTGAATTTTTTTTGAAAATATTAATATTTTTGATTAAAATGAGTATAGTTTAAGTATTAAACTGAATAAAAAATAATTAATTGGAGTATCAAACTGAATAGCAAAAAAAATTAATATTAAAATTTTTACGAAATTTAGTTCGGATGTTCTAATGGGATTTTCTCATGTCTATACTGTATAGACATTCTATACATGAGAAAATCCCATTAGAACATATGGACTAAATTTCGTAAAAATTTTAATATTATTTTTTTACAAATTTAAACTTTCTTTCTCAAACCCTAACAACAAGTTACAAGATATGTAATATGTACATTTTCTTCGACTTCATAAACGCGCATTGTAGGGTTAAATGGCTAATGAGTGGGGTCTTGCCGGTCGAAGGTGTTCTTGTATTTTCTTGCGCTATTTTCTTACAAAGACAAGAATAATGAGCAAAATAGGGGCACTAAAATAAAGAATATGTCCATTCTACAGTATAAGCTCATCGATGTGACAGGTTCTTCAAAAAATGACATTACTATCCTTCAAAGAGTCTGTGGACGTGTTGAAGAGAAAGCAACTAAAAACTGTACTGTACTATATTCTTTATAGTATCGACACAGTTATAAGGTAGCAGATGAAATGAAGTTGATGGGAGTAGGAAACGAACCTATACATGAGGAGGAAGAGATGACGATTGGTGACTGTGGTGGAAGAAGAGAAGATAGTGACAGTGCTGAAACAATCAATAGTAGTAATGGTGACAATGGAACGCTTGACATGAATGAAGAAAAAAAAATGAGCTACGAGAGAACAAAAGGATGAGGAAAAAGATGAAAAATAAGAAACAAACGTGAAGAAAAAATATTGTACTAGACTATACTTCTACGATTATATAGAATAGTATGCTATAATATTAACAAGAATTTTCGCAAGAACTTATGTATATTCTTCATGTAAATGTATTGTTCGTGAAAAAAATGATGGATCATTATATATTCATTGTTGTCATTACAAAACTCTAAAAGTCGGATTCATTTCAGTAGCATACAACCTTTAGTACCATGAATTTACATTCTACTATATTTGTTACAACACTTCAAAATAAAACATATTAACAAAAAGCATTGTTTTTCTTCTCCAATGCAAGTATGCAACTCACCATCTAATTCTGGGATGGTTATTAGTGGCGGCGGTGCTGAAAAATAAGACAATGGAGATGATGGAGTAGTGAAAGCGAAGAATTGGAAAGCGAAGGAGATACACTTTGCCGAAGAGAAAGAAAAAAATTGTAGCATACTATACTGTAATTATAAAATAGAATAGAATATGTTACACAACATTACTGTTCATCTTCCCCAATTTAATCTATCATCTGCTTCTTCATCACTATCTCCAACCCAACAAACCAAACACCTTGCGCATATAATCACCCACAGATACAACCGCCACAGCCAATCACCACAAGAACCCTAAATAGCTTCTCGAACACTCTCACCCCTCTCGTTCATCGTCTCTCTTTGAAATTCATCTATCTCTTTTCTTCCTTTATGATGTGTCGTCTGTGTTCAAAGTTTGTTTGAAGTGAAAGAAATCTCTTCAATTGAAGAAGACACATCGACATCAAACTCTTTTCACGCGCATAGATAAGGGTATGTTTGTCACTTTGTAGATTAATATGTATAATATCATAGCCAAACATTCTTATGGTTAGAAACTTTATTTTTGATTTTCTTATGTGTATGTCACCTAATTCCCCATAATTAAATGGTTTGTTGAAACTTTGCACTCTTTGAAGTTTCACTATAAACAGTATAAATATATATTTTCTGACTGTAACATGAGTTTGTGGCTTTACTATAAATTAAACAGTATTATTGTCAGAGTGTAACAAGGGTTTGTGTCTGCTGATGATAGCCTTTTCTTCTCTAAGGCGGAGCTCCGTGAATGTGAAGAAGTAATAAAAGTAGTCAGGACATATGGTAAAGCATCTGGCCAATGTATTAACTATGACAAATCTTCCTTACTCTTTGGTAAGAGGATTAATGCAACTACTAGGCAAGAGCTTAAAGGTGTACTTGGAATACATAATGATGGTGGGATGGGAAAATACTTGGGAATCCCAGAGGATATTAGTGGCTCCAAATTCAAACTCTTTGCTTTTCTAAAGGATAATCTGATGCATAGAGTAAATGGATGGACAGGTAGATGGCTCTCAAAAGGGGGGAAGGAGGTAATGATCAAGTCCATTTTACTCGCTTTTCCGACATACGTTATGTCAACGTTTCTGCTCCCATTGGAGATTTGTGAAAACCTCGCTATTGCCATTGCACAATTTTCGTGGAGTTTGAATCCACCAAAAAGAGGAATACACTGGGCGAAATGGGAAAAGGTTTGTCTACCAAAAGAAGAGGGCGGGATTGGCTTCCGTTTAATCCATGAGTTTAATCTAGCACTATTGGCAAAGCAATTATGGAGATTGGTTCAGTACCCTGATTCACTGGTTGCCCGAGTCTTGAGGGGCAGATATTATAGAATGACCTCGCCATTAGGAGCAATCTCTGCAAGAAGTCCATCATATGTGTGGACAAGCATTTACGCTGCAAGGAAGCTTTTGCTTATGGGGATCAGACAGAAGATTCATTATGGTTATGAAGTCAAGGTGTGGGAGGATCAGTGGATTCCAATGACACCTGCTAGACCAGCTACACTTGTAGCACCTGTGATGCATCCGAATATGAGAGTTAGTGATCTCATTAACTAGGAATCGAAGGAATGGGACGTAAGGCTACTAGAGGATTATGTCCATCCCGATGACATACCACTCATACGCAGTATGGCCATAAGCTCTACTCATCGCCGTGATACTTTCTGCTGGAACTACACGAGGAATGGTCAATACACAGTTAAATCTGGATACTGGATTGCTCAAAATCTGTTGAAGCCAGAAGAAGAAAAGGAAATAATGGAACCGAGTATCACTAAACTTCAAGCATTTGCTTGGAAGTTGAAAGCGCCAAGGAAGATGTGCCATCTTATATGGCAATTGATAACGGGTCAGGTGGCAGTAACGAGGAATCTAGTAAGGCGGAATATGAGGTGCGATAATTATTGCCCAAGGTGTGGAGAAATAGAAGAATCTGTAACTCATACAGTATTTGAATGCCCTCCAGCTCTCCAAGTATGGTCCTTATCAGCAACTCCTACAAGCCCATGTACATTTCCAGTGTCAAGCGTCTACACAAACATGGACTATCTATTCTGGAGGAAGAATGATATCTTAGAACCAGACCAAGACATGGATCCCTATCCTTGGATAATATGGTATATTTTGAAGGCTCGTAATGATAAGCTTTTCAGGAGAATAGACAGAGACCCTTTGGAACTAGTTCGATACGCAGAAAGTGAATGTCAAGCCTGGTTTAATGCAAATGAGATGATACCACCAGTAGTACAGGCCAGCAATAATGAGGAAACCCAAGTCTTAAGCTTGTGTAATATTTGCCTGTTAGATGGATCTTGGACAGCTTCTGGTCACTTTAGTGGATGTGGATGGGTCTGGATGGATAGTGGGGAGAACATACAACTTATGGGAACACAGAATTTCACTCGATGTGAATCAGCATTGCATTCGGAGGTAGAAGCACTGCGATGGGCGATGGAGAATATGCTTCAACACTTACCATGCCAGAGCTTTGGAACTGACTGCAAGGAGCTGATTGCAATGATAAAGGAACCCCATAAGTGGCCAAGCTTCGCGACAGAATTGGAGAAGATAGAGACGCTACAGATTTGTTTCCCGGACTTCAAAATCGTCCATGTGCCACGAGTGCGCAACCAATTTTCTGATTTTTTTGTTAAGACTGCTAGGGCCTTTCATAGGGAGTTACTTTTCATTGGTTGTTCTATTCCGGTCTGGTTACCCAGACCACCTCAAAGCTTGAGTAATAGAATGGTCGTTCGCCGTCAAAAAAAAAAAAACAAGGGTTTGTGTCTTGCTATAAACATTATTATGGTCTGTGGTCTGACTGTGACTTTCTGATATGATTTGTCTGTGGATTGGACTAGACTTTATCGAAGACAGAGACAGAATCTCTTTCTGTTGACACTCAGCGGGTCAGCATAATTTAATGAACAAAATTACATTGACTCAGTATTTTCGCCAAGCAAAGTTGGCGAAAATACTGGAAGCTAGACATATCTCCTCTGGTCCTCTATATATTTAAGTTTACTGACTGTTATTAATACTTTGTAAACTTACTGTTATCAATACTTTCCTATAGAATCATAGCGTAGATTTACGTAAAGATCGAGCTATCAAGCTATCAGAGAAATTTATAGGTGAACCATCACAGCTCCGGTCTGGGTCACATATAATTCTAGAAACTGATTTTTTAATGTTTTTCTGTAAAACCGTGTAGTGAAATAAAGAGTGTATTTGCCAACTAGCCATGTTTCAACAACAAATTAAGAATATGACAATGATTTTGACGTTATTAGATCTCATAGCATTTGTGCAATATTTTTTCGGTTTTATCTTTCTAATGAACTCGTTGCCAGTAATAGAAGAAAAAAATTGTGATCGATATATTTATGGTGATGTTGATTATCGCAACGACAATAAAAATTACAATGGAAAGAGAATGGATACAAAATAAACGACGTTGATGATTATTACGGCAGTAGTGGTCACTGCGGCGGTAGTAGTTATCGCACCGGCGGTGGCGGTGACTAAGAGATGGTGACTATGCTAGCTGTGATTACGGATGAAACATATGCCGTCAATCCAAAAGATGCAGTCATATTTCAAACAAAAATTACTATGATTGCGATGCTCATGCTATAACTGCGATGATTGGAGAAAGAGATAATGTTATGGAAAAAGATAAACAGAGTAAATAGAATAAAACATTCTAAATGGTATAGTTCATATAAATAAAAATTTAAAATGATTTATTAATAGTGGAGGTAATGTTTATTCCAACGTCAACTCAAACTTTCCATAAACTAAACCCAAAACACTAATCACTATACCTTAAAATAAATATAAATCCTAACCCAACTATCAAAACAAACTCATATATTAAAATATGCAAACAGAATAGTAACAAACAAATAGCATAGTACATATTGTTCAAATTTTGAAATGTCTATAATTATAGAGAAGGAGGTAAAGCTTACCCCAGCGAGGTAATGCTTACCTCAAAATAAACTAAGCCTAAAACACTAATCACTAAACCCTAAAAGGAAATATAAACTATAACCCTAATATCAAATATGCACATAGTACGTAATATGAAACATTATCAAAATAACATAGTACATATTAATGTTCAAATTTTAAAATGTCTATGATTGCAGGAAAGCAGGTAATGTTTACCCCAAAGTCAACACAAACCTTCGATAAACTAAACCCAAAACACTAATCACTAACACTAAAAGAAAATATAAACCATAACCCAAATATCAAAATATGCACATAATACATAATATGAAGTATTATTAGAATAGAATAGTAACAAACAAAATAACATAGTACATATTTTTCAAATAACATAGTACAGCCGAGAACTTACAGGACAAACAAGGACGCCTCGACCGTAATGCCACTGTGGTATGTAGATTTCGGAAGCAGAAACGACATATGTAGCAAAGATTATGGATTTGGAAGTGGTTGTTGTTGTGGTGGCTATGGTGACGGTGGCTCAATGGTGAATGTGAGTATAAATTAAGAGATAATGATTATGAAAAAGAGATATTAATTATAAAAAAAAAAAGATAGTGATTGTACCAGTGACGGATGGTAACGTGGTGAGAGTGGTAGTTAATAATTGAAGAAGAAGAATATATTTTTTTTTCATTAGCCGGAAACTAGGGACAATATAGTATATATTACATAAATAATAGAGATATTTTTTTTTGGTTAGATATTTAATTATGGTTTATTTTGTAACTATACATTCCAATTTCCCTAAAATAAATTAGTCTCTATAGCTGTAATGAATTTTGGCAAACTAAGACCACTATCGAATTTCTGAGGCCGAGATGAATCCAGAACTCCAAGCACAGCCGTATACTGCCATCCACGCTCCCTCATGTCATCGCCTCTCACCAAGTCTACCGCTCGTGAAGCCCACACTTCGCGATCACCCACAGGCAGTGCCGGTCCGAACATCTGTGGTGCCTAAAGCACATTTCCAATATGTTGCCCACTAACTATAATTTTTTTCCGTATAAATATGAATACATAATCGGATAATATAAAATAACATTAAAGTTTAAATTGGAGAGGGACAAAATTAAACTTTAATGATATTTTCACAAAATTAACGAAAACTAAATAAATTAAGGAAGAGGCAAAACTTACATAGATTCAGAGAAGGTGGATTATGATTGATCTCCAGAGAAGAATAAACAAGAAGTTTGAAAAAGAAGAAGGAGATAGAACGTCAATTGTTAGGGTAAATAGAAAATAAGTAGTTATTGTAACTTATGTATTTATCATTAATATAATACTAGGTAATTGTCCGTACCTTGTGCGGTTGATATATATCCAATATTAAATCTAACATATGTTTTCGTTTTTTTTTAAAAGGGTGATAATTAATTTAAAGTATTTTTTATGTATTATTTTTAATTTTAAACATTTGAAATTTAGACTTTTTGCACTATCTTATGTTATATTTTTTTATGGGCTTTTTATTATCAAGATATAGAGAGAAATTAATCAATACGATAGATTCTTTATATTTTTTGTTTCTCTTATCTTTTTTTCCTTTAGCCTTTTGGTCTAATCTCTTTCTATTTCTGATTCAAGTTTTTTTGTTCCTGTAATATTTCATTACTTTGTTTCTGTTTCTTGTCTCCGCCATCATTGCTCAAAAAGTGCCGCTTCTTTAAACTCACGGTAATTCTTTTATTCTTCTTCTTTCTCTAGTCATGCGATATCACAGAATAAAATCATTTAAATACATTTGCAGTAAATAATTTTTGTATACATTTGAATTTATAATAATTTTGATTGTTGATAAAAATTGATAGAGAAATTTTGATTAGTTAATAATGGAAGAACAACATTAAATTTTATTTTCATTATATTAATCATCTTAGCACATGTATCACATAATTATGAAAAAAATAAACATTATAAAGAGAAACTACCATATGAATTTTTTTTTTCTGAAACTAACTATAATATATGAGTTGTATATATATAGATATCAAATATTTAAGTTTGAAAAGATTCTATTATAATACTTGGATATATAATATAAATTTATTTTCGGATTTTAAATAATATTAATTACTAAGTATAGTTTAGTTATGTACATAATTAATCAATAATCTATACTATTAAAAGAGAAACATTCTGAAAAAATCTACTTAAACAAAGTTGTTGGACCTATTCAATATAATCTTAATATGTCTTATTTTATATTTACCTTAGTTAATCAAAATTATCAATATTGTTAAAAGGGAAACTATCCAACTGCTATCATCCGATATTTTTGCATCTAACATATCCTTTTACACATCTCAATATTTTAAGTGCATTAATATTCACTTCATTACGTAAGGAAAAACTCAAAACAAATTAATAATATGGAATATACATATTTTCTACCTTATATAACCAAACATATATAAAAAATCAAAATACTACCCGTCGTGATGAAATTAGTTGGTAGGCTATTTAAAAAAAAAAGTGTGTATGAACTTACAAAATATGTTCAAAGGTAGTATGCATATTTCCAATACAAACCAAATCCCTATACCATAAACCATATAGTATTTACTCATTTGACTCTCACCATTTTCATGTATTTTCTTGAATCTATATGTATTTGTTTAAATACATATTTTCTAGAGATTTTTATCATATTTTCAGTATAAATCAAACCCTATACCCTAAACCATATTTCCATAAACTTTTAAGCCATATATCCTAAACCCTATTTCATATATTTCTAAACTATAATCTGATTTCATATACATGTACTTCATATGACAAATCAAATAGTTTATTTAGTTTTATGTATTATTATAAAATATATGAAAAGTCTAATAATTTTTTTAAAAGGTCTTATCAGATTTTTCTGGGTTTTTACCTGAAGAAATCGAATATTTTATTTAGTTTTATGTATTATTATAAAATACATGAGAAGTTTAGTCAATTTAAAAAGTGTTTTAATGTTTTTCTGGGTTTTAATCTGGACAACATGTGTAGGTTCATATGTTTAATGGCGAGTTTTTGAATTTTATCTGATTTTTAATTAATAGGTTTTCATTAAATCCAAAATTGATGGAAACATATCAGTTGGTTTTTAATCTTTGGTTTTAGAAATTTGGGAACCGTTCATGTATTTACAAAGTTTGGTTTGGTTTTAGTTGGGTTATTTAGGTTTTGCTTTGGTTCGGTAGCGTAGTTTGAATCCGGCTAATATCTCAAAATTGGGTCCAGTTCTGTTCCGGTTTAATTCGGGCTTTCAAGTAATTTCAGGTTTGTAGATAAAAATTGCTGGATAATTAAGATTTTCAGTTTAAATATCGGGTAATTCGATTTGTTCGAATAAAAATATCATATAATTTGGATAATTTTAAATATTTTGAATAAAAATTTGGGTTATTCAGCTTTACAGGTAATTTGGTTTATAAATAGTAATTTTAGGATATTTGGTTATTTAGAAATTAAATATAATTTATTATTTGTAGGTATATAATTTGTATTTTAAAATTCAGGCATCCATTTGATTTTCTATTCGGTTTCAGTTATTCGGCTCCCCAGATATAGAATCAACTCGGTTATTTATAAAATTCATTTTAATTTGGGTTTTGTGTGTTTTCAGTTTGATATGGTTCGGTTCACGATTCCACATAAATGTGTCTAGAATTTTACACTATTTTATATAGAAATTCATATTAAAAAATTATTTAATTTCGAAAACAAACCCGCGCTTTCTAAGTTCGGGTCAAAATCTAGTATTAGATTAATTTCAAACATTTTGAAATATAATATAAGATCCTACTAAACATTCTTAAGAAATTGGTATGTTTATTTGCTGTTATATTAAACACGCTGAAACCGTTGAATTCACGTAAATGATATATGACTATATGAGAATTTATATTAAACACAAAATACGTAGCCACAATATTAGAGACTTTCCATTGGCAATGGACCATTGCATCCGGTACAATGAAACAAAGGTGGACTATCATCATCAAGATCATCTTGACATGGATAAACAGTCGTCCTTCAGGTACCACACGCAACAAAATACAACTTTGGAGTGGTTTCAATGGAAACAATCGTGCAAAGCATAACACATTTTCCCACCTATAAAAACAAACAAAACAACTTTATATAAAACTGAATTCATCGATAACTTCAGTGGACATTCTTTAGTTGTAACCAAAAATATTTAATAAGTACGACGTACCTCATTCGATGCATTCAATGCACGCAGGGGTGGATCTACAGTATATGGAGGGGGCAGCTGCCCCCATACAATCTTACATATTAATTTTTGTACATAATAAACATTAAATATTATGCAGCTCAGGTGGTTAAAACCATCATATGCCCCCACTGGTCTTCTGTTCGAACCCCATCTGACCCCTTTAACGTTGCATTTCTTCTAATTCTTTTGCTTCCTTTTGTTTTTTCTTTACATAGTATTTTTTCCTGTCACTCAAAATTTCAATATTATTGTTTCTAACAACTTATTCTATAATTTTTTGTTTCATTTTATTTTGTTACTGATTCATCTTATATTTCTTTTGAAAACAGTTATTTTAGTTGTATCAGTTTAACTTAAAAAATAAAACTTTTTAAAAAATTATATAATAATTTAAATATATCAATTTATTTATTTTCCCCCACAAAAATTATTTTCTAGATCCGTCATTGCAATGCACGGATAGATTTTATTGGATTCTTAATGAAAAATTTATCATATAAATCTACTTTCAGAGAAGTAGATTTTGAATCAAAATCTTTTTTAGTAATAATCAAATCATATCATTAGGAAACTTAGCTTTGAAATCAAGCACTTCTTGTAGTTGTGGATCAAACAAAATTTCAGTGGCATTGAATACATTAGAAACAGTCACAGCTCCTACGACATAAACAAAATAACAACAACGAATAAATATTATATATTTTCAGCAATTTAGATGTTAGATTTTGTGGGGAAAAATACCTCTGAGTTCTCGCACAAACAAATCGAGCAACACATACAATACATGCTGCTGCATTGGATTTAAAGAAGTCTGATACTTGTTTTGCATACCTTTCAATATTATTGTTTTTAACAACTTATTCGATAATTTTTTGTTTCATTTTATTTTGTTACTGATTCATCTTATATTTCTTTTCAAAACAGTTATTTTAGTTGTATCAGTTTAACTTAAAAAATAAAACTTTTAAAAAAATTATATAATAATTTAAATATATCAATTTATTTATTTTCCCCCACAAAAATTATTTTCTAGATCCGTCATTGCAATGCACGGATAGATTTTATTGGATTCTTAATGAAAAATTTATCATATAAATCTACTTTCGAGAAGTAGATTTTGAATCAAAATCTTCTTTAGTAATAATCAAATCATATCATTAGAAAACTTAGCTTTGAAATCAAGCACTTCTTGTAGTTGTGGATCAAAAACAATTTCAGTGGCATTGAATACATTAGAAACAGTCACAGCTCCTACGACATAAACAAAATAACAACAACGAATAAATATCATATATCATATATCATCAGCAATTTAGATGTTAGATTTTGTGGGGAAAAATAGCTCTGAGTTCTCGCACACAAACAAATCGAGCAACACATACAATACATGCTGCTGCATTGGATTTAAAGAAGTCTGATACTTGTTTTGCATACCTAGACCACAACGTACATCGTAAACACGTATCACTAAGTATTAAAAATACAAAATAATATAAGATAATAAAAATATAAAATGAGTATAAAATTAAAAGTTGAATAAAACTTACTTTATGTCACGAATTGTTAATTCTAACTTAGTCGATGATTTCCCTTTTGCCATTAGATCTTTCTAAAGGTCTAACATTCACAACTTCACCAATAACTTCTAAACACACAAAACATTAGAATAAAGAACCGGTTAAAAAGAGAATATAAATAAGGACACATCAATAAAAACACTATATGATATAGAAAACTAACCGATTAAGACTTCTTTTTCATATTGGTGTTCCAATATTTCCTTAAAATATTTGAAGTAATTATTTGGTAACTTTTTTTGGAAAATCATCGCAAGAAGTAGTTTTGGTTGTTCTATAGAAGTTAATCATAAAAGGAAGAGGATTCAATTTATATTCTGTGGTATGGTCACCAATGGTGAAATTACTCAGAATAAAAGAATCCCCTTGCGATAACTTAGATAGAAAAGTACCAAGAGAACGTCCATCAATATAGAAGCATGAATCTTCGTCTCTAAAACAAATTACAAAAATAAATCACTAACACTAAACAGTATAATTAATACTAATCAATAATGAAGAAAAATAGAATATTTACAAAGGTATACCAACACCAATTCAATTTAATTTTTCCATGTATTCCAAAGTTTTAACATTTTAACTTTAATCTTGTAACAATCTTTAGCCGGATCAATATCTTCAATAAGAACAAAAGAAGCAGATTTTCTTTTCAAAAAGACATCATTGTTTGCAAGTTATTAATGTTGCTGAGAAGTTTTAAGATTTGTGTGTAGCTTTTGATTTGATATATGTAAAGGAAAGAAACTTGAATGATATATGTATAGCTATCGAGTCGGTAAAATAATAGAGCCGGTATAATTAATATTGTCCTTAACCTAACGTTTATATGGTTTTCATTGTCGGTATAATGAACATCATTCAATTATTCAGTGAATCTAAGCTTTTGGTCAAACATGTATCTTATCGCAGGTTTATGTTAATTTATAATTTACAATAAACAACTAAAATCTATACTATTAAAAGAGAAACATTCTGAAAAAATCTACTTAAACAAAGTTGTTGGACCTATTCAATATAATCTTAATATGTCTTATTTTATATTTACCTTAGTTAATCAAAATTATCAATATTGTTAAAAGGGAAACTATCCAACTGCTATCATCCGATATTTTTGCATCTAACATATCCTTTTACACATCTCAATATTTTAAGTGCGTTAATATTCACTTCATTACGTAAGGAAAAACTCAAAACAAATTAATAATATGGAATATACATATTTTCTACCTTATATAACCAAACATATATAAAAAAATCAAAATACTACCCGTCGTGATGAAATTAGTTGGTAGGCTATTTAAAAAAAAAAGTGTGTATGAACTTACAAAATATGTTCAAAGGTAGTATGCATATTTCCAATACAAACCAAATCCCTATACCATAAACCATATAGTATTTACTCATTTGACTCTCACCATTTTCATGTATTTTCTTGAATCTATATGTATTTGTTTAAATACATATTTTCTAGAGATTTTTATCATATTTTCAGTATAAATCAAATCCTATACCCTAAACCATATTTCCATAAACTTTTAAGCCATATATCCTAAACCCTATTTCATATATTTCTAAACTATAATCTGATTTCATATACATGTACTTCATATAACAAATCAAATAGTTTATTTAGTTTTATGTATTATTATAAAATATATGAAAAGTCTAATAATTTTTTTAAAAGGTCTTATCAGATTTTTCTGGGTTTTTACCTGAAGAAATCGAATATTTTATTTAGTTTTATGTATTATTATAAAATACATGAGAAGTTTAGTCAATTTAAAAAGTGTTTTAATGTTTTTCTGGGTTTTAATCTGGACAACATGTGTAGGTTCATATGTTTAATGGCGAGTTTTTGAATTTTATCTGATTTTTAATTAATAGGTTTTCATTAAATCCAAAATTGATGGAAACATATCAGTTGGTTTTTAATCTTTGGTTTTAGAAATTTGGGAACCGTTCATGTATTTACAAAGTTTGGTTTGGTTTTAGTTGGGTTATTTAGGTTTTGCTTTGGTTCGGTAGCGTAGTTTGAATCCGGCTAATATCTCAAAATTGGGTCCAGTTCTGTTCCGGTTTAATTCGGGCTTTCAAGTAATTTCAGGTTTGTAGATAAAAATTGCTGGATAATTAAGATTTTCAGTTTAAATATCGGGTAATTCGATTTGTTCGAATAAAAATATCATATAATTTGGATAATTTTAAATATTTTGAATAAAAATTTGGGTTATTCAGCTTTACAGGTAATTTGGTTTATAAATAGTAATTTTAGGATATTTGGTTATTTAGAAATTAAATATAATTTATTATTTGGAGGTATATAATTTGTATTTTAAAATTCAGGCATCCATTTGATTTTCTATTCGGTTTCAGTTATTCGGCTCCCCAGATATAGAATCAACTCGGTTATTTATAAAATTCATTTTAATTTGGGTTTTGTGTGTTTTCAGTTTGATATGGTTCGGTTCACGATTCCACATAAATGTGTCTAGAATTTTACACTATTTTATATAGAAATTCATATTAAAAAAATTATTTAATTTCGAAAACAAACCCGCGCTTTCTAAGTTCGGGTCAAAATCTAGTATTAGATTAATTTCAAACATTTTGAAATATAATATAAGATCCTACTAAACATTCTTAAGAAATTGGTATGTTTATTTGCTATTATATTAAACACGCTGAAACCGTTGAATTCACGTAAATGATATATGACTATATGAGAATTTATATTAAACACAAAATACGTAGCCACAATATTAGAGACTTTCCATTGGCAATGGACCATTGCATCCGGTACAATGAAACAAAGGTGGACTATCATCATCAAGATCATCTTGACATGGATAAACAGTCGTCCTTCAGGTACCACACGCAACAAAATACAACTTTGGAGTGGTTTCAATGGAAACAATCTTGCAAAGCATAACACATTTTCCCACCTATAAAAACAAACAAAACAACTTTATATAAAACTGAATTCATCGATAACTTCAGTGGACATTCTTTAGTTGTAACCAAAAATATTTAATAAGTACGACGTACCTCATTCGATGCATTCAATGCATTCAATGCACGCAGGGGTGGATCTACAGTATATGGAGGGGGCAGCTGCCCCCATACAATCTTGCATATTAATTTTTGTACATAATAAACATTAAATATTATGCAGCTCAGGTGGTTAAAACCATCATATGCCCCCACTGGTCTTCTGTTCGAACCCCATCTGACCCCTTTAACGTTGCATTTCTTCTAATTCTTTTGCTTCCTTTTGTTTTTTCTTTACATAGTATTTTTTCCTGTCACTCAAACTTTCAATATTATTGTTTTTAACAACTTATTCTATAATTTTTTGTTTCATTTTATTTTGTTACTGATTCATCTTATATTTCTTTTGAAAACAGTTATTTTAGTTGTATCAGTTTAACTTAAAAAATAAAACTTTTTAAAAAATTATATAATAATTTAAATATATCAATTTATTTATTTTCCCCCACAAAAATTATTTTCTAGATCCGTCATTGCAATGCACGGATAGATTTTATTGGATTCTTAATGAAAAATTTATCATATAAATCTACTTTCAGAGAAGTAGATTTTGAATCAAAATCTTTTTTAGTAATAATCAAATCATATCATTAGGAAACTTAGCTTTGAAATCAAGCACTTCTTGTAGTTGTGGATCAAACAAAATTTCAGTGGCATTGAATACATTAGAAACAGTCACAGCTCCTACGACATAAACAAAATAACAACAACGAATAAATATTATATATTTTCAGCAATTTAGATGTTAGATTTTGTGGGGAAAAATACCTCTGAGTTCTCGCACAAACAAATCGAGCAACACATACAATACATGCTGCTGCATTGGATTTAAAGAAGTCTGATACTTGTTTTGCATACCTTTCAATATTATTGTTTTTAACAACTTATTCGATAATTTTTTGTTTCATTTTATTTTGTTACTGATTCATCTTATATTTCTTTTCAAAACAGTTATTTTAGTTGTATCAGTTTAACTTAAAAAATAAAACTTTTAAAAAAATTATATAATAATTTAAATATATCAATTTATTTATTTTCCCCCACAAAAATTATTTTCTAGATCCGTCATTGCAATGCACGGATAGATTTTATTGGATTCTTAATGAAAAATTTATCATATAAATCTACTTTCGAGAAGTAGATTTTGAATCAAAATCTTCTTTAGTAATAATCAAATCATATCATTAGAAAACTTAGCTTTGAAATCAAGCACTTCTTGTAGTTGTGGATCAAAAACAATTTCAGTGGCATTGAATACATTAGAAACAGTCACAGCTCCTACGACATAAACAAAATAACAACAACGAATAAATATCATATATCATATATCATCAGCAATTTAGATGTTAGATTTTGTGGGGAAAAATAGCTCTGAGTTCTCGCACACAAACAAATCGAGCAACACATACAATACATGCTGCTGCATTGGATTTAAAGAAGTCTGATACTTGTTTTGCATACCTAGACCACAACGTACATCGTAAACACGTATCACTAAGTATTAAAAATACAAAATAATATAAGATAATAAAAATATAAAATGAGTATAAAATTAAAAGTTGAATAAAACTTACTTTATGTCACGAATTGTTAATTCTAACTTAGTCGATGATTTCCCTTTTGCCATTAGATCTTTCTAAAGGTCTAACATTCACAACTTCACCAATAACTTCTAAACACACAAAACATTAGAATAAAGAACCGGTTAAAAAGAGAATATAAATAAGGACACATCAATAAAAACACTATATGATATAGAAAACTAACCGATTAAGACTTCTTTTTCATATTGGTGTTCCAATATTTCCTTAAAATATTTGAAGTAATTATTTGGTAACTTTTTTTGGAAAATCATCGCAAGAAGTAGTTTTGGTTGTTCTATAGAAGTTAATCATAAAAGGAAGAGGATTCAATTTATATTCTGTGGTATGGTCACCAATGGTGAAATTACTCAGAATAAAAGAATCCCCTTGCGATAACTTAGATAGAAAAGTACCAAGAGAACGTCCATCAATATAGAAGCATGAATCTTCGTCTCTAAAACAAATTACAAAAATAAATCACTAACACTAAACAGTATAATTAATACTAATCAATAATGAAGAAAAATAGAATATTTACAAAGGTATACCAACACCAATTCAATTTAATTTTTCCATGTATTCCAAAGTTTTAACATTTTAACTTTAATCTTGTAACAATCTTTAGCCGGATCAATATCTTCAATAAGAACAAAAGAAGCAGATTTTCTTTTCAAAAAGACATCATTGTTTGCAAGTTATTAATGTTGCTGAGAAGTTTTAAGATTTGTGTGTAGCTTTTGATTTGATATATGTAAAGGAAAGAAACTTGAATGATATATGTATAGCTATCGAGTCGGTAAAATAATAGAGCCGGTATAATTAATATTGTCCTTAACCTAACGTTTATATGGTTTTCATTGTCGGTATAATGAACATCATTCAATTATTCAGTGAATCTAAGCTTTTGGTCAAACATGTATCTTATCGCAGGTTTATGTTAATTTATAATTTACAATAAACAGCTAAAATTATTTTAAAATATAACAGATAAGTTTAAAAATATAACAGATAAGTAAAATTACTAACTGAAAACAATAAAACATAATAAATAAGTAAAAACTACTAATTAAAATTATTGAAAATATTGACAGATAAGCAAAAAAACCTAAAACTATGGAGAAACTGACACATAAGCTAAATCACTTCTCAAATAATAATATAGATATAAGGAAAATAATTTGTTTTAGAAAAGGTAATGAATCTTTCGATCAAATAAATTAGTTATTATTAAATCTTTTAGTTATTGGCAGTTTGTCTTTATTAAATACGAAAAAAAAGTTGGTTAGAGGTGTAACCTCGAACCCAAGCCTGGAGGAGAAAGAAGATGTACTTAGAGCCACTAGACCATTGAAACTTCGCTGCAAAATATGCCTCTAAGATATTAATAAATCGTGGCGCTCCAAGCCCTTGCTTTACGGGCTTTACCCCGGGCCGGACCTGCCCACAGGAACGGTCACCATTAACCGGAGCAGCCGCCTCTTTGCCATAGGAAGCCGTCACCAGTTATAACTCTCTGATATGCTGCAGCCAATCTTCACTGTTGGCAATCGGTTTTCTATTTCGTAAAAATGAAAAGAAAAAACAACATATTCTAGCTAAAATTGCAAAATAAGATTACCTTCAAAACTGTAAAATTAATTTTTCAATTCCTTCAAAATTACAAAGATTCATATTTTGTTGTAAAATTCGCAGAAAGCCATTTTCAGTCAAACTACAAAATTACATTTTCATATTTTTGTCAAATTATAAAATCTCGTAGCCCTAACCCTTTTCTCCTAGGCCGATTTCCTAACCTTAAATGCTTTTATCTCTTTTCTGACAAAAAAAATAGTTTTCTCCGATCTCAATTTCTCCGTAAACAACAACCAACGAGTCGAATCTCATACGCGATTCTGAACAAATTTCAGCCAAGTTTGTAAATAGAAATTGCATAAGATAGCTGATCGAGTCTAGGCCTGGGCAAAAAAAGTGGAACCGAAAAAACAACCGACATATCCGAAACCGGAACCGGACCGAAACCCTCAAATGGTTCCTATAATTCTATATCTAAAATAACTGAACCAAACCGGAACCAAATCGAGAACCGAATGGGTACCCGAATATAGTAAAATATTAATTATATATACATATAACATAATTAAATATATTCTTATAATTTAAAAATCTACTAAAATTATCCAAAAATATTTGAAGAAAACTAAATTATTATAAAGTACCCAAAATATCCGAAAGTATTTGAAAGTATCCGGATAGTTTTATTTGAAATAACCAATGTAATCCGAATACCTGAGATTTTTATTCGAGTCATCCTAATTATTCGATATATCAAAAATACCCGATATTTTACTCGGATTACCCGAACAACCCGAATTAACCAAACCAGAACCAAATGAGAACCAAATTTTTTTTCCGGGTATTTTCTGGTTCCTAGTTTTACTATCTGAAACTATTCGAACCGATCTGAACCAAAAAATAGGTTAAGTAGTAACTAGATCTTCTAGCTCTATACCCGAACTACCCGATACCCGAACCGAACCGACATCCGAAATGTTCAGGCCTAATCGAGTCAGGTAAAAATAAAAAAATGCGACAAAACGAATGTTTGAGATTTTTTATGTTAGATTAGTCGGAAAAATCGTCTTAACATGCAATTGTTTCCAATATAAAAACATCAAAACATCTACAACTAAAGAAAATCTTTTAAGTAAAACTCTCAAAGAAAAGAAAAAAAAATGATTGAAGAGAAGAAAAAAAATGACGAGTAAATAGAATGAAATCCACTAATTTTGATTTAACAAGGTTAGTAAAATATATTTAGTTAAATATATTTGTTAATCGTTGGTTAGGTTGAAACTAAACTAGTTAGTATATTAGGGGTAAGTCTGTGTTTTACAACTTGTTTTGTTGGCAGAAGCGTAGAAATGTTAGATGGGTCAATCTACGTCGAAGTAGTCCACATCTGTTGCGGGTATATATATAAACTAGATTAAGATCCGCACCTTGCGCGAAATAAACATTATATATATAAATTATTTTATGTATTATATGTTCTTACATATTATGAAATAATAAATATATATTGAATAATTAAAAGTCAGTAACTATTACATATATAATTAAATTGGTGCGAACGTATAAATCAATTTTATTAATCTAAACATTTTTTTAAAAAACAATGATAGGATATGTAATTAAATTTAAATGATATTAACATACATAGTATATTTTTAATATTAATGTCTATTTTTTTTTAATGATGTTTTCTACTCATATGTTTTTTTATCATGTGTATTTTTAATAGTAAAAACTTTAAATTACTGATAACAAATTTTCATTATGGGATTAATAATTTTAGTAGTTGATAATTTAAAAAAATTTATCAATGTTAGTTCAAAACTTTTATCATAAAAAATTATTCAAAGTAAATTTTGAAACTAAAATATTTATTTATTCAATATGGTTTATAGTTTAATTTAGAATGATATATATACATATATATTTTAAATCTTAATGATTAATTAAATTAGACTTTTACTTATATGATTTTGTAATCATTTGTATTTTGTCATAACAAAAATTTTAAACCATGGATCGCAAAATTTGAATGTTAGACTTTTAATAGTTTTAGTAATTTATAGTCATTTTTTAAAATTCAAAATATAAAATATACAGAAAAATCTAAATTTTTATAATATGGTTATTGTGTTTTTAAAAAAAATTATTTTAATAGTTTTAAATTAAACAAATTTGATAGAAGATACATTTTTTTTATCAGATCTTTATTATTCAAAATCATTAATTGTCATATATACTTTACCTATATTAAGCAATTCTGTAATCTTTATTTAAGGAAATAATAAATGACATTAATAATGAATTTATGGTTAGTTTAATAAAAAGCTTATTATATAATTAGATGGACCAACCTATTTCTCTAATAATTCTAAGAATCATCCTAGTGATGACATGTGGTTACAAAAAGAAGTTGTGATGTTTCACAAATAATATATAGGGGATGTCCAAACCTAATTTGTTACTGGACTATACTTGGATATAACAAGCAGGTTGCGGTCTAGGTCGCGGTCTACTTTGATATATCTACAGAAGTGTAGACAAATGACTTATTATGTTAAAAATGTATGAAATTTGTCATATAATGTAATTGTTTCTAATAAATAAGTGTGCGGGGGTCTACATGTCAGGTGAAATGTGTACGAGTCACGCAGTTCGTGAAGTAAACTCCACGTCGGCATCTCTTTCACACTGTCTAGACAAAATTGATTGTTCACATGATAATTGGCATTTTCGTTGGATTCAAAACAACCTGTACGTTCACACTAGCTTAGCAAACAGATAAGTGCAACATATACTGCATAACGCACGCACACTAGATTAATCGGCAATCAAATAAATCCAACATATGTTAGGCGTAATATGTGTGGGGTTTTCAGTGGTTCGGTGAAACTTTTATCTTGTCTTGGAATTTTCCGGTATAGTATTTATGAGATTGTTGGATAACATCATAACTAACTCGCACCGTAACATTTCTTAATGAGTTTCCCTTTCAGTTCAAGCAAGGTAGACCATTGAGAGGGTTGAGGATAAGGACCCCGTAGATTCTGGTTTGAGATTGAATTCCTGGAACCTATATAATCCTATAGTCACCGAGACTCTTATGTTCACCTCAGGACATTAATCATCAGCCAAAAGAGAGATCTCAACTAAGACCTCTTTCTTACATCATTTAAAAACATATTACACATACACATACAATCGTTACGTATCACTTTCACTTTCTACATGATTATTATAACTATCCCATCTTGAATCCAAAGACATAAATAATCTAACTGGTTTTACTTCCTTAGGCTTATCCAGACCAACTATTTTGAGATACCACTTCGGCTTGTATGAAGCAGTAACATGAGCTAATAACAATCCAGATAACAATCCAGGCCCATACCCTATAACCACTGCTTTCCAGTTCAACACTTCTTCCTCTTCTTCTTCATCTTCTTCCTCAGGCTGTTGTTCCGGTGGCGCAAAGCAAGTTCCTTGGAGAGGAAGACCACATAGACCTGCATTCCCTTCAAATGATGTTTCAGCTTGCCCACTAAACTGTGGTCCTTGTGGTATTTCACCTTTGAGCTGGTTATGAGCCACACTTATGTACGCCAAAAACGAGAGACTTCCAAGTTCCCTAGGAATAGTCCCTGACAAATGGTTTTTTGACAGGTCTAGCGACTCTAGCTCTGTAACATTTGCTAAAGACAGAGGAATATGCCCTGTGAAGGCGTTGTTCGATAAGTTGAGCGCAATCAATGCCTTCAAAAGACCAATAGATTCAGGAATCTGTCCTTCGAGTTTGTTTCCAGAGAAATCAATGGTGTTGTATGAAGTAAGGACCTTCCCTTGCTCCATGAATAGCCCTTTGTATTGTAGATCCAAAGTATCTTCATAGACATAATAAGCATGCTTGTAGTCTCCCATATAAATTCTCCCATCTTCATCTACCTTGATCGCTGATGCTTTCCAGTTAACAAAGAAACTTGGTGGCAAGCTTCCGGTAAAGTTATTATCCGATAACTCAAGTATCCGCAGCTCGGGAAACGAGAGTGGACCTTTATCAGGAGGAGAAAGATGGCCAAAGAATCTGTTTGAACGGAGGGTAAAGACTTGCAAGTTTGGTAAAGCCTTGAGCCAGAAAGGAAACGTGTCGTCGATTCTGTTGTTGTCAACGCTTAGAAACCTCAGAAATGAGCAATTTAAAAGCGATCTTGGAAGCTTCCCGGTTAGTCTATTGTATCCAACGTCAAGTGTTTGTGTCAAACCGCCGCTATAGAACTCGTCAGGTATACTTCCTTCCAAGTTGTTCTTCCTGAGGTTCACTATCTTCAAGTTACTCAAACACTGAGGTATTGGACCGGTGAGTTTGTTGTAGGAGAGATCAAGAACGGTGAGAGAGCTTCGGTCGCAGACTTGGAGAGGTATGTTCCCTGTGAAGCTATTGTTCCACGCTGACAAGTAGATGATATTAGGTGGTGGAACAGGAAGTTCCCCTGTCATGGAGTTATATGCAAAATCTAGTAACTGCACTGATGAATTAAGAAAAACATCTGAAGAGCCTTCGAAACCGGTGAAAGAATTGTTCACAAGGTTCACTAGGCTGAGATGAGGAAGTTTCCAAAGCCATTCAGGGACTTTCCCTTTGATTATGTTGCTGGAAATGTCTAGGTGTTGCAAGTTTAGAAGGGTCTTTAAGATGTTTGGGAACTCGGTAATGTCACACCGTGGCATTACTAAGCTTTCTAAGCTCAATGGGATGTCTGAAGAATTTAGACTGGCTGGTAATAACCTGTTTCTAGAAAGGTGAAGCACCAACAAAGATTTGAGAGGGGAGAAGATGCTTAAGTCTATTGGGTAGCTTGTGTTTAGGGAAGAAACGTCAAGATGGTTGAGGTTGATGAGGTTTGAGATAGGCTTAAGGATTTGCCCTTCAAATTGGTTTTGGCCGAGGGATAAATACACTAGCCTATAAGAAGTTGAGTTTGTAACTTCAAATGTACCAGTGAGAATATTCTTTTTCAAATCAAGATGAGACAAGAAGGGCATAGTGAGTAGTAAATCAGAAGGTATGGTTCCTGAGAACTGATTGTAAGAAAGGTCTAGAAACGAGAGCTCGGTGAGATTTTTCACAAGTGAGAAACTACCAGTGAGCTCATTGTGTGAAAGGTTTAAATGGGTGAGATGGATTAAGTTACTAAATGAGGAAGGAACTTGACCAATGAAGCCATTAGAGGAAAGAGACAAAACCTCTAATCTTTTGAGGCTGCTGAATTCAAAAGGGAGTGAAGAGGACGTGAAGTTGTTATGAGAGAGGTTGAGGTAACGAAGGTGTTTGAAGCCAAAGAGACTACTATTGGGTTTGAGAACTCCAGTGAAGCAGCCACTTGGGAGCTGTAGCTTCGTGACTGCACCAGTCGAGTTATCGCACTGGACTCCGTTGAGATAGTCGCTACGGTTGCAACCGTTGGATTCAAACTCGTTCTTGAATTGTACGAGAGCTTGGATCTGGTCGGGACGACAAACAAGAGCAGTGATCATTAAGACGTGTGAAGCGAAGAGGATACAGCAGAGTAAGAGTACAGAGATCAGACGCAAATGCAGACACGGTTGTGACATTGGTGTTTGTGATTGAAAAAGTTGGTGATTTGTACCAAAAAGAAACGTATAAAATGTTTGGTATATAGTATGTCATTTAAGCCGCCAATATCACTTTCATGATAAACTATATCCATATTATTAAGCAATAATAACAAATCTCTGGGTCTCTATGAAATTAATTCAACTTGGACCTCTCTTAAATTCTGTCTAGACATCAAACTGTCTGTTCAGCTATGTTAACCTTTTTTTTTTTTGGTGTAACAGTTGACTTTTTTCATTGGCCTTAAAATCATGTTTGAATTACAAGTGCACGTTAACGTTCACACTGATTAAGCTACAAATAAATCAATGGAGTATGTATTAGCATAACGCAATAATATTGGATCCAACAGTTACGAATTGGGTAATTAATCTGATGACGATGGCAATTTTATTTAATAATATATAGTCTTGTAGTTATCAGTGTTGTTGGCTTTCGAATAGTACACGAAAATGAAAAACAAGTGGGGGCTTCAATAATTCATCGTTTGGTGATATTTTATCTCATCACATTTATGATGTCTGTTACGTTACATAACCAATTTGCATTTATATTTAGTGGAGGATGGATAAGAGTCATTATGGAGTCAAAAATCAACTTATTAAAAAAAACAAATATAGTGACGTGGCAATTTGAGGAAAGGAAGGCATATGAGACATGCAAAACAGGCCGACGAAGTATTAGTATAAGCCCGAGTTGAGCCCAAATTGAATTCAGGAGAAAAGTTTGGTAGTCATCATCCCAAAACGACGCCGTGGAAAGTGTGTGTTCGGACAAATAAATGATCCCTTAGTTTCGGTCTCATTTCTGTCGAGCCGAGAAGAAGAAGAATACTCCGTTCTGAGCTAGGGTTTCGTTTTATCATCAATCTCCAGATCAAATGGCAATGGCTGTTTTCCGTCGCGAAGGGAGGCGTCTCCTCCCTTCAATCGCCGCTCGCCCTATCGCTGCCACCCCATCTCCCCTCTCTGCTGACCGGTGAGATCTCTTTCAGATTCATACTTTATACGATTGATTTGTTGCTGATTAGATGATGAGATTGAACCTGGATTTGATTTTTGTAGGGAGGAGGGACCTCTTGGAGTTCGATCCATCTCGACTCAAGTGGGTAAGTCTCGGCTAGTTAGGATTGTGTTTGTTAAAGTCTGTGATACATTCTTATGTTCATGAATTGCTTTGAATGTGTAACTCTTTGTAGTGCGTAACCGGATGAAGAGTGTAAAGAACATCCAGAAGATCACAAAGGCCATGAAGATGGTTGCTGCTTCTAAGCTTAGAGCTGTTCAGGGCAGAGCTGAGAACTCTCGTGGCCTTTGGCAGCCCTTTACTGCTCTTCTTGGAGATAACCCCAGTATGGTTTCACAATCTAGATTAGTTTTTTTTTATAATCATTTCATTTCATACTAGTTGATGATGACGAACTATCTCTTTAGCTCTTTGCTATCTATGTGTTGTTCTTTTGGATGTGTTTATGATTTCTTGCGTGTACACTTAATGGTGGCAAAACCAGGCATTGACGTTAAGAAGAGTGTTGTGGTCACTCTCTCTTCTGACAAGGGTCTCTGTGGTGGAATTAACTCAACTGTTGTTAAAGTGAGCAGGGCTCTCTACAAATTGAACGCTGGTATGTTCTGAAACCACCTTTGATGTCTTCATTGTTCTGTTTCCATAAAATTATCATATACCTTAATTAACTTTTATTTCACTGCAGGTCCTGAAAAGGACGTGAAGTTTGTTATTGTCGGAGAGAAAGCGAAAGCTATCATGTTTCGTGACTCAAAGAACGACATCTCCCTTACTGTCACAGAGCTGAACAAGAATCCACTCAATTATGCTCAGGTAGGAGCAGTACTTTCTCTCCCCCCAGTCCATACGCTCTCTATCGTGAATGTTTTCTTATTTTGACTTGCTGGTTCAGGTCTCAGTTCTAGCTGATGACATCCTGAAAAACGTTGAATTTGATGCTTTGCGCATTGTCTACAACAAGTTCCATTCCGTTGTCGCATTTCTACCAACTGTGGCCACTGTTTTGTCTCCTGAGGTATGTCACAATTGTCAAATGTCTCAGGATTACGACTTGTGCTTAGTGTCTCACATTCTGCTTTAACCATATAAGCTTATATTTATATTCGTGTTTTTTTGCATTCAAAGATTATTGAGAAGGAATCTGAAGTTGGAGGAAAACTCGGTGAGCTCGACTCATACGAGATTGAAGGTGGTGAAACCAAGGGAGAAATTCTGCAGAATCTGGCCGAGTTCCAATTCTCTTGTGTAATGTTCAACGCGGTGCTGGAGAATGCGTGTAGTGAGATGGGAGCGAGGATGTCAGCAATGGACAGCTCAAGCAGAAACGCAGGAGAAATGCTTGACCGTCTCACCCTCACTTACAACAGGACTCGTCAAGCTTCTATCACAACCGAGCTTATCGAGATTATCTCTGGAGCTTCTGCACTTGAAGCCGCTAAATAAGCAAAGCACATCATCATTGTTTTGCGTTAAACTTGGCGTTTGATATATCTATCCACCATAAAGGAGAAGAGTGTGTTTTGAACTCTTAAAGGGCTACTGAAATCAATTTCTTTTGCTGGCTTCTTGTTGAGACAACCAGACTTGGCTAAGATGTTTCTTGTAATAAATTTCCAGCAGGATAACGAATATTCACGTTTTGCAAACAAGAATGAGGAAAAGCAAAAGTAAGAAGTTGCTATGTTTCAAACTATACAGAATCAAAACTATAATAAGAACTCTCCTCTTATCAGTTCCCATCTCAAAACAAGTATGACGAAGCTTCTCTGTTCTATTTTTTTTTCCCTATACAAAAGCAAGAATCCTTTTCAACGTCTATATGAATCTTCTTTCCATCTCTCTCTTTCAAAACTGTTACCAAAACAAAGGCTAGGGGTCGATCTGGAAGAGAGTTGTAGATTCACCCCTAGTAACTCTGTATACAGTTACATTCCAATCCATGTAGCGTAGTCCATCCCCTGATTCCAAAACGTAGCCCCTGTCGTTATTTGGATATCGCTGGTCAATAGCATTGCGGATGTCTCTTACGGTTTGGTCTGATCTAAAAGGAAGCTCCAGCGATGCCCCAGACGTATCTGCCAAGGAGATAGTTATCATAATAGACTCCACAGTTGTCCTGTCTCGGTTATCATCAGGGACTGTCTCCGTGCTTGAACCTTCCTCTACAGCCTTACCCTTTAAAGTCAAGACAACAAACAAAACACTCAGAAGTAATCAAAGAGTAACAGAATGCAAACACCCTTATGTAAATGCTAAGATAAGAGGAAGAGAAGGTTTACATACATCCACTTGAGATGACGCCATCCCAGGTTTAGCCACTGTGACGTCTCCTTCACCAGCCTCTTCAAGTGACTTTTGTGTCTCCGAGTCACTAGGTTCAAAGAAATAGTCGATGGCTTGGTCTAGATCCCACATATACTTTTCCAGGTAAGCTTGTGCAACTTGTCTAGTCGCTCTAGTCATCGAAGAGAATGAAGCGATGCGCGCTTCCTTGACCCCATGAGGTAAACATTCTGTGGAATTCTTTTAAACCAAAAAAAAAACAGAGAAGGGAAACTCAAAGAAAGATCATCAGGAGACAATAGAGGTGTAGATTCAGGGATATGTTTGCCATAAATGTAAAGACAAAAAGCAAGCAAGCACCTTTTTACTGTAAACGTCATCGAAATAGAGGATGGCGGCATCTACATCCCCCTTGCAGTCGTTGAGGCAATCGATTACGGCTTTTGAAGAGGCAGCAGAAACAACATCGTGGAAGTGGTTTATTCTTTTCTGTGCCAGTTGAAACGGCACCGTACTGTACAAGTGAAGCAAGTTACCAAAAAAAAAAAAGATTCAGAACAAAAAGATACGCTAAACCCCAAATCAACAACACAAATAAAGAAAGATACGCTAAACCCTAAACCAATAACACGAAGATACGCTAAACCGTAAACCAAGAACAAAAAAGATAGCTAAACTCTAAACAAACAAAGATACGTTAAACCGTAAATCAAGAAATGATTGACCTAACCCAAGGGGGGCTCCTGAGATTTGTCGAGGTACTATGAAACTGCGGCTCAGTATGACCACCGTCGTGTGATAACGGCACCGGCTTCGACTTCTTCTCAGGTTTATCATAGCGATGTGCACAGAAAGCGCCGGCGGCGTCCTCCAGGCTCCAATTGTTGTCGTTGAGGTACTTTGTTGCGTCCGCCACAGACGATGATCCATTAGAAAGGTCTATGAATCTCGCGATCTTCTCGTTTCTACTTTGTTGCTCCGCCGCTGTTCTTTGGTTCTCAGACGGAGGTTGAGCCGGCGACGGCAAGGTTTTGGTGCGGCAAGCCTCCGTCGCTGCGTTCAGATCCCATCGGAATCCTTCGAGGTAGAATAGCGCTTCTTCTTTGCAGACTTCTAGTTCGTCGCAGATTTGTCTCAACGGATCAGCCATCGTTCGTCGTCGTCCTCGTCACCAGATTTGGGCGGGAGTTTCTACTTGTTTCGGAATCTTTGCGGAAGAAGAAGAGGGAGGGGTACTATTTTCTTGCTGCAACAACGTCGTTTCATATCGGCAGTCTAAAACGATGCCGAATCAGGCAATTGTGTCCATAAGAATCGAGGGGTAAAATGGTAAGTAACAGCAATAAACCAAATAGAGAAATACTATACACCTAGAGGCGTTTTTTGAATTTCCAATTACACTCAAAGTCACTTTGGGATTGAGACACACATTTTGCTTCTTCTTTGTCCTTACTACCTTTCTACTAACCAAACTACATCTAACAAAGAATCTCAACTAAACGAGTCACTTTTTTAATAATTTAAAAATAAAAATAAACTCACATATTCACTCAAAATCAAAATCTCTTTCCCCCAATGCACGAACCCTAATCTCACTTTTCTCAACCCCGATTTTTTTTTAACATCTTGAAGAACCAGAACATCTCTTAACCAAATCACCAACATTATTAGCAATTCGGAACCGAACATCGCGTCTCCGAGTCCATCCGTTGGAGCTCAGATCCCATCTCCTTCTCTGTTGGAACAACAAACACTGAGTCAGCAACTCGGTCAGACTCGGCAAGTCTCTTCTTCGATTCCGCAACATTTAAGTTTGCAGCAAATGCCAATGTTGAATTATCACATAGCTCAGCGATCCCCTTCTGTTTCTCGCACGATCCAAGTTCAGCAGCATCAAGGTCAATACGGCAACGTTTTGGAGCAGCAAGCTGGGATGTACGGAGCGATTAAATTTGGTGATTCAAGTTCTGTTCAACAAAACATATCGAGGGCAGCTTTGCTTGGCCAAAGCGGACACTTGCCAATACATATAACACTGCAGCTGGAGCCGCAGCCTAGTTATTGGCAGCTTCCTCGGTATTCATTCTTACCTTACTATCTTCTCGTTTATCTAGTTCCTGTAAGAATGTCACAAACGAGAGTGTCAAATTGTTTCTTTTTATGTACTTTGTATTCAATCTTCTCGTTGCAACAAGAATGTTGAAATCTTTTTTGATTGGAATTGCTTCTCTTTCAATATGCATTGTGCTCTTTCTTGTATTTGTGTGAACGAAATCACTTTCTTTATTCTGAGACAAAGGAGCTAATCCCTTGTAGCCAAGGCAGCAGTCTGGCCTAGTCGAAGGCTCTCAGTGTCATCCGGGAAGTTATGGACAACAGTTACAGGGGATGCGAGTGATGGAATCATTGAATTTGAGCTCGCAAATGAGAGCTAACCCTGCTCTCTATGCTCAGCAGCTAAGCAATCCGGGGCAAATTATACAATAATCGTCACAGCAAGATGCTCTTTCTTTGCCTCAGGTATGAGTTTAAAAAATCTCAGTAGCTTGACTGAATTTTTTTGTAATCCTCTGTTTAGGTCCAAAACCTCCAGTGAACACATTTAAAGTTCTTGAAGGTTCCGTGATGTGTTTCTCTGCGATGGTGTTGATGATAAAAACTTTCGGAAGCTGTAGGTCTTTGCCTGGTGCAACAAGGTTTGAGGGTGCCCCGGGAGCTCGCGATAACCTGAGGCTTAGTCCGCTCATACCTCCCCTCTGGACCATCGATGTTACGCTACCTCCGGTTCATCTCGACGACCATTCTTCTTTGTAATAGTTTCTGCATTTTTCTTATAAGATGCTCTGTTTAGGTTTTATTTCCGTTTCTCTGCTACTAGTCTTCTTCGTCTTTCTGTAAAAAACAAAAACTTGGTATAATCAATTTAACATTTTACCAAAAAAAAAAAGTTCTCAAAGGTTTAACACTTGTTGGTTCTTTCATGTTTATATGCAGACAGATAGAGCTGCTATATTTAAACCACCATAGTATCAATTATAACTTGTCCACACAAAAAAAAAACAAATTATGAGATACTATCCACCATAACTTGTATATAAGAGTTCTCACGTGACCACATTTCAGGTAACCAGAAGAATTTAGTTAGGAACTCATCCACATTTCTTATGTACACAGTCCACAATTAAAATTTGAAAATTATCTAATAAATTAAAATTTGGAAATTTAATAAAATATTGAAGTATATATGCATATGAATATCAAAATAACGAAAAAATTGAAAATTTTATACAGTTATTATGTATTTATTTACTTATTAGAAAATGAAATTATAATAAACTAAACATGATGGGATAAAACATATTTTTAAGAGAAAGTAATAAACTAAGTATTAGTTAGGAACCAAAGTGACCGCATTTGAGGTAACCAGAAAATATTTGCAGCAGAGAGAGAATCAAGTTGTTTTACGTGAGGGTAAAAGGGTCTAAAAAGCCAGTTGTCTAGAAAAAGTGTCAAAAGTTGAAAGTGTCTCTGTAAGTAAACACAAATGTATCAGATTTGGTAAACAACTCAACCAAATACAGGTGGCGAGAAGAGACTATTCTAAATTCCAACAAAAGTAACCGACTGCACAACTTAATAGCAGCTCCAACCCCAATGTATCTAAGATTTTTTTTATTTTTTTGCCAACTGATTTTGATTGATGAAACCGAAGAACATACAAGGGTGAAAATCTAAATCCGGTGGAAACAACTTAACATCCCCGGAAGCATAGCCCACAAAGGGCAAGCTCAAACCCAAACAACGGGTGACATACAAAAAACTACTACAAACACTAGATAGCTCTTCACTCTTGCATCCCGCCTCAAGACAAGGAAACCTTGAGAAAGAGATTAGAGGTAAAGCTTCTGAGCTTTGACAAGCCGGACTACTTGCAGCTAACTGCACTAGAAAGAAACAGCAATGCAATGGCATTACAACGACACAACACTCCTGATTACCTGAACCTTCAGTTCATGGTGCCAAACCAGAACACAAACTCGAGAGTCTAACACCATATACCAACCAAGAAGCAAACACACGCCTAGAATTTAAGCTTCCTTCTCAACTGAACCTTCATCGGAGAACCTAACACTTTCAACCTCTTTATAATGCTTCAACTAACCGAAGCCACCGAGGACAAGATAGGCACAAGACAATCCGGAAAAGACAATTATTCAAGGCCAGGAGAAGGACTCCAAACAACGGAGATAACGGCGACAAGAACCTGAATCTTCTCAAAGGTGTTAGACATGTTCTGCTAACCCCATACCACCACACCAACCAAACACTCAACACACCATTAACACACCACTTCTTCCACCGTTGCTGTAACCAAAACCAGGAAGCGAAACACCAAACCCAACAATAATGCCTCAGGACCGTCCTCTGGTACTCCCGACACCTCCAAGGCCACACAGCACACCTGCCGCTACACCAGACCGGAGAGACGCATCACCATCCCTGAAACAAAAACTGAAACGCAAGAAAGAGACCTAAAAAGAGCAGATCGATCTTCTGTGGAAACGACTTCACTACACAAACCCCTCCACACTACCGCGCCTTGACTCCAGGATAAACAGAGCCACCGTTGATGATGGTCATCTCAGCAAGCTACAGACGAAGTCGAAGATGGACGCCGTACCAGAGCTCGGACAAGACGGTGGGGAAGCGGAGTCGAAGGAGAAGCAAAGGACGAGCAAACTAAAGGAAGAAGAAGGGTTCCAGCGACGGCACGCACGCTCACGCGCTGGCCGTACGCCGGACCCAGAACCCAGAGGATACACTTTCTTCACCGACAAGAGTTTTAACGTATCTAAGATTTAAAGGAAAACAAAATGAAGAAAAAAAAACAATAAGTTATGAACTAAAGACTTTTAAGAACCCATTATTAACTTTTAGTTTCACATGTCATGTTTTAAACACATTTTTTTTCTACATGTATAACTTGATTATTTTATTTAAATTAAAAAAACTTAATCATTTGATTTAACTATTATTATTTCGTTTTTTTTTTAACCTTACGAAACTGGCCGATATTTTTGCTCTAGTACTATGTATTAATATTTAATACTTAATATATATTACACATTTTATTGGGAAAATTGCCAAAATAGATTAAAAAAACACACTCTCTGTCTCTCATGCCATGTTGTTGTGGTGATTGATAATGCTACTTGTTGGATTGTGATGCTTTATGAAGGTAATCTTTTTTTTTGTTTTGACCAAAAAGAAAAAAGAAGGTAATCTTGTTTATGGTTTTAGTTTAAGGTTGTAATTTTCCAGCAGGATAACGAATATTCACGTTTGAACAAACAGAGGAAAAGCAAAAGTAAGAAGCAGCTATGTTTTCATTTTTTTCATACTCTACAGAATCAAAGCTTCTCTGTTCTATTTTTTATCCTATACAAAGCAAGAATCCTTTTCAACGTCTATATGAATCCTCTTTCCATCTCTCTCTTTCTCTGTTTCATCAGTCACTGGAAAACTGTACAAAAACAAAAGCTAGGGGTTGATCTGGAAGAGAACTGTACCACGAGTAGAAACTCTGTATACAGTCACATTCCAATCCATGTAGTCTACTCCATCCCCCGATTGCAAAACGTAGCCCCTGTCGTTATCTGGATATCGCTGGTCAATAGCATTGCGGATGTCTCTTAAGGTTTGGTTTGATCTAAAAGGAAGCTCCAGCGATGCCCCAGACGTATCTGCCAAGTTGATAGTTAACGTAATAGTACTCGGCGCAGCTTGAGTCTCCACAGTTGTCCTCCTGTCTCGGTTAGCAAAAGGATCAGGGACTGTCTCCGTGCTTGAACCTTCCTCTACAGCCTTACCCTTTAAAGTCAAGACAACAAAATACTCAGAAGTGGAAATAGAAAAGCAAACACCTTATGTAGAAAGCTAAGACCAGAGGAAGAGAAGGTCTACATACATCCACTTGAGATGACGCCATCCCAGGTATAGCCACTGTGACGTCTCCTTCACCAGCCACTTCAAGTGACTTTTGTGTCTCCGAGGGGTCACTAGGTTCAAAGAAATAGTCGATGGCTTGGTCTAGATTCCACATAAACTTTTCCAGGTAAACTTTTGCAACATGTCTAGTCTCTCCAGTCATGGAAGAGAATGAAGCGATGCGCTCTTCCTTGATCTCATCAGGTAAACTTTCTGGGGGAGTTTCATTCTGTAAAACAAAAAACAGAGAAGGGTAACTCAAAGAAAGATCATCGGGAGACGATAGGTTGTTAACATTGAGTTGAATTATTCATTAGCAAACAAAAAATCAAGATAAACACTCAGCAAGCACCTTTAGACTGTAAACCTCATAGAAATATTGGATGGCGTGTTCTGCATTCCCCTTGCAGTCGTTGAGGCAATCGATTACGGCTTGTGAAGAGGCATCAGAGACAACATCGCGGAATCGTTTTATACTTTCCGGTTTCAATTCAAGCGGTGGCGTCCTGCACAAGTAAAGCAAGTTACCAAAAAAAAAAAACAAGATTCAGAACACAAAGATAGGATAAACCTTAAATCAAGAACACAAATAAAGACACGCTAAACCCTAAACGAATAACACGAAGATACGCAAACAAAGAACACAAACGTAGCTAAAAAAAGATGCGCTAAACAGTAAATCAAGAAATGATGACCTAGCAGAAGGAGGAGGGCTCCCGATTCTGAGATTCGTCGAGGTATTATGAAACTGCGGCACTTTACTCAAAACGTCATGCGTCGTGTCCGGTCGTTCATTCCCTGAGAACCCGTGCAGATACCACGGCTCATTCGAACTCCCCTCAGTATGATCGTCGTGTGATAATGCCAAGAAAGAGAGGCAGGCATTGTCTACGTTCCAGTTTTCGCGGCTGAGGTAATATCTTGCTTCCTTTACAGTCGCTCCTGTTGCGACTACGAATCTCGCGATCTTATCGTTTCTCCTTTGTTCCTCCGCCGCGGTTCTCTCGTTCTCCGACGACGGTAATGTTTTGCTACGGCAAGCCTCCGTCGCTGCGTTTAGATCCCATCGGAATCCTTCCAGGTAGAAGAGCGCTTCTTCTGTGCAGACTCCTAGTTCGTCGCATATTTGTTTCAACGGATCAGCCATCTTCGTCTTCGACTCTTGCCAAGAAGAGGCCGGATACAATTATCTTGCTGAGATACCGTCGTTTTTATAGTGGCAGTCTAAAACGACGTCGAGCCACGTAGTTGCATCCACAAAACGCGAGGGATAAAATGGTTAACTCAAAAACAGCCGCCAAAAAGAGACGGTTAACTTCCAACGAATATAACCAACTTGAGCAATTTCGTTTTCAACTTAATATCATTTGAATCACTTCTATTTAACCTATTATTATTTATCTTAAAATTTCAAACTAATTTCTACCGTAAAATTTTCGAAAAAAGGAATTATTTTATTAAAGTCCATATTTGAAAATTTGAATGTTGCAGGTTTATTTTTCAAACTAGACATAAATAATAAAAATCATTTTGGTAAATTTTTCTATCAAAATTTTGTTTCAAAAAAAATAAATAAGTACTTTTTATTTCACCGTAGTAATATTTATTAAAATAGTATAAATCTGGTTTTAATTTGGTTTATTGTATCAAAAAATCCAAACAGAACTCTAGATATATGCATAGAAATGGTCAAATTGGTTCAATATATAACCTCATTTGTAACATATCTTGTTTGTTGCAACCAAATGGACATTTTCTAGTTTTTGCTCCTCAAAGAGCATTGCAAATACACCCACCAAAGAAGCAGTATTGTACGTAGGTCATCTCATGTTATGCTCATGTAGTCTTGCTAATCATCTCATGACATGCATTCAATTCATGGCTTCTAGTTGAGAGCTCCAATCTTAGCTCAAACGTTTCTAAGATAAAATTTCTGTAATATCCCGCAAGATTACGAATAATTGCATTCACATTATGTTTGGATTCATATTCCCTCTCGTTACTTCTCCGGACAATGCGGAGTTGTTCTGGTCAAACACCATTACATCATAAATTCCGGTTTAACAATTTTTAATCACCGATAACGTTACGTGATCACACGTTGCTCTCTTTGAAAATTGACAATCCACAAACAAATTCAAAGTCCATGCCACTTGTTCCTTTGAGCTTGGACACTTGAGCATATTTTTCAGCTTGCCAATAAATTAGCTACACCATAAGGTCATCACTTTGTCCCGTCACTAACTTTGAAATTTGACAATCTATACAAAAACCATAAGTCAAAGCTACCGTCCTTTGAACTTGTCAAAGTGATGTGATTACGTGTGAACAGACAACTTTCCATTATTGGATTGGCCCCAACATAAAGAACTCACATGGCTTTAATTTCTTCTGGATCAACTTGTGTTCTAAATGCCAACCATATTTTTATCATTCTTCTTAAAATGATTTCATGACAACCATGTCGGAATCACTCGTGCGTTTTCATTTTCTCTCGCTACTCTTACTCTGTTGTGTCTCCCCTTCAAGCTTTTTGCGTATAGATGATCTCGTCCCTGGTCTTGTTGCTTGTCGTACCCGCCAGAGTCAAGCCTTTAAGCTGTTGAAGAACGAGTTTGATACTCGTGGTTGCAACCATAGTTACAACTCTAATGGAGTCTGGTGCGATAACTCCACGGGTGCTGTCACCAAGCTACAGCTCAGGTCCTGTCTCAGTGGAACTTTGAAGCCTAACAGTAGCCTCTTCACGCTGCATCAACTTCGTTACCTTGATCTCTCTGGCAACAACTTCACGTCCTCTCCACTCCTTTCCGACTTTGGCAATCTCAAGAAGTTAGAGGTTTTGTCTCTTTCCTCTAATGGTTTCATAGGTGAAGTCCCTTCCTCATTTAGTAACCTAAGCCAGCTTTCCTATTTAGGCCTTTCCCATAATGAGCTTACTGGTAGTTTCCCATTTTTGAGGACTCTAAGTATGCTCTCCTATTTAGATCTTTCCAATAATCATTTCTCAGGAACTTTGAATCCCAATAGTAGCCTCTTTGAGTTGCACCAACTCATTACACTCAACCTTGCTTTCAACAACTTCATTTCTCCAATTCCTTCCCAATTTAGAAATCTAAAAAATCTAGAAGTGTTGTCTCTTTCCAATAATGGCTTCTTTGGCCAAGTTCCTCCCACAATTAGTAACCTAACTTGGTTAACACGTTTGTTCCTTGACAGTAATGAGCTCACTGGTAATTTACCACTTGTTCAAAACCTAACAAACCTCTATGATCTAGAACTTGCTTATAATCACTTCACTGGAACCATTCCTTCTTCTCTCCTCACTATGCCTTCCTTGGAATATCTTGATCTACGCGGAAACAATCTCGCAGGATCTTTTGAAGTTCCTAACTCATCTAATTCATCTAGGCTCCAGGTCATGTTCCTTGGGGACAACCATTTTGAAGGAAAAATCCTAGAGCCCATCTCAAAACTCACCAACCTCATTCGTCTCGACCTTTCTTCTCTAAACACAAGCTCCCCAATTGACTTAACCTTCTTATCCTCTCTCAAGTCTTTGTTCTCCCTTGATCTGTCCAATAATAACATTTCACCAGCCAGTTTTACTTCAGATGCAAGCATCCCATTGAGCATTGGATTCATGCTCTTGTCGCGCTGCAACATCACTGAGTTCCCAAACATCTTAAAGACCCTTCAAGACTTGCAGCATATTGACTTGTCAAACAATGGAATCAAGGGAAAAGTCCCTGCATGGTTTTGGGAACTTCCTCGCCTCAGTTCAGTGGATTTATCAAACAATTCTTTCAATGGTTCAGCTGAAGTTTTGATAAATTCATCTGTGCAAATATTAATATTGGCTACAAACAGTTTCAAAGGAGCACTTCCTGATCTGCCACTCTCTATTGTATCCTTCTCTGCTTGGGGTAATGGTTTCAAAGGGAACATACCTCTTTCACTGTGCAGCCGCAACTCTCTCATGGTTCTTGATCTATCCGACAACAAGTTCACCGGTTCAGTTCCTAGCTGTTTTAGTAACTTGACGTTATTGGTTCTGTTTGATCGGAAAACGGTGATAAAAAGATGTGGGTTTAACAAAGACGTTTTATTATGGTCGGAGAGACTTTCAGTCGGTTACAAGAGAAGTAAAGAGAAAGCGACAGAAGAGAAGCCGGCAACTCGATGAGTTACCGGAGAGATACAGATATCGGCAAGATGAGCAAAGGTGAAAACCCTAATCTAGCCGCCAAGTGTTAGTCAGATGATTTCGGATCCCTCTCTCGTTCCTCTTCCTTCTCCTTATATAATCCTCTGATGTGTCGTTCTTGACCTAATTTAGGTCGTCTTCGTGGGCCTTCCTCATTGGGCCGAAGGGCCCGTATTAATCCGAGCGATCGCCGAGCCGGATGCCTCCTAGTCGACGACGGTCGACTCGAGGTACTCTAGAAGTGAGCCGAGAGACTGACCTTCTAAGCCGGCTATCCGAGCCGTCGCTTTCATTGGTCCGGGCCAGGCCTCCTATTCCTTGGGCCTTGAGGGATGGTTAGATCCATCTCCTACAGTAAGTCCCCCCGGTCCATCAGTGAGCGAAGGTCGTTTAGCTCATGATGGATTCTAGAACATGGGGGTTCAAAGGAGTGGGAGTCCTGTCGGGAGGTTAAAGCGAGGGGTCGATGAGTCGCAGAAAAGGCTGTGGTAATGCCTTCTCTCGGAGTCGTTGAGTCGTCTTGGCTAATTGTCGATTTAACCGTTTTTAGGATAGCCGTCGATTAATTAAGACGAAGAGCCGGAAAGTCGCGGAAGCCATCGGGATCTTAGGGAGAGTTTCGAGGCCCATTTAGGCCCGTTTAGGCTTAATAATGATACCTCGAATTTTTCCCTTTTTCTTTCTTCATAAATGCATCGAGAAGTCGAAACGCCGCGAGAGTCGGCTGGGTTTTTAGGGAGAATTTCGAGGCCCATTTAGGCCCGTTTAGGCTTAATGATGACGCCTCGAGTTTCCCCCCTCTCTCTTCCTTATAAATACGCAGATCCCCCCCTTATTTCTTCAAGTTTTCTCCGCGATCAAAGGTACTTTCTCTCTCCTTACCTTATATCTCTAAGCGTTTGTTAGATTTGTTCAAAGCGCTCTTCACTGTTCCGTTCCGCGATGTCGTCGGGTCCGAGGTTATCGAGGCAGCAGAAGGGGAAGGGAGTCGCCGCGACGCTGAGTCCGACAAGGAATCCCGACGGGGATCGTGTCGACGATCCGGAGGTGATTCATCGCGCGGCGATGATGGATACGGTTAATCTATCTCGTTCCCAGAGACTTCTGGTCGCGGATGCTGCAAGGCTCGCGAGAGAAGGGAGCGAAAGCGTCGTTGCGAGAGACGCGATGGAATGTTCGAGGGACGGGCAAAGCGGAGCGATGCCTGTTGACTCGGTCACCCCGAGTACTCCCCCCGCGGGAGGCGGCCTCTCGGAAGGCGATGATTCTGAGGCCGAGTTGCTTCCGACTACCTTTTACCCCGAAGGGATTTTTGAAGAGCTTCCTCAACTCCATCCCGATTTATTGCGTCCTGCTTTCTTGGCCGGTCAAGATTGGGAAGGCGTAGAGAAGACAAAATCTACCCTGGGGAGCGTGAAGAGGGTTCTTCGGGCTGCGGGCGCTGTAGGCGTGACCTTCCTCGTTCCTACGGAAGAGCAGAGGCCCTGGTCTCCTCCGATCGGGTATCAGACGGTGTATGAATCCTATTTTCAGGGAGATACTCGATGTTGGTTTCCCATTCCTCGACTGATCACAGCATACGCTAGGCGCCGAGATATCGCGATCAGTCAACTCCTGAATGGCTCGCTGCGATTAGCAGTTACTTTGTCGATTTTGGCGGAGCAGATCGACATGCCGATGAGCGTTAGGTCGTTTGAAGAGATGACCTCGATAACTGACATGAAAGACGGCACCTACTCGGTGAAGATGCGACCGAACTGCAACGTGTGCGCCGGTCATCCGAACAAGACGCAGAACTGGCAGCGTTCTTACTTCTTCCTCAGATCTGACAGCTCGGCCTTCGAGGAACCTCCACAAAACGATTGTCGAGTTCTTTGGAACCGTTCTTGCGGTAGAATATTCTGTCGCAAACCGTAAGCGACTTATTGATTCTAATCGTGTCTCCTTTTTCGCTTTGTATGCAGTTGGCCATCCTACCTCCCCGATCTATCCCGAAGATTTTTTGAAGAGTGTTCGTGCCGTATCTCTGCTTCGAACCTATCGTTGGTCGGAGATCACCGTTAAGAAGATCCGTGAGCTTAAAGATCGAATCGCGCGAAGTACGTTCTCTCGCGGCTCTGAGTTATATTCTTTTAGTCGCGATTTTCACTCGTTGCGCCCTGACCTCTCTGCCTTCTGTTTTTAGGAGAGTGGAGATCTGATCTTCCGGTCGTTCTTCCTATTCGTACCAAACGACTAGATATCTTCCCGAAGGACATCCAAAAACAAATTTCCGAGGCAAAGAGGATGGGAACTCTTCCTGATTTGAGTGCGATACTGTCTGCCCAGCTGGGGTTGATCGGTGGGGGAGGATCGTCAGTAGCGGTTCCTCGCGCTGACGCGATTCCCCCTTCTAATACCCGCGACGCAGGGAAGGGTAAAAAAAGGAAGAGGGGTGGCTCGGGAACCGAAAGGAGTGCCGAGGGAACGAGCGGCGTTCCTCCTTCAGGTGAACTCCAAACGAAGAAGAAGAGAAAGAGGACAGAGAAGAAGTCTGCTGTCGAGGGATCAGGGAATCTCGAGGGACCGACCGAAACTGAGGGGGAGAACGTCCAGGAAGAAGAACTTCGTCCCGAGGAAGAGGTTCCCGCAGATAGGGCCCTTGGAGAAGAAGGCGACGAGGAAGAAGCCGTCGACGGACAAGAGTCTGAGACTTCTCTTGAAGATGCGGGCTCAGACAACCTCGCAGAGGAATCTGAGGGGTCGCCACTTCTGATAAGAGGGCGCGGCGATGAAGCTGATGGCGAGGAGCAACTTCCTGCTCCGATGTCTCCTCACGCAGAGATTCCAGCCCGTCCCAATATCGGGGCCGTCCAGACTGGTACCTCTTCTCGCGGTGACGCCATTTTGAGGAGGGTGCCCGGAGTCAGCTTTCCCGACAGAGTTGACTTTCACTACGAGGGGCCGGCTCCGCTGGCGTATGTTCCGGAAAAATGCGGGGAGCTCCTTCGTCAGTTTAGAGGAAGGGCGAAACCTTTGCCCGCTGTGGAGGATCTCGTCTTCGGGGGCGAGTACGAGGAGGCTGCAAGGGCCAAGCTGTTGGTGAGTAATTTGACTTCCTTTTGTCTTTTTCTTCCCTTGTTCCTCTAGTGCCATTTCTTTACGGTTTTCGTTGCTTCGCATCTCGTAGGGGGATAGCGCAATGAACATCGTGGTCGACAAATATGATACTGCGCTGAAGGGGGCTTTGAACGAGCTCGAGCAGGCCAAGAGGGAGCATGCGGAGAAAGAAGAGGCTTCTGCTCGTCAGCTAAGTGCATCGAAGGCCAACGTCGAGAGACTTAACGGGATGGTCACTCGCGCAATTGCTCGAAGGGATGAGCTCAAAGCCGATTTGGCGGCCTCTCGTGGAGTCATCCATGAGTTAGAGCAGAAGAATGCGGAGCTCGAAGGTGAGAAGGCTTCGCTCGCTGCCTCTCATGAAAGAGAGATGAAGCGTCTTAGGGATTCCAGAATCCTAGAGGTCACGAAGGAAAGGGGGAGAGTCGAGGCCGAGATGGCTGCGAAAGCTAACCGTCGCTTTGCGAGGATCCGTTCCCGAGAAGAACAGCGGGATGCCTATGATAAAGCTAGGTTACTCCATAGCCAAGCCTTTGGGACCAGGAAATGTCTTGAATCCTTAAGGAGGGTTGGGAGCGACATCTCGCAATCTGTTATCGAGATATTCGCAGAGCAGGAGAGGAAATACGAACAAGAGGCCGAGAAACTCAAAGTGGGCGAGATACCTGCGGAAGATCTCATACTCTCTCCTCTTGTGTTGGACTCTCAGTTCGTGGATGCTCGAATCTTGGCGAGTCTTGATCCATATGGGTCTAACGCTGGCTTAATCGACCCTGAGACTGCGCTGACTCTTCACACTCCTCTTACGCATCCGACTGAAGAACAGCACGCAGACCCCCCCTCCCACGTCGAGGGTCCTTCGACTGCGTTTGAGGGAGAGACGCCTAACCGAGGGAACCTTGTTGCTGAAGATAATGCTCCTTTGCTCGTACTTTCGGACACTTCGGCTGAAGGATCCCGTCGAGGCAATGAAGGAGAGAATGTGGGGATGCTTGAAGAGGTCCCGAGATCAGATGAGATGCACGTCTCTCCGGTTGCTCGCGAGTCGAGTGTTAGGGCTTCAGAACTTTCTGCCCTCAATGACCGTGAGAGCGATCGAGAGGGTTAACGTCTTTTGTGTGTTGTTTTCTTTTGAGTCCCGGAGGACTTTTGTTGTTGTTTTTATTTTGAACCTTTGCCCTCGAGGCTTTTGTTTTGCTGTTTTCTCGCTATCTCGAACTCTTTTGGTGATTTAGACTGATTTACTTTAGATTTGTCTATCGAAATCGTGATTTCTCAAGATTTGAAGTGACTCTGCTCGTTCGGTGTAAATATTGTTCGAGATGTCGAATCATTATAATTTTAAACTTGTTATGACTTTGTCTCGGTTGACCTCTTTGAGTCGCGACCGTTTGCCATTTTTAAGCTTAAATCGTTAATTTAGAGTTTTCGACTTTGACGGTTCCGCGTCGATCCCGATGTAATTTTCAAGCGTTTGGTTGGCCAGACCTTACTTAGTTAAATTATAGGATGAATCGGAGTCATTGTCTCGGCCGTGTTGGTTTAGGTCGCAACGCGGTCGATTCCCGTGAATACGTGTCTGATCAGGACGTATTCAATCGTGGGATGCGAGTGCCGATACGTTTGTTCGAGGAGCCGGGGCGTGTTCGAGTAGGCATCGCTTAAGTGATCGTCTGCTTCGGAGATCGATTCCTCGGGGAGGGTTTTTATATTTTTTTTTTATTTCGGCTGGACCCTTTTTCTTTGGGCTGCCTACGTATCCCTTTGCGGGAATCAAGCCATTCGTAGTTCTTAGATTGCGAGTGAAAGTGGCCTTTGTGGCGCATTCACTCGTTTTTTTTTTTTTTTTTTTTTTTTTTTTTTTTTTTTTTTTTTTTTTTTTTTTGGAGTAAAAGCCGCCTTTATGGTGCTTTTACTCGACTAGTATGTGCGAGTGAAAGTGGCCTTTGTGGCGCATTCACTCGGGTTGGTGTTCCCAGGCTAAGGGTGGAAAAGGCGGAGATGTTTGGAGTTCCAGGCTCTCGGTACTGCTTCGCCTGTCGAAGTCTCGAGGCGGTATACTCCTGGCTTGATGACTTCGACTATCTTGTATGGTCCTTCCCAGTTGGCTCCGAGCTTGCCAGCCTTCCACTCCTTAGTGTTTTCGAAGACCTTTCTTAAGACGAGGTTGCCCATTTCGAGAGGACGCGACTTGACCTTTTTGTTGTAATAGCTCTCGATCTGATGCTGGTAATTCTGGATGCGGAGTAGTGCTTGGTCGCGCTTTTCCTCGATATCGTCGAGTGCATCTAGGAGCATGTCTCGGTTGAGTTCAGTGTTCTGTGGCATCCGCGACCGGCGTAGACTCGTCACGTTCACTTCCGCGGGAGCCATCGCCTCGATGCCGTAGGCCATTGAGAACGGCGTAGTTTTCGTCGCTCCGCGAGGAGTGGTTCTATGGGACCACAGGACACCATCTAGTTCGTCTGCCCAGCATCCTTTCTTTAAGTCAAGTCGTTTCTTCAGACCGTCGATGATGGTCTTGTTCGTCGATTCGGCTTGACCATTACTTTGCGGGTTTCTCGGTGTCGACATGTTGAGTCGTATGCGCCATCTGTCGCAGAAGCCCTTGAAGTGATGCGAGATGAATTGCGAACCGTTGTCCGTGATTATCTCGTATGGGAGCCCGTGTCGGCAGATTATGTTCTTCCAGACGAAGTGTTGTACCTCCTTGTCGGTTATGCTGGCATAGGCTTCGGCTTCAACCCATTTGGTGAAGTAATCAGTGAGGACCAGGATGAACTTCTTTTGTCGAGATGCCGGCATTGGACCAATGATGTCCATTCCCCATCTCATAAATGGATATGGAGCAGTCAAGGTGTGGAGAAACTCCGTTGGGCTGTGTATGGTTTTGGCGTGACGCTGGCACTTATCGCACTTGCGCGCGTATGTCTCGCAATCGGCATTCATGGTTGGCCAGTAGAATCCGAGGTTTTTCACTTTTAGTGCGAGAGCTCGCCCGCCCGAGTGGTTGCCTGCTGCTCCTTCGTGTGTCTCGGCCATGACGAGTCTCGTCTCGTCGCCGGCGATACATTTGAGTAGTACCTTTGATGCAGTCCATCGGTGTAGTTCCCCGTCTAGGACGACGTAGTGTGTGCTGCGTCTTTTCAGCCGCCGGGCATCCCATTTTTCGACGGGCAGTAAACCCTCCGCGAGGTAATCGATGAGTTCCTTGCGCCAATCCGTTGAGTGATCATCTGGCGAGGGGGATTCCACTTCGTCAATATCCATCGCGTCGTTGATCGCTGCTATAATCGCGGCCTGTTCTGCCTTCGTATCGATGCTCGGTTCCTCGATTTTATGGATCGGGATTGTCCTTTTGACCTGGTCGTGTAACTTGCTTCCCAGAGCGGCAAGGGCGTCGGCACAAACATTTTCTCCGCGAGGAACCTTCGTGAGTTCGAAGAACTCGAAGTCTCGCGTGAGGTCTTGGACGAGTTTGAGGTACGCGTCCATCCTGTCGTTGCGGACGTCGTATTCACCGAGGTACTGGCTTACGACGAGTTGAGAGTCGCAGTAAGCGCTGACTCGCTTTGCTTTCACCGCCTTGGCGAGACGAAGCCCCGCGATGAGGGATTCGTACTCAGCTTCGTTGTTTGATGCCGCGAAGCCGAAGCTGAACGACTGCCGGATTAGCTCTCCTGTTGGTGATTGCAATTGCACTCCTGCTCCTGATCCTTTACTCGTGGATGAACCGTCGACGTGGAGGATCCAGTTTACGCTTGGTAGGATGAGGTCTTGTTCCAGCTCTGGCGTTAACTCGATCAAGAAGTCGGCAAGGACTTGCGACTTTGCTGCTATGCGATTTTTATAAACGATGTCATGTTCGCTTAGCTCCATCGCCCATTTGGTCAACCGTCCCGATTGGTTGGTATTTTGCATAACCGTCCTGAGTGGTTGGTTTGACAGTACTTCGATCGTGTGCGACTGGAAGTAGGGTCGCAGTTTTCTTGCCGAGGTGACGACGGCCAGGGCCATTTTTTCGAGTGTTGGATACCTCGTCTCGGGCTCCGTCATTCTTTTACTTGTGTAAAAGATTGGTTTCTGCTCTCCCCTATCTTCTCGAATCAATACGCTACTGACGGCAGAGGCGGTGACGGCGATGTAGAGAGATAGTGTGTCGCCGGCTTCTGGCTTCGATAGAACGGGTGGGGTCGTGAGATAATGCTTGAGTTGATTGAACGCCTCCTCGCATTTTTCATCCCAGAGGAACCTCTTGTTTCCCCTTAGTAGCTCGTAGAAGGGAAGACACTTGTCGGTCGATCGCGAGATGAACCTGTTTAGAGCTGCAATGCGTCCTGTTAGTCGCTGCACTTCGCGGCTGTTTTTCGGGCTTGGAAGGTCGAGAATCGCTGAGATCTGCTTGGGGTTGGCTTCTATTCCTCGCTGAGTGACGATGTAGCCGAGGAATTCTCCGGAAGTGACACCGAAGGTACATTTGGCCGGGTTGAGTTTCATCCCATAGTCGTTCAAGATCTTGAAGCAGTCGCGCAAGTGATTGAGGTGGTCGTCGGCCTTGAGTGATTTGACTAGCATATCGTCGATATACACTTCCATGGTATTGCCCAGCTGGTCAGCGAACATTCGATTAACGAGTCGCTGGTAGGTCGCGCCGGCGTTCTTTAGCCCGAAAGGCATCACCTTGTAGCAATAGGTCCCTCTGTCGGTGATGAATGCCGTCTTCTCGCGATCGTCGGGATGCATCAGGATCTGGTTGTAGCCTGAGAAAGCGTCCATGAAGGTTAGGAGTTCGTTGCCAGCGGTTGACTCGACCAGACGATCGATGTGAGGGAGTGGGTAACTATCCTTTGGGCACGCCTTGTTGAGGTCCGTGAAATCGACGCATATGCGCCATTTGCCGTTCTTCTTCTTGACGACGACCGGGTTGGCTAACCACTCGGGGTATCGGACTTCGGTAATAAAACCTGCGTCGAGGAGCCTGTCGACTTCGTCGTTCACTGCTTTAGATCTTTCTGGACCGAGTTTCCGTCGCTTCTGTCGGATGGGTTTGAACGTGGGGTCGACGTGCAGTTCATGGGATGTAACTGCGGGGTCGATCCCTTTCATGTCGGAGGTCTTCCAGGCGAACGTTGAAGCGTTGTCTTTGATGAAAGAGATGATCCTTGAACACAAGTCGTCGGACAGGTATACGCCCACTCGGATGATTTTCGTTGGGTCGGATTCATCAATTGCGACTTCTCGAACTTCCTCTTTCTGGGGGTATATCTTGTGGAGTGGTTTGCTGACGGAGTTGACGAGGGAAGCCTGTTGCTGCATCTTTACAGTTGCAATCAGCAGTTCTCTCGCGGCTTGTTGATCTCCCCGTATCGTCTGTGTTTTTCCGTCTTTGCCGGGAAACTTGACGCATTGATGGTACGTCGAGGGAACGGCTTTCATGGAATGCAACCATGGTGTTCCGAGGATGGCATTGTATGGTGCTTTGGCTCGGATGACGGAGAACTTGACGGTGCGGGTTATGCCACCTGCGTATACTGGGAGACGAATTGTTCCGATCATCTGCTCTGAGGCTCCGTTGAAGCCAGTGAGCGTGCGAGAGGAAGGCTTCATATCTCTTAAATCGACTCCCATTTTATCGAGTGTGTCGCGGAAGATGAGATCGACCGAGCTGCCTGTATCGATAAGTACTTTCGCGACTAGGCACTCTCCGATGTCGAGATCGACGAGGAGGGGGTCGTTGTGCGGCATGTGGATACCCTTGGTATCTAGTGCCGAAAAAGTGATCTGGTGATCATTCTCGACTGGAAGTGGCCACTTCTTGGAAGTGGTGGCTTGTCGCTTATAGTCTTTGACGGCTCGAACTGAGTCGCCGCAAGGAGGCGATCCTCCCATTATGACGCTAATGTTTGGCGTGCGGGTAGCTCGCAATGATTCGAGTTGCTTCCTTAAATCGTCGGTTGTGTTCTCGAACTGAGGAGCTTCCGCGGGCTTTTTCTTTTTTGACTCGAGACGTCGTCGCAGATCGGACTTCTTCGAACGGTTTAGTTGGATTCGCAGGTCATCGGCCTTTGAGTTGAGCTGGTCGCGAAGGTCGCCGTCTTGACCTATTCTCCTGGTGCTGGATTTTGAGATGGTTGTGCGGAGGTCGGCGCTTCCTACGTGTTCGTTTGTAGCGCTCTTTCGCTTCAACAGGGTACGCAGGTCTTTATCTGTTGTCGTGGTAGTAAGAGACTTCTCGACTTTGCTGTTCAGTTTCTCGCGTAGATCTGGCTGTACTGCCGAGGAGTCGTCGTCAGAGGAGTCGCAAGGATGAGAGAGTATGACGTCCACTCGCCGCCGGCGACGCGGATGTTCGTCTTCTGACGAGTCGTTGGCGGGGCCAACATTGTTGACAGGAGTGCGCTCAGGGCTCGCTCTTTCCTCGCTCGGTGCCGCGTTTGGTTGAGACCTCTGTGCCTTCTTCTCCTTGTTTTTACTCCAGCTCTTGGTGTTTTTTGGTGTTGTTGGAGAAGTGGGCATTTGAATCGTTCCGTTAGTGATCCCGTCGAAGAATTGGCCGATGAGGACTTTGCATTCTTTTGTATCGTGGGAATCCCTTTTGTGGTAGAGGCACCATTTCTTTGGCTCTTCGGAGTTTGAACTCGTTGGCTCGGACGACTTCGACTGTTTCGAGGCGGAGTCTCGGTCCCAGTGATTCCAGGCTTTCTCTCGCGTGACAGCTGCTGTTTTTGGTGATTCCTCGTCGCCCACCGAACTAACGTAGCCTCGTTTCTGAGTGGTGTTCCCACCGGAGGAGTGCTGGCGGGGCTCAGGGTGGGTGTCGTTTGTTCGGGCAGGTCGTTGTTTCGCTGCTGCTTCTTTTGCGAATTTTGCTCTTGTGTCTTCTTCCATGCGGATGAAGTTGTTCGAGCGAGCGATGGCATCGGAAACAGATTTCGTCGGGTATCGGTAAAGATCCTGACGGAACGTGGAGTCGACGTGCAGAGTATTCATCAGAGACTCGACAGCGATATGGTCAGGAATATCAACTTTCGAGACGATAGCCTTGAACTTCTCCATGAAGTCGCGGAGACTTTGGCCGCTGGTATGAGTGAGGTTCCACAAATCTGACACGGTCGTTTCTTGGTTGGTGAACATGATGTAATTTTTCAGGAAGGCCGTCGAGAGATCGTGGAAACAATCGACGGAGTTTTCTCTGAGGCCTGTGAACCAAGTAAGGGCCGGTCCTTCTAGGGTTTCGACGAAAAGTTGGCAAAAGCCGGCGTCTTTGTCTTCGTCGGTCAGATTTGCGCGCCGCATCGCTATGTTGAAGGACGTGACATGAGTAGAAGGGTCAGAGAGACCCTTGAAAGTCGGGAGGCGAAGTTTTTCCATCTTCTGGAGTCGTACGGCGGTGACCCTCTGCGTGAAGGGCGTACGGAGGGACTCCGCGAGTACGTGCTCGATTTGGGGCGCCGAGGTCGTCACCTGGTGGATCTTGGAGTTGATGTCGAGGACCGACTGTTTCAACGCGGCCAGCTCGCTTGCGGTGTCGGCATTGATATTGTTGCCGGCGCTCTGGTTATCGATACCGGCGCTCTGGTCGTTGTTATTCCGCGCGGGAGCGACGTTGGTGGTCCGTTCAGTGGCGAACAGGTGTCGACGGTACTGCGCCGTTGAAGCTTCGGCGTTTGCAGCGATAGGGGCGAGTATTTTTGCTATCGCTGTGATTTGGTCGACCGCCGCCTTCTGCGCCGCCTCTTGCAGAGCGAGGCGTGCCAAGATGGTTTCCATAGACGCCGGAGGGGGGAGCGGAGTCGCTGGTGTAGGCGTGGGTGTTACCTCGGGAGCCGGCATCACCTCGAGAGCTTCGCGCTCCTCGCCTGACGAAGAACTGTCGTTGCTGACAACCATGGTACTAACGTTACTTTGCTAAAGGCCCCACGGTGGGCGCCAACTGTTTGATCGGAAAACGGTGATAAAAAGATGTGGGTTTAACAAAGACGTTTTATTATGGTCGGAGAGACTTTCAGTCGGTTACAAGAGAAGTAAAGAGAAAGCGACAGAAGAGAAGCCGGCAACTCGATGAGTTACCGGAGAGATACAGATATCGGCAAGATGAGCAAAGGTGAAAACCCTAATCTAGCCGCCAAGTGTTAGTCAGATGATTTCGGATCCCTCTCTCGTTCCTCTTCCTTCTCCTTATATAATCCTCTGATGTGTCGTTCTTGACCTAATTTAGGTCGTCTTCGTGGGCCTTCCTCATTGGGCCGAAGGGCCCGTATTAATCCGAGCGATCGCCGAGCCGGATGCCTCCTAGTCGACGACGGTCGACTCGAGGTACTCTAGAAGTGAGCCGAGAGACTGACCTTCTAAGCCGGCTATCCGAGCCGTCGCTTTCATTGGTCCGGGCCAGGCCTCCTATTCCTTGGGCCTTGAGGGATGGTTAGATCCATCTCCTACAGGTTCTCCGAAAGAACAGTTTAGAAGGAAGTCTCCCATACATGTTCCATACCGGTGCCTTGCTTCGGACACTTGACGTTGGCTACAATCAACTAACTGGAAAGCTTTCAAGGTCTCTTCTAAATTGCTCCTCTCTAAAGTTTCTAAACGTTGAGAACAACAAAATCGAAGACGCATTTCCTTTCTGGCTCAAGACTTTACCAAACTTGCAAGTCCTCATCCTCCGTTCAAACAAGTTCTATGGTCCGCTCTCTCCTCCTGATCAAGGTCCTCTTGCATTTCCTCAGCTGCACATATTTGAAGTATCGGATAACAACTTCAGCGGAAGCTTGCCAGCAAACTACTTTGTGAACTGGAAAGCATCATCACTTCAAATGAATGAAGATGGGAGTATATATATGGGATACAAAGAGGATAATTCAGTTTCCATAAATGGTTACTATACTTACCAAGACGTTATAGATTTGAGATATAAAGGTCTAGTTATGGAGCAAGCCAAGGTCCTTAGTTCCTACGCCACCGTTGATTTTTCGGGGAACAAACTTGAAGGAGAGATTCCTGAATCTATTGGTCTCTTGAAGGCATTGATCGCGCTCAACTTATCGAACAATGCATTTACAGGTCATATTCCTCTGTCTTTGGGAAATCTTACGCAGCTAGCGTCACTAGACTTGTCAAGAAACCAGCTCTCTGGGACTATTCCTAATGAACTCAAAGCCCTCACGTTTTTGGCGTATCTAAATATGTCGCATAACCAACTCACTGGTGAAATACCACAAGGAACACAAATTACTGGACAATCTAAATCCTCCTTCGAAGGGAATGCAGGTCTTTGTGGACTTCCTCTCCAGGAAAGTTGTGCCAGCACTAGTGTGCCGCCGTTACAAGATGTGAATCAAGAAGAAGAAGGAGAAGTGTTGAGCTGGAAAGCAGTGGCTATAGGATATGCTCCTGGATTGTTGTTTGGATTGGCATTAGGTCAAGTGATTGCTTCATACAAGGCAAAGTGGCTCGCCAAGTTAAGCCGTTTGTATTATTTTGGTTTTCTCACTTGATGTTGTCATTCTCTCTTTTTGGCTTGGCCTCTTTCTTTTCACTCAGTTTTTGTTCTCACTCACTCTCTCTGTTTCTACTTGTGTATATCATCACACAACCACACACACTCTCTTTACTCTCTCACGTTTGTCTTTGTGTTTGTAGAGAGAAGAGAGTAACACTTTGTATGTCTACATTTTAACTCTTTTTTTTTTTTCATTTTTAATTCTTCTTCAAACACATCCATACATACTTATAGTAGATTTCTCTACTAACTCCACTCACACTCCCTTACACTTATAGCTTTACCTACTCCCATTTGTCCATGCCTCTACATTAGGCCATAGACTTAATTCTACAAGCAAAGCTTATCTTATACTAACAACTCTTAACAACTTCAACTCCAAATTATTTAGCTTACCAACTAACTAGTTTCTTTTAATCTTCTTGTTGTGTAACTTTAGTTACACAACCCAACTTACTTGGACTTCATGTTGTCCACGTCGGTCTTCTTGTTGTTCCTCCGTTTCTTGCATGCCAAGCTTTCTTCTTCCACTTCTAGGTGACTCCTTCGTCACTTCTTCATTCTTCTTTTCTTGTGTGGCAAGCTTCCTTGCTTCCGCTTCCGCTTCTTCTTCTCTTGGAGGATTTAATCAAGGTTCAATCTCAACACTTTGTCGAACCATTTATGGGTCTAGTAACAAAGCAGTTCCTTGTATTTTTTTTTTTGTTATGTTCTTTTGCAATGAAGTCTGTATCTGTATTCATAGTATTTGTACTCGAACAAGAAACAGTAGAAGGAATGTCAATACATCTCTGTTTTAAACACTTGTCACTGATTTGGGCCGATGACAATGATATGGTGTGGAACAGTGTAGGTAATTTCGCAAATGGAATATTTTAACCGTAAACGAAATGGAGAAAATCAAACCAAATAGTAAGTAGTAACTGTAAAGAATCAAAACTTATAGTAAGACCTCTCTCCTTATCAAGTTCCTATCTTAAAACAAGTATGAAACCAAAAGCTAAGTGGAGTACAATTGGTGGAGAATTTTAGAGCCAAAAGAACCAGAAGTAATTCTGTGCACAGTTGTATCCAAATCCCTGTACTCTACTCCAGTATCAGACTTTAAGTAGTAGTCTTTCTTGTCTTCTGGTCTAAACCAGGCAATCCTGTCGCGGATGTCTCTGACGGTTTGGTCTGATCTAAAAAGAATCCATACCTGTATCCCAGATTCACCATCGTTCAAAATGATTTCTAGTTCTACTGTACTAGTAGTAATAGGAACAGGGGATAACTCTTCTTCAACAACATCCTTATCCTTTCCATTTTCCTGCTCATATAACCACAAGACAAAATAAAAATCCTAAGCAAACAGAGAAGGTTAATCCAAAAGAAAAAACCATCAAGAGATAAAGGAATATTAACAATGTATGTAACTAAACGAAGATTGGGAACAGAATAAAAGCATTTTAGGAACAGAAGGTTACATACATCCACTTGAGACGATGCATCTTCTGGAACAACCGCAACCGCACGACGATGATCCTCCGCAACTGTCAAAGGGTAAAACTGCGACGCCAACTGCACCTCAATGTCTAAGATCTCTTGACTAAGAAGCAAAGAAAATTCCTCCGCGTAATCGTCTACTGATCGAGATCCTTGGCGCAAGTTTTGTAGCCTTGGGAACATATTAGTACGATCAAACCTATTACCCCGATGTTGTACTTCTTCTGCGGACGGGGTACCATCCGCTTCGGTCGATCCATCCTCGGAAGGCTGTCTCCTACGATCACGTTGCTGGAGATACACTGATTCGGCGAGCTCACGCATCGAGTTATGGATTGTAGCTTGAATGTGCAAGCAGAGTTCTCCTCAACTCCTCCCACTCATTCGTTGGTTGATCCTTTGCAGCTTGGTTTGTTCGCCTTGGAGCCATTTAATGGAATTTGAATAATGTTGAATGTGAAAAAAAATTCGGCTGGAGGAAGATGAACTTAAAAGCTCTTGATAATATTCAATAGAAGGTATCTTTACATGGTAGATTCCTGTAACGACCTAAGCTTATCAACTAACGATGAGGATTATCTCTATATTAACTAAATCCAAATAATAAAAGGAAAATTAAAACCGTTGCCAAAAAAAAAAAAAAAAACAAAACGTCCAGCTCTCGGTTTGGTTTAATAAACCGAGTTGTCAAGAATACAATTAAGATGCGCTGCATCAAACAGCTCCTGTCTCGGTCGGGTCAGCATTACTCGAACTGCACAAGTTTTTTAGCGATCCTGAAAGAAAAGGAAAGAGATAATTTTTTTTGGTGCAATAAGGGGACTAGGGGAGAGATATAATACTCTAGAAACCAACGTTCAGCGCAAATGTTTCTTCCTCCGAGTACTCATAGTCTTTGAAAAATTTGACGGTTTTGGTTTACATTCCACTAGAAGTGTTCAAGCTAAGCTATTGCATCTTCTCTAGTCATCTTTACAAATGAACCGATGTGTTCTTCCTTGACCTCAGCAGATTCCTCGTCCCTGAGCGGCTAGGTTTCTGTAGGAATTCCACTCTCCTGAATGTTTTGAATCAACATTGAGTTCTACTCTTTCTTTCTTTTTTTTAAAAACAAACAGAGAATGGCAACTCAAAGAAAGACTGTCAGGAGACGATAGGTTGTCAAATGTCTCTGGACTCCTATCTGTGCTTAGTTTCTCACATTCTGCTTTAACCATATATAAGCTTATATTTTTAATTTTTTTATACGTGTTTTTGCATTGAAAGATTATTGAACAGGAATCTGAAGTTGGAGGAAAACTCTGTGAGCTCGACTCATACGAGCTTATCGAGATTATCTCTGGAGCTTCTGCACTTGAAGCCGCTAAATAAGCACATCCTCCTTGTTTTTGCGTTAAACTTGGCTTTTGATTGTTGTTTCAATCCTCTGTATCTTTATATTTCATCAATCATAGTAAGTAGTAACCCTAAAGAATCAAAACTACAGTATGACCTCTCTCTTCCTTATCAAGTTCCTATCTCAAAACAAGTAAGAAGATGCTCTGTTCTACGTTTTTCCCTTTTTTTTATACAAGGCAAGAAACCTTTCTATACATCTGCGTGTTTCATCAATCGATGGAAACTGTAAACCAAACCAAAAGCTAAGTGGAGTACATCTGGTGGAGAATTGTAGAGCCACGAGAACCAGAAGTGATGCTGTGTACTGCTGTATCCAAATCCCTGTACTCTACTCCAGTATCAGACTTTAAGTAGTAGTCTCTCTTGTCTTCTGGTCTAAACCAGGCAATCCTGTTGCGGATGTCTCTGACAGTTTGGTCTGATCTAAAAAGAATCCATACCTGTACCCCAGATTCACCATTGTCCAAAATGATTTCTAGTTCTACTGTACTAGTAGTAGTAGTAGTAATAGGAGCAGGGGATAACTCTTCTTCAACATCCTTATCCTTTACATTTTCCTGCTCATATAACCAGAAGATAAAACACAATACTCAGAAGGTAATAAGGAGAAACGCAAAAGAATATTGAGTTCCCTTCTTTTTAAGCTATCCTAAGAAAACAGAAAACACCATCAAGAGATACAGAATATTTACACCTTATGTAACTAAAATCCACAACGGTAAATTCTGTTTTGAGCTTAAAAGCTATTAACATGCACAATTTGAGAAAGCAAGCAAGACCATAGTAAGAAAGTGCAGAGGTACAGAAAGTTACATACATCCGCTTGCGACGATGCCACGGTGGCGTTTCCTGTATCGGTCGAGTCAGCTTTACTGGAACTGCGCAAGTTTAGATATGTAAGTTTAGCTGATTCATACTAAGCATACTCTAAAAACCAACATTTAGTGGTTTACCTAGAAGAGCTCCCGGTCTCGTCTTCTTCCGAGTAATTTTTGTTTGGGGAACCATGTGAAGCAAGAACCTGCGATGATTCTTCCAATAGAAAGGAGAAGGCTTCCTCTACATTCCAATTGCTCAGTGTAAGGTACACGGTTGCAACCTCTCGTGTAACTCCATCAGCCAGTTCGAGGAATGAATGGATGAGTTCATCCTTCCATTGTGAACGTTGCTCCCGCGAACTCTTACGTGAATCTTCCCTAGTCTGTGTAGGACTTGAACTTTCCTGAATCTGGATGTCGAAATGCAAGAAGTGTACGCATCAACATTGAGTTCCATTCTCTTTAAGAAAACACAGAGAAGATTATGTTTTGAGCTTTAGCTTTTATCATAACCAACAGACTACCTTCACATGAGATTTAGCTCCACTAGCTTCTTCGAGTGACTTTATCCTTGAATCTTCGTCAACAGCCTTACCCTTCAACACAAATATTCAGAACGTAATATGGAGAAGTGCAAGCAAGCAAGCAAGCAGTGTACCAACGACATTGAGCTCCGTTCTTCTAAAAACTATCGTATGAAAACAGAGAAGACCAGTCAATCCAAAGAAAGATCATCAAGACAATAAAATAATTTTAACTCCTCTTGTCTTATGTATCTATGATCTGCAATGTCAGTTCCGGTTTGAGGTTAAACCTTTTAACATACACAACTCGATAAAACAAGCAGGACCATAGTAAAAAGTGCAGAGGAAAAGAAGGTTACATACATCTGCCTGAGACCGCGCAATTTCAGGATTAGCTTCTGCGTAATCTCCAAAGAAATAACTGATGGCGTCTTCTTGATTCCACTCGCCGTAATCGAGGCAAGCTTGTGCGTCTTCTCGAGACGCTACAATAACCACATCGCGGAATGATTTGATAATTTTTTCTTTCAGTCGAGACAGTTGGTCTTCAGGCCAACTCATCAGCTGCCTCGAACTCATACTTGACGGCACAGCCACAGCAGATTCCTTAACGGGACTTGTACTTTCTTGAATCTGAATGAACAAATGGAAGCAGTACATACATCAACACTGAGAAGGGCAATTCAAAGAGAGACCAGCCATCAAGAAAACACAAGCAAGTGAGAAGGTTACGTACAGCTTCTGTGTAATCTCCAAAGAAATAACTGATGGCGTCTTCTTGATTCCACTTGCAATGACTGAGGCAAGCAATGGCAGCGTCTCGAGACGCTCCAATATCCACTTTGAAGAATGATTTGATACTTTCCTCTTTCCACTGAGACAGTTGCTCTTCAGGCGCATTCGTCAGCTGACTTGAACTCACACTTGACAGCGTCCCCTCAGCAGATTCCTTAACGAGCGAAAGTTTTTCTTCCCCATCTTGAACAAGACTTGTACTTTCTTGAACCTGAATGAACAAACCATATGCATCAACAATGAGAAGGTTATGTTTAAGCTTTTATTAGCAAACACATATCAATAGAACAGCAAGCTTTAAGGATACCTTCATGTGAGATGACACCATTGGAGGTATAGCTTTAGGGACTTGTTCTTCACTGCAGAGACATGAAAGAGACTTTGTTCAAGATCAAGAAAACGACTTTTTTATCATTCTCCATCAACAAACAATAACAACTAAACCCTAAAATCAAGAAAACGACAAACAAAGAAACAGTAAAACCCTAAAATCAAGAAATTACCGAATCAATTCCACTAACGTCCCCACCGCCGCAGACGTTTCATCATCCTGTGAGTACTGCTGCGAATTCAACCGCCCAAGCTTGCGATTCACCTTCCTCTGAGAAGGCGTCGGACGGCGCTCGTCGCAGAACTGCAAGACGGCTCGATCTAAATCCCAATCGTTGCGCTCGAGGTACGAGGTCGCGTCTTGTACATCCGATCCAACGGCGAAATTGATGAACTGTACGATAAGTTCGTTTCTCGATTGCGAACCCGTGGTCGTCGATGGAAGTGGCGATTGAACCTCCGAACGAGATGATTTCTCTTTCTCCGGCGGAGGTTCAACCGCGAGAGACGGCAAGTTCAACGTTTTGCTGCGGCAAGCCTCCATCGCTGCGTCCAAGTCCCAATCGAATCCTTCGAGGTAAAAGATCGCTTCTTCTCTGCAAACTCTGAGTTCGTCGCCGATCCGTCTCGCCCGATCAGTCATCGTCGGCGGCGAAAGGCGTTCGTTGTAAATTTGGGCGGGGTTTTTTTTTTCTTTGGCCTTTTGCTATTAACGAGGTTGTTTTATAGTGCTCTGTAAAACCACGTCGTATACCAATAAACTTCGAAGTTGTAACGAATAATATTGACTGAACAACATTAGTATATTAATTACTAGGGTCACTCCGCCCTACAGGCGGGATGTGTTACATTTATATTTTTCATTACAGATATATGATTGTTAATATGCAAATCCAATGGTAGAGTCATCGGTTCCAGTCGTAAGCAAGGTGGATTCAACAGCTTCACAGACGAATTCTTCAGAGTCAATATCATTAACGGGAATCAGAATCAACAACTTAATTTAGTGCTACTTTTGGAGAGAATGCTTAGCCCTTTACATATCCATGATTCATACACATTAGCTATTTTATATGGACAAAGACTGGTGATTAGAGATAATAACATTACAAAAAAACGTTTAAAGAAAATCATAATGCTTCTCCTTGTCTTTAATGGTGATGTCAAAAATATTAGCAAAATTTTGTCCCAAACAATGCGGTTACAGCTTATAAATTAAAACCAATTGTCGAAAGGAATTGGAAAGCCTGCAAACAGGCCAATTAAAATGGTTAAGATCTCATATCGTTAAGAGGTTTGAGATCATATAGAAAAATCGTTTAATCTTTTTCTGCTAAATTATTTTAAATTTCTATACAAATTTGTAAATATTTAGTTTATTTTCAATAAAAAATGACTTTGTTTCTGGTGGTCTATCCATGCTAGCGGACATTATTTCATTGTTATTTGAAGAATTTGATGTTTTGCAGTGAGTATGCAAGATTGCGAAGTTGATTTATGGCATATAAAATTAGCCAGCTTAATATATGCATACTTAGAGAAGTTCTTTAGTTGAGATAGGAAATTCAAAAATAATTCATTTGCTGTTGGTTATTATACAGAAGAACTGGCTACAGCTCCATGTGGTTATCATTTATAAAAGAATACATAGAATTCATGATGATGAGACAGAAGGAAAAACACCAGAATCAATCATATATCAAGAAATAATGAACACTTCAGTCATCATTGAGCTTCTCCGCTAAGATCTCAACTGAAAGGATAGCAATTGACCTCAACAGCTTCACCCATCTTAAGAAATTTACTTTTTAATCTTTCACCAAAATAGAAGATAATAAAATATATATATCTTTGCCGGGAGTATTATTTTAGATCACAATCCAAACTTTAGTATAAATATATATTTTTCTTCAAATCATTCCATGTAGAAATATTCTTGGCTAGGTAGATCAACAAAACAAAATAAAACAATAGAGGCAGAACCAACGTCAAATATAAAAATACGCAGATGAGAACGTATAAACTACATATAGAATTTAGACTCTAACTTGCAAGCATCTATGGCAAGGAAATTTATATACATTAAGAAAGCAGTCAAACTCCCGCAATAGAAAAAAATGCTGCACTTTTACTGTCTAAGAAGCTAAGAGTAGAAAATAAGAAGTTAACCTTCTCCCCATAGTTGGGATCAACAACAAACTCCTCAATGACAAACTATCGTGTTAAGATATCTCCCTAGTTGCGCAAAATATGATCCTCTTGAACACCATAGAGTTTTCGTGAGGCTCCAGCCTAGTGAGAAATCCAAGCTTTATTTGCTTTGTTGGATCAATAGACTTCTCCAGTTAAGAAGGACAGCTTGTAAGGCTATTTGCAGAAAACACAACTTAAAAGGTAAAACAGTCGCAAATCTCGTACTTCCTGCAGAAAGAGCCTCGAGAGCGTCTTCACCCACTTGTTATGATTCTATCTACCTCTGTTGAGTGGTAACACTTTTATATGCTGAAGCAAATAGATCACCAGCCTAGAAAACTCACAACAGACACATGAATGCATGAGATACATATCCAATGCTTTAAGATAACAGTTTAAATATGTAATTAGCATAATGAAAGTCATGTATAGTCAAGTCACTTAAATTGTACTGACCAAAGATCATCCTAGGGTAGGCTCGTCCTATGGGCGGTATATAATTTACTTGTAATCAAGATTATTATTTTTTATATGATTTGTGGTTTGTGTTTTAGTTTTAGATTTGCAATAGATGTATATGAGATATACTATTTTCTTAATTTAAAATTAACCAAAAAAAACTATTTTTTACTATTAGCATAATCTATATATATATATATATATATATATATATATATTTACGCTACGGGCGTGTTAGTAACCAAAAATACATAAATATATCAGTTAAAAAGTATTTCAAAATGTTTAGCTTACTTAAAATTTAAGGTGATATTAACTTTTATTGTGTATGTTTTGTTATTCTTGTTATAGATCATGATCATCTTAATATTAAAATGTTCATGAATACATAATAGTTTTACATATTTTCTTTGTTTATTCTATTGTAATTATGATAATTTTGATAATAAGTAAAATAATTTTTAATAAAAAAATCTTAGATTATATTTTTTCTTATGAATATTTTTAAAATTTATGTCTTTGATATTATATTATTAATTATGTGCTAAAATATTATTTTTAGTTGATTTCTAATGAAACATTATTTTCATATATATATATATATTTGAAACTATTGTTTTTCATATCGTATTAGTTCTAGTTGTTTTTATCTGAAATAGGAGGTGCAGTTGGACGAATTTTCTTTCAAATGTGTCAACGCTGTGATTTTTTTTTTATTAGGTTAGCATGTGTCATTTGTCGAGAAGAGAGTACATATGTTATGGGAAGTGAGTGTTCTAAATAAGGCATAAGTTAGTGTTTGAACAAAACTACAACATTTCAATTTCATGTTTAGTATTCCACGCTCAGCTCATTTGTCCACCGTCCTCATTTTATTGTGATATATGCAGACTCAAACTTGGAAATATAATAAGAAAAATGCATTCTATGTATATATCAAAACTCAGCCAATTTTAGAGACACATAAGCAATCAAGTTAAATAAAATTCACAATCCAGTAGTGGGTATGGAAAAGATGTAATTGAAATACTCACAAATCACAATCATGCATACTCACACATGATTCTATATCCATAAGTGTTTGCACTAACTGTTGTATCCTTGAGATCAGGACCAGCAACTTTTTAGGGAGCCACAGTAATGAAAAATCAACACCAAGATGTTGAAAATTATTATGAGCTAAATATAAATAGATCTTTTAAAAAAAGGTTCAATAAAAAAAGTTATCTCCCATCTTCTATCCTCTTCTTCTTTTCTCTTCTTCTCTGTTTATTCTGTTTCTCATCTAATTTTTTTTGTTTCTTATCATTTTTTTGTCACAATCCGTCAAGTACAACAATGAGTTTAACAAATCTTTTTCATCACCTTTTTGTGTTATTTATTAAGAGAATGAACTGATGATTTTTTTTTGAAGAAAACCTTCATATTTATAATGGAGGATTAACACAAAGGAAAGAATGAAGAGATTCATTGAATGTGAGAACGTGTGAGAAGTAGAGAGTAGGTATTAATGTGAATGTTAATGAAGATGCATGAACCAAGTTAATTTCCGTAACGGCTCCAGATTAAAGAAGTCTATTCGGCTTCCGACTGACATTGATCGGAATCGTTAGTCCTATTGACAGTTGACTGAACGGGAATTGTTGCTCGACGGCCACTTTCCCTAAGTTTCGTATAACGTTTTTTAGAGAAGATGTATTTGGACCGTAGTAAACACATAAAACCCATTAAATTCAAGAATTAATGAAACATTGACTTTTGATTGACCGTGACACGTGTCGTCACCACAGACTCCGAATTAGTGACATGGAATCTGATGTGGATGGCCTAGGAGTGAAGGAAACCCTCTTTGTTTATTATATTGTAATTATGATAATTTTGATAATAAGTAAAATAATTTTTAATAAAAAAATCTTAGATTATACTTTTTCTTATGAATATTTTTAAAATTTATCTCTTTGATATTATATTATTAATTATGTGCTAAAATATTATTTTTGGTTGATGTCTAATGAAACAATAGTTTCAAATATATATATATATATATATATATATATATATATATTTGAAACTATTGTTTTTCGTATCGTATTAGTTCTAGTTGTTTTTATCTGAAATAGGAGGTGTAGTTGGACGAATTTTCTTTCAAATGTGGCAACGCTGTGATTTTTTTTATTAGGTTAGCATGTGTCATTTGTCGAGAAGAGAGTACATATGTTATGGGAAGTGAGTGTTCTAAATAAGGCATAAGTTAGTGTTTGAACAAAACTACAACATTTCAATTTCATGTAAGAACATGTTTAGTATTTCACGCTCAGCTCATTTGTCCACCGTCCTCATTTTATTGTGATATATGCAGACTCAAACTTGGAAATATAATAAGAAAAAATGCATTCTATGTATATATCAAAACTCAGCCAATTTTAGAGACACAGAAGCAATCAAGTTAAATAAAATTCACAATCCAGTAGTGGGTATGGAAAAGATGTAATTGAAAATACTCACAAATCACAATCATGAATACTCACACATGATTCTATATCCATAAGTGTTTGCACTAACTGTTGTATCCTTGAGATCAGGACCAACAACTTTTTAGGGAGCCACAGTAATAAAAAATTAACACCAAGATGTTGGAAATTATTATGAGCTAAAGATAAATAGATCTTTTAAAAAAAGGTTCACTAAAAAAAGTTATCTCCCTCTTCTATCGTCTTCCTCTTTTCTCTTCTTCTCTGTTTATTCTGTTTCTCATCTCATTTTTTCTGTTTCTTATCACTTTTTTGTCACAATCCGTCAAGTACAACAATGAGTTTAACAATTCTTTTTCATCACCTTTTTGTGTTATTTATTAAGAGAATGAACTGATGATTTTTTTTTTGAAGAAAACTTTCATATTTATAATGGAGGATTAACACAAAGGAAATAATGAAGAGATTCATTGAATGTGAGAACGTGTGAGAAGTAGAGAGTAGGTATTAATGTGAATGTTAATGAAGATGCATGAACCAAGTTAATTTCCGTAACGGCTCCAGATTAAAGAAGTCTATTCGGCTTCCGACTGACATTGATCGGAATCGTTCGTCACCGGTGAAACCGTTGGATTTCTATTGACAGTTGACTGAACGGGAATTGTTGCTCGATGGCCACTTTCCTTAAGTTTCGTATAATGTTTTTTAGAGAAGATGTATTTGGACCGTAGTAAACACATAAAACCCATTAAATTCAAGAATTAATGAAACATTGACTTTTGATTGACCGTGACACGTGTCGTCACCACAGACTCCGAATTAGTGACATGAAATCTGATGTGGATGGCCTAGGAGTGAAAGAAACCCTTCTTTATATATATAGATTAACGTTTCATATTTAATTTAATACACACTTATAGGGAAAATATGGTTACAATGCTCTAACTACAAACTTCAAGTCTCGTATGCAATCCGTACAACTAAGATTAGTGTGTGTGATTTTAATGGTATTCCTACGAGTGAGTGATTGAGGGAACTTAATTTTAAACCAAAAAAAGTTTCACACAATACAAAATTCATATATAAGCAAGTATACGGAACTTAAAATAAAATAAAAATCATTGATTCAGCCCATTGACTTCTAGATCTTGTGAAAAAAGCAAGATGGCTCGTTGAAACTTGAACAAGAAACATGTGTATCTTCTTGTTGATGATAATGCAAGTCACAGGGGAATCATGTTTACAGTGATTTTTTTTTTTTTTTTGTAACTGTACAGTGATTTTATTGCAGTACGGTACTTGAGCAATTGCCCCAAAAATGTGTCCCTAATTAAACCTGTAGAACTAAGAAGCAAGAGGTGTGTTGTAGTTGTATATAAACAGTAAAAAGTTGAGAAACAACCCAAAAAAAAAAGAGTTTATATTGATAATTCATATATATACACACTCTCACTCAATGAAAAATGTTGAGAAGAAAACCCCCGAGAATATAAATATATATATGGGTGCAAATAAAACCACACTTTCTTTTCATTTTATAACTCTATTTCCTATAAGTTGCAACCAGGCGAACATCTTCTTCTTCAAGTTTCTGCTCCTCAATCTCTATAAGTCTCGCAAACACACCGACCAAAGGGGCAGTATTGTACGTACAAGCCTCGGTTTGAACGTAATTATCCCTCCGGTCAAAAAATTCATCTCGGTCATCAGGTCCTCCGACCAAAGCCCCAACTAAAACACTTGGATTAGGCTCGGACCGTCCGTACCAATAATCATACCCTTGAGTGCATCCAATGAACCCTTTGTAATCTTTATAAGAAGCGATCGATGCACCTCTATGATGAACCCTAGTCGGATATTTTGGACCGTATCCGACTAGGTAACTTGTTTTCATCGGGTTTGATCCTAAAATGTAGTCTATTTGCGACTTGGCAAACACGAGCATCTCATCAGGAGTAACAGTTCCTTCGTGGCATTCGAGATCGGAGTTTGCTTTACGGAGGTGGTCTGAATACACTGTCAGGAGGAAAGATGCTGTGGAAACGTATTGCATGTTGTTCCATTGCCGGACATAGAGTAAACCGGCTGGAGTTCGTTGGACATTTGTGCCGTTGATGTTTTTGTTTAGAATTGAGCATAGGTAATGATCGGCTTTTGACTTGTATTGCTGTAGGACTTTAGAATGTTGCTTGTGTTTGTCTTCTTTTATCAACTGAAAAATGAGGGAGCAAATTAAACGGTTAAGCTAGTTAATGAAAAAGAAACTAAAATTAATTAAAAGATTGTAACATCAACACTTCAACTTTTTTTTTTGTCAACACTCCAACTATTCATGTAATTCTGATAACAGAGAAACGAATACTTTGCCCTAACTTGTGGCTCAAATAAAATCTAGAGAACTGCAAAGATGGTCAACATTTATTTAACAACATGATGAAACACTATAACAAAAATTTTAAAATTAAGGAATTTACTTTAAGTAAAACATACTAAAATTAATTTTAACCTCTAAAGTCTAAATCTTTAGTATGTTTTGTGTGCAATAACACTGGATTTTCTAATTAGCCGCAAACTATTAGTACTTGTGTAGTAGCACAAAACTCGAGTAAACATTGTTGACTATTTACGCATATGCTTTAGCAAGTAGGTTTGGAATCACGTGCCGTATAACAGAACCATTTAAAGACACGTACCCGGTTAGAGGAACAGAAGCACGTGACTTTTAGTTCTGTTTCTGCCTATAACTAACTTTTCTTAAAAGAAATTGTGAATATTTTAAAACTTTTTCAAAATCATTGTGTTGTATACAAAGAGAAAGTATGTGAATAGTTGTGTGGGGGATACCTTACTTTGTGTTATAACGTGGGGAAGTTAAAGCTTGATAATAATCCCTTCACTTAACGCAATAATATGATTCTAATTTAACTTTTATGTTGGACCGTTTATTTGTTTAAATGATGCAATAAAACATTAGTCCTACAAATACTCATCTAATCAAGTTCAAACCCTTTGAACTTGGTTATGAAATATTGCTAGTTCGTAATAACAATAAATCAATGAGTAATAAAATACTAACCATGGAAGCGAGGAGTTGAACACCAGCGAACTTGACGTCCCAGCTGAACTCAGACATGGCCCAAGAAAGGCCACCGAGTTGGTGCGCCATGTCAACCACATAACTCATATAGTGATCATTGTCGGTGGCTCGATAAAGCCATGTGGCACCCCATAAAAGCTCGTCCATGTAACCACTCACCGAGGCATAATAACTTTTTACAACACGTAGACTCTCATCATATTTTCCTCTGTACTTGTCTCCAAACTCAAACAACTACACCAAAACCATAAATGTGTAAATAAAAATGTCGGTTGCAACTGTAACATTTTAAAACATTAAATAAAATTAAAATGTGTTTGTACTTGTTGGGCATGGTGCAAGAGAAGGTGAGAGTAATGTGGATTGGTTGTGCGGAATACGATCGAAGCTGCAGCCATAGCCGCGGCTGTTTCTCCGGCCAGATCTGATCCAGGATTATTCTCGTCGATCTTGAAAGCTCGCCGTGAAGTCGTCATGTCCTCCGGTCTCTGCCAACAGTAGTGGTCAGTGTCACCGTCGCCTACTTCGGCCCATAGAACATTTGGGCTTGTGTGAGCCTTGATGAAGTAATCGGTTCCCCATTTGATGGCTTCAAGCGCGTGAGATAGCTCGCCGATGGAAGCGAGTGAGTCACCGTACTCTATTACACTCCAAGACAGCATTGTCACCGTGAAAGCCATCGGAAGTCCGAATTTAACATGGTCTCCGGCGTCATGATATCCTCCCACTAAATCCACCTTTATAACCAAGATTAAATTTTGGAATTAAAGTCACATCAGCTATTAGTTCGCTAGAAAAAAAAACTGTAGTAGAAGTATAAAAAATTTTAAATCAACAATATTTCAATACTTACCCTTAAGAAAAAGAGGAAAAATACATTTTGTTTAATTAAACAGTAATTATAATTAAAAACTTAAACGTCACGTCACAGAGTAAATGAACGATAAATCATAATATTAACTAGCTTATTACTATATTAAGTATTAACGTACAATAGTTTTTTTTCTTCTCAAGTCTTTTCAAAACTAATGATAGTAAGGTAAATTAAGTTTGAATTTTAAAAGAAAAGACAACATTTAATGATTTGAGTTTGTAACAGAAGCTAACCCCTTGCTCTAGACCGTCGGTGAGACCGGAGTGATCACGCCACGTCACGCGCTGGTTGTACGGAAGTCGACCTGATCTTTGAGCTTCGAAGTAGAGTAAGCTCTTAGACAATGCTTCACCATAGTCGAACCCTCCAACCTCTGTCTCTGAAGAAACACCGATCAACGATATGGCGGAGGAGATAGTTATCAGAAGGAGAAAATGCCATCGGCTGTGTCGGTGAATCTCCATTACAGTTATTTTTGTGAATCTCTCTCTCTCTAGAAGCCTCTGTTTGGGAATGAAAGGAGAGAGAGAGAATGCGATGGACTCTCTCACTAGTCTCTCTCTCTCTCTGCTCTTCACAGGGGCTATTTGAAAGCAGTCTGGAGTTGTGGAGGAGAGAGAGATGGCGTGACTCTCTTTTTTTATGGTAACTTTTTATTTGTTAAATATGAAAATTTTCAACATATATGAGATGACACTTTTGCTTTTTCAACATAGTGGTAATGGTCTTTATGTGCGTAATTTATGCAGCTAGTTATTGCTTTCCTTGTGCAAATCTCGACGAATTATTATTGCATATTAACACTTTAACGAACAAAAAGTGCATATGAACACTAGTAACATACTATTTTGTGGTACTTTTTGAAATTCAAAAACATAGACATTCCTAAGACTGTTACTCATTTTCAAAAGTAATTACTTCTATTTCATAATAAATTGTTTTTTGAAGTATTTTGTTTTAAAAGATAAGTTGTTTTATTACATTTATGAATTTTTTTACATTTGTTGGATAATGTATAGTTAGTTATAATTTTCATGATCGACTGAATTGTAGTTAATATATACTCATCTGTTATTAAAAGATTCGTGTTATAGTTTTTTTATACTTATTAAGAAAACATATAAAATTATATTTTCCAATACATTGTTTTTCTTAATTAATTATTTACAATAACTTTTAACCAATGAAATTTTATTAAACACAATTTTTTTTTTTGAAAAGTACAATTTTTCATTAATTTATGTATTGAAAATGTAAAAAATGTACTTTTTTGAAACAAATTTTTTTTCTAAAACATAGATCTTTTAGGAACGGAAGTAGTATATTTTATATTGTATTATATATATATATATAGTTAATATATGTGATTTTAAGTAAAGGGAGGAAACAGGTTGACAAAAAAAAATGTAAAGGGATGAAATATAATAATTTCTTAATTAGCGATCTTGTGGAGATTTAAAAAAAAAAAAAGTAAAGAAGAGGAGTCAGTTGAAGAACGAGAAAGTGTAACAGTTAGAGGCTGTATGGACTCCGTGTCTTCGTTAGATACTTTGCCTAATTGTAATGATTACAGGTCTCCATGAAACGGTCCAATTAATTAGTAGAGTAATTATTACAACTTAATTGGGAATCTGTGATACTTAAGAAAAAAAGAAATTTTGAAAAATCGTACAATTTCGTTTTCAGGTAGAGGATCTTTTCCCGGACTGTGTAGGCCGCTGCTGTGCAAGGGATATCATTCTAAAATTATCCCATTCATATATCATAACGAAAGAATTACGCCACGAGACAGTTTTGAGTTTATTATTATATAGTGAGACAGTTTATGCTACTAATGTACTTTTTTCTAACCAAACATATTTTTAGTTTGAAACTAACTCAATAACTTTGTAATCAACTGTCATACGCTGACTACAGATAATATCTATTTTTTTGTGGGATTTAACTACAACTATTCATTTATTAATCTAATGATCAAAATTCACCAGAGACAAAGTGGGTCCTTCTATATTTCTTCTTAGTCTTCCTCTTTCCAAATGCTTCATTTTTTCTAAATTAAAATCTGATTCTTCGGATATTTTTTAAAATAAGATTGATATATAATCATTGTCTTCATTACTCAATCTATCTTTTAAGATATGTCAAGTTGTATTTCTGGTGTCGGTGTAACAGTGGTGTATGCGACGGCGACGTCAATGATGGAGACTTTAATGTAGATGATGAAGCTCTCCTCCTCCACGATTCCAGCGAGGAGAAGGATCGATAAACTTCTAGTAGTAGCTCTCCTCCTCCATGATTGAAACCGCCATGAAGCTCATATCCACCACAATCAAAGCTCCAAGCCACTGTGAGAGCACTGTATAAGTCTTCTTCTCCCCTCCCCCCTTGCGCTTTGCTCCTACTATGTGACCGCCGGCGAATCACACCGGAGTTCATTCTTGATCAATATATTTTTAGTCGCAATCGTTGAACATGATTGATCCGACTTTCTTCTTACTGCGATTTGGTCCTTTAGCTTTTGATTAATCATGATTTTTGCCCCAAACATTTACAAATACACATATTTTTTTCTCTGATTTTGGCTCAAACATTTTAATCATGATAATTAAATTATGCTATCTTTTTACATTTGTTCAGTCAATTCATACACACTTTTTTTTTGTTTTATCTTCACAGGAAGAATTCATTAAGGTGGACAATATGTAAGGAAGAAAGGCTGAACGCCCTTCTGTGCATGCGGATATGTAAACCGATGTACAATCAGGTCGCACACACCCTTTTGTACATGTGGATATGTAAAATGATGTACACATATATATCACTAAAACATTGTACATGTTGAAATTTCAAATGAGATTTGTACTTTTACTAGCTATAATCTTCTCATCTCCGCAACAACCAAATTAAAATGAATCACATCTCATCTATATATGATTTGAGTAATATATGACATAGTTCAAATGTGTACCGTTGTTTGGCTTTAAGAGGTGATAATTATTCTTATTTGAAGTGTAATTTTAGCAATATGTATACATTTTTACCATGGCATAAAATTACTCATCTTGATCTACAAGTTTCAAGACGTGTACTTCGACTTAGAAGTGAGATAGCAGAAATATGTGTACACATTACCATAATATCACACTACCTAATTGGATAATTTAACCATCATGTACAATGATTCACTTGTATAATTTTACTATCATGTACAATGATTTACTTGTATCACTCTACCTAATTGCAAGTTTCAAAATGTGTACAACCATATATGTCCATGTATACACACAAATTTTACTATCATGTACAAAGATTCACTTGTATATTTTTGTCCACGTGTATACCGATGCATAGACACCCACATGTAGGACCAATTTTTGCTTTTGAGCAAGAATAACAAACAACATGTGTATACACTTTGTGACGTGTACACGTGTATAAACTTGAACAAATTAGAAGTTGAGTTATTTTCATTGCAGGGCAGTTTTAAGACAAATGGACATGTTATTTTGTGTACACGTGTACATTGAAAATGAACCAATATATGTTAATAAGTTGTATACATACTAAACAATACCAAAATACATAATAAATAGATCAAGTCAAATTGAAAATGGTGTACATGACACTAGGTGCATACATGATTTTGTGTTTTATTCATATCTAATGATTTTTAGTTTTGATTTTAGTTCATTTAATTCATTTTCCAATGCATTTAAGAATTAATTATTTGCATATATTGCCCAATTTCATTAACAGAGAGTTGTAGTACCTAATTTGTTAATTTTGAGCTTAATCAAATAGACAATTTATTTTGTACATGACAATAGGTGTACACGTGATTTTGTTCGTTATGCATACTCTAATGATTTTTAGCTTTGATTTTAGTTCATTTAATTTATTTTCCAATGCATTTAATTATGTGCATATATTGCTTAATTTCAGTAACAGAGGGTTGTAATAGATAATTGGTTAATTTTGAAATAAATCAAAGAAACATTTTGGAAAACGTTAAGGACCAAAAGTGCACAATTAATAAGTTTTGGGTTAAAAACAAAATTATACAAAACGTTAAGGACCAAAGTGTTAAAAAGCCAAAAGTGGCCATTGATGTTCCCGAGCTTCTACAGTGTCGTGACAGTGAGAGAGATGAGGTAACGACGCCAGAAATATTGTTGAAACGCAAAGGAATAGATTACGAGATGAACGTGTCGGAGAAGATGACAAGGAAGACTACGACAGATCTGGGCTTTGGCGAAGTAGGAGAAGACGAGAAGTTTATGCGGCAAGAGCTTTGTTCATATAAAAAAAATAGGAGATTCTGTCAGGTGACGACCGCTCAACTTCTTTATATTCATCATCTTTAATCATTAAAACCATTATAACAAAGAGAGAAAGAGAAAAGTTGTTTATGTGTTACAGAGAGAGAGAAAAAATTGTACGATTCATTTAGTGTCAAGAATGCACCTAGTTAAGAAATAGTTAGCTTATAGTTTTAAAAAACTACCTTGGGAGCAACAACTGTCCTATAGTGTAATAAAAAACTCAAAACTGCCTTGCAATGAAAATAACTCTATCATAATTTTGACTGAGAATTTCCAATTGTATACTAGAAAATAGTATTATTACTCTTATTTTCAGGAGTCACTATTATTTTTTCAATGCTCTACATTTCACCAGTGTACTTCACTATTCACTATACACTTACCTACTTTTTTTTCTTATGTCAACAGCATTCATCAAATCATGAAATAAGACAGGACTTGAAGAATTGGAATAACACAGAAACTTAAGAAGGCGATGTTCACTAACGGAAAGATCACATTAATAAGTTTTTAATTCTTGATATACAAAGGTTTGAGTAGCTAGTTTTCCAAAAACACCACGTTCAGGGACTGCAATAAAACGACTGAAGCCAATCACACAACATTATTTTCAATTATCACATCTGAGATACTATTAAAAACTATGATGTGGACCAATTGTAGTATGTTTCAACCCAGCTTCTATCCCTGTATCTACGAATATTAATATGAAAACTTTTAAATATGTAAAGAAAATATGATGGATCTTAAACTTAATAATAATAACGTCATATATTTTGTCGACAAAATTAATCTTCATGTTTATGATCGAGCTGGATATCTTAGTGTAGTTTCCCCACCAAAATTAACAAAACCGAGAGGGGGTATACCACTAAGAGACATCTACACGTGTGCAAGTTCCTACAACCATAAATCTCGCAGTAACTCAGTTTTTTCATAGTTTACTACTATAATGACCGGTTTGAACGGTTTACTTTTTTTCCCGAGCACCGACATTTTGACGTGGACCCATCATTTGTTAACCTCGAGCCTCGACCGACAACTTGGTGTGATTAGTCAGATTAGCGCCACTAAGCATGGAGACGCAAGTTTTGATAAGTTGTTAACGGGGAACATGTGTTTATTTGTTTATCATTAAACTACTACACATCACCTTTCATATGCATAATTGACAATCATAAAACGAAGTTTATATTTTCGGGACATCTAAGAAATTGCATTAAAAATGAAAATTTCGAAAATTTTATGTTGTTTGAGAAGTAATTTTCACAGTAAAACAAATAAACTCACAGTGAATTGATTTTCTCCCAGTAAAATAAACGGGAGAAACAAACTGTTTTTTTTTTGCGGTAGAACTAAATATCTATTGCACTGTATTATTTCAAGAATGACATGTTTACAAAAGTAAAATCGTGTAAAACAATTTAACTCGTGTGGAAGCACCGTAGACTAATTAATAGTTAAGGTTTAAAGACTTCTACACCCAAACCTGAGGTTCAAATCCTAGACTATATAATTTCTTGCAGATTGTGCGAAGTCCAGGTTTCAATTCGGAGAAAACGACTTATTAAACAATTACGCAGACTATGGAAGAAAGACTTACAAGGGATCTTCAACAAGATGCAAGTAAATCCGATCAGGCATAGGTCTTCATAAGACGGCTCAGGTGATGGAGTTAGACGTAGATCCTCGTAGGTTGTCGAATCGTCTATGTAATCTTTTTCATAATTGCAATATCATAATAAATCAGCGTTAAAAAAACAATTTAACTCGTAATTGTGTTTTTGTGTAAGTGTGATGTTATAGCTGTTTAAAAGCAACTCACAATCTTGCAAGGTTTTGATTATTTTGAATAAACGATATCCAAACTCATGGGTTAATAAGACATACTACTAAACTTTGATTTCTGTTAATATTATAGGAAGACTTATCTATATGCTTACATAAGATCTATATATATATATATGTTGTTATTTTTAATTCTAAATGATATAATGAAAAATACATTGCAAGTAATTTCTATTTCTTCTACTAAAATAAATATTGTTATTTAATATTTCTATATATATATTTAGAGAATAAATTTACATAAGAGCATCTATAAACTATTGTATTTTTCCTTTAAAAACTATTGTTATTCTTTTTTCAAAAAAACTAGTTATTTTTATTTTAAATGTTATTATGAGTAGAAAAATGTTATTATGATAGGGAGAACTTAAGAGTGATATTTTCTATATTTATATTTAGAGAAAAAATATCATTTTTATTTAAAATAAAATAGAATAATATTAAAATATACTATATTATTGTTCTATTAATTTATTATATAGTTTTTATTAGGAAAAAATCAAAATGCAAAATTTCAATGGTGTAAGGTTGTAAGCAAATTTTTTGCCATTTGGTGTGTGGGTTCGTGCAACGCGCCGGAAGCAATCCTGCTCGATTAACTCCAAATCTAAGGAAATTAATAATGCTGTCGTTGGTAGGTCCCACATTTTCATTCCGTCTTCCAAAAAAACTCAAGTATTATCAAATGATTGGGCGCCATGTGTCTCCTCTTGGCAGAAGTTTCGCGAGCACATTACCGACGACCTCAAACTCCAAGTCTCCAACGAAGCTACACTATTCCACCTACGATCGTAATTATAAAGATACTTTGATGCATTAATTAACTTGTTATTCGAGACTTATTATACAGCGACTTCCGTTTACCATGCACGGTTAGCTGATTTGGTGAGTGGTGTTTCTTCTCAGGGGAGATTGAGTTTTCTCTAAGTCTCTAAGTTCGAAAATATTTTGTACCTTTCAGAAAATATGGTGTACGGGTTTCACATATGTGCTACAAAATGCTCGATTTGTGACGTTAGCAAATCAAATACCTGAACTTTCCTTGCACATAATCTCCAAAGTTCATTCACATTTAAGTCACTGGATTTATAAGATCGTGATGTTCACGAAATGAAGTCGATCGTTACCACCATGCATGGTGATTGCCCACATTGATCAAACTTCCTTTTGCTTACTTGTTTCCTCGCGGCATCTCCTTGTCTTTTCACCTATCGAAACTAATGGTCTTAATCAAATGCTCAAACCTCTTCAATTAAGGTTGGTGATGTTAAGTTGGTAGGATGAGATAAATCAAGATCCAGTCGATGAATGGAATTCTATACTTCTTTCTTTTCTCTCACCCACTCGCTTGAATCCATGCAGAATAGTTGGTGACTTGAATAAAAAAATATACTGCCTTTTAATAAATGCATGATATTCCATTTAATGTACTAATCATTTCCTAATCTTATAGTTAAGAAACAACTTAATGACCAGACCTGTCAGATCTTTATGTAAAGAGTCTTTGTACAAAGCAAAGCTAAAGAGAAGAATTTTCCTAGATCGAATCTTTTTAGACGTTCCAAAATTTCATAATCTCCCACCGACGGTCCTACCACCTTCACTATCACATTTAACAAACGTGCAGAAACCAATTAACAAAATTGTTACTGCTACCATTTGGGTGGGAAAATGACTTAGTTCCCGGGACTGGCCCTTGGCTAACTCCCAAGGTAATCATATGAGCGTGTAAGTTTTTCTTATATAATTATCAAATAGGCATTGGTCCACAGATTCTTCCGCATGAGAACCGAAACCAACTTAAATTAGTCACATGATTCACAGATCCATACTCGTGATTTTGAAAACCATATTAATACGCAAATTTCACTTATTGACACTTAGGAGCTTATGCATTATTATAACCAGCTGAGGATTTCTTAATTTCTTTAATTCACTGTGGGTCGTGCCATGTAGACCGCCAACTAGCCTATGATACATGCTTTTTGTCTTGCTCCTAACCGATTCGCTTTTAGATTTGTCCATGCCGTGCCTTCCTTGTAAAGAATGAGGCAAAAACCTTAATTGATAAATTTAAATATATTAGTTATTATCATAACGCAACTGATTTTAATATAATATAAGAATATTATTCAGTTCAATTTATTATTCCTTAATCCTTACATTTCATAATAAACTATTTGACAAGTAACTCACCTTTAAAACATTCTTTATTCACTGAAAATTAAAATGAGTAATGATTTAATATCTGCAAAACTTAAAAATAATTAGTAACCAAAATTGTAATATACAGTACTATATAATAAAAAACCGTTCGACATCACAATTAATCTCTTTGCTTCATTTTGTTAATGTTGCTCACCAGGTTGCTCTCCGGTTCTCCTCTGTAGTGTATATTTGGTGAGGCTTCTTGGAGCTAGCTCCAATTTTTGGTGTTAGCGCGCACTGAGGCGGTGGTCTTGGATCTCCCTTAGATCATTGGAATGATGGACCATCGAGGGAGACTCGTGTGAAGATGTGTCATCCCATCATCGATTTCGGACTCTCTGATTCGGTTCGGTGGGCAGATCTTTGGTCCTTGTTGAAGGTGTGGAAGGTTGATAATAGGATGTGGCTCTCTCTGCTCCCGCCTTCTCTTGTGGCTCACATTTTTTTTTAAGTCAAGCTGAATAATCGTAACTTCAAGTGCTCATCGGCTATCCAGTAAGCATGTTCGGATTTCTTTGGGATATGTGTGTTTCGAAGCTCTAGGTTTTCGGTTTCTTGCTCTTCTGGTGGTTGTTGCGAGAGCCGAAGTCCAGTGACTAGGTTCAAAACTGTGTGGGACAAAACAAATTATTTGGAGTAGCGCTGTGGGCAAGCCGATTTCTATCAAAGCATGGTCTCATGTATCATCAAAATTTCTTTCTCCTGTGACAATGCTTCTTTGGTCAAGTTTTTGCTTCCATATTCTAGTTAGCCATGTTTTAGTTGATGTCTATTAGCATTTGAAGTTATTGGTTTCTTTCTTCTCGTTGTTGTTTTAGATTTCATTTCATTCTACTATTAATTACCTCTGTATTTCTGTCAAAAATTAAAAACTTTTGCTAAAATTTAACATTTACGCCAAAAAAAAAACTCTCTGCATAACCATAACCATAACCATAACCATACCATACCGAAGGAAACAAATATTCAATATGTTAATGGGCCGTGTAAAACCAATATTATATTAGCTAAGCCCATTATTACCTTGAGACGACACTGGTCAGTTCTATGTTTTCAAAATAATTTAAATATCTTTCAGCAAAAGTTTTTGAATATTTTTAAAATTTTGTTTAATTTTCTTCTTTCCCACAAGAAAAAAATCTGGTGGGGGGGGAGATGTCGATGGGAAGCGACTCGACATGGGTGGGGAAGAAACCGATCCGGCGCATCGGCGGATTAGCTGATGCTCTCTCCATCGCCTCCGATCTCGGTTACGCCGTCGCTCCTCCTCCCAATGGCTTCTCCGATTCAGTAGCTCTTAAGTTAACCAAGGGTATGAGATAGAACTGAATCTGAATCCGTCATGAATTAGAGAAGATGAATTGTTGTTATCTGAGTGATCATTCATAATTCATATTATTCGGTAGCTTCAGTCAAACAGTTTGGTAAGTGGTGCTCGATCTTGTACACTGCAGGAAGAGTACTTACAAAGCTTGGCGTCTTCGAATGGCGAAAGAGGCGATGATTTGATAAGGGTTTTGAGAGAGTTATCTTCTGTTCAGAGGAAAATTGCAGACTTGCAGGTCGAGCTTCAAGGGAGGAAGGTAAGATATGGACTAAAGATTTTTGAATTTGTCTCAGAGCTGCATGATAACTTTTCATTGTATCTGTAATTAACTTCTTCGTTGGTGGATTCTAGGATGATAAAAATGTGGCTCATTTGACTCATGTGAGTGAAATGCAGAAGAAAATCGAAACTCTCTCAAGGATTACTCAAATATTGAAAGATGTTATACAAAACAAGGTACATAAATTATTCCTTTACCTCTAAAAATCTTCTCTTTTTTAATGGAAAAAGACTCTACCAAGTCTCCAGCTCATTTATCTCTGTTTTCTGCATTTAAGGGGATGAACCTTTTGGTGAACTCCCACTTTACCGTTCTGGAAAATTTAAGAAATTGGAATTGTGGGCAAACACTAGATTCTTTGGAAGTCCTAGGAAAGTTTTGAAATCATCCACCTCTGTTTCTCTTACATCAATTTGTCTATTTATATGGCAGGATCGCATCATTGCTCGTCTCCAACAACCTTATTCACTAGATTGCATTCCAGTTGAAGCAGAATATCAGGTGAGTCACGTCATTTTTGATGGTATTAGCTACTTTGAGGACCAACTAGACCTTTTTGCTCTAACTATCCTGAATTTGATTCGTATCTGGTGTTACACAACTGGAAGAAATAGAATGCTTTGCCTAATAATAGCTTTGTTTTTCAGAAACAATTCTCAGAGTTGCTAATGAGAGCGGCCAGTGATTATGGCGCCTTAACAGCATCAGTGTCTGATTTTCAGTGGAGCCAAAACTTTAAAGAACCTCCTTCAGTCTGGGGGGTATGATAATTTTACTCTCTTTTTGCTTCCATCTTGTTTTTTCCCATTACATCTTTTCAGACATAACTCATGTATTAGTTGCATGTTACATGAGTCAGTTAGGAATAGTTGCATATATTTGTTACATACTAGTTCCATACGTTGTCCATAGTTTGAGAGAACCACTCTGTACTGAGTCACACTATGCCATGCTATCCAGCAAACGATATATATAATCATAGAATGCATTGCAGAAGGGTTCTTTCATATACTAATTGTGTCAAGGCATCAAATTAGATTTCTCTGTTATTAATCTCTTTGCATCAAGAAAGTGTGTCAAATTTACGGAATGTGTTGATGGTTAGTTGATTTTGGTTTTACAATTTTATGGAATGTGATGATGGTTAGTTTGATTTAGGGAATGTGTCGATGGTTAGTTGATCATGCTTCATTATGATTTCAACCTCTTTACAATTTCCCCTCCAGGAAATGTTGCGTCCGATACCGGTGGCACTAGCGTCATGCACGAGATTCTTTGAGGCAATGTCTGCGATGAGAGAATCATTTGCGACTCTTCAAGACCTTAGAGTTGGTAACTCTGCAGCTTCTTTACCAACTACCCCATCACAAAGGGACTCAGATTGTGTGACTCCACCTCAGGGGGTAACAGGTTCAAGCTTCGACGACTTAGCTGTTCAGACCACAAGGAGAGAAGCAGAAGAAGAAGATGGTAATGACTATGAGAATGTTCAAGCTGACCGGAGACTATTTTGGCCTCCTTCGGTTAAAAAGAGTAGCGTTTAATTGGGTGATGTTGCCTCCGCGTGAAGCTTTTAACATCGACAGTGTTCTTATTCTACCAACATCAGTGTCCTTCATGGACACATCTTACCTTCCTTAATGTGCAAACTACAACTATTATTATCAGATGAAGATCATTGTGCCAAAATGTTTTCTTCTCTATAACCGTTTATATGAAAAATGGTTTACACAGCTAACATATTATATTACTTGCTTTTCCTCTTACCGCCTCCTTTCTTTGCTTTCTTCTTTCTATTTTTCTTGATGTCTCTTCCTCCACCTCCTACTTCTCCCATGCCTTTGGACTTGTTCTTGTTCTCGCCGTAATTGTTATATCTGTCATTAGTTCTTGAAGAAGAACCAGAACGTAGTAAATCCTTAACATCAAGAACACCACCCCTGAAATTCCCAAAAGTTGATTTCAAGACTCTTTCCTCAGGCTTACGCTTCTTCTCAGCGGGTTTCTTCCTACTTGTACCACCAAATTGTCCAAAAATCATATTCTGCACAACACACAGTAGCAGGTAGGAGTAGTGAGACTTGGCTTCGTCCTAGAGTGAGATTATCTAAAAACTTAACCTGTTCAAACATCTTTTCTTCTCTTTCTTTCTGTTTCTTCATCTGCACTCGCGCTACACTGAGGGGTAGCCTCTGTTTCCTTTGAGGCTACCAAAAAAAAAGAAGAGGATCATCTAGGAGAATAAAAATCTAACCTTCCCACCAAGTCCAGTGACTTTCTGATTCTCCAATGTTTTCTTATCCTTCCATGTCATATGTGAGCTAGCTAGCTTTTAAACATATAAAGATCAGTTAAGGAGAACATAAGACTTGCATCATCATGTCTGAGTGTCAATGTCTTTCTAAAGTAAGAGAAAACATAATGCAGAGGATCTTAGAAAACTAATTCAAGCCGACACAAGTGGAGCAAGAGAGAACGTTACCAAAGTGCTGAACATCTTTCATGATCTTGCTAAAGCTCAGGTCAGGATCATCAACAGCCTCCATCACGCCTTGTTTGGATCTGAAACAGACGAGACAAAGAAAATTGAGCTGAATAAATCTGAGTTCCTCCTGAAACAGATGTCTATTAGAAACCAGACACGAACATTCCATTCTTTTCAAAGCCTATTTCGTTGTTTAAAACATAGAACCCTTAGTTAAAACTCATTAGCAGCATCCATATAGATTCAATGCATCAATGAGGTACTTACCGGAAAAAGCTACGGCGAAGAAGAGCAAGACTTTCATTGTCGCAGTAAGAAGCAGTGGGGGTCTTCGAACGAATCGTGGAACGCAACAATTGTCTGCTTTGCCTTAAACAGATCTTTTCGCGCTTTATTAGTTGTGTGTATAAATTAAGCTATTTGGTTTGAATAAACAAATTGCGGGGATAGCTCAGTTGGGAGAGCGTCAGACTGAAGATCTGAAGGTCGCGTGTTCGATCCACGCTCACCGCATACTATTTTTTTTTTGCTTTCTATCAACTGATCTGTGTAATTAGGGAAACTTTAAAAGCAAACTACTATATCCATATCTTTATATATAAAAGAGACTTTCCATCCCTCTTGGTGATGCCAACAAGGACGACACGTCAGAAATTCGGGTGACGTCGAGTCGACACGTGTCCCACTTCCAAAAACGCATCACTTCATTTAAGTAAGAATCAATTGGTGCGGAGTTTTAATGTATTGTGGGCTTTATGTTTGAATGATTAGACCAGCTGGCCGGCCCGATTGAACCAAACCTATTCTCTTACGCGAAGAGTAAAACTTTTCGGCCCTTTGTTTGATAACGACGTCTGAGCTTCATCTTCATCGCCGAAACGCTTCCAGTTACAAAATCTTTGCATTAAACCCCTTCTTAAATCCACAACCATGGTGTAGGCTTCAATGCATTATGTGTGACGGTGTATCTGCGATTATAAAAAGATTAGTCTTGCTCCTCTGAAACCCATCTTCTCAGTCCGTAAAAAAAAACGCAGTAAACTTATATTCTGAAAACGAAGTCATCCATCTTTCTCTCTGATTCGAAGATCGCACGCTGCTCCTCCACCGATTGAGATGCTGAAGTCGATGACAAAGAGTGGAACTTGAATTGAGATTTGTCGATTTTCTCAAATAATTGCAAAGAATCACCTTCAGGAAGCGATCAGAATACTCCGTCTCCTCCATGGTATCCTCGCCGGTTCATCATACGGATTGTCTGTGAGCACGAGTACTCGATTTTGAAGACATAAAAGGTTCTTCTATGAATTTCCCATATTTCTTAAGGTCGGTTTTGGATTATTTGAGAAAATTTCACTTTCTGTGTTTTTTTTTTTGGAACCCGTTGAAGAACACACTGGTTGGAGCTGAGGCTAACCACAACTTGAATAGCCAAGTGAACTCCATAACCGTGGGATGCTGGGAGCTCAACACGCTCTTGACCCATTGACCACAGTGAAGGCATGCGTGAACAATGCATGTATAGCACTGATCCAACACGGGTGGCATCCAATGTCGTTCATCACCATCTCTGGAGAGATTGACTCTAGGGCGATTGAGAAGAGTTCTAAGGTAGGATTTGCTCTCGCTCTCAAGCCTTGAGAGAAGAACTTCAAACGTCTTCTAATCTCTTGGACTAATCTATGTCTGTTTTTTTTTCTTTAGAAATTGTTCTTTTGTTTTCATTTTGTTCTACAAAATAAGATTTAAAAAAATACTATGAAAGGATGTCTTTAATGATGAACCATACAAGTCTCTTTCTTGATTATATAATTTTAAACCTTTTGTGATGGAAGTGGTTTCCCGGTTATATTGTATAGTTCAGGTTATGCCTCCTGTCCACAGAGCTTCATACTCCAAATCTGCTATTAAATTTTTTTAAGAATTTGATATGACCTTAAGGTTTTTTAAAAATTCTTTGCTAATGATTTGCTAGATCACTGGTTCTTGGTGGTCTCTCTGAGAAATATCATGGCTTATAAAACTTCTGGGTGGTTGATGGAATCAACGTAAGGTGTTATCTTTAGTTTTGTTTAACTTTTCAAAAATCATCTTCTCATGCTTGGATTGATTTGCAGGATATCGATGTGGAGACATTGCGGATATTGATGGTTTGAAGTTGGATTAATGTGAGCTTTGATATGGAGCTTTTTGGATCAAACTCTTCTGATGAGCAGCTTACCAGAGTTAGGATTCTTAGACAGTTTGCAGTCAATGAATGGTATTCGGGTGAGACACTTGAGAAGATCATAATCAACGTCTCTGTTGTTGAAAGGTTTTACAATTCAAAATTTATAAACTTTACAGATAAGTGATGACACAGTTGCTAACTTTTTTTTGTTGTTACTAGGTTGGTGGAGATGCTGAAGTGAAAAGATCTGCAAAAGGAAGAGATTATGAGATCAGCTGCTGATATACTATCAAAACTCGCTAGCAAACAGCAGAACTCTTTAAGAGCCGCTGGGATATCTGGTTCAATGGAATCTATTTTTTCGTTATTAGAGAGCACGAGATCATCAGGTGAAGCGCCTGATGAGATTGGAGAGAAAAGTGTTCCGTGACTCTAATCTACACTATGACTTCTGTAGATTCAACAGTTTGGGACTCTTGATCCTGAAGAAGCTAGCAAAAGATCATGATAACTGTGGAAACCTCGGCAGCACAAGGGGTTTTCTCTCGAGGATTATTGATTTCACGCACGTGGACCAAGTTCTATTGTGGGATGAGAGCGCAGACGTTACCAGGTCACAGGTCCTTGAAACGGTCGTGCAGCTGGTGAAAATGTTAGTCAGCACGATCGAGAACACATGGAAGTGTCTCAGGAGGGAGATCTCCGAGATTGTTTTTACGGTGAGCAACGGGAGGGATGTGCTGAGACACGGAAGCTCGAGAGAGAATTGGTGGAACGGTGGTGTTTTGAAAGAGCTGTTCATCATTTTCTTTAAAACATATGGAGACGATGGGAATCAGGGATGCGTGAGGATCGCTGCAGGAAAACTCGTGGAAGCACTTGAAGTTCCACCGATCCGTGTCAATGTTGCAAGTTTATAATAGAGTGGCTTTTCTCAGATGTTCCAGATAAAAGATGGTCATATCAGTAAGAAGAAGAAGAAAAAAAACAACTGACAAATGTTTTACAAACTACATATATAGCTTCGTGTAAATGTAATTGAAGGCTAATATCATCATCTAAGTGCTAATCCTTTATCAACCATAGTTGAGAAATAAGTATAAGTTCCTTGATTGCAGTACCAACAAGATTGACTTGCAAGTAATTGAATTTTGTTTTATTTCACTGAACCCAGACTTACGAAAGAAAATAAAAACGGCGAATATCAGGAATTTTATGAAAATTTGTATAAATACATACATAATTCCATTACAGGAAAACTAAAATTATCCATAAGATATCAAAAATATAACAACAAAATTATTTAAATACATAAATAATCCATAATACATAATTTCAAGAATAAGTATGAAAAATTCATAAGAACAACAAATAGAAGAATTCATTTATGATTTTGCTATTACGTTGTATATCAAACCAAGTTGAAAGAAAATTAAAAAGAAAAATAATGTATCAGAATAAGATAACGAGGTTGTATTTTTGTTAATCAAATAAACACAATTAATACTAATAAATTAGACCAAGTAAAATGAGAAAATATGAAAACATTTTGTTGGTAGAATTTTAAACAAACCACATTAATATAAAAACAATTGTTAAGCTGTAAAATTAAAAAAAAAAAAAGAAATAGAATATTGCATCCAAAGATATCACTAATACTAGATATAAAACTAGAAGATCTAAATAAAATAAACATATCAAAATATCCACATTGCCAAAATAAAAATAACCCATTAAATTTTAACATTATATTATGAAATATAGTTAATCGCGGCATAACGTAAGGTTGGATATTATAACATCAAACAATTTTAACCATAGTAATTGATATACATAAAATAATAATTTCTAAAATGAATTTTAAAATATATAGATAAAATGGTTGTAAAACAATTATGAACATGGTATTTTTTATTAAAATAAATTAAAGATTTTAAATAAATTTGTATTATTATTTTGTTTATTCGCCCGTCCGTAGGGCGGATTTGCCCTAGTATCTTATATAAAAATGATGTTAATCACCGTTTCATTATAAATTAATCCATATCTTATATGATCTGTGTAATTAGGGAAACTTTAAAGGCAAACTACTATATCCATATATCTTATATAAAAATGATGTTAATCACCGTTTCATTCTAAATTAATGTTTCACAGTGAAATATATAGCAAATATTAATCCATGTTGTACTATGGTTAGTTCTAGATATTTTTATAAAATAAATAATATTTCAAAATATATAAAATAACATACTTTTTATTTATTTACTATTAAATTTGAACATGAAATACAAATTTTAAAACAGCATTGTAAATCTCTGTGACTTTATAAAGAAGTATTTTAGAAAGGTTTTAAACTGATACTCTGAAACCTTCTAAACCTTTTTGATTTTATTCCAGTTCCAAAGTAAAAATTAAAATCTAACGAAGTTTCGATGCTATCTAGATTTTGACTAGTGTGATAAAATTACTTGTTTACCAATTTTATCATTCAACATTTATTTTGTGACATGCCATGTGAATTAATATAGATCACATTGTTGCAAGGTCGGTCCTGTGCAAAGTCTAATAAAACATTTTTCTTAAGCCCCCAAATTTTTTGAAAAATTTTATATGTAAATAGATCTCCAAATTTTTTTTAAAAAAATTTAAACCCCAAAATTTTTTAAATCTTTAATAAATGGTTTAGGGCCTCCAGCCCTGCATTGTTGTATCAAATACTCCTTCCTATTATTACACTACTAACACAACAAAACATTAATTGATGCATTTATTAGTCCACTTATAGTACTAGCCTTTAAGTATGTCACTTTTGTACACAAAAAGGGAAAATGTCCTTATAAATACACAAACTAATTTTTATTTGCTAATAAAATACACAAACTATTTTGGATCTTCGTTTAATACACGAACTAATTTTTGTTGCCTATTAAATACACAAACTTTTAAAATTCGCAGATTTTATACATCATTTTATACTGTGTTAACTATATTTAACGGAAGTGACGAAAACGTTAGTGTTTAATTAACACGTGTTTAAATTGTGAAAAGAAAATTCCTTAAAAATACACAAACTAGTTTTCATTTGCTAATAAAATACACTAACTATTTGGATCCCCGTTTAATACACAAACTAATTTTTGTTTTCTATTAAATGCACAAACTCTTAAAATTTTTAAATTTAATACATCGATTTAGACGATGTCAACTATGTTTAACAGAAGGGACGATAATGTTAGTGATTAATTGAACATGTGGTTCAACTGTGAAGAAAAAAATCCTTAAAAATCCTCCCGATAGATTATATTGTTAGCTTTTTTCTCCATTACGCTTCCATAGTGTAAATTTTTTTTTTGATAAATTTTTAAATTCTTTTATCATTGTAGAAAGAATATATGTAGAACCTAATTCATAACACTAAACTTATTTATCATAGTGTAAATTGATCTTGAATCATTATCACTACTATCAAAGCGAAGAACAAGAATTATAAATGCATAACACTAAACTAATTCCAAAATCAGAAACTTGTTTAAAATTACATGGTTTTCTTCGGCCTTTTTCATGACATGGAAATCGACTCCACTTCGAATTGATATAAAGGGAAATCAAAGTAAAGAAGATAAAAATGAACATAGTTTGGAAACTAAAAGAGGTTGGAACAGATTAGGGTGTCAAGCTCGAATTGAAACTAACTCAAATTAATTTCAATTGTCTAAGGGTGAGCGTGCTTTTCATAGTTAAACCACTTGTTTAATTAAAACTAATGTCAACTTCTGTTAAACATAGTTGACATCGGCTAAATCGATGTGTAAAATCTGCACATTTCAAAAGTTTGTGTATTTAATGGTAAACAAAAATTAGTTTTTGTATTAAACGGGGATCCAAAATAGTTCATGTATTTTATTAGCAAATGAAAATAGTTTGTGTATTTTTAAGAATTCTTTTTTTAAAAAAATTTAAACATGTGTAAATTAACACACTAACGCCGTCGCCACTTCCGTTAAATATAATTAACGCCGTCTAAAACGATGTGCAAAATCTGCGAATTTCAAAAGTTTATGTATTTAATAGGCAACGAAAATAAGTTCGTATATTAAATAGGGATCCAAAATAGTTAGTATATATTATCAGTAAATAAAAATTAGTCTGTGTATCTTTAAAGAATTTTTCCCGCAAAACAATTTGGTCCAAATGGAATTGCTCCTTTAGAAGAGTATACATTACATGATATATATATATATATATATATATATATATATATCTTAAACTCCACCAAGAAATATAGATAAAATTTTTAAACCTTAGACCATGAGCAATGAGGGTGTTGAATCTCATTTTCAACAGTAGAATAGCATGCAATGAGGGTGTTGAATTTTTATGTAAACCTACGTGTATTCAAGAGACGTTGGAAAGTTTCAGTTGTTGAAATTTTTTTTGTGGCCCGGGACAGCCACGTGTCGCAACGTGAGTGGCTGAAACTGTTGGGCGCGTGCACTCACCTGCGCGGACTGACACGCTTTTTTTTTAAGATTTAAATGATGTCTTCTGATTGGCTGTGCAGATTTTCTTTTATTTTATCCTCACCCAATAATTCAAACCCATTTATTTTATAATAAAACTATTTTTACAAAAATAAAAATTATATCAAAATTCAAGATTTGTTTTTATCTATAAATAAAGACTACTCTCATTTCGTCTGGATACAGAGAAAAAAACATCATTTTTCACTATAATCAATTATTTTAGTGTTTTAAACTTTTTTTTTGTTAAATGGATCCCAATAATAATCCTTTCAACATCCAAAAACTCTTCTAATTTTCCTTTTAACTTCCAAAATCGCAACAATTATCAATTTCAAAACCAAGCTTCCAACCAACCCCAAAATATACCAAATTATTGGTTTTCACCAAATTTCTTCATTCCATCATCTGTTCCGAACTATCCTCCAAATTACGGATCAATGATGCAATATTTTTCTCAAACACCTCCTTTTTCTTCTACTCCAATGGGTGATGAAAATGTTCCGAGAGCAACTGAATTTCCCGAATTTTCTACCCAAATAGCTCTTGGTAGCATGAGCTGTGCTAGCGAACCCATTTCTGACGCAAATGCAAATGAATCAGCTCAAGCTCGCCGCAAAAGCCCTAAGTGGACCACCGATCAAAATTTGGTGCTAATTAGTGGATGGATAAAATATGGAACATAAAGTATTGTTGCCAGGAACCAGAAAAGCGAAACATATTGGAGTAAAATTTCTGAATACTGTAATGAGCATTGCCCATTTGATCCTCCCCGTGATGGAGCTTCTTGCAGAAATAATTTAAACTATATAAATAAAAAGTTGAGCAAATGGAGTGGCGGTTACGATAACGCTAGGTGTATGCAACAAAGTGGATGGTCGGAGAATGATGTAATGGCAAAAGCGCACGAATTATATTCAAGTGGTAAGAATGAATATTTCAATTTAATGTCGGAGTGACTTGATGTTCGTGATCAACCGCGCTATAGTAGTCAAGTAGGAGGAAAGACTGGCTCTACAAGTAGTGGATCTAAGAGATCCCGAGAGAGTGATGCCAGTGATTCAAACTCGGTAGGATCAAACTCTGTAGGATCAAGTGCTCGTCCAATGGGGAGAGAGACAACAAAAAAAAGGCAAAAAGAAAAGCAAAGCCGCAGCTTTGGAAACCGTCAACGAAGAGTGAAATGAATACAAACAACTCAAAGAGCAAGAATTGGAACGATTGGACAAAATCGCCAAGACACAAGAGAAGGCAAATCGATTGATGAAAGAAAAGACTGAAACCAAAAAAGTGAAGATGTTCTTGAAGCTAAGTGAAAAAGAACATCTCGATGACAAGAACAAACAACTGTTAGAGAAGTTGAGCAACGATCTATTTGGAAATTAATATTGTGTGTTTGTATTTTTCTTATAATAATGTGTGTTTGTATTTTCCTTCTTTAATAACATATGTTTGTATTTTTCTTTTTAAATAATGTGTTTTGGTTTTTTTTTACTTTAGTAATGCGTGTCCTTTTTCACTTTAATATTTTTTGTTTGTATGCAATCTGTGACTTTCTGATTTTGTAAGAGAATCCAATTGTTATCTATTATTTATGCCAATTTAATGTTTGCTTGGAGTCCAGAATTTTCATCCACTTAGTTTTTTTATAAATGGAAACTCATTTTCCCGTTAATGTATCAATAACACAATTTCATCTTACAAAAAAATATCAATGGATCCATCAGAATTTCCTTTCGATATCGAAGTGTACAAAAAGCAGTGTGAGCTTGAAGAGAGGTATATCGTACACCGGTTTAGAGAGCGCCAAAAAAATTGAAGAAGACCATACGTCTCGTAGCAAGAGAAAATACTTCAAGAGAGATCATATAGCAGCGAATCAAAGGCTGATTGATGACTACTTTGCCACTCAACCTATATATGATGAACAAATGTTTCGTCGGCGATTCCGGATGCGAAAACATGTTTTTTCTTTGGATCGTTGGGGACCTATCAAGCAGTGACAACTATTTCATCCAATGAGTTGACACATCAAATAAAGAAGGTATTTCTCCATTAGGAAAATTCACTACTGCCATGCGAATGTTAGCGTATGGTGTTGGTGCCGATGCGATTGACGAATATATCAAAATAGGAGGTACTACAACCTTGGAGTGCTTGCGCCGTTTCTGTAAAGGAATCATACGGTTGTATGAGCAAGAGTATCTCAGAGCTCCAACTCAAGATGACTTGCAAAAAATTTTGCATGTTAGTGAGATGAGGGGGTTTACAGGGATGATCGGGAGTATTGATTGCATGCATTGGGAATGGAAAAATTGTCCAACAGCATGGGAAGGTCAGTATACTCGGGGAGATAAGGGAACCACCACGGTTATACTTGAAGCTGTCGCATCTCATGATCTATGGATTTGGCATGCCTTTTTTGGATGTCCGGGAACATTAAGCGATATAAATGTTCTAGATCGTTCGCCGGTGTTTGATGATGTTGAACAAGGTAATACTCCAAGAGTGAATTTTTTTGTAAACCAACGTCCATATGACATGGCATACTATCTAGCTGATGATATCTATCCTTCTTATCCAACTTTCGTCAAATCAATCCGACTTCCTCAAAGTGAACCGGACAAGTTATTTGCAAAATATCAAGAAGGGTATAGGAAGGAGATCGAACGCGCATTTGGGGTATTACAGGCTCGGTTTAAAATCATTCGTGAACCAGCTCGCATGTGGGAGATATCGGATCTTGCTATCATCATGCGGTCATGTATCATATTGCATAATATGATTGTTGAGGATGAACGAGATACATATGCTCAGAATTGGACCGACTATGATCAATCTGAAGAAAGTGGTCCGAGTACACCACAACCATTTTCTACTTAGGTGCTACCAGCATTTGCAAATCATGTGCGTACTAGATCTGAATTACATGATTCAAATATACATCATGAATTGCAATCAGATTTAGTCAAACACATATGGGCAAAATTTGGAATGTTTCATGGTTAATTTTTTAAGAAAATAATATGCATGTGTTTTAAGAGTTTTAATGTATTTTTATTTTGTGTGTTTTGTATCGTGTGTGTTTAAAATTTCTTAGTAATATTTGTTTGTATCGTATTAAAGTTTCCTAATTTTTTGTTTTAATAATAATAAGTTTCGTATTTTTAAAAATAAAATTTGGTAAATATCTTACTTAAAAAAATATGTTCTTAATTTTGATTGTTTTTATTAATACAGATTTTGGTATTATTTAAAAATTAAGCTAAATATAATAATTCAAAATAAATATTATTAAAAATTATGTTACTTTAGTTTTTAAGTTAATTGTAAAAAGTAAAAATATGAATTAAGAGTTGTGGGGTAGGATGCTGAATTTTTTAAAACAAAGAGGTATAAATTGAAGTGGATGTTGAATGAATGATGTGGAAGAGAGAAAATATGATGTGGAGTGTTAAAAAAAAAAGAAAAAGAGAGTGTTGAATGTGGAGAGGGTGTTGAAACTAGGCCTGGGCGTTCGGGTACCCGTTGGCGTTCGGATCGGGTTTTTCGGATTTCAGTTCTTTTTGATAACACTTCCTAGGTTCCATTCTAGTAAATTTGCAAGTACGGGTCGGGTTCGGATATAACACATCGGGTTCAGGTCGGTTTTGTATCACATCATAGAACCCATAAAGTAACCATATATCATTCGGATTCGGGTTATATCGGATCGGTTCGGATATACCCGAAATAAAATCTAAAATTTAAAAGCAAAACATAATAAATATATACTTATTTATATATAATTAAGTATTTAAAGTAGTTATTTAAATTTTAAATACTTATTTTTAGATACCATATAAAAATAAATATAAAATTGAGTATTTGAAGTATATATTCATGTTTCATATAATTACATTATATATTAGTTTGGACATTCGGACCGGTTTCTTCGGATATCTTTTCGAATTTTTTGGTTTTTTCGGGTTTTCGGGTTTTCCCGTTCGGGTTCGGTTAATAACACTTCGGATTCGGATATGTTTTGTACCACCTTACGAGATCCATTCGGGTATTTTTTACATTTCGGATCGGGTACGGATCGGATTTTTTGGTTCGGATTCAGTTTGGATTTCGGATTATGGTTTTTATGCCCATGCCTAGTTGAAACCATTGCGGATGGTCTTACTTATATAAAACATTCGTTCGTCATTAAAAGACAAAACCCGAACCGCATCATATATAAAAATATAATCACCCATTTTAAAATCAGTTCAGAACCAGTTCACTCTGAGCTAGAACAGATCGGATCCGTCCGATATATTTACATGAGACGGCACTTCAAGTCTTAAACTATTCAAAGTATAACTTATCTGAAAAAGTATTGCATAATCAAATTAGTAGTTGAATATTGGTTGATATCAATCTCAAACTCACGCTGAGCAAAATTGTTTTATATACTACAATGCATGTAATGTCACGTGTTCTTCGCAATAATGCATTTATATATATTGAGAAACAAGATCACTTCAATGTCTCTCAATTACTCCCACGTAGAAGATTATAAACCGGCGTGACCCACCACGAGCTATCTATCTCTGTATTTTCGCGAAAACCAGAATCGATCACATACGTCCAAATTTTGATTTGTTATTGCCCCCTGCCATATCCATATCCAATTCCCCACGCGCTCAGAAGAGTGTGAACTTTAAAACACCAAACAAATAATTTTCCATTTTTGGTTCCATTTCTTTTGTTAGAAATCTTTCATGAACTCAAAAACTAGAAAAGCATATGTACTTAACTTGCCGTAACATAAGGAAACTAGCTAGTTTGCGTACAACAGGAAGGATAATGTTTTCAAATCAACCGATATCTAAAAGTACCAAACACCATGCATGCATATTAGATATGAAGTTCCTTAGCTAAATTGCCCATTATACCATTTGATCTGATAATTCGTTTCAGGGTTTGGGTATAAATGTGAATTTGTACGAGGGTTTTTATTTGAAGAAAATAGACGGTAGTTATCCATTAAAACTAAGTACAAGATATGCAAAATAAAATATATATGCTAACATGATACTATGAAGAACATTTTGTTAACATACAAAAGATAGGGGGTATCTCTTAGAATTCATGCTATTTTTTCAGACAATAACACGTCAAATTAAAACCTAACTCGTTAAGAATAACAAAAACCGCTGACATTTGGTTCTCAAAGGTCACAAATGTGGAGATGGTTCTCGGGAGAGTCATTGACTATCTCCGTGTCAACATTTGGTCTTAGTACACTTCCCGATCCCGTAAGAGCTCGCTTGATCTGTTTCGGTGGTGTACTTTGACTCTCTTTGCAGGTTTTGGAGAATTTCTGGGCAGGGTGTGGCGGTTAGGACAACTCGTTTCTTGCTTGGTTTGTGGCGACATTGGAGGATGTACAGCCGGTTTCTCGGACCTCTCGGTAAGGGTAACCTCCTTCTTTTATTCGTCTAGCACTTCATAGACAGTGACGATTATAAGCTTCGACGCGTTCATCGGTAGCTAGCTACTCCGAAGACGTCTTAGGAACTCTCGGCATCCGAGGTAACGAGGAGAACCTCACTTTCCTACGATCATCGTCGATGGTAGAGAACGGCGACCGATTCCTAAAGATAATAAAAACGATCTAGCGGAATGTGCCGGGTTTAGTGGATGGGCGAAGTTAGAGTTGTAATATTTAGAATTGGGAACTTTTGTTCAACTCGGGCTTGTAATCGAATCTGAATCCCCGTTAATCGGGATGAATAAAATTTCAATTTAAAAAAAAAAAAAAAAAAAAAAAACCGCTGACATAAAAAATGATATCTTCAAGAAAAACAAAAACCGCTGACAAAAAGAAAAAAAATGGTTGTGTACTGCCTTTCGAAAGATGTACATTAAAGTGGATGGATTCACAAATTTTAAAAGTTTTGTTAAGAATTGAAGTGTAAACAATGTTTTGAAAAATGTTTTGTAAACAATGTTTTGAACAATGTTTTGAAAACTATGTTTTGAAAACTAGATGGGATACTGTTTCGGTTTATTTACTGGTTGATTGGTTGGACTTCGACCAGATCAACCAATTTTTTTTATTTTTTTAAATAAAAATATATAATCATATATTTATATTATATAGACTTAAAAATAGTTCTACATATGATACCGTTTTTTGTTCTCTTTTTTTCTTTAATTAGAAATTAAATAGGGAATTTACAGTAAACAAGTGAATGTTATGTACATTTTAAATTGATAAACACAAAATGATTAACTGTTCAAATTATTGTGTTTATTTATTCTTATAGCTAATGTCCCAAATTTTATGAATATAGAAAATGAAAATGGTATATGAAAGCCAAAATATATATTTTATATCAATATTATTAATTCAGAATCATTGTTATTAACTACCCTTATCACTCTTTGGAATATTACTTTTATGCCACTGGACCTACCTTTAATTATATAGAAAATTGAATAACTGTATCTAAAAAATATTTAAGAAACGAGGGAGGCAGTTATTCGTTGGGTAGAACAATGAATAACTGTATCTAAAAAATATTTAAGAAACCAGTGGTTTGTTTTCTGTTTTTGATCCTTTCCTCGACTCGAACAAAAATTCAATACAGTTATTTAGAAACAAGACTTGGACAACATAATAGAGTACAAATAGAAGAAATCGCATTGATCCTCAAGTTGTGCGTAAGAACCGGTAGAGGAATATGTCAGATATATATATATATATATATTTATTTATTTATTTTCTATGTTAGTTTTTTTTTTTTTTTTTGAACATTGGCTTTCATATCAAAGAGCAAAAGAAAATAAAATGTTTACAAGCCCATCTGGCCTTAGTGTTTACAATACCCATTAGTAAGAAACTCATAATTTAGAAACTTCCATAGTAATGCCCAAAATCCCTAAGCTCATTCAGCTGAGTGATTTGGCCGGGATTTTGATAATTGAAGCGTCGGAGAAAACAGTGGTGGAGAGGGGGATAGAGCGGAGAGAGCGATCATGCGTGATGAAACCACAATTGCATCATGGAGGAGGAAAGCTTTGGATTTGAAGACCTGAAACTCTGGATCCTATTTCTTATCTGGCGATCAATTATGGTGAAGAGAGAGTCAATAGACCTGAAGGAGTTTGTGTGCAGCCTTGAGTTTCGTTCATTCCATATCCAATAGAGGTTGGATTGCCAAGCTAGAAGAGTGAGTATGCGATGAGGTCTCTGCGATTTCTGAGTCGGAAGCGCTTGCATCTGCTGTAAGGTTTGGCTCCAGCTCCTCAGCGGTTGGATTGAGCATCTTCTTGCTGTTAATTCCCATAGATCGAAGCTGAAGGTGCAATGGAAGAAGATGTGGTCTCTAGATTCATGATTGTTGTTGCAAAGGAGGCAGAGAGGAGAGACCTGGATGCCCCAAGTTAGTAGCCTATCTCTCGTCGGGCACCTATCAAGAATAACCAGCCAAGTGTGGAACTGCTGTCTAGGGATTCCATAGGAGAACCAGACCGTTGAAGCTCACGAGACTTCATCAATGTTTCCTCGTAGGTAAGAGTAGGTATGACTTGTGGAGTATTTCAGACTTACTTTTCCCTCAATCTCTCATTCGTAATAGTCCGGATTCGCTGTGAATGTAATAGTTGTTAGAAAAGCATGAAGCAGTAACTGAGGTTCTGATCTCGCAGGTGGAAGCCGCCACGATCCATTTCTGAACAAAGACGCCACAGTTGCTTTGTTAGTTAAAAATTAAATTTATACAAAATTGATAGTTAAAATATGTTATACTGTTTAACTTATTTGTTAAAAACAAAACAAAAAACAAAAAACAAAAGTTTAAAAGAATCTATGTCAACATTTTCAAATGTTTTGAATTCAGATTTTGTAAAATTATCAACCAAATATATATCCGCGCTTTATCAAAATCTAGTTCTTTCTTAAAAAATAGAAAACCAATTAAAAATGATAGTGGACATGATTGTGAAATATTAAATTTTAATAACAACTAAAAATACATTAATGATATGTAGATGTTTTAGAATCGGATTTTAAAACTGAATCGGGTCACTGTTTTTACCCGGTTTTAGTCGGTTTAGTGGTTCTTCTTAAATCCGGATTTTAAACCGAACCAGACTCGGCTTCCTCAAGTCGGACTGGTTGGACCAACGGGCTTGGTTCGGTTTTCGAAACAGTGACTGTAAATGTATATAGGCCTGGGACTTATTATCCGAGATCCGGATTTGATCCGAGATCCGCTCCAAAAATAGGATATCCGGGGTGTCCGGATCCGAATCCGGATAGTAAAATCTTGGATCCGTCCAAACCGAATCCGAATCCGGATATCTTAATTTTTAGGTCCGGATATCCGGATCCGGATCCGTATTTTTAAAACACATTAAATTTTTAAATTTCATTAATATTTATATTTGATATATTAATATTTATACATGAATTAATCTTATAATATTATATTTTAGTTTTTACAATATTATAGACATATATAAATATATTTATAAATATTTGATTTATATATTATATTAAAAGAATTAGTATTTTTTTTAAAAAATATTATTTTTAATTATTTTTACGGATCCGGATATCCGCGGGTAATACAATATCGGGACGGATATCCGAAATCCGGATATCCGGAAACTACGAATCCGGATATTAAGTTCACGGATCCGACGGATCCGGATCCGGATCCGGATACCCCAAATTTTCCGGATATCCGGATCCGTCCCAGGCCTAAATGTATATATGAACCACCCAAATACACATTCTGCATTCAAAGCCTTATTCTTTTTCATTTAATTTTCAATGTACAAAAGAATATAATCATGAAGATCCTGAGACTCAACACCGATAGTTGGTCTTTCTTTTTCCATTTAATTCTAAAATGAATAAAAGATCGACTACTTTTTAACCAAAGATATGGATAAATTCGTGAGAAATAAAATCTTAGTGGAACTTTAATGTAATTGTCAGAAAACTAAAAACAAACACGCGCTACCCACGGAAGGAACTTATCCACGCGTTTATTTATTTATATTTCCCATAAGCTCTCTCATCTCTCTCTAATCAACGTGCTCCGGTGCGGTGGATAAAAAGTAAAAACCGACGACCCCTCGGCGCCATAAACCTCCTTCGTCTTCTTCGGCTATCTAATCTACCATTTTACCCTTCTCTTCCATTCCAAGTAAACCCAAATTCTCTCTTTCTCCTCCTCACAAATGCAAATTCTCTATTCGCTGATTCTCTCCGACACAAACCTCTGTTTCTTTCCTTTTTTACTTTGCGATTGTCGCTACATTCGTGGTCGTTTAGATTTCTCCGGTTGCTATTATTAGCAGGTGGGCGATATTGATTCGATTCTAATCAATTTGAGCTATGTCTCTCTCTCTCTCTCTCTCTCTCTCTCTCTCTTTCAGTGATTTTGAGGGCAATTTTGATGTTTAATCGGAGAAATTAGAGTGCAATCAATCGGGTGTTAAGATGGGGAATGGTGAAGAAACAAAATGTGTTTTCCCATTGACGAGTCTCCAGATCGGGTAACTTTCTTTCTCTCTTTGATCACATTCTTATCGTTTTCGATTATTATTTTCTTTTCACCTGTTTTGTTTCACCTGGAGAATATAAGTTTACCTGTTCTGTGTTTGCTTTTTTCATTTTAATTTATTACAAGGTCTTGTTTCAGCCATTGTTGTGTCCTCCTCCCAGACAACAAAACATGTTTTTTTTTTTTCTTTTTCTTATCTTGATTTAATTTTGAATTGAATGTCCGGTAGATTTCTGATACCTGGCTTTTATGTTTCTATCCTGAGTCTGAAGTAGTATCAATTCTTGGTGTTATTATTGTCTTAAACATCTCCCCTGTGAAGTTGATTGTAGTTGAAGCACTTTGCTCTTCATGAAAGCTCTTAACCTGATCATAGTTACTTGTTTTGTTTTTTTTTTAAGACTATTGTCACATCTTTATTTGCCTGTTGTTCTCTGCTTATCTGGTTATGTTTTTTTTCTTTATTTTGGTTTCAGAGACATGCAATCATATATATCTGACCTCAGCATATTCCTGGGGAATAAAAGTAAAAAGATGTACATATTCGTGGACAACCAGCCATGGTCTAACCCTGGCATCCGATCTGCTCACTTGTGGCAGATAGTGGTTACAAATGTTGTAACAAGATGCCTATATCTCTTTGATGAAAGATATGATGAAGTGACCTTTATCTCTCTTTTTTTTTTTGCAGTATAGACGCTCCCCTTTTGCAAACAAAGGTCGAGAGGAGAAGAAAAAGCAGAGCCAGGAGGATGAGGAGGAGGAGGAGGAGAAGAAGCCTAAAGAGAACAATAAGAAAACGGATAACCTTAAGAAATGGTTCTCCTTGATCGATGCCACAACGTTTTCTAAGAAGAAACTACCTGCAAAGAAACTAGACGAGACCTTCTACGGTTTCATAGTGTTTGAAGTTGAATGGGCTAACGTGAGGGGTATCAGTTACTTGAATGAGCTACAGGTAACTCCTCCTTGCACTTGTCCACTGCTTTGGTCAGATTGACATTGTTTCTTATATATTTATGCAGACAGACACTTCTCTTGCTATAGAAGCTAAGATGATGCGAAGGTGGGAGTTTGAGAGTATCGATGAAGCTGCAACAAATATGTTTCAGTGGTTCTCTGGATCAAAATCTGAAAGGCCTTGCTTGAGGGAATATCTTGATCCATCTAAAGGTATTATCAGTTTTCATAAAGGTATCTTGTTACAATTGTTCTCTATCTTGAATAGGCTTATACGGTACTGTAACGTTTTCAGGAGAGGTTTTTCATGACGCTTCAACGGATTTCCCAAAAACTTCTCCTGTTGATGATGAAGTGGAAACTGACTCTCCTTGCTGTTCGAGAAGTGTCTTCAGCGTTGACCACTCTGTTGCAGATTATGATGAAAATGATCCCCACACACCGCCTCTGACTGGACCATACAAGAGAAGAAGATTAAGTAAAGCAATCACAAACGGAGTTGAACTTGACTATATGGGGGAAACACCCAGAAGAAAAGACAACTCATTCGACCACTGGGAAAGCCATGTCCCTGATGGTGATGAGACCATCATCGAAGCAACACGGTATAAAGACGTCCTAGTTCTCGTTAGGTTTGGCGACCGTGACCTCCCCTTCAAACTCCGAGAGGTTATAATGTCAGACATACGCTTGCTCACTCTACTCGAAGCTAATCTCCCTTCTTGGGTCTTGTTCCTCCAGTCTTACCCCTGCCTTTGCCATCTCTACCGTCCCTGGATGTGCCTTCTCGCCAGAGCGCTCTACGTGATGATATCAGTCATCACCGTCGTCATCGGCTTCTACGACCTCTACAAGAACGTCCCCGTCCTCAAAGCCACCGCGTCGCGTCTCTGCGGACCGCTCTTTGATTGGGTCGAAACGTGGGACATGGTGTCGAGGATAAAGTACTTGGGAACGATGCTGTTTCTCCACAACGTTCAGAAAGCTGTCAGGTGGGGTCTGACGATGGCGCGTGGGATGCAGTCGTTCGTCTCTTTGCTCGTGATGCCTCTGGTGAATCCTCTTTTGGAGGTTCTTGGTTTGCTCCTGCCGCTGTGGAACTCGCTCGCGGAGACGGTGTTGAGCTTGGTCTCGGTGGTTTGGATAGTGGTCGAGTCTGGTTGCAACCTCGTTGGTGATGTGGTGGAAGTGGTGCTTTTGCCTATTTGGTTGGTCGTATCAGTAGTTTTGAACATCAGTAAGTGAAACAAACCGTTGGCTTCAGCATCACGTAATCAATATCCTAATCTTTTTTTCTGTGCTTTTGCAGTAAATACTGTGTTGCTGCCTCTGCTTTGGATCTTATGGGAAGTGTTATATGCACCGATCAGGGTGGTTGCTGCATTGGCCAACGGTTTAGCTTTATCCTTCTCGTACGTATTCGATGTTCTCGGAGACTTGTGGCGGTACATGAGCAGCTTAGTGCAGTTTGCATCTGATTCTCAAGCGGCTGTGAAGACTTATGAAGTCTCCATGTGGCGTACACTTTGGAACGACCTCTTTTCTCATGTGGGTAAACAATGCACAGTACAATAAAGAGAATCTAAATCCTTACAATTTCTAAATGTTTTTTTGTCTGGATTCAAAACTTTCAGGTTTTTCGTGCGGTCAGGAGTATATTAAACGGATTTGTAGCCTTCTTTGCTGCATGTAACAAACATCGGCTTAGGTAAAGTAGTTTCTTACACACACACACTATAGACGCTTTGCCATTTATATATGTGTGCTTACTGTGGTTTTGAATTTGCAGTATATATAACCACATACAAGACTTTATCAAGAGACTGCGTGGACGAACCTTGAGAGCAGACTCAGAACATGACAGGTCTGCTAAGAACCATCAACGTAAAGTGAGTTTTCTCTCCATCCGATAGACTCTTTTTTTTTTAATCGAAATTCATTCTGGGTTTATCTCCGTTTTCTCAAACCGGTTTTGTTACTTTTGGCAGGGAGATGATACGAGGAGGAAGTTGCACCTTGCATAGATGTCAACACCAGTATCTTAATTCGTTTCTTTTTTTTTTTTTAAACCGGAAATGATAAGTTAACAGTGTATATAGATAGGTTTTACTTGCACACTTGCATATATTTTGTCGTCAGAAAACACGAGTTCCAAATCAACCAAAGGATGATGTATATACTACGTACTTACTGTATATGAAAGAAAGGGGACACTCGCTCTTGTTGCAAATCTCCTAGTTGTCGATATATATATTTTTTTTTTAGAAAAAAGAGCGTTTGAACACTTTTACTCGGATGCAACTCATCAAGGAGATGTTTGTTCGTTCTTACATAGCCGGTCTTGAAATTTTAGACGGTTAATAAATTAAATATTTTGAGGTGAATTTTGATAATATTTTCTACAATATGGAAGCCATAATTCTTATGTATATTATGTTTAAGATGCGGAGATCAAGACCGGATTTTTATTAGATTTTGTCATGTGCAATCGTTTCTCAAACTCACTCAGTCTTCATTTTCCATTAGGTCAAGTCATAGTTTCACGCTGTCATTTACACAAGGTTTTCTAGATGAATGATTAAAGCTATCATTAATTTATATTTGGTAATTAGTGAACATTTACAATTTATATAAGACATAAGTACTGTATCTATAATTATATTTATCTAGCTGAATGCTTACACTGGGTACATATGGATACATTACATTATTAGTATACAAAAGAATCAAAAGAAAAGGAATCTATTCTTTTTTTCTTCTTCCAATTATTATAGTTATTGACTGAATAAGGAGAAAAGAGAAACAAAGACAAAAACAAGAAGAATGCTGGTGATATTCCTCCTGTACTCATGATTGCTCTCCTCCTTGTGTTTATTCGATTATATATGAATAAATGCTAAAAAGGCTCAAGGGACTGACAGATTTGATTGATCAATCAAACCTAAGGACGTTGTTGTTGTTGTTGTTGTTTGCTGCTTCTTCTACCTAGCTACTCGAGCAAGAGAAAGACATTGGTATCTGCTTGAAGCTCGAAACATCGAATAACTCCATGAACCTTTGATCTGAAACTCTAGCTTTAGCCGCTGCAAATCGCTGGTACTCGTCGAAAATCGATGTCAAGCACCATTTCTGGAGTTTCCTCATGCACCCAACAAGACACCCTGTCCTATGCTGCAATATCAATCATCACAAACCATTGATTAGAGTCAACGCAAATATATGAAACTCGTCTCTAATTAAGAGATTTAGCGGATTTTTTCAAAATTCGACATACCTTTCCTCGGTTGCAGTGAATCAGAAGTGGATGGTTCTTCTCGTCTGAAAATTAAAAATATGATGACAGACTGTTTAGATATAAATTAAAATAAAACATGTTTTTTTCTTACTTAAGTATATCTTTTAGGGCTTTTTATGATTCGTACCGAGAAGGACTTTAAGTGCTTCACGGATTTTATGATCTGGGATATTTACAAATGGCTCCTGCAAAAGAATGAGGAAAATTATATATCATACTATCAGTTCCATAGCAAGTCATTACTTTAATAAGAAAAGCTTTACACACAAGCCATATAGGATTATCCAAATTGTAATGAAACAGTCGGCTATATTCTTTCTTCAAGATCTAAACTGATCAGAAAGCAGGACTGGTTTGGCTTATTCCATATACTACTGTAAAAGAGCTGTGGTGTAGATTATGTCTGCATGTTAAAAGTTATATAGGCACAACGAAAGATAAGCACAAGATCATAGAGTGTCCATCAAAAGCATCCAATTATGAATAGTCGGTTGTTCTCGGTCGTCAGACACTGTGGTTAATTCAAAAAAAAAAAAGATTTCTTATGAAGACTATCTAAAGAGTTGTCACACCACCACATATAAGGAATTTTAGTCAATAAGAAGATCTAAACAAGAGTGACACAACAAAGTTTCAAAAAAAAAATGAAACAAGAGAGACACAAACAAACAAAATAACTGAGTGTAGAATATGTAAATACCCTTCTAGCCAAATCAACAATATATACGAGAAAAAGCCACTTTACCTAATTTTTTTGTCCAAAAGCTTAATTTGAAACAAGCCTAGGGTTGTGGGAGAGAGTGAACTATCACTACCACAACAACATATCTCCACAAGTGTATTTAATTTCAGTCTATAAATATGGTCTTAGCTAGATCAAATAAAACTAGCCGCCCCATCACAAATTTGTTTCAAGAAAGTAACATGTTTGAGTGGCTTCTTATGGCTGCGCTAGAAATGTAAAAAAGTTACGATAAAGAAACCTAATTAACGACTCTACGCTCAAGTTTTTTTGTTACTACCTCCCTTACCAACATTAAAAGACATTTTACCCAAAGATAAGTCACATAAAACATAGAGTTCAGCAGCCTCAAGTAGGTAGGTAGTCAATAAACTGAACCAACTATCACTCTCACATTTCCAAATTTGGTTAGATACATACCTACCACCAATTTATAAGTGGATAATTTAACCACTAAACATGTACATTGTCCACAAGTCACTTTCTCCTAGTGTTCACCACCAAAACCAAAAAGGTTGAGGTATATTGTCTACTTCAACTACAACTTGTGCTGCCTCAAGAAACACTTTTTTCTTTCTTTTTCTCAAGGTTACATAAGATACCATTCATGCGTGCAAAGTGCACGCGTAACTAACATGAACGAAGAAAATAGTATCAGCAGAAACACACAAAGGAAAGTAAACACTTTCGAGTAGTGGATCTCTGACAACAATTGTATTAAGCAGCTCAGCAGTTTCTTGACGCAGCCCATTATCTAATTTTTATATATATACTAGCTAAAGAACCAAGTGGTGGTCTTATTAGTTGATGAAAGGCAAGAAGACACAAACAGTGGGACCATGAAGTAAATGGTAACGGACAGAGCCAAGAAAGCAACCTTCGGGAAAAAACATTAAAGAATGGTGTACGGAAGGTGATACTAACTCCGTTCATGTAAGTAAGATGTTTTAGATTTTTTTCTTGTTTCACAAAGATAGATTTTCTATATTGTTAATGTATTTTTTTATACTTTTGAAGAACATTAATTGAGAATATTTGAATTGATTAAATTTCATTGCTGTAAAATTATTGAAAATTGTATAATAAAGTAAAAAATAAATTAAATTATAAACATTTATTAAATTCTTAATAAGCGTGCATGCTTTAGAAAATCTTACTTTCAGGAACAGAAAGAGTATATAATAAGAGATATGTATTATAATAATCTCTTAAAAAGGGTTCCAAGACAAAAATCCACAATGCCATCTTTCTAGTCTAAATCATAAGTAACATGACAAAGATAATGACCACTCTGATGTAAACATGAAACTAAGTGATGAGACAAGCTTAAAAGACATTTAAGCAGAGCATTAAGCAATTCAAATTGTGATTAGAAACCATCTTCCATATAGTACTCAGATTAATACCGAAGTTTTCGAATTTGCATTTGTATAGGAACCCTCTTTTTGACACTTAGAGTTCCAAAGATGCAACCAAACCTCGTTCTCTAATCCTGGGGGACACTGCACATTTTTTAAGATACGAATTTTCATTTCCTCTTCAATATTCAGGGTTTAGACAACAATTAAAAGCCGCAAAATTAGAATAACAAAGCAAGACAATGATCAAGCAAATATAAATGGACATTTAGTAGCAAGAAAGTGCCAATTAAAAATAAAATAAAAAGCAAAAGGAGACACAAACCTTGTAGCCTTTAATGCCAAACTGAAAAAGCTTAATTCCATTAGATTTGAGGAACTGCATGTTGTTCTCTGGATACGCCTCTGGACACAAAGATCTTTCACACAAACAATAAAAAGACAAAAACCCTAAAAATCAGCAATTCTAATGTTTTTTATATAGAAGATAAACTCAACTAATCTAAATGCTTACATGATTGAGCGAAGACCAAGAGTCTTGAGGAATGAGAAGTTAGACACGTCCGGGAATCCAGACCGGAAGATACCGTTGTCGACCATCGCGAAGTTCAACGGTGGAATCAAGTTAAGTTCGTCGCCGGCGGCGGAAACCTCTACCAATGGTGTAGCAAAAGCATCAGCCGATGGCGGCGGCGGAGATGCGTTGCTCTGGTCAACCTTAGCCACTTCGATCGACTGAAAGACCTCGCTTCCATCATCTTCTTCCTCCTCGGCTTTGGTAAACTTGTTCGTCGTCTTCTCAATTAGTTTCATCCTCAAAAAGAAAGAGTTCTTGATCGGAGATTAGTTCTCTCAAAAGTGTTTGAATCAGGTCAAGATCTCTCCTTAACTTGTCTTTTGTGATTTCTTGGTTGGTTGGTTAATGGAGAAGTAATGGAGATGGTCGTTATGGATCGACGACCTTGTTGCTTTAAATAGACACGCCATTGTTTGTAGAGAGATAGAAACTTAGGTTGTGACTTTTTATTTGAGAGAATAAGAAAAAGTAAAGAAATCTTTGTAGGAGATGATGAATGAGACTTACGTTTGTTTCCAATTAATTATTTTTAAAAAAATATTAATGCATGGTGTAAATATTTAACATTACTTTTTCTACATTTTTTATTTGGAGATAGATAATATGACAAAATCGTTTAACAAGTTAAGTTGAATTTTCGCGTGTACATTTTAATAAATACTACATTATCTTTACTCGATAACGCATTAAATTGCTGACAATAACATATGTATATTTTTATATACTGTGAATCTTTGACAAAAGAAAACGTATACAGTGAGTTTTTCAAAACAAAAAAAAGAAAACGTATACAGTGAGACATTATACAATTAAATTTGCAATAAAATGTAACAAAAAGGGATGTTGTGGTAATGGTTCGCGGACGTATCTAGGTGAGTTCTATTAGGACCCGACCTGATCATGCCAGTATTTTATTGCTTCTATCAATATATGTGTGAGTTTCCTCGATGGATACCTCGTTTAAATATATAGTAGTAACACATTGAACGGCAAGGATTAAAGAGTAAAGATGTATCATTTATTTTATACAATAGAAATAATTAATTAGAGCACCAGAAACGATATATAATATATTAATTTAAAGTTTTATTTTTTATCTACTTACAGATAGTCTAAGTTGGACCATTACATTTAACTATCTTTCCTATATTTCTATTTATGCGGCTTAATTATTATTAAATATATACTCTAACCTAAAATTAGAACTAAATAACTAATCTATATTCTTTTAATAATGACTTCAATTTATATTAACACTACTGTTAAGTAAATAATCAATTAAAGAATTTTTTTCTTGCATTTGAATTAAAGTACACATAATTATATAATTCTTATAGATAGAGTATTAAAATTAGATATATATATGATAAACTAAATAGTAATAGTTATTAATATTTAATGATATGCTGAAACATTTATTATTGATATTTTTATGAGTATATTTTTACGGGTTATTCCAACAAACCTATAAAATATTTATCAAATACTCTCTCCGTTCTTTAATGATAGATTTTTAGAAAAAAAGTTTGTTTCAGAAAGATGTGTTTTTTGTGTTTTCTATGAAAAATTATAAATTTCAAGAAAATTAATTGATTTTATTGAATTACTATTAGTTAAAACTTATTGAAAATTACAGAAAACGATACATTTATCATGGTAGTTTAATTTGTTGTCTTAATATGTGTGAAAATCTAAAAAAATTATTTTTATGGAACGAATGGAGTATAAATTAACTGAACAAAACATAAAACATACTTTAAGTTAGGCTTGAGCGTTCAAATACCCCATTTACACATGTTAGGTATTTGGAAATTCAGTTCTAATTAGAGAATCTTTTGTTATTTAACAATTGAATTTGACCATAATGACATAATAAATGTAAATTAAAAAGTATAGTTTACTAGTGACGAAGATAGAAAGTTGATTTAGATTATTGTTATACTTTTTTTGCCAACAAATTTTGTCATATTTAGAAGACCAGTTAGAGACAAATGTTGGAAATGAGGAGAAACATTAGTATAATTCGGTTTCTTTTTCGTCGTTTCGCTCAAAAAATAAATACATAAAAAAATTTGAAATAAAATGAAATGAAAAAACTAATGGGAAATTGAAAAGGCACATTCTGTGGAATATTCTTCAGATTTGGAAAAGGTTATTGCGCCCCGAGCTGAGCTGGGCTCCAGATACCGTAAAGAGCTCACCGTGTCAAGAATGTACTGTCAAACCCTAATTTTGAATTTACAATTGTTGTTGTTTTTTTTTTGAACTTTAATTTACTATTTTGTTATAACTAACTTTTGTGTTAATTCGCAGTTTACGTATTTAGCTTAGTTCCGCTGTTGCTTGGATAAACTTGCAGTCATGCAACTGAATATCGGGAAATTGCCTAAAATATCATATTCAAAGTACCATTTTTCATGTTTACACTAACCACTTTTACTCTCATTTTTAATGAAAGATAAAAGACATTTATAACCTTTTGATTACCTTTGACAAAAAAAAATCATATGGTTAACTAATCTAAACTTAAAACATCAACTCTAAGGAGGTGTTATTGGTTCTATGATTTTAATGGATTTGAAAATCCAAGCAAAATCTAGTGTTATTGGTTCTATGATTTTAAAATCTGTATTCAAATTCATTGTTATTGGTTCTATGATTTTAAAATAGATTTCAAAATTAGGTGTTATTCAATAGTAAGGATTTGATTAAGCATTTGATTTGAATTTGGATTTGAATAGATTTATAAGTGTTTTTTTTTTCCATCGAACGGCCATTCTATTACTCAAGCTTGAGGTGGTCTGGGTAACCAGACCGGAATAGAACAACCAATGAAAAGTAACTCCCTATGGAAGGATCTAGCATTCTTAGCTAAAAAGTCTGAAAATTGATTTCTCGCTCGTGGAACATGAGTGATGCTAAACTCCGGGAAGCATATCTGTAGCGTCTCTATCCTCTCCAATTCCGTCGCAAAGCTAGGCCACGCATGAGGATCATCTAACATTGCGATCAGCTCCTTACAATCCGTCCCAAAGCGCTGGCATGTTGAGTGCTGTAGCACATTCTCCATTGCCCACCGTAGCGCTTCTACTTCCGAATGCAAGGCTGATTCACGTCGAGGAATGTTCTTCATCCCCATGAGCTGAGTATTTCCCGTATTGTCCATCCAAACCCATCCAAGTCCACTGAAGTTGGCAGATGTTGTCCAAGATCCATCCAGCAAGCAAATATTACCCAAGCTTATGACTTGAGGGTTCTCTATATTAGTCTCTTGTACCATAGGTTGTGCCACATCGTTCGCAGCAAACCAGGCCTGACATTCACTCTCTGGCGGACTAACTCCAAAGGATCTCTATCTATCCCCTTGAATAGTTTATCATTCCTAGCTTTCCAGATATACCAAATTATCCAGGGAAAAGGATCTCTGTCTTGTTCCGGCTCAATAATAGAGTTTTTTCTCCAGAATAGGTAGTCCATATTGGCGTAGACACTTGGTAGTGGAAATACCTCAGGGCTTGTTGGGGTTTTCGATAAGGTCCAAGCTTGTAGCGCTGGCGGGCATTCAAAGATAGCATGTGTGACTGATTCATCCAAATCTCCGCATCTTGGGCAGTAGTTATCACATCGCATATTACGTCTTGCTAAATTCCTTGTTACTGCAACATGCCCAGTCAATAACTGCCAAATAAGATGACATATTTTCGTAGGCGCTTTTAACTTCCAAGCAAAAGCTTGAAGCTTGGTAATACTCGGTTCCAATATCTCATGTGTTTCCGCCGTCTTCAATAAATTCTGGGCCACCCAATATCCAGATTTAACCGAGTATTGGCCATTCCTTGTGTAGCTCCAACAAAAAGTATCGCGCCGGTGAGATGAACTGATGGCCAAACTCCTTATAAGCGGTATGTCCTCGGGATTTACATAATTCTCCAATAATCCAACATCCCAATCCTTCCCTATCTGATCAATGAGATCGCTTACTCTCATGTTAGGATGCATTACTGGTGCCACAGGGACAGCCGGCCTCGCTGGGATCGTTGGGATCCACGGATCCTCCCATACCTTTACTTCATAACCTGAGTGTATCTTCTGTCTGATTCCCAGCAATAACAACTTCCTTGCAGCAGAAATGCTAGTCCACACATAAGATGGGCAGCTAGCCGAGTTTACTCTCAGCGGCGAGGTTAATTTGTAGTATCTCCCCTTCAACACCCGAGCGACCAATGAGTCTGGGAATTGAACCAACCTCCATAGTTGTTTTGCCAACAATGCCAGATTGAACTCATGGATCATACGAAACCCAATCCCTCCTTCCTCCCTTGGTAGGCAAACTTTTTCCCATTTCGCCCAGTGAATTCCTCTCTTTGGTGGATTTGAACTCCACCAGAACCGTGCGATGGCACTAGCTAGGTTTTCACATATCTCTAAAGGGAGCAGGAAAGTAGACATGACATAAGTCGGAAGAGCTAGCAGAATAGATTTTATCAGAACTTCCTTCCCACCTTTTGAAAGCCACCTACCCGTCCATCCATTTACCCTGTGCATTAACTTGTCCTTGAGGAATGCAAACAATTTGCACTTGGATCCACTTATATCTTCCGGGATACCTAAGTAGGTTCCCATCCCTCCTTCGTTTTGTATACCCATTGCATCTTTGATCTCTTGCCTGGTATTTGCATTAATCCGCTTACCAAAGAGTAAGGACGACTTCTCGAAGTTGATACATTGGCCAGAAGCTTTACCATATTTCCTGACTACTTTCATTACTTCTTCACATTCACGGGCTCCGACTTACAGAAGAAAAGGCTATCATCAGCAAAGAGAAGGTGAGATACCGAGGGGCACGCACGTGTGACACGCATCCCCGTTATCTTCCCTTGATTCTCTGCATGATTAAGAAGGCTAGTGAGCGCTTCCGTGCATAGAATAAAAATGAAAGGAGACAAAGGATCTCCTTGTCTTAAACCTCTACCAGGAACGATATTTCCTCTTGGTTGACCATTCATAAGCACCTTATATTTTACCGACGTAATGCATCGCATTATCCAGGTTATCCACGTCTCTGAGAATCCCATTTTGCGCATGACGGCTTCAATGAATGACCACTCCATTCTGTCATATGCTTTGCTCATGTCCGTCTTAATAGCCATCCTTTTACTGCGACCACTTGGTTTAGTCCTCAGCGCGTGAAACACTTCTTGGGCAATCATAATATTGTCTGAAATCTGTCTTCCAGCAACAAAGGCTGACTGGGTCTCTGAAATCAAGCCTGGTAGCACTTTCTTTAATCTCTGGCATAAGACCTTCGAAATTATTTTATAGCTTACAATACACAAGCTTATTGGTCGGAATTGAGCCATATCATTAGGCTTGGCCGTCTTCGGGATGAGACATATATTTGTATCATTTAATCCATTCACCACCGTTCCCTCGATAAGGAAGTTATTAACCATAAGAGTTAAATCATCCTTTACAATATCCCAGAATTTCTGATAGAATAGCGCAGTCATCCCATCTGGTCCTGGAGCCTTCTCTGGATGCATAGCAAAAAGAGCCAATTTGACCTCCCATTCCGTTACCGGAACTGTAAGGTTTTCATTTATTGCCCCAGTGATTGTCGTAGGAACTTGAGCTAACGCCTCTTCAATGTCCTCAGGGTTAGACGATTCAAAGATCTGTCTAAAATAACTAGTAGCAACGGCTACTAAACCCTCTTCATCCTCAACTATATTTCCATTCACATCTTGGAGCTGCGTAATTTTATTCCTGGCTCTTCTCTGTTTTGTTAGTGCATGAAAAAACTTTGTATTTCTATCCCCCTCTCTTAGCCAGAACACTCGACTCTTCTGTTTCCAGAACATTTCTTCTGCTTTAAGAGCATTAGAGAGGTCCTTCAATGCTGAGGCAATTTCTTCAGTGGTAGCATTGTCATCCGCATACATGCCCTCCACTTTCTCTTTCAATTCCTCCACCAGTCTCGCAGAGTTGACATTATGCTGCCTCCTCCATTCCCCCAAAGCTTTTCGACAGCTAGAGATATGTTCCATAATAGTCGCTTCTGGAGGTAAATCAGGAGATTTCCATCCCTCCAGGATGACCTGCCTTAGCTCCTCGTTGTCTAGCCATCTTTTATCAAACTTAAATTTTTTTGATCTCCTCATTGGTTTTACGAGTATATCTGCGAGAATCGGACGATGATCCGATCCCCACAATCTCATATACTTGACACTCGAGTGAGGAAACTTCTCATGCCAATCTGCATTTCCTACTGCCCTGTCTAAGCGACATCTAACGGTCATTCCACCTGTTCTTTTACCTACCCATGAAAGCATGTCTCCCGCGAAAGGGAACTCTAGCATTCCACAATCACTAAGCATCTGCTTAAAAGGCAGGTAAGAACTATCAGCCCGTTGTCTTCCTCCTACTTTTTCATCATGACCCGTAATTTCATTGAAATCCCCTATCATAAACCAAGGTCCAGATCTTGTTGTTGAGAAACGCGTAAGACGTTCCCAAACTTGATCACGTCTTTCTAATACAGGATCCCCATAAACAAATGTCATATAGACTTTTATTCCATCAATGACTGCCTCAATGTCAATCATACGGTTATTCGAAAATAAAACATTAACTTGAAATTCATCCATAAAAAATAAAGCTAATCCTCCGCTGAGACCAAGTGGCTCAACAGTAAACAAATGATCAAACCTTAAGTCGGCCTGAATGTTTTGCAACATCAGCCTCCTGTTCTTTGTTTCAGAAAGGAACACAAGTCCTGGGCGATGCTTCTGACACATCTCCGTAAGGCGTCGAACTGTGAGGTCGTTCCCAATCCCCCGACAGTTCCAACTGATTGTCTTCATTGATGGCGTCGCGATGAGTATTTGGAACTCATCAAACCATCATGTTTTGACGCCTTCTCTTTGTCATCACGATGACGTCGTGGCTTTTCACCACCCTCAGCTACATGTGAGACTGTGGCCGTTGATCGTTTGCTTGGAGATCCCCTACGAAGGATCTCGAACTTCCTGTTAATGCCCAAAGGGGCACTACGTTTCGTACCAAGCTTCTTAGTCCGTGATGACCTCGAGCTGCTACGCCGTCCCAAGACCTGAAGAGACCTCAGTTGAGGTTGTCTATCCTCTAACTCCATAAGATCTAAACCTAGCAGGTCCTCGCCATCATCTCCATCAGCCATCAGTGCACCATCAGATGTATACAACAAATGTCTTATAAGTGTTTTAGAGAGTAAAATACAAAGAAATAAATATTGAGTTATAGCTTATTATTTTGAATGGATTTGTCTTATAAATTTTTCTCTAACAAAAAATGTCCAATATCTCACGTATACAACAAAAATTTCAAATAAGCCATGTCACTTTCATCATGCAGTATTCTATTATTAACACCAACTTCCATTTTTCAGTAGAATATGTGATTGTTTTTTTTTTGGTAGGAGTATGTCGTTTCTTTTGAACAAAAAGTTATATTTCCTGATTTTTTTTATTTTCTATTATTTCTATATTGATTTTCCGTTTTCCATAATACATGTGTCATGATTTCTATATAATCTTCATTATACACACATAATTTTATAAACAGACAAACACTTAAAACCTAAAACCAGAAGCATCATGGGAGAATCACATCAAGAAACACAAGACCCATCGCAAGAACGAGAAAAAGGTTCATATATTCAATGGAGTCCTGAAGAAAATAAAACTTTGATCAATTTACTTTAGATGTTGTTGCTTCGGGTTTGCGTGACAGTAATGGCACATTCAGCAAATTTACGGTGGAGAGACGGATTCTATCTACTCTCAATCGAATGCATGGATGCAATAAAACCTATCAACACTACTCAAACAGAATGAAGATCTTGAAAACAAAATATCTAAACGCGGCTGAACTTCTTCGTTTTAGTTCTGGATTTGGATGGGATTCAACCACAAAAAGGTTTACAGCTTCAAAAGAAGTATGGTATGAATATCTAAAGGTAAAAAAACATAAGGCTGTATTATTATTATTATTTTTTCATTAGGTAAAATTCGAGGTATTGCTATACAAGAGATACTTTTAAGAGATCCAAGTTTGCTATAAGTGAGAATTTTCACAAAGTTTTGCGAGCTTTAAACCAAATTTCACCAAGTTTTATGGCTACCGCCGGACCGGGAAGACCTCACAAGATTAAAGAAAGTACAAGATTTTATCCATACTTCAAGGTACATTTTTTAATTTTAACCATGATTGAGTTATTATTTTCTATAGATCATAATTTTATTCTATGTTAGGATTGTGTCGGAGCTATCAATGGTACACATATATTTGCAATGGTGGAAAAAAAAGATGCAGCTCCTTTCCGCAACAGAAAAGGTGATATATCCCAAAATGTGTTGGCTGCATGTAATTTTGATCTTGAATTCATATACGTACTTAGTGGATGGGAAGGTTCAGCTCATGATTCAAAGATATTAAATGATGCTTTAACAAGGAACACTAATCGACTACCAGTTCCAGAAGGTACACATATATATATATATATAAATATATTGTAAATCATACATATTTTTTCCAGATAATTAACTACTTTATTGCTTAATATCAGGAAATTTTTATCTAGTTGACTGCAGTTTTGCGAATCGTCGGAACTTCTTAGCTCCATATCGAGGTGTTCGATACCATCTACAAGAGTTTTCTGGTCAGGATTCTACTCCTCTGAATGATAAAGAGTTGTTTAATCATCGTCATGCTTCCTTGAGGAATGTTATCGAGAGAATTTTTGGTATATTCAAATCTCGGTTTCTAATTTTTAAATATGCACCCCGTTTTCCTTACAAGACACAAACAGATATCGTACTTGCATGTGTTGGTTTACATAATTTTCTTCGGAAGTTTTGTAGAACGGATAATTTTCCTGAAGAAAAAGACTCTGAGGATGTAGAAGATGTTGAAGCAGTTAATAACAATGATGAATAAATTCTTGTAACTCAGGATCAACAAAGAGAACATGCCAATCAAGTGAGAGCCACAATAACAACACATATATGTGGAGAGATTTTATAAATGTATAATATATGAATGTGTTTTACTTTTTATATACTTTGTTTTATTATAAAGCTGAATTTATTGCAAATCAATTTGATTGATTTTAATAATCCATTTATTTTGATTATGAATTCCGTATGTTTGATTTCAAAATCTATATGTCTGATTTAAGAATCAACGGATTTCTTAAATCCTAGAAGAATTCTCAAATCCATTAAAATAGTAGAACCAATAACCCCTACTAAACCCTAAATCATCAACTCTAAACCCTAAACCCCGAAACATCAACTCTAAACCCTAAACGTAAACTCAAAACCCTAAATCTAAACTTATAACATCAACTTTAAACCCTAAATCATCAACTCTAAACCCTAAACCATGAAACATCAACTCTAAACTCTAAAACCCCGAAACATCAACTCTAAACCCTAAACCCTAAACCTTCAAATCAAAACCCTAAAACATCAACTCTAAACCCTAAACGTAAACCCTAAACCTTATATTTTTCTGAAATTTGAACCCTAAACCCTAAAACCCTAAACCTCAAATCTAAACCCTAAAACATCAACTATAAACCGTAAACGTAAACCCCAAATCTTCAAATCTAAACCCTAAAACATCAACTCTAGGGTTTTAGGGTTTAGTTTAGAGTTAAAGGTTTATGGTTTAGGGTTTAGATTTGATGTTTTAGGGTTTAGGGTTAATTTTTAAGGGGTTTAGGGTTAATTTTTTAGGGTTTAGGGTTTAGGATTTAGAGTTTAGTTTTTAGAGTTGAAGGTTTAAGGATTAAGGTTTAGAGTTATGTTTTAGGGTTTAAGGTTAATTTTTTAGGGTTTAAGGTTTAGGGTTTAGAGTTTACTTTTTAGGGTTTAGGGTTTAGGGTTTAGTGTTTATAGTTTAGGGTTTAGTGTTGATGGTTTAGGGTTTAGAGTTGAAGTTTAGGGTTTAGGGTTTAGAGTTGAAGGTTTAGGGTTTAGGGTTTAGAGTTGATGTTTCGGGGTTTAGGGTTTATTTCAAAAAAAAATAGGGTTTAGGATTGGTGGTTTAGGGTTTAGGGTTTGAATTTCGAAATAGTATAGTTCATAAAAAAATTATTTTTTATTTCTATAGAATTTTATTTATTTAAATATTTGTTTATTATATATACAAAGAACATGGGCATAATAGTCTTTTTCCAATTAGCGAAAAATGTATTTTTGAAAATATTCATTTAGTGGTGGTAAAAATAAAAAGTGATAGCATAAAAGTGGTAAACATGTAATTTACCCCTGAATATTGCCGTAAATTTTGTAATCTTTGGGCCATTTTATTCTCACATCTTTAATGTAATATATATCTGAATCATTTTTGGGTCAGTTTTCTTTCTCCAAAACTCATAAAACAAGGTTATTAAATAAAGGTAAAAGGTCAATACTCCATACAACAAACCTTTTAAGACCAAACGAAATTGTCGATTTACTTTCAACATCACTATGAATTAGACATGCATATATGTATGTATGCGTTTTTAACCAAACAAATTTATGTCAAAAAATACCCAAGCAATTTTAAACGTCGATTTATATACACACTCCTCCAACCAATTAAAAGCAGGTTTTGTATTTCCATTTCTAATCGGAACGCAACATGCTGAAACAAAAAGATTCTCAGTCTCATCTTAACCGTTTTGGAAGTTGGATAAGCGCGATCCAGTTTTAAAAGTAAATCTTCTATAAATAGAAATGAGATATTTATAATAATTATATCATGACTTGTAATACAAATGATATAAATAACAACATTATGTCTTTGTCAAAAAAACATTATGTAAAATAAAATAACAAAAGTTTTGCTAAAATTTAAATTTACATATCGTTAGTCAAATGATTAAGTGTTTATTTCTGCGGTCTTTTCATCGGAATTTGACTACACTAAGTTGTGTTCCTCTGCGACGTAAGGCTATTTATAGATTGGTATTGTCGATCCAACTGATAATAAAAAAGTAGATTCAATTTATATATGAAATAAGGACCAGAAATAATCTGATTTTGTGTGTGACATTAATATGGTAAAAAGGCAAAAAGAAGAATAGCCGTGACTCGGTTATGTAAATTTTGTGAATGATAATCAGCCCGATCCGATATGGTCTAAAATTTACACATTCAGAAGTTGACCCTCAAAGAGTCATTACCATTTCGAATGAGTATATCAGAAACTAAGTCTCTCACATTGGTAATTGAAAAATATTCTAAGTAAATAATTTTTTCGTTGATTATCAAAAAAAAAAAAAATAATTTTTTCGTTCCATAATATAAAATGTTTTAAAGAAGTTTTGATGTTTCAAAATATAAGATGTTTTGATATTTTTAAGGTATTTTGATTTTACTGAAAGTTGGTTAACCAATAATATTTTACTGCATTATTTATGGCTGGTTAACTTATTTTCAATTTATATTATTAATAATATTATATTTTTAAAAGTAAATTTCTTAATTTGTGTGCATTTATGTAAAATATTTTATATTACTAATTGATTTTTCTGCTTCGCATCTCTCTCTCTCCCCGCCGTCAAACCCTAGAAAAGAGGAAGCTTGGGCTTGCTTAGCTGCTGCTCCGGCGGTCGGTGCTTCTCACCGTCGCCGGGAGCGGTCCCGTGTCGTCTCTCTCTTTGTAGTTGCGTTTTTTTTTCCGGCTTCTCGACATTATTTTGGTTGTGGTGTCAGATCTGAGCCAATGGAAGGACCAAGGGTACTCTGGTCTCGGCTCTTGGTCACCTAAGTTCGGTTGGAGAGTCGATGGTGTGGGGTTTGTCCACTTCTGTGCGATGGTCTTCTTTCAGTCAAACCGGTGCCGGAGCCGGTTAAGATTAGTGGTCAAGCTCGGGATCGGGCTTCTCCTATTTTTGTCACTTCCTTTGATGTCGAGTTTATGTTAGTGTTTTAGTCCTTGCTCTTTGTTGTACCTTCAAGACGGGTTCTTTCCGTTTGTTACGTTTATGAAACTTGGTCAGGTTTGGAATGCTTGGAGAGGTTGGGCTTGGTGTACTGTCTCTGTTCTTGGAAATCAATTCTTGTGGTTGTTGATCCTTTAAGGTCAGAGGCCTTTTCGAGCTCTATTGTAGTTTTGAGAAGATTCGGAGGGAGATAGAAGTTTATAGGAGCGATTGCTCCTTTGTTGGTCGATTGCCACCGAGATTTGTTCGTGATTGTTCTGGATTTGGAGTGGTTTTTATCCAGCTACCGGCTGTGTGAATAAGACATGTTCAGGAAGCTTTTATAGGCTTCGCTGTGGGGGTGTTGGGCGTATGAGGCGCATGGAGAGCACAATCAAAGTCCAATGGCGAGTCTTAGTTGGGATTGAAGGGTGTGTGCAGCGACGGTTAAGGATTTTAACCTCTCTCGATTCGGTTTATGTGTTGGTGATGTTCGTGTGCGTCAGGTCTATCTCGATGATCTTCTCTCCTAGTGTTATTTATGAATGTATGCTCATTAGGTATGCCCGTCCTTGAGTGCAGGGTGATGCTCTCTTCTCTGGTAGTGATCTGTTTCTTCTTTGTTGTTGCTTAAGTTATGTTCTTCGTTGTTGTTTTTATCTTTGGTTCCGAGGGGTGTTGTTTTACCTCGTCGGCTGATGACTCCGGAAAAGTTTTGATCCTTTGCTGGCTTTGTTTAAGGCACAGTTATTTCAATATTAATCCACCGGATGACAAAAAAAAAAAACTTTAAGTAAGCCAAGTTTGGCTAAGACCTCGCGACACGTCGATATTAAAACAAGTAGGTTCATCAACAAGATTTTAAAACAGATGTCTGTTAAAGATACTGGATTCTCGAGTCATGATAACTTTCCAAGAAAAAAACGGAGTACCTTTGAAATGACATAATGTGTCGTTATGATAAAATTGTACACAAATCACATGTAAGAACATGAGTAACTAGAAAATCAAAAGCGAACAAAGAAAAATGTTGTTTGTTGAGACTCACTCAAAAGAAGCTTGGATTTGAGTGTTCAGCAACTATGAAAGACAGATCCAAAACATAGAAATAGAAAATTTAAAATTCTTAACAGAGGCCCAAACACAGTGGAGCTTCGATGCAGGAAATTCCAAAAAAAGTGTGTTATTGTGTTGCATCATGATTAGCCGATTTTTAAAATTAATAATAATAATTATACCTAATTCAACCAGTTTAAAATCATACTACTAAATACAAATAGTTATAAATATCAAATTATATTTATTTTTGCATAAAATTTTAAAACATCACTTAAACTAAAGGAAAAAAAAAATCATAAAACATCGTTTAAACTTTAAACTGAAATGGACTGAGTATTGAAAAAGAGAACATCATCTCACCAGGTTGATTTGATACCATCAGATTTATGTGTTCTTGTCCTTTCGATAAAATGTAAATATTGGTCTTCTTAGGCTCTTGTAACGAGATTCTTCGACCCGTTTAAATCAGTGAAAAGTGAGTAAAGATATATATTCTTGTGTAGATGCTTAAGTCTTGATGTAGTGTTGTTAACACCATGTCGTTACACTACACAAATGAAAAGATATTACACTACTAAAGATTGAAAAGAAAAAAAAAATCTACCATATCAAATGCATGCTGTATATGCTTGTTTACAGCATATTATTTCAACTTTCGTCCTCTAAACTAATTTTGAGTCTTGTAAAATTTATTTGGATCACCATGATGTTCTAAAAGTTAATCTACTTATAAAAAATAGTCTAAATACTCTTATTATGAATCGCCTAACTTTACAAATAAATGGAATTATAGAATATAATGTTGAGCTATACTTATTAGGAAAAACCTTGGCTAGTGAATGGCAGAATGTAGTCATAATTAGCAGTTACTAATTTTAGGAATAAATTGGTCAAATGAAAAAGAGTTTTAGTTTAAAAGACTGTTATTTTAAGCTTTAAAGTATTGTTCCACTTAGGGCCTGACTGGTTCAACCACAGCGGTTGCGGTTGCGGCTGCGGGAGTTTGCGGATGCGGGTGGTTGCGGTTTCTAGCGGTTTTAAGAGATTTATATGACTGGTTATGCGGTTAGAAATTGGTGCGTTTGCGGGATACTTATGACTGGTTAACTACCAAACGCAACAACGGTTAAATAATAAATTAACAATATTTACATTTTATATCATTATAAAATATCAAAAATAATAATATTATAATAAATATAAAATTTATATTTAGAAAGTTATAGTTTAAACTTTTTTAAAATTATAGAAAATATTTTCATTTTAAAGTTTTATAATATTAATTAAAATATAATAGATATATTTTAGTATTTTTATAATTCTAATTTAATTTTTTTATTGAATATTTTTATTTTTGTATTTAAATTGTTTTAGAAAAAAAAAAAATTTATCCTCCCGCAACCGCAAACGCTAGCTGGAACCAGATTTTGAATTTATGAGGTTTAGAGCGATTTGGAGCGGTTTGGAGCGGTTTGAGCGATTGTTGCAAAACGCCAACAACCGCTACCAACCGCAAAAGCTGCGTTTGCGGGTGGTAGCGGGAAAACCAGTCATACCCTTAGGTGACTTAACATTAGTAAGTGGGAATTTACGAGAAAAGATTCCTATCTTTCCCATTATTTTTGGTTCTCAGGTGGGTCACTGTGGAAGAAGAACAGAAGAGGGGAAGAGGAAAATAGAAGAAGAGATGTCGATCCAATCATTCCAACCTCTCTTCAAGCCAAAAGGACAAGACTAAAATCATATCGTATAAATATATTCTATATCTAAATATATATTCTTTGTCTCCAACCATGTGAATCTGAGGTGAAATGCACTAGTATTGGAATATGTTTACATTTAATAGGGAATTTTTCTTTATCTTTAACAGTATTATTCTTAATTCGCAATTAACAACACGACTTGCAAGTTTGAATACCAAACAAAATTTATAATTATTTTTATTAGAACAATGTCATATTGTTTATAGTAAAATATTAAAATATATGCTAAAATAGCAATCATTTTTGTGTATTCTGGAATATAAAATCTATAGTTATTTACGTAATTAAGTCTCAATATATGGTTGAAAAAGAACTCTCATACGCATTGGCTAACCCATTCCATAATTTTAATTTTATGCATAAACAACTTTTAGTTTGATAAATTATTATCTCAATTGACGTCAGAATAATAATAATAATAACATCAATTAAATAATTATAACTGCAAAAATATTTACATGATATAGATTGTTATATAATTTTCCGAGTTTATTGTTTTGATGAGACAAGTGAATCTGATTGTGTTTTGAATCCCTGGATCCATATATATACTAACACACTGAACTAAGACGAAAAACTGGAATTTACTATATCATTAGTGGGAATATATCCGATTTTGCATAATAGATGTAGAAGTTTAAAATTTATTGTTAATAATTAATATTTATGAAAACTATTATTTAAATTTGAAAAGCTCAGCTGTTAAATAAATTTATTCTAACTAAAAAGTAAAAAGTGAAAGAAAATATCTAAATTATTTTGTCGAACCGGTCTAGTAGGATCTGACTTATAAAAGACAATTTCAATTTTATCAAAAGCACTGATACAACTTTTCAAATTTATTTTTAATGGATAATAATTTTCATAAATACATTAAATTTGTATTGAAAAAGATTAAGCTAATCCTTCTAAATCATTTATAAGTATTCAATAATATATAACATTTATAGAAATTTATATATAAATCCAACCTTATCTCTTAAATACTAGATTTTAAATAATAATCATTAAATTTTAAACCAAAATGTTAAAATATTTTTGATTGAGTATGTTTTTGAAAATTGGTAATCAAAGTATGGTATTTCAAATTTTTCCTACAACAATGATTCTCACACTTAGAGCATCTCCAAAAGACACTTTATAACTTCAAATATGAAGCTTTTTGCTTTCCAAAAAAGAATTTCAAAACTTCAAATTTGAAGATTTGAGAAGTGAAACTCTATATTTGAAATTTCACTACTCAAAACTTTAAATTTGAAGTTTCATATTTTCATTTGTATTTTGGTCCTTACAATTACACATCGTATTTATGATTCATAAATATTTTCTTGTTTATTGTTTAATCCTTATAAAAATTATATCTCATAAATATTTTAAATTTTTTTTTTGCAAAATTTAAGTTTACACATAAAATTAAATAAAACTTTAAAATAAGATTTAAAATATTTAAAACTAGATTTAGATAACAAAGCTATACAAAAGAAACTTAACAAAAAAGCTTTTAAAAAATTACATGAAGACAATTTAAATATTACAACAACACTAATAGTGAGGTAAGTTTGATCCTGAACCTTCAAAATTTTCAAATATTGTATAATTTTTTTTTGTGTAACTGAAGATGGTTGTTGTTGTTGTTGTTCATATTGAATATATTCACGAGTATTAATATCATCAATAAAAGTTAGTCTTTTAGCAATATTTTATGTTTCTCTTTCATTTTTTTGTACTAATCTAATGTATTTACAAGTATTAATATCATCCGATTTCAACAATTTTTATCTTTAATCTACAAATTAAAATGAGGAGAGCCATTTTAACTTCGAAATGCACTAGTATATCATATATGCATTACGAAAATCACTTTATGGAATAATATAGTATTTTGCTTGAAGTTTGATATTAATTAAGTTATTTTGTTTAAAATTTTATATTTTAATATAATATTTTATTAATTAATATTGTTGTAATATGTTTATATATGTGCTAGTTAATATAGTATTTTGCTTGAAGTTTGATATTAATTAAGTTATTTTGTTTAAAATTTCATATTTTAATATAATATTTTATTAATTAATATTGTTGTAATATGTTTATATATGTGCTAGTTAATATAGTATTTTGCTTGAAGTTTGATATTAATTAAGTTATTTTGTTTAAAATTTTATATTTTAATATAATATTTTATTAATTAATATTGTTGTAATATGTTTATATATGTGCTAGTTATTTACAAAGTTTTGTGAATTCAAATTAGTTATGACAAATATAAAAACCATATTATAAAATACAAATAGTTTTGAAGTTGAGTTTGAAGTTTTGCTTTTGAATAAGAATAATTTTAAATTTCAAATATAAAGTTTTGGAAACTTCAAAATAGAGTTCATTTTTAGAGATGTTGTTAAGCATACATTCGCACAAACTATCGCAGAATATTTGGATTTATGTGATTCTGGAACAAATCATAAGTCAGACCAATAATAGATAAAAGCAAATACACTCTTACCCCACCTCCCCCCTCTCTCCCCCCCCCCCCCCCCCCAAAAAAAAAAAAAAAATCATTTCAAACGCATAAGCGTTTGAAATCGTAAAATTTTATAATTTGGTCTTCTCTGTTATTTTATAATATGGAAAATTTTGTGTCTCAGAAAATTATATTCAATATTTTTATTGACTGTCGAGCACAGAAATTGTGAAAACTACTCGTGCGGACGAAAATCAATCTAATCTCACTCACTATAAGGAAAATATATAAATTCATAAAGAAAGTGAAGCAATTATTAATCGATAGTTTGGATCAAGTGGTCAAATATTCCACGCAAAGCCACCCAAATTTGTTTCATAAATATTCGAGAAGGTGTCGTTCACTACAAAAAAACAGGGGATTCTGATGGCCGAAATCGTCGGAAATTCGTAAGAATAGACCGATTCCGACGAATTTCTGACGAACCCGTCCGTCGGTATCGTTTCGTCGGAAAAAAAAAATTCGTCGGAATTTCGTCAGAACTTTCGACGACTTTCTGACGAATACCGAGAAACGTCATTCTGACGAACTTCCAACGATATTACGATGCGGATACACGAGACCAGAGTTCATCGGAAAAACTACGTACCGACGGAGAACGTTCCTCGGACACTTCCGACGTAGAGTGTTCCTCGGTGCATTCCGACGAACCTCGTTCGTCGGAATTTACCGATGGACAGTGGTCGTCGGAATATACCGACGACCGTTTTCCGTCGGTAAATTCCGACTAACGAGGTTCGTCGGAAATTCCGACGGACAACGGTCGTCGGTAAATTCCGACGGATATATGTCCGTCGGTATATTCCGACGACCACTGTCCGTCGGTATATACCCATTTTTTTTTTCAAATTAATTTTGCATTTTTATATATTTTTTGATATTAATAAATTTAAAAAATCAGAAATTTAAAACTAATAATATTATAAAATTTAAATTCATAAAAACCGAAATAGGAAAAAAACATTCATAAAGTTTAAAATTCATACAAACCGAAATAAAAAAAAAACATTCCGAAAGTTTTAAAAAGCCGAAATAAACTAAGATGAACTCGAAGACATCAAACGATCTAGCTTCTGCATAATCTCGGTGTTGAACTTCTTCTGGGATGCCAACTCAGCAAGGATAGTGGCATTCTCCGAACGGATAGTGGCATTCTCGGAAAGGATAGTGGTGTTCTGCTCCTCAAATGCCCCAATCCGTTCATCTTTGTCATGTAGCTCCTCGAGAATCATGGGATCGGCATACGGAGCTTGTGAAGAAGATGCCGGATACGAAGAAGCACGACGGGCCAACCCAACTAAACGGCCTCCTTTCCTTTTAGGAACCGCCTACAAAAATATTTGAAGTAAGTAAATAGGGACAAGTAAGTAATCGACATTATTAAAAAAATATAATAATAAAAAAAATAACCTTTTCAACCATCTCATTTATTTGCAATAGAGACAGGTTGGTTGAAGCTCCCGTGGAGTCGCCGTCATCAGAGAGAGGCTGAGATTGGGAAACTATTTCAGCTTCCACCAAATCAACTACACCTTTGATCACGGGGTCCTGAATTTGACCCGTCGTCTTGTTAGTGTGAGCCACCTTAATGAGTTGTAGACGATCAACGGGATTACCGTCATTTGCTTCGATCTAAAAAAACCGCCATTATTAGCCAAGAAATATATAAAATATTTATTTAAAAAATATAAAGATAAATAATAATAAAAAACTTACAAGTTCATCCTCCTTAGTAGACATAGAGCAAGCGCCGAGGTTGTGCACATACATACCTTTCCCGCCACGATCGCTCTTCCGGTTCCTGGAGTTCCTAGAAGACGTCTCTGCAGTTTCTTCCTTCTCCCAATGAGCTATCAGCTGCTCCCACACCGACCCGTTGATGAACCGTGGCTTCTTGTTCTTCTGCCAAACTGTCTTCCACGAGTTTATCTGCTTTGTGTAAGAGTCCATGGCCTTTTCGTTGAATTTCTTACGGACTGTTTCCGTAAGATCGGAGTGCCAGTTGAACTCTTGCTACAAAAGAAACACAATTTAATAAGTAAATATATTTAAAAAAAATGTTCAAACTTTAAAAAAATGAAAAGTTACTATACCGCGAACTGACGAAACCACAACTCTCGTTCGTCGGAAGGGATCACACTCCACTTTGGATATCCAAAACGGAGCATGGAGTACATCATCTGGTTGATGCTCTGGCTAATGCCATTTTTCGACTTGGTGAACTTTTTAGAAAAATAAAAGTTAGCAAGTTAATTAAAGAAAAAAATATAACGGTACAAATAAAAAAATACTAACCAAGTGCTATGGCCTCGTCGTGGGTTGGTTTGGAGAAACGGGAGATGCTCTCGACCTGGTTGTTGAACCAATAGATGAACCGGCATGACCCCCGGATCCTGTTGAGCAGCAGCGTGAGGGGCAGCGTGAGGGGCTGAGGGAGCTGGAGCGGGAATATATGCGGGAACCGAGTCATGAGACGATTCTGATGCACGGGAACTGCTCACCAAACTACGTCGAAGACGGGCTGCGGTGCGGGCTTCATCCTCGGCCCTAAAAAAAAAATTAACCCATCAAACATATTTTCAAATCATTCTGTCGGTATATTCCGACGGAATTCCGACGACTTAGTGTTTAGGGTGTTGATTTCAAGTTTCTAAATGCAAAATCCAAATCTTTGATAATATATATAGTATTTGCATAAAGATTTAACAATAAAAATGTTTTATAACACGATTTTACACAACAACATTTTTTGTAGTGTAAGCTTATATAAATATGATTGTATAAGTATATAATGTTAAGATGAGATGTTATGAAAACAATGATATGCATACATAAATATTTTAATGAGTTGTTATATTTGAACGGTTGCGATCTAATACTATACTAAACACTTATTATGTGTTATTTTCATAGTTTTGGCATCTAAATTTATAGATTTTTATGATTGAAACTTAATAGAAAAACATGTCGTCGGTATTTTCCGACGAAATACCGACGAACTTTCCAATTTTCAATGAAACCCGTTGTCGTCGCTATGTCGTCGGTATATTGCGAGGGATTTCCGACGGACCATAAAAAAAAAAAAAAAAAAAAACTAATCAGAATCTTCTGAATCTTCATCAAACTCCCCAACCTCGGCTTTCGGCTCTGAATGTACGACAGCATCATGTCCAAACACAGTCAAATTCTCAACGAGTTGAACATTTTCCAAATCTTCAACTGCCTGGGCGTTGCTGGTAGACTATGGTTGCAATGGTTCATCATCATCAGAAGTTCTATCCACTCGTCCTCTTGGGTTGATTTGCGTTACAGTAACCCATGGATCGTCTCTGTATGTCACCCGAGGGTAACTGATGTAGCACACCTATACATATCAATTATACAAGTATTAGTAAAATATAAAACATTAATTAATTATATTGGTAAAAAATTATGAATAGCTTGACATACCTGATCAGCTTGCGAACCAAGAATGAAGGGATCATAATATTGAAGTTTCCGCCGCGAATGAACTGATGTAACACCAAACGCATCAATCTTCACTCCTCTATCTGGGGTGGTGTCATACCAATCACAATAGAATACTACACAACGCAATCCAACCATTCCAGGAAATTGAATTTCCAATATTTCTTTTATGTTGCCGTAGTAGACATCGTCACCAGAAGAAGATGAAACACCAGCATCATATGTTGTCTTAGAATGACCTTTCCTTGTGAATGCATATCCTCGCGTACAAAATTTAGGATATGATTTGACCACATAGTTTGGTCCCTGCACAAATTCGCGTATCCAATCATCGAACACAAGACCTCTGGCCAAATCATCATTCACCTATAAATTAAAAACATATATGATTGCAAAATTAATTAGTTTATATATATTAAATTTAAACTAATCATTTGCATAGGGTAATATGATATATGACTCACATAACTACGAAGCCACGCAGCAAATCCTTTATCTCTAAGTTGTCGAAGCTCATCTTCTGTTGCATGCCTGTGAGTCATACGCAACTCCGCCATATATACACTATATACAAAAATATTATCAATATGAAATAAAATTATTGAATATTAATCTAACAATAAATGAATAAATATTTTTACCTCTCATATGGTAGAACATCTTCACAGTTGGTGAGCAAATATGTTTGCAAATGAGCGTGCTCAGTGTCCGTAAGTCTCCACTTCGTGAATTTTCCACTAAGTCGTCCTATTTCCTTGAACATGCTTGGGACAGTAACATGATATGTTGCTCTCTCCCCTCTATCATCATGCCGAGCAGGTCTTCGGTGTTTTGTATGCACTTCTGGTGGAAAATAATTTTCAGCAAAGATTGCAGTTTCTTCATTGATCACCTGTGCCACTATAGATCCTTTCACCCTGCTTTGATTTTTGACCATCTTCTTCAGATGATGCATATAACGCTCAAAAATATACATCCATCTGTACTGCACAGGACCACCAAGTTCCAATTCTCTTGCGAGATGAATAGCAAGATGTTCCATTACATCAAAGAATGATGGAGGAAATATCTTCTCAAGGTTGCACATGCTGACTGGTGCGTTTGTCTTCAACTTATTAATACCCTCTTCAGTCACTACTCTGCTGCATAAGTCACGGAAGAAAACACTAATCCCTACATAGATAAAAGACATAATTTTCGTAAGTATTAAGTTTTTATAAGCATAATTGTTAAATATAAAAATAAATTAAATTGTAAAAATATAATATACCTGCAATTGCTTCATGAACATTATGTGGCAATAATGCTGAAAAAGAAAACGGAAGGAGGCGCTGCATAATTACATGACAATCATGACTCTTCAAGCCAGTAAACTTTCCTTCGCTTCTATCAACGCAGTTTCCCAAATTTGATGCATATCCGTCAGGAAATTTCACTTTATTTGTAATCCAATCAAAGAACTCTTCTTTTCTAGCACCATCTAGCCGATAAATGGGAAAAGGGGCCGTACCGTTCTCATCAACGTGAAGTTCAGAACGATCACAAATATCGACTAAATCCAACCTTGACTTCAAATTATCCTTCGTTTTACCTTGGATGTTAAGGACTGTGTTCATCAGATTATCGAAGAAGTTCTTCTCAATATGCATGACATCTAAATTATGCCGCAATAGATGACTCTCCCAATATGGCAGATCCCAGAAAATACTCTTTTTGTGCCAGTTATGTAGCTCTCCAACCGCATTGACTCGAATGTTTTCATGTCCACCTACATCTGGCGTCCTTTCTGCATCAAAATACCTAAACTGCTTCAACAAATCTTTCCCACTAACTTCCTCAGGTGGACCATCAAACACCTGCTTGTTCTTCGTAAACGAAGTCTTACTCCTGCGGTATGGATGATCAGGTGGTAGAAATCGTCTGTGACAGTCAAACCAACACGTTTTCCTTCCGTTCTTTAGTTAGAAAGCATCTGTGTCATCTTGACAATATGGACATGATAGCTTCCCATGTGTTGTCCATCCAGATAACATACCATATGCTGGAAAGTCACTTATTGTCCACATAAGTACTGCCCGCATCTGAAAGTTTTCTTTGCGCGAAACATCGTATGTCTCAAAACCATGCGCCCATAGTTGTTGCAACTCATATATTAGTGGTTGAAGAAACACATCTAGTGATCTTTTAGGATGATCTGGCCCGGGGATGAGAATTGAGAGAAACAAAAACTCTCGTCGCATGCACAAGCTCGGCCGTAAGTTGTACGGTGTCACAATAACTGGCCATAGAAAATACTGTCTTCCATGCTTTCCAAATGGGCTGAAACCATCAGTAGATAATCCAAGATAAACATTTCTTCTCTCTTCCGCAAATTCTGGATATGTTGACTGGAAATGTTTCCAAGCCTTTGCATCTGAAGGATGTCTAATCTCACCATTTGTGGAATGCTCTGCATGCCATCTCATTGCTTTTGCTGTGCGCTCACACTGATACAACCTCTTCAATCTTTCCGTCAAAGGCAAATACCACATTCTTTTGAATGGGATCGGAACTCTTCCCCTCGTCTCCTGATAACGAGGTTTCCCACAAAATTTGCATACATTCCGTGTCTCATCCGCTCTCCAGTAGATCATGCAGTTGTCAATACATACATCTATCACTTCATACGGTAGTTGAAGACCTGCAACAAGTTTCTGAACCTCGTAGTATGAACCCGGTGCAAGGTTATCCTCAGGTAGAATACCTTTGACAAAATCAGTAATCGCATCCATACATTCTTCAGCCAAATTATAGTCTGTCTTAATACCCATTAATCTAGTTGCAGATGATAAGACTGAATGACCATCTCTACAATTTTGATACAAAGGTTGTTTTCCTGCATCTAACATGTCAAAAAATCTCCTAGACTCGGGGTTTGGTTCTTCCCCTCTATAATGATCATGTACCATCTGCTCAGTACCTACACCATAATCTATATCCGTTCTAGATTCTTCTAACCTAATATCAGGTTGAGGTTCACTAACAGGCTGAGGTTCGCTAGTACTAACATATTCATAACCAGTTTCCCCATGAAGGTACCAAACTTTATAATTACGTGAAAACCCTTTCATATACAAATGAGTCCAAACATCAAATTCTTTTATAACCTTATTATTATTGCAAGAAGAGCAGGGAGATCTTAACATACCACTTTTTGCATCCGGTTGCTGTTGAACAAGCCTCATGAATTCTCCAATCCCTTGAACGTATTCTTCCGTAAGCAAATTGGTGTTCGGATCCAAATGAGGTTTATCCATCCACTAACGATAATAAACTTCTGAAGACATGATTTTCACGGAATTGTTATGACTAAAGAGAATGAAGAGAGAATGAAGTGTGAATGAGTTGAATGAGGAGGGGTTGTATTTATAGGAAATTGCTTACGGACCTCCGACGACTTTCCGACGAAATTCCGACGGATGTAAAGCAGTCCGTCGGTATTCCGTCGGAATTGTCCAATCTCAAACGGCTATACAACGGTCATATATATTTGTCGGCAACGGTCACATGGTTCGTCGGAATTCCGTCGGAAAATACCGACGGAATTCCGACGACTTTGCTGTTAATCGGAATGTCGTCGGAAATTCGTCGGAATGTACCGACGAACTTCCGACGACTACAACGGTTACATTTTTTATCGGAATGTCGTCGAAAAGTTGTCGGAAAATTCCGACGAACCATATTTCATCGGAATTCCGTCGGAAATGGCCGACGGAATTCCGACGACTTAATTTTTTTGGATTTGGTCGGAAATTTGTCAGTATTCCGTCACAAATTTCCGACAACCTTGGTGTCCGTCGGAACCTCCGTCGGAATTCGGTGTGTTTTCTTGTAGTGGTTTTTTTTACCTTGTGAAGATTGAGGCTGTCCACAGCTTATCTCATAATCGCACTATTTTCTAATTTTACTTAAATATTATAACATTTTATAATTATAAAAGGAACTAACATATTTTCAAAGACATCTAAATATATTTCTTTGTATAATTGTTTAATTATTTAAAAACCTTTAACAAAAAATTATAACAATTAATGTTTAGTTACTTGTATTTATATGTCAGTTGTATATAACTATCTTAATTTAATATATAACTGAACTACCCCTTGTTTAGTTGTTATGTAAGTATCATTATTTAATACCCATTTTAAAAATTATATTTATGCATTTTTATTAAATTAATAAAATACAGATTTACAAAATGTATAATTGATAAATTGTATTCCAAGTTGTTCTTTAAACTATTAAATATTTTATCAAACTCATTGAATATTTTTAAAAATTTTATTTATCAAGTTGTAATTTTTCATAAGACAAGTTATACGTATAGAAATTATATAATGTTTTATAAAATTGTAAGGTGTTATTTTTAAAAGTTTTTTGGTGATATTTTCTTACAGAAACACTTCAAAATTAAAATTTTTCAAAAAAATTGTTTAAAACAAGCATTTTAATTTTATTATATGTTGTTGTTAATATTTCTATTATTTTGTAGTTTACAAATAGCCATATTTTGTTTGTTTTTTTGCTACCAAACTTCAAGAATATCCTAAATTAAGATGTTTTGCAATATATATGGAGAAAAAATTCCTCTATAAATAAGAACCTTTTAGTTTATGGATCAAATGATTATTGCTACTAAAACTAGGGCATATATTTCAAATTAATTAATTTATACGTGACGAGGACTATGTTCTCACCTTATTAAAATTAACTAGAGCCGTTAAATGAGACAATGGATCATAATTGCGTAGCCCACCATTATGGTTGATTACTACGGTCTGGTGCCTATTATTTATTGTAATAGTTCTTAATCAATCAACTGTGCTGTGCTTGATATATTTAAAACTTATATACCTTCATCGATGGGTATACTCATGGCTAGGTTGTTTCAAAATTTATTTTAGCTTACATACAGACCCCATTAAAGAGAGAAGTAGTTATTTAGCAATGTGGGAGGCTATGTTTTTAATGATTTTTAACATCAGTTTCGATTTATTTAATTTATTGGGTTTATATTTGACTGCATGGATATGTTTTAGAGTTTCAATTTTATCGAGTAATTTTATGCTATAAGATAACTTTGGATGAAGATTAGAATTTCCGAAGCAAAAAAAAAAAAAAAAAACTGAACAACTATATTATTAAAAACAGTTGATGCAGAAGGTAATTCCCAAACGGTCAATCGATCTAGACCAGGGATCGATAATCAACAATAACAAAAAAATTAAAAAAAATTGCGATAGATCATAAATCTACTATTTTGCTAAGGATTGTTCACTCACTCTACCAAAGAAAACGTTTGTTAACTTCTGAGAACAATTGTGACGCTCACACGTTTAAATGGAGACTTGTTCTCAGAGGTTAATATACTTAGTAATATTCATTTTCTTAACAAACACTTTTCATAATTGTATTACTATTTATATAGAGACTTGGTGTATTAAATGGAGAAGATTTTTGAACCACTTAACAATTTTGGAGAAGATTTTTTATTCTTACTTTATTTATTGGATTTATTATGCTTTCGCTTATACACTTCACTTATGTTTGAATGGTTTCATAGTTAAGAACTGATAATATCTGAATGTTAACTGCAGGGTTAGTGATATATATTTTAGTTTCCGTATTTTGCTGACCTTAAATTCTTAATTTTGAAATGACTAAGAGCCTAGTTTTTGACGTAAAGTTATTTTAGTGCACCTAAAATATTTGTTTATAACACATGAAAGAACATAGAAGTAATTTTTTTTTGTAAACATAGAAAAACTCAAACTTGTGAATATTTGTTTCCTCAATTAAAATCATACTTGACCTTGATCCGCGCACCCGTGCGGATTTTGTTTTTAATTTTTATAGATAAATATTTATTTTGTGTAAGTAATAATCTATATTTTTAAAATTTATCATGCGCGAGTTTTTGTTTTTAATTTTTATAAATAAATATTTTGTGTAAGTGATAATCTATATTTTTAAAGTTTATCCATATAAAATAGTTGTTTAATATAACATTTCTAAAAACAATAATTTTATAATTTATACTGATTATTATAAATTATCTTGTAATTCGTTAATTGTATCACTTACATTTTTAGAATATGACTTGTATATCCGTACAAATATTTTTATTTTTTATGTATCAAAATTTTATGATAAGATATAATAAATTTATTTTATATACTATTTAAAATCTGGTGTTATATACTTTATACTATTAAACATATTTATCATATTGAATTAACATTGGCTTATTATTTATAATAGAATATACATAAAATAATAAAAGGCATGATTTTAGCCACAATATTTTTGGCTTTAACTTTTAGAATATTTTGTTTATTATGATTGTTTTGAAACCTACTAATAGGGAAAGTGGATATTTTATTCTCTTGTTGCCTAAATCTTTGTTAGTGTTATAATTATTTAAGGAAATTATGTAATAATAAGAAAAGACAAGCATTACCTAATAATAGGTTTATTTAATTTTCAATGGTATTGGATTGTAAATATTTTATAAGTTTAAGGGTAAGTCTAAATTTGTATTTCTCTTTTAATAATATAGATATAGTTTAGAATTTTAGTTTATTAGACATATTAATTGGTAATATATGACAATAAAAGTTTGCGTGTTGAGTTTTATGAATGGTGACCAGGGAACGGCGAGAAATAATGCATTCCCTAACGTTCCTAAAAAAAATTACCATTCACAAAGAATAATAATTCCTTCTTATTTCCTTTCATTCCCTTTTTTGTAGAGAATTAAAGAACAAAATTATTCATTGTTAAATTTGATAAGGAACAACCATTCCTTTTCATTTCTGCTATTTTATTCCCGTACATTTTTTTTTTATTCGTTCCTATTGTTTTCCGGACGGTCACCAGTCAGAGCTACTGTTTTAGAATGTGCTTAATGAATTTTATTATATAATTTATAAGTTTGAGTTCCTGCGAATTTTCCTAAACACACGTCGCTTTCTCCGAATGACTTTGACATAATTTATTTGCACTCTTAGTTATTAGTTCCATGCAACAACAACAAACCATTTTTCTCTTAACTCTATTTCTAAGAACCCTAGTTTGGTCTTGATCTATGTGGAGTCGATTCATAAAGTACTGTTGTGTTTATTGTTTACTTTCAGTACATTTATAAGGTTTTAAACTCGTGATATCAGTATAGTTCAATTTATAAATTTTGTTGGATTTTGTCTTCACTGTTTTTTTTTTGTTGCTGTAGGAACTATCTAGTTTTGAAATATCTTGGAGCAAAGAGAACCTTGAAATTTATTTGGTGTTGTTATGCAAAACTGTTGGAATAGAAGAGGAAATCAGAGCAAATATGCTAAACAATGTTGTTTAGTCTGAGGGCAGAATCAAAAGTAAAATCTGATAAAAATAAATTGGATACATAAGCATTGATATTTAACTACGTTTGCAAGAGATTGTTCTCAATTGGTGAAGATAGTTTCGGAACTAGAAGAATGACCAGCTTTTGCAAGTTATTTGAAAGACATTAAAACCCTGAAATAAAGTTTTCTCCAATCAGAGATTGTCCATGTACCAATAACGCAAAATTCAAAGGCGGATAGCCTAGCACGCAGTGTCAGGATTCATCCGTCTTTCGTCGTTCACATGTATCAATATCTCCCGGTTTGGTTTACAGAGTCTGTATGAGTCTGTAAAAGTTGATGACAAAAAAAAGAGCATTGATATTTAAAGAGAAAATGACTAGGATAACAATAAAAAGTTTTTGTCACAAATATAGCATCTAAGAATAAAAATGACCAAAATAACACTTAATGTTTTATCAAAAGAGATAAATATACACTTATACTCCAATGGTAAATTAATTTAGGCATTACGGTTTAGAGTTAAGGGGTGGAGTTTAGGATTTAGGGTTTAGGGTTTAGAGTTTAGGGGTGGGGTTTAGGGTTTAGGATTTAGGGCTTATGGTTTAGGATTTAGGGTTTAGGATTTAGAGTTTAGGGTTTAGGGTTTAGGGTTTAGGGTTTAGAGTTGGGGAGTGGAGTTTTGGGATAAGATTTCAAATTTTGAAAAATAAAAAAAAGTTAAATTTTTCAAAAGATAAAATGCTATTTTGGTCATTTTAGCTATGAGGGTTATTTTTGTGATATAAACTTAAAAATGTGCTATTTTTGAGATTTGTCCATATTTAAATGTAGAAACACAATTCCAAACGGAAACAATAAGAATTATTAGTTAAATACAGAAGTTGCATAATAGAAAAACCATATACAAAAAGAAGAAGATTATTTAAGGCTTCTTTACCAAATAGCATTTTATTTTTTTTCATCATATCATCATATGATGTATATATTTAGTTATGTAATAATTTTTTTTTAGAACTTTAGTCTATCAAATTTGCAATTTTAATTTGGTATTAATAAATTCGTTTCGAAAAAAAAATCATAGAATAAGGAACGTATAATTTCATACAAAGCAATTTCCTACTCCAAATTATGAGGCTTGCTCTCGCATATTAAATAAAATTAATAGTATAACATAACAAAAGTCCTATTGAAAGTGTTGGGTCCGAGTCATCCATTGCCGTTTTTCATCACAGCTATATCCACTATCAATTAATCTCGGGTTTTCGACATTTAAACTTAGAAATTCATACGACTCGTGCTCGTGAGGATAAAATAGTTAGTAGTATTAGTAAAATGAGTTGTGCTATCTAATATATTTAATTTATACACGACGCTTAGATTAGTGACGAACAAAAATAAAGTATTCATCACATTCAGATTTCATAGGTTGCGTAACTCGACCTACATAAGTATTATAATTATACGATGTGAACTTGGGGAAACATATGTGGCTAACGTGAAACGTTTACTTTTACCAATTACCAGAAGAACGAAAAATCCAAATGTAAGCCTTTTACATCGGCGGAGGCAGAAAATATTTCTGTCGGGGGCAAAAAAAAAGGTATGGGAGCAAAAAATAATTATGAGTGGGGACATCATATAGATTGAGCTTTAAGTTACACTATTTTTTTAATCATGATGGGTTCATTGCCCCCATGTTGTTGCATGTAGCTCCGCCACTGAGCCTTTAGTCAAAAAAAAAAAAACCAAATCTGTGTCTATCGAACTATATTCGTAAATTAAACTGCTATTACATCTTTGTTGACGTATGTGATCAATCGTATTTTGTGCATTTCCAAAAAATAATAATGTAAATTTAAGAAAACAGCAACATATATAGAAAGTTTACGACCATCTTATCCACATTTCATTTTCATATACAAATATAACCTATTACATGGAAACGGAAGCGGGTACGCGGAAGCGGAAGCGTATGGAAGCACAGAAGCGAGATTTTTTGAAAAATTAGGAAGCGGATACGTATTGGAAGCGTATATCCATATGTATGTATATATATGTATATATATATATATATTAAAATATAAGATTTTTTAAAAAAAAATTAGGACTAAAATTTATATGTTATAAATTTAAATAAATTATTTATTCATTTGTAATAATTTTGTAATGATTTCATATTAAAACTGTGAAAATAGACATAAATTAAGTTTAAAATAAATTATTATATTAATTATTGTTAATGCTTCATAAATAATTGACACAATATATTTTAATATAAGATATATGTTTAATAAAAACCTTAATACATAAAGATAATTTATAGTATTAATTTTAATATTTATATCCTCTCTATTCATTACTATTAAAATTTTGATTTTACAGAAATTAATAACTACGATTATATTTTTATTGATATTCAACCTTGTATTTTTTTTTAAAGAACGGAAGCGTGATTCCAAAACAGAATCATAAGCTTCCAACGTGTTTTTAAAAAGAATATTTTGGAAGCGTTTTGGAAGCGAGATTCCGTAAGCTTCCACAAGGTTCTTATTCCGATTCCGGTTCCGAAGCGGGAAGCGGACGTCCGATGAAGCTTCCATGCAACGTAGAATATAACTTGCTAACTCCGTTATCGATCAGATTAATTACCATAATATGTAGGCCATGTGGTTTTGAGTTTATGAGATGCCATATTATACGCATCTATAAGTTATACATAAGTAATACACGTTATACACAAATTTGGTATATGGATCAATCGAACGATAACAAGAAAACAAACTATACAAGAAGTAGAATATTACAAACATTTGGTGTGGCTGAGTACGACTTTAATAGAGAAAAAGGGGTTGATTGCTATGGTTGCTTAAAGGGAAGAAACACATTTATGTGACCCCCTCGTTGTGCAAAAGTCGTTGTTTCGTTTCAAAAGAGATTTTGACTCCTTTGTTTACGAAATACAAAGTCAAAGACTTTGTACCATAGGGAATTAGAAAAGCTTGCAAATAGCATTTAATTTATCAGGCCACCTAATTATAACGACTAGGATATATCATACATGAGCAAGTAAAGCATGTAACGTTTTTAGGAATTAGAAAAGGAAGAAGAAGAAAATAAAATGTTTGGCCATGGATTCATTTCCCAAAGCATGCACGTTCATACACTTCATGCCACTCCAGAGTTACGTATCCAAATGTACAAGGATTACTATTACAATAGTAGTATGGCCGTTTAATGAAAACGTGTTCACACACAATCACATTATGTGAGTTACTTTAGAGCGATTAAGTACTATTTGTCAATCATCACACAAGATATTCAATTATCATGGACAACAAATATGAAAAAAAAAAAAAAAACCTACGATGTTGCTACATGCACACGTTAATGACTTATCGCATGGGTTTGGACGCTTTGTAGGTAAGTCAAGGTTTTCGTTCTTATCGTCTGTCCACGTTTTTATAAGCTATTTTAGATTATTTATATTTCTGTTTATAAAACATATTTTACAGCTTTTAATGTAGAAATTAAAGTCATTGATCCATGTAACAACCATAAGTATTCTGCAGTTTTTTTATGATTTAGTTAAATTGTTTTTATAACCATCAAAGGGGCAATTTGTTTAGAACCAAAATGGAATTAATAATTAAGAATATAGCTACGATGATTTCTTGTTCCACTTTTGATACAGATTCTTCTCGAGGGATTCAAGTCAAGCATTACAATACAAAGTTGCTTTCCAAATGATGAACCCTACTTTTGACAGATTGCTTCTCTCTATAACTCACACTAAGATACAATATATGGTACTGATATTTATTGGTTTTATTAATTGAAGAAAGCTTTAAATCTTTGGTAGAGTAATATTTATTACAATCAAGCAGCGAGTACCAGAACTTTGATGGTTCCTTGGCTATTCGCAGTCAGCATCGTGGGACTATCGCTCTTCCAGCAAACCGCACTAATAAAGTATGAACCCGCCTCTTCCTCTGCTTCCTCCATGTCTAGTGATCCAAACCTATGCGATGTCACAGGTCTCGTGATCTCCTACAATCCCACATCCTTAAATACTTGAGCAACAAGAGATTCAATATGTTTAAATGATAAAATAGAGCAGAGGTTTGAGATTTTGTGAACCTTGTGATATACATATACTTCGTTTGTCTCGCTTCCGCAGGCGAGATACTCGCTGTTCACTGTGAGACCCACGAAGTTCTTCTCGTTAGTGTGTCCTCTGAATGTCCGAACCTGAAAAAGAGAGAGTAAACATTGAACAACATAGCCAAGACTTGTTTCTTTGTGCGGAAAGTAATCTTACTGGCAAGTTGTCCTTGACATCCCATAAGCGTAGTGTGCTATCAGTAGATGCAGACGCGAGCTCGTTGTTGGACAAAAACTTCACATAGGAGACCGCTTTCTTGTGTCCACTGAAGACATGAAGTGGCTGGCTTATGTTTCTTAAATCGTAATAATGGATGTGATGATCAGCTGATCCAACCTGCAATAAGTCAACAGGCTTAGTGTAAAGCTGATCATGAGCGGGTAGCTCAAACATGAATAGGGAATCAATGTGAGATGCAAAGTTGGTGAGGTCATGAAAATATATACCGCAATGAAGTTGCTTGAGCCAGGATTGTACTTGACACAACAGATGTTTGCTTTCATATCAATATTAAGCACGCTTGCTTCCTCCTTTGTGCACCAAACTTTAACCTGGTTCAAACACAGATCATTGCACAGTGTACTATTGTGCTCTTCATACTCCAGATACATTGCACAGATTCAACATACCTTACAATCGTCACTACCAGATACAAGCATAGATGGTTCTGTTCGCGAAAAGTCAACGCTCCAGGCACGCTTTTCGTGCTCTTCATACTCCATAAGACTCTGTCACCAGTTGTTTAAATAAAAATTTAGATACATTGCACAGTATCTTAAAGGTGCGACGGGGAATAAGTAGGGCAAAGTAATCACCTGTCTAGTAGTTACATCCCACACTGTTACTATTCCTTCGTAATCACTGCTCGCTATATGATTTTTCTCATGCTTATTCCAACTCAAACAACTAAGTTTGGAGCGAGTTGACATCTCCACAATCGGACACTGTATATCTGCCGGTTCATTTACAACCTGAAAAGTATGCACAACCATCTTCAACAAATCCAGAGAGTCCATTATATAGACGGAGTACTAAATCTAACAATCTGGTAATATTTGGACATACATTGTTCTATGTAATATTAAGAAAACAAAGTGTAAATGGCTAATCATAAATCACAATTAGAATTTCTTCAACAAATGCTACATTTTAGTTTCTACTGTAAAGTATTCCAACAATTGAGATGCATGATCCGTTTCACAAGAGCATAACTCTAAAAAAGATGATTCAATTGGTATGTAAATGAACTTACCGAAGAGAAGTCGAAAACCTTTATACATCTCGAAACACCAGCAGTTGCAAACAGCTCATCATCACGATCAAACTCTATGCTGAAAAGAAACAGCCCCTCTTTTTTTAGTAAGCTCAAAAAGATGGTCACTCAGTTCAGGGAAAGCATAACCACACATAAACTACGGAAACTCCATAAATCAATACTCATAGAGAGAGCAAGATAATGGAGCCACAGGGGCAAGAAATATGATTTGTCCTTTACTGAAAAAGAGACGCGTTCAGAAAAAGACAGCAAAACAGTTTAAGAAAAGGAGAGCATAGTGTTCTATCTGTTAAAAAATTCTTCTTAAGTGACTCGCCGACAGCACAAAACCTTGTCCCTGCCATGTTAACAGTTTCTTCTTCTAACCATTCTCTGGCTTAGAATTTACACAGCAATGGATCCCATAGTAAGTAATTGCGTCAATCCATACATTAAACAAAACTTGATTACATAAGAGGCAATTTTGATATTATTTAGACACTAAGTCGGAAGATATTCTTTCAATAGTTACACTATCTGTCATCTGATATAACGAACAAGGAGAAAGAACTCACCTTGATACAATGTTAGCTGAATGAAATATATCCCCATGCCGAATTTCCGCTATAACTCTCAGACGACTGTAAATAAAAGAGTGGAATCAAAATTCAGATGGTTTAAAACATCTCTGACGCACAAGTGCAACCAATTAGAAAAGGGACATTCACTAATCAAAACCTGTAGCGAGTAAAGGTAGTGAGCACAGATTGAAAATCTGCAAGGCCGTAGCTGTAGCCTTCCCTACGCACTACACTATTATCACTTTCTTGATTACTATGTGGTTGGTCTACCAACTGACGCCTCTTCTGGAGGTAACACTCTTGTAGATCGCTGAACTACAAGCCAAGACACTCAAAACGAAATTAGCCAATCAACAAGACATTTTCAAGATGTTGAGCAGACAAGAAAGAACAAACCTGAGCATGGATCCGTTTCTTCCTGGCCATTGAGACAGATGATTGATTCAAACTCTGGGAATCTGATCCACTCTGTGCATCCTTTTTCGATATCCCGTGAGAGCTTCCTTGTGCCTTTCCCTCTACCTTTTTGTTTTGAAAATTGCCTGGTGGATTCCCTCCTCTTATGCTCAGAGAATTGGAGTTGAAGCCGGTGTGACTCTTCTCAAGCGGCCAAGCATTTCGTGTGCTTGGATCATCTCCGAGCATCCGCAGCTTCACAGAGTACCTATCCCGAGCTCGGTATAAATCTATTCTATGTCTCTCAACTGCATTTATGTCCTCTTTAATATACTGAAGATCAGTTTGCACCTACAACAACAACGGGAGAACCTTTTTGAATCTAAAATAACAAGTTTGAAGCGCAACAGGACAGCTATTAATAGGTAAACCAGATGCTACTCCAGAATCCAAGACAAACCAACCTCATTAAGTTCATCAACTTTCTGCTTCCTCAGACAATGCAAAAAGTCCAAGAGTATCTGCATGTTCCTCTCAGCTTCTTCCTGTTCCATTTTCCTCTTCTTTTCAGCAAGAAGCGTGAGCAGATTATCAACCTCTTTAATTGACACATCACAACCCTGTCTAAGGAAGAAAGCATAAAGTCAAATTTTGATTTAAAAAGAAAAAAAAAAAAGACTTTTAGACAGAGAATTGGTTCTACTCCAATAATTAATCTGACAAGAGTGGAACACAAAGGCTTGTCAGAAACCGACCCGTTGTAATGCGTCCCGAAACTGATCCAAGGGCGTCGCAGTTTTGGACACATGCCGAGCTGAAGTTTTCTTCAACAGCTACACAGAACAGTACAAACAAGTCATACAATAAGCTGCACATTTGAGACATAGATAGATTCAATCTACAACAGTTTATTTCGATATTCAAGAAATTGCTAGCAGGTGGTTAGGCGGATTATTTGAATGCCTAGACTGATTTTAAAAAAAAAAAATCATTCTAGAATAATTGGTTTCTTTAACCAAGTTTCTATTACAAGATTAGAAAGAGAGACCTTATCGAGTAAGAAGTTAGGGTAAAGCTGCTTATTTGTGAGGTGCTGGCTACAACAGGGACAATCGCTCTTGTTCTTAAGGTGCGTGATGATGCACATGTAGCAGAAGCTGTGTCCACACGCCGTGAGGAAAGCGTCCTTTATAACCTGCATACAAATCGGACAGAGCAGGTCCTTATCCAGATCCGGAGCTCCAACCTCCAAACCACCGCTTCCTCCTTCGTCGTTTTCGTGGCGGCGGTTGGGGCCTTCTCCGATGGAGGAGGTTCTCGGATCGGGCTTCACAGCCGGAACTAGCGGATCCTTCCTAATCTCTTCCATAATTCGTTTCCTTTTTGCTCTCAATTTTTTTTTTTTTAATTTGTTTGGGTGGGGGGAGTGGTGGGTATGGCGGATATGAGGAGGAGTGAGGTGGGGTCGACGGTGGCTCTTTTCTGAGGATGCAAAACATACACGTTGCTGTCGACGCGCTAGCTTCCGCGCGTGTGGCTGTCGTTTTTAGGTGTTATAAAATCTTCGGAACGACGCCGCTTGAGCTTATGAATGTTGTTTTCCATCGTCAACGATAAATCGAGGGCCCAAAATGAAATGTTATGACGTGGCGTATCACTATTGGATGCAAGGAACAGGTGACCGTCATAAAATCTTCGGAACGACGCCGTTTGATCTTTTTGTCTATAGCAAAAGATTAGTTTAAATCCCCGAAATAAACTTTTACGATAAACCGAGGTCCTAAAATGAAATATTATGAAACGTTTAAGACGTGGCGTCTCTCCATTGGATGCAAGTTGACAACAACTATAATCGCGTGCGAGATATAGTCCATCTATCTCACCTGCTGCTTGCATCCTCTCTTCTTCCTCCACCGTCGTCAAGCTGCTAAACGATGGCTATGGCGGCGTCTATCCTCCAAGCTTCTTCGCTTTCGGTGAATATCAACAGTAAGCTTTCTCCTCCCTATTATTCATCTTAGTTTCCCCCTTTCTCCCCTTCAAATTTCGTAGTTAACCTAATCGAGGGATTGAGAAACTCTGTGTTGATTGAACATCTTTACATGGTGATTTCTGTAGAAAACGTGCGGATTCGCAGCTCAGGGATGGTCGGAGGAATCGAAAGGCAACATAGAGTCTCCTCGTTAAGTGCTGTGGGGATGGGATTGGACAGTCGAAAGCGATCTCTTTTGATATGCAACTCCGCCGCTGTAAGACATCTCGACAATCACACGTGTCTTTTGATTCGGATTGTGGCGTTATCTAAGTGTTTTGGTTGCTTGTTATGAATGATGTGTGTCGTTAGTTATCATCAAACTGACAATCTTCTTCTTCTTTTGTTAACTCTCTTGCAGAACGCGAAGTGCAGTGAAAGTCAAGGTCAAACACAGACCGTTACTCGGGAGTCTCCGACAATAACACAAGCTCCTGTCCACTGTAAGCCACTGCTTACTCTCTCTGCTTCTTTTGTTTTGTAATAATGGCAGCAGAGACTTTGTCCCCTAGATTGAGGGATAGTGGGAAGATTCGAATGCATTATCCAAATTATGAATTGAGACTTTTCACATCTTTTATGACTTGTGGTTTATCTTCTCATTTGAACTTAGTTTGAAAAGAGGAGTTTTGGTTTTGTTGAATTTTCAGCTAAGGAGAAATCACCAAGCCTGGATGATGGAGGAGACGGGTTCCCACCGCGAGATGATGGAGATGGAGGTGGAGGAGGAGGGGGTGGTGGCAACTGGTCTGGTGGCTTCTTCTTCTTTGGTTTTCTCGCTTTCTTGGGTTTATTGAAGGATAAAGAGGGAGAGGAGGATTATCGAGGGAGCAGAAGACGATGATCATTGATGTGTATGCTTCATTGGATTAGTGTTCTTTTTGCTGCATACGACTTAAGAATCACATTTGCTTATCTTAGATCTGAAACATACATGGTCTCGTTTTGTATCTGTTTCGTTGAGAGGTTTACTGCATATGATATTGATATGTATTGTATGTCTCTTGTACCCAAGAGATGGTCCATATTTAAGCTTTTTTAAACTTATATGATACTTCTTTGCAACAATTCACTCAAAATTACCTCCTCTGAAATAGTGTTTTGATACCTGTATGCAACAACAACTCACACCAAAGGGCAAAAGTGGCCATTCTCTTTGTTTGAAACAACAGTTGACACAGATTAACTATTTATACGTAAACTCATGGTTCAACTGGCATTACTCATGACTAGAGCACCAAAAGTCAGATATTGATGCTAGAGAAGTCCTCATAAAGCGATCAAATGTTGGGCTAAAAGAAGACAGAAGGTAATCAAATAAACTCAGCCCAGTAAGAGATTACTTGTGGCCCATTAGTGGGCTATGTGCAAAAGTGCAGCCTATCCACCCCAAAGTTGCAGCGAGGAATTTGGCAATGGTGTGGCAGTGAATCATAATTCAACCAAGTCTTAACGCTGATGTGGACCGAATTATAAAGCCACTTGGCCTGTTCCAGCTTCTATCGAGTTCTGTTTCCAATATGTTTCCATTGAAAGTATCATATTGATAGTTTGCTTATTTAACATGGTGCAGGCGTTTGCTTGTAAACTTTGAAAACATATTATTTGGTAGATTTGCCTTTACAGCAAATTAAAATGAATATTTTTATAATTTTATTGCGAGGGATAGAAATATAAAAGTAAAGGGATCTGTACCAGAAAAGTGAGAGAACTCTTCTTGACGTTAAAGCCTTTCAAACGGTCAAACCGGTCTAACAAACCGCGTCAAAACCCACGTGCACGTATGAAGTGGACGTTACCACAGACAATCGCTACGTTTCTGCTTCCGTGGCACAATACTGATGGGTCAGAAACTCAGTATCATTGCTCTTACACTTCTGCCAATACCATTGCGCATAAGATTTTCCACACAATGCAATAGATTTCTCGTGCTCGAATCTATTTTTTGGACCATTTAACCCCTGTGTATCTATCTTTGTTTTCTTCCTCTAGTGTACGAGTGAAGACTTTGGCTTCTCCCACTACACAATTGGAAACCTTGGTCTCAAAGACTCTGTTTCTTTTCTCAAGGGTGTTTCTTTTCTCCTTTTTTAATTTTCATTTTTCAAGTTGTTTCGGAATTTTCTAAAGCCAGTTTGTCGCTTATATAAAGTCAGTTTAGGACACCAAAACATTAAATTGGATCCATTTATTTCCAATAAAACACCAAATAATAATTTTATCAAATTTGGTGTTTTGTTTGTGTAACATTATTAATCACACCAGATATTTAAATAATATATTATATTATTTTTATTAACTATAAATATATTAATATTATTAATTTTTTATAGAAATTATAGCTAAAAATAAATATATCATGCTATTTTGTATTTTGTATGTTTACATTACTAAACATTAAAATACTATTTTTATTCTCACATTAATAAACATCAAATTTTATCAAATAAATATAAATATGATAAAATATTATTAGTCAATTACAAATAATTAATCTATTAAAACTGATGACAAAAAAAATCTATTAAAACTAAAAAAAATAATATATAATTTTGTTTTGATGTATAATTTAGTGTTGTTACAGATGAAAAAAAATAAAATTTAATATCAAAACACCAATTTTGACGTTATTTCAACACTAAATGTGGTATTATTTTTAGATTTGTCCTAAGACTACGTAAAATGTATCTTGTTATTTTAAAAATTTATAAAAAACTATAAAAGAAATAAGATTTATCCCAATATATTTTTTTGCAAAAAAAAAGAGTATTCATCTAAATATAGAATGAAAATAAGAAAAAAAAAAACTATTTGTTTTGAAATATAAGGAAAACAGTAATTATTTAAAAAAAAAATAGAGATACATTGAAATAGTTTCATCTCTAAAAGTTACTACAAAAAAATAAAATGGGTTGGAAATGTTCTAATCTGTTTTTCTAATCGTGAATTTAGATATGGTTAAGACTTAGGATTGCTTTTAAAACAGTAACTAGATTATGACCCGTCTTTAAAAGGGCGGGTATATTTTTTATTTTACAATTTTTAAAAATTTATTTTTTTTATGTGTGTTTTATTTTTTTTATGTGTGTTTTAATTATATTTATGTTTTTTTGTATAATATTTTTCTTAAATGATATAAGAGATTTTAATAATTGTATTAAAATAATTAGATCACACTTATATCAATAGGTCATGTTCCTGTTTTAGCCTAATAGATCCTTGTGTGATTCTCAACCTATAGTCTACGCTTGTTCTTTGTCCAATTAAAAAAATTGAAAAGAAGGAATACCGCAGAGTCCTCTTGGTAGCTTCTGCCAAACTGTATTAATGTGTTATTTTACCCAATTGCTTCATGTCCTTGTTACTTTGAAACTGAAATTTACCATAAAAATAGGGATAAAGGAAAGTTTGGAAACCCAAACCATAGTAAAATTGAATTTTACTACTTGAATCTGAATCAAATTATAAATAATTCAATCAAAAAATTCAAGGGATTATTGAAGTAATAAAAAAAGAAAGGATTTTACATTTTAAATTGAACCAAATAAAAATAATTAAAGTAATCGGATCAATTAAATTCAAATATATGGTATTCAAAGTAATATGTAAATATATGAAAGCTACAGTGTTAAATAAAATTAGTTATTTTGTTTTCTAATTTTTTGACCATACCCAATTTGATCTCACATAAAATCAGTATTTTCTTAAACTCAAAAACATACAACTTGAATAACTTTAACCGAATTGAATGGAATTATTGAAATAATAATAATAAAAAATGATTTTACATTAATGGAATTAGCATGGGTGGTTCCTACATTTGAAATAAACTGATCCAGACTTCAACCTGCATATTAGCGCACCTTTGTGTGGCAGCCACTACCGTTTGGAGAATACACTACACGTTCGGGTTACTTCTCAGCATCGATAAAAGCCGTCTAGCACAACAATTCCACCTGACCCATTCAACTGGATAAAAAATATATGGTCAAAAGCTTGTTCACCAAAAATGAAAATCTTTCTTTGGTCTATCATACAAAGGGCCTTGCCTTTGGGAGAGAACCTATAACAGAGAGGTATGACATCATGAACACTCTGTTAGCGATGCAATGAAATGGAAACCGCAATGCATACCTTCTTTCAATGCCTCTTTGCGCAAGAAGTTTGAAATCATGTTCCCCTCAAACAAGTAATTCACCTAGCTACAGAGAAAAGTTTCAAGGAAGCAATGGTAGCCTTCAAACATGTGATATGTCTCCCACCAACAGAAATCACGAATACAATACTCCCATAGATCTGTTGGGCACTTTGGAATGCTCAGAATCTACTTATTTTTGAAAGCAAAACTTTCTCACCTGCAGAGATCGCTACAAAGGGTTAAGATTGGCAAGAGAATGGACTTCTGCACATGGGTCAGTTCAAACGAGTGGCTTGGATTCTGACAGATTCGGCTGGATCCCATATCAATCAAGGGGCTGCAACACATGAATTCGTTAATTCCCCTCTGATCGCTGAGGCGATTGCTCTCCGATCAGGTCTTCTCTCTGCAGTGAACCTAGGGCTTCCAAAGCTCTGATTATTCTCTGACAACACAACGTACATCTGAGCTATAAAGAATGACATGCACATCAAGAAAATCTTCAATATCGTCAGAGATATCAAGCAAAAATCTCCTCTGTTTTCATCGAAATATCTTTTTCTTACTTTTCTCGTTTGATGAACACTGAAACCGATTCGTTGGCTAAGCAATCTCTGTCTTCTTCTTTGATTATGGATCCATTCATGGGCTGACTCTGGGTCTCAGACCACTTTCTATATTAATGAAATATGTGTGACAAAAAAAGAAGCAATTTTACATTAACATTAATAATGATATAAGTAACTTCTAAATTTTAAAATTTTACATATTTCAAAAACAAAAAAATATAATGACATATGTTGTAATTAGAGAGTTTAGAGACCGAATATTTCTCTGTTTTTATTAATGAACAATGGGGGTTCCTTATATAAGGATTACATGAGAGATAAATGGAAATACATAAATGGAAAGATTACAAATCATAAACCAACAAGGAATAAGAAATCTAGAAGAATGGAAACTCCTTTGCCGCCAATCTCTCTCTCTCTCCAAGTCGTGGCCGCCTCTCTCTAGGGTTTGGGCCGTCTCTCTCTCTCTAGGTTTGGGCCGGTTATGGACCGGGCTTGGTTAATGGCAATCCACTCCATGATTTATAACACTCCCTCTTGGATGCCATAACCATATAGGATTCGTAGTACGCTTCATGTTGCCTCATTAAAACCTTATCAGGAAAACCCAGTGGGACAAAACCACGATGAAGGAAAAAGAGTACAACACACACTACTCCCCCTGATGTGAACCTTACTGTAGGTTCTACATTCTAAGCATCTTGGTGCGTGATATTTCCTGTATGTATAGGATGGGAGTAATCGGCCAGTTTCATTACTGAACCGTAATTAGACCATTTCGACTTCTTAGGTCGTTTCTCATGTCCTTTGACATTGAGTGTCCCGGTAAAGCATCCGGTAAAGCATATGTGCTAAGCAGTGTGAATCACATTGTCCTCGGAGATCACTATTGGATCTTTGCAAATCGTGTTTGCATATGTCCGTAGTCTAGACGTGATCATCTACTTTTAACTGCTTTTCACTTTGGCGATTTATGGTTACCATCGACCATGTATCAATATGGCCGAACCATGTCCGGGTCATAGACCTCGTCTATAAGTGTCCATTACTTGTCTCATGAGTGTTCAAGATCAATGATCATTGCTGTGAGTTTTATAATCTCTCATTATGGCTCTGTGGCGAACACTTTCATGTATCTCACATGTGGACATCGATATTTCTTGCTTTAGGCAGTACCATATCTATCTCGGACATTGTAGTCCTTTATCCATCTCTTGATGGTGTCTCATGACCTCTGTTGCTGTGGATTATATACACACTGAAATATATATTAGGTCATGGACTTCAACGGGCTTTATGGACTACAATACTTTGGTATCCGACATATTATATATCTCCTCTTAATCTCACTACAAAGCCTTGTGAAGTTTATACAGCAGCAGGCCGTTCTGCTATGCCGGATCCTTACTTAGGGGATCTGATGTCGGATTGTAACCTGATGGTTGATCTTTTGTACTACTAGTCCGTGATCAAGGGATAAGGGCCGGATGCCTTTTAGCCGATGGGCTGGACGTTTTTAGCCGGAGTGCTGGACGCCTTTAGCCAGAGGGTCGGACACATTTAGCCGGGCACCCATATAGATTTATTCTATGCCTCTTTTAGGTTTAGTATAATCACAAGGGATTTCAAATGTATATGGACTGTTATTGGATTGTCTTTTATACAACTCCAAGATCATGCGTGATCACTTTCTTTTACATACTATATGCAGCTGCTTTTCAGTCCATGAATCAGCTTAGGAGTTTATCTCCTTATAATCTGTTCCTTTGATCTCTGTGAGTACCTTGTGTAACAAGATATGATCTAATGCTGTTAAGTAGGAAGACATGAACACTCTTAGACCTCGTGATCATGTGCCTTCTCTCACGGTTTCTTTACCTCACAAGATCCATCTATTTCACTGGTTTATCAGATGGCGTTTCTGTATATGTATATGGCCAATACGTCCATCTCTCTTTTAGATACCTTGAACCTCCACGTTTTATCTTTTCTAATCTCTATGATCTTTTATGATTGTATGAGTACTCATTTGTGGGTTCATGATCCTCATTCATCTCTTTATGTTCAAGTGCTATAACTTTATGTATCTTTATACAAATGTGTGTGTGTGTCGACACTTTCATGTGGTTCCATTATGTTCCAGACATGATCCAATGGATTTGAGATCTTATTATCTAGGACCTTTATTACCTAGTAGCTTGGCGTCCCAAGACTACATGGTTTGGTACCTTAGATGTGTAGCTGCGCAGCCTTTTCTCAATGTCTGGTATGGTTTCTCTTATAATCTCGGATCTGTATTTTATGCACCATTTTTCTATCCGAGATTCCTTTATCTTATGGAACACTTGGTCTATCTTGTATAGACTCTATAGCAACTTGATTATGTCTCTTCTAGGACATCATATTTCGTTTCGTGCTAAGCTGGTTTATGACGTCATTCTTTTCTATTCGGGTCAGTGCCTGGCATCTCGATTAGCTAGCCTTTTATAATCTTTCTTTGGACGTCTTAAATCATAATCTCTAGTCCGAGGATCTTGCCAAGACAATGATGGTTTAAAACCATTCTTATCATTCTTTATCTAGCTTATAATCTTTCTCCTTTAATGTTTGGATAGACGGATGCAATCCGTGTACTTGGCCACAATCTGATCACCCATGTTTGGCTCAAGTTTTCTTTTTAAATCGTGGGAGAAAGTAATACTCCTATCCAAAATATATTCTCAATCCTCTTCTGAGGTTCCATCTTAGACGGCACATATATGTATGTGGTGGTTTCTTCAAAATCTCTTAAGATGATGTATGTCTGGTTTCATGACCCGTATATAATCTGAGATGGGAATATCTATGCTCACTTATATGGCCTGATGCATATTATCATTTTATACATGTAAATTCATAATGTTCCAAGCTTATAGGCTTTAGAATCTTAGTCTTATAGATAATGGCTTACTTGGCCGAACATTTTATGGTAATGGCCTCTCTGGCCGGTTATGGCCCTTGCGGCCGACCTGTTTATAACATGGTCTCTTTGGCCGAGTAATGGCCTTATGGTTTGGCCGTTCTAAAACATGGCCTCTACGGCCGAGGACTGGCCTTTTATGGCAGAGTAATGGCCTTTATGGCCGAGCCATTTATAACATGGTCATAGACCATACACGAACTTGTAGTATTGATCATGGGTTTATCCTCTCTCCCCCTCATGACCATACTATAAGGTCGTGGTGCTTGGGACAATTAAGCCTAATGAGTTTCCCCTTTGTGTACATGTTTCACAACGTGAGATCTTTTACGGGATAACTCTGTGCCTTTTCAATCTTTGCATCAAGTTTAGACTTTAGGATGGCTAATCCTATCATGCCATATAGTGTAAAATTTCGTGGTGTATCTCTATATGGTCACCACGGTTCTTGTCTCTCAACATACTGATCTTATAGCATAGTTTAAATCAGTAGAGATCATTAGGTATAGTCTCGACCACTTTCTTATAAGGTCTTAGGCGATTTTTCTTTCAAAATCTGAAGGAACTTATTTCCTTTTGTTTGCCCATTGTTTCTATTTAGAAACCATACTATCATAACTCAATGGGTCACATATTATTGGGTGTATCTAATGTCCTTTAGACAATGCCTTAGCCATAGTTTCTTTACTAGGCTCACTATACTACTTTCACGATTTCTTACTTGGATATTATGCCCTTTAGGCAATTCTTTATCAGTAAAAACATTCATATGTTCAAGTAAGACCAGACAAGATATAATGAAATCAAAGCAAACTCTTTTATATATATATATAAAATCGTGAATCATCAAGTAGGTCAAAAGCAAATCACAAAATCATAGACTTAAAATAAAATTATCATGTCGAGATCTTTCTTTAGTCAATGTATAAGCCGGCCTCACAATCTATATTACTCCACACGGCTTTCTTGGATTCATCCTGATCCAATGCCTCAGGATATCTCATCTCACTGTTTTGTTGCTCAATGAATCTTTTCTGAATTTTCTCAAATCTGTCAATGGTATCTTTAACTTTCTGTTTTCTTTGCTCAGTTGCCAATAGGTATGACAATAGGTCATTATAGGTTGTGAAAACCTTAGCTGTATATGATAGCAACCGATCCTTTGGATGGAATGTGGAATATGTTTTATATAGTAGATCATCATCTGTAACCACTTCATCACATAGTTCAAGACTATGGGCGATTTTCATTAGAGCAGAATCGTATTCTTCCACGGATTTAAAATCTTGGAACCTGAGTATCTTCCAATCATTCATGGTTTTTCGCCATAATTCCATTGAGTATATGGATTTTAGTTTTATCCAAAGATCATAAGGATCCTCAATATCTTCATACTTATTTCTTAGTTTCTCAGTGAGATGATAGCGCATAATTGTTATGGCGCTATGCTTTTCACTTTCAATTTCATCATTTCTTTCAATGATACATTTCCCGAGTCCTCTAGACTTCAGGGCAATTGAAGTGTTCATTTCCCATTCTGGATAATTATCTCCAGAGATATCTAGGGCAGCATAATCCGAAGGCTCAAATCTCGACATCTGAAATCATCAATAAATTCATGATTTAGAATTCTTGCAACCAATCAGTGCATATGATTTCATAAGTCTTATCTATAATACTTTAGGCCACACGGCTTTTCAATATGATGCTTAGGCCATATGGCTTTGCATTGTGATGTTTATACCTCACGGCTATTATGTGATACAACGATCTTAAGGATCGGATCATAATGCAATCTGGTTTATATAACCATTCGGCTACTAGACCACACGGTCACTTTAATATTCACTAAGCCACACAGCTTTTAATCAATCAAGGGCACAAGGCCGCAAGTGTGAGCAATGCATTAGGCCAGACGGCCATATACTAAACAGGATCTAGATTCAATTCTATTTCTTAGTTGTATATCTATTAAGTTTTAGAATTAAACGATCCAGCAACCTAACTCTCATTCAATATGTAAATTCTTTAAATCAATCTTTCAATCTTTAAGTAATGAGAGATTTAAGGTTTCAAGGCCTTTAGGAATATCAATCAAGATTAAGGGTTTCAAGGCCTTAAGGAATTCGAATCTTGAGATTAGATCTATTAATCAATCTATCAATCCTAACATCTCAGATCATCAATCATCAAACAAAGAATTTTTAAAACCGAATTTAAACTTTTTTAGGGTTTCAGTTTGAGTGATTTAGATTCGAATTTAAACAATCCTATCAATAGCTCTAGGTGATCAAACAATCAAAGTTCAAATCAAACAATTTAAAACCGATTTTCCAAAATTAGGGTTTTTAGGGGAGTTCGAAAAACTTTGATCTTTGATCAAGGGGATTTGATTTGAGATTCAAAATCATGAAGACTTTGATTTTAATTGATCAATGGATCAATCTCGATTTATGGTTTAGGAGATCGGACTTATTCGAGCTCCGATTTACTCTTTAGGATTTGATCTATTTTTCCTATGGCTTTCATCTTTAGAGTTTCTTATTTTAGGGTTTCAATCTTTACAAAACAACCATGTTCAATTCATGTTCTCAGAATTAGGATTACCTTTGTTTTGCAAATTGTAGAACCCGGACCACCAAGAGAACCTCGAACGGACACGAGATGAGACGAGCTGGAACGGTCGCGTGCTGAGGCGAGACGCGTCTGATCGGGATCGGATGGTTTGGCGTCTGGTCGCGGATGTGCGCCGAGGACGTCGGACGCGTCTTCTTCTTGAGTTCGCGAGCGGGTTGATTGGGAACTCAAGCTGGCTGTGATGTGAACTGGAAACTGAGGTCGTCTAGGATCAGGAACACCTTAGGGCTGGAGCTGATCGGGTGTTTGTAAGCCAGAACGCAAGCAAGAACAATTTGGGGTTTTTCCGGAATTAGGGTTTCCAAAAGATCAAGACGGCGCCGAGTATTGTTTCTGCGAGTGTGGGCGCGTCTGAGATCGGATCGACAAACGGTTTGCGCTGATGGATTTTTCTCGTCAAGAGCTTCAATTTGATATGTGGATCGTCGTCTGGTTCCTCGGGGTTTGAGAGATAGATCGATTTTAAGTTGCGCCTGTTTTAGGGTTTATGTGTGACGGATTTTCGGTTAGGTTTTGTCTCAGGGTTTTGGAGTCTATTGTGCTGATAACGTGTTGTAATTAGAGAGTTTAGAGACCGAATATTTCTCTGTTTTTATTAATGAACAATGGGGGTTCCTTATATAAGGATTACATGAGAGATAAATGGAAATACATAAATGGAAAGATTACAAATCATAAACCAACAAGGAATAGGAAATCTAGAAGAATGGAAACTCCTTGGCCGCCAATCTCTCTCTCTCTCTCCAAGTCGTGGCCGCCTCTCTCTAGGGTTTGGGCCGTCTCTCTCTCTCTCTAGGTTTGGGCCGGTTATGGACCGGGCTTGGTTAATGGCAATCCACTCCATGATTTATAACAACATACAACTTTACATGCGATATTCGAAATTTACTTTTCGCAATGATTTAGGGTCTAACTAGTGACCAAAGAATGAAAATAAATAATGTATTCCTTGCTATTCCTATTTATAAAGAATAGTTTTTCCTTTCAATTCCTTCTCATTCTTTTTATTCTAGAAGAATATAGAACAAATTTGTTTTTCACTAAAATTGGTAAGGAATAATTTTACTATTCATTCCTCTAATTTTATTCCTTTGCATTCCTATAATTTTATTCCTCTCCATTTTTTTCCTACTCATTCCTAGGGTGTGACTGGTAATCATCGAAGAACATTAGGAATGAATAGGAATAAAATTTTGGGAATGATGAGGAATGAGGATTCCTTATCAAAATTAACAAGGAACAAATTTGCATTATAATTCTCTACAAAAAAATGAATGAAAAGAAATGAAGAGTAAAAAATATTTCTCATGAATGGTAACATTTTGAGGAACATTAAGGAATGTAGTGTTTCTCTTCATTTCTTTGATTACCATTCAAACCCTAGTGTTTCTATAATGGTCACCCGGTAGACTCTTATATAGATTGTGTTTACCGGATAGACTTTTTGATTCAGGAGATATTAACAACATAGATTGCCCAAAAAAAAGATATTAATAATATAGCTTTTGTTAGAAAAACAATATTCGTGATAAAGCTCCCCTGATCATTTTGTATTACAAACCAGCATTTTACTTTGTTCTGATAAAATAATATACCGTGTAGTTTACGTTTCCATTTCCCCCTTACTCCGCACCAAATGACGAATATACCCCTCATTTCTGCTGCTTTTTTTTTTTTTTTTCCTCCAATTAGTGAATAATAAATTGTCGCAATAATTTGTGTTTGTGGTCGGCTTGTCAAAGCATAATACCATCTCTCTTGAAAGTAAACAAACGCATATAATTCAAAAATATTGAAAGAAAAAAATGAGAAAATTTTTTTAAGCAAAAAAATGGTAACGATGTCTCATTAGACTAATTCCAATTTCGTACTACTTTTACTTCTAATACCCTTTAGTATTTTCGAAAATAAATCAAATAAATAGTTTTGCAAACTGAAAAAAATTGAAAAAATAATAACTACTGATCAAATACCCATATAAACTTAGTAGTATTTTTTTAAATTTTAAAAATGTTTAAATCATAACTTCAAATTATGTTTTACATAAAGTAGAATTAACATTCTACGAAATAGAAAATGAAATCCACTTTTTTCAATGAACCTACTATGTTTAAAATACATAATCTAGTAAATAATAGTATTCTAAAAATATTTAGAATACACATTCTGCGCTTAACCTATCACTCTAAAATCTGTAAAAATCGGAAGTTACGGATTTCTATAAATCTAAAACATGTAGAAACCGAAATCTACACATTAATATAAATCTAAAAACCTGTAGAAAACGAGCCCTACAGATTTACTGTAAATCTACAACCTGTAGAAATCAAAATCTATACATTATTATAAATCTAAAAATCTGTAGAAACAGAGTTCTACAGATTTATTGTATTCTACGGATAAAAATAATCAGTTCTGAAAAATATGGGAAGAAAATATTTGAAAATATTCAGTTTCCATATATGAAAAACGATTTTTCTGAAAAAAATAAAATTAAAAAAAATCGTTTTGAAAATATTCAGTTTCCATATATGAAACAACAATTTTTCAGAAAAAATAAAAATAAAAAATTGGTTTGAAAATATTCGGTTTCCATATATGAAAAACGATTTTTCAGAAAAGATAAAAATAAAAAAATTGGTTTGAAAATATTCAGTTCCATATATGAAAAAACGATTTTTGAGAAAAAATAAAATAAAAACCGTGGGACATAAAGTGTAGGTTTATTAGTTTTTTTTTATTTGAGGATTTTTAATGTTTTTTTTATTTTAGTTACTTTAACTATTTATTATATTTTAATATTTAACAAATGTTTTGTTAATTGTAATTTCGAATTTATAATTGAAATTAAGGGTCATTACTGGCATTTAAAAAAATAATTAGCCTAATAGAACATAAAGTATATACGATTAGTCTAATGGGACATAGTTACCATTTTTTTGGCCTAAAAAACAATTTTCCCAAAAAAAATTAGTTTGAGCTTAGATATCAATCTTATAATATTGGCATGGTTATTTTCCATTTGAAATGTCCATAAGTCTTTTATCAAGGACTTAAAACTTTGATGTTCTAATTATTAGCATTCCAATTTAATTTGGCATTAGGATAAAAAACATGCATCGCGCAAGGTGAGTTTATTTCTATATATTATCGATAAATTTTTTTTTATATTTAATCATTTTATTTATACATATACAATTTTGTTGTTATTATATAACTTCTTTTCGATGGACTGGATCAATTTTTATTAAAAATTGTGGAACTAAACTATAATTAATTTATCATGGGTTGATCGGATTGAACATCAAACAAATTATAACAGAAAACTTTATTTTTTCCACTGAACACATTCTTGAAAAAATTGAATAATAGTATTTTCACAATTGAATTATTTCGACTTTTATCTTCCATATGGTTTTGAAAGTTTTCAGATCAACCATTGAATTGATACATGTCATTTTAATGCTTTTAGTCATATACTTAATGAAAATTTACATTTTTGTAATTCAAAGTCGTTTACAAAAGTTCAAAATATAACATATAAGAAAAATCTAACATATAAGAAAAAAATTACATATAAGATTTTATCATTTTTGTAATTTAAAGTCGTTTTAAAAAATTTAAAATATAATATATAAGGTTTCCTTATTTTTGTAATTTAAAGCATTTTAAAAAAATCAGAATATAACATATAAGAAAAAATCTAATTTTTTTAATTATATGATTAATGTGATTGTTTAATTTTTTTAATAATATAAAATTAAACAAAAATGAAGAAGGATGAAAAAATTGTTATCAAATCTTTATTATTTATAGTCATTAATTGACATATATATGTTAATCATATTAGGTAATTTTGTAGATTTTATTTAAGGAAATAATACACGTTTCTTATATTTTAGGTTAATATAATGTTTCCTATTAATTGAATTTGGACCAATGTTTTTTCAGTTGATTCTTAAACTACCACGTAAGCTAAATTGTCATTTTAATTAAGTGACGTCTAAACATGGTATTTTTTAATTAGTACAATTTTAAGATTACAACTTTTTAAATAATCCTCAATTAATATATATGAGGTTAACTATATCTTTTAATGATGCATCAATAATATCAAATCTATTGCTTATTAGTACATTTACTATTAATTTATCATAATTCATAAATATAGTTGGAAATTTTTAGAGTAGTATTAAGAAGAGGACCCCACACACCCAAGCACCGTCACTTAGATACGCGAATAAACTGCTTTCAATTTAGGTGCGATTGCATACTAAATGTTTGGCAACTGATTATATAGCAAATAAATAAAATCAGTTTTATCATTTTGTTGGCCCATAGAGAAACTTTTACTTATGAAAAAGACTGTATTGATATATGTCAACACATAACGGAGATAAACATAAAGTCATAATTAAATAGTGGTAACTGAAAAATCCAATATATTTGAAATAATATTTACTAATTTCTTTCACTTTTAATTTTATTTGATTAAGGACCTCTTTGATTAATTAATGGGACCCTTGATTAATTGAAGTTTGATCAACTATAAAGGTTTGGAAAGATAAAAGGGGAATAGCGCGGGTCCCACAAGGTTCGGATCTGACGGACGATATCAACCCACGGCAAAGAAGATAAAATCACGCGTAAACGAGTTGTTGAAGAAAAGGGGTAAGATTGTCAATTCGCAAGAACCGGAAGAATTTATTAATCCGTACACGAGGGGGCAAAGACCATAACTCAGAACTTATTATATATATTTATTTAAATCCCCAATTTTTATTTTCATCGTTTTCACATCGAAACACATTAACATTGCGAGAGAGAGAAAAAAAAAGGCAAATACCAGAAAGGAAGATCCGAAATTTTCAGTTCTGGGAAAAAGAAAAGGAAATCACCAAGGGAAATTTTCATTCTAACTGGAATATTTTCTCTTTTGGATTCTTTTTTTCAAACAATAAATCTGAAATAAAAAGATCGTTTTTAACATTTGTTCTTCGTTTGATCTTTGATCAGAGAAAAAGGAACAAATCTATTTCCTTATTTAATAATCACAGTTTTTTTTTCCTCTTTTGTTGCTGTTAATCATTGTGATCATCGTCTCTTCTTACACACTCAAAAGAGGATCCGTCTCTGTTTTTTTCCTCTAAAGACCAGTTTTTGATTCTTTTGTGTCTGTGTGTTGTGTTATACCAGCCATGTCTGAAACTCAGCAGGTTCAGAACTCTACTGGGTCGATTCGATCTTCCGAGAATATTGAAGGTAGTTACTGTTTTCTTAATCTGCAATTTTTTTTTTTTAAAATTTCATTAGGGGATCCATAAAGAAAACTTTTTTTTCCAGTAATGTGTTTGAAGATCATATAATCTTTTTGTTTCTTTGATCATTCAAAGTCTCATTGATTCTGAATATTTTCTTCTAAATCTATGGAAGTTAGAAATATGTTGTGGAAGATTGTTCTCTGACAATGTATTCAAATATTTGTTAAAGTTTAGGTTTTGATTGGTCTGTTAACGTTTGACATGGTCTATTAGTTCTTTTGGATTGAGTTTGTTTATGTTTAATCTCTCCCCCTGGTTGTTTAGTTATATGATGCTCATGTCCTCGTGTTATTGGTGGTATGCTATTTGTAGATACCTTCAGGAGGATGAAAGTTAATGAAGAGAATATGGAGGGGCAATCAAGTCAATATCCTGATCGTCCCGGTGAGCGAGATTGTCAGTTCTTTCTAAGAACTGGGCAGTGTGGCTATGGAAACACCTGCCGATACAATCATCCTCTTACTCATCTTCCACAGGTATGATATACTTTTGGCTGGCTCTTCCCTGCTTACAGTTTCTGTTACTTTCAAGCTTATTTGTAATATTTTTATTTTGCAAGGGTGTCTTTTATCAAAGAGACGACCTGCCTGAGAGGATTGGTCAGCCAGATTGTGAGGTAATCCTTGAACTTCTTCCCCAGCGAATGCATCAAGTTTCCTGCATGTAGCATTAGCAACACTACTTACTTAAACTTGTTCTTGAGTTTTTTTTCAACATATTGGGTAACTGCATTTGTTATTTATGGTACATATTCAAAAGTGTTAATAGTATAGTAGCTTCTTGAGATTGTTATTCTTTTTTTTTCTCTGAAAATGTTTAAAGAACACATACCTCTTCTATATGCAGTATTTTCTGAAGACAGGAGCATGTAAGTATGGCTCAACATGTAAATATCACCACCCAAAAGACAGGAACGGTGCTGGACCCGTGCTGTTCAATGTTCTCGGCTATCCTATGCGACAGGTCAGAGATTATTACACCACCAGTTGCATTGTTTTGGAGTAAAACTTTATCTGTTGTTTCTTGTCTCTCCAGGGTGAGAAGTCATGCCCATATTACATGCAGAAAGGAATGTGTAGATTCGGAGTTGCCTGCAAATTCCATCATCCTCATCCTAATCCTCAGCCTCATAATGGCAGCCACGCTACTACATATGGAATGTCTAGTTTCCCTTCTGTTGGGTTTCCTTATGGAGGTGGCTTGCCGATGATGTCTATGCCTCCTCCAACATATGGAGTTATGCCACCTCCTCCTGCAAACTATGGAGCCATGCCGCCGCGTCCTCAAGTTCCTCACCCTCAGGCCTATATGCCCTTCGTGGTTCCACCTCCTCAAGGCTGGTCTACTTACATGGTATGTCTTAAATATCTTTGCTCGTATCCATACTATAGATAGATAAGAGACTATACTAGGGCTCTGACACTTCCCTTCATAGAGACCTATTTAACAAAAGAATGTCTTGATTTGAATGTTTTCGTTTTGCCCCCCTGGTGCAGGCTGGATCTAACCCCATTTATAATGTGAAAACTCAACCTGACTCCAGCTCGAGTGCATCGGTGCCTGTTGCAGTGACATCGCATCAGCACAGTGTTTCTGAAAGAGCTGAATGTAGGTTCTTCATGAACACCGGAACCTGTAAATATGGAGATGATTGCAAGTACACTCATCCGAGAGAAAGGATGTTACCACCGCCACCACCAAATCTTCCAGCTAGACCAGTGAGTAGTTCTCTTGTCTATCTTCGTTTTTTACTGCCAAGTACCTGGTAATACTAATTATTCTGCTTTTTGCTGTGTTCAGGGGAAACCAGCATGTGGTAACTTTGCCTCCGGATTCTGCAAGTATGGAGCAAACTGCAAATTTGCTCACCCAATGCCACTAAACCCTTACGATGGTACAGGCCTGACCATGCCTTCTCTGCCTACTGCCTATGCTTCACCTTTTACAACTCATCTGCCAAGCCGCTCTGATTCAAATGCTCTCTCCAATGGTAGTAAACCTGCTGCAGAGAATCACACCTCAGAGACTGAGAGACAAAACGACAAGTCTGAAGTGCAGGACCCATCACAACTAAGCGGCTCTGACTCAACTGCTCTCTCCAATGGTAATAAACCTTCTGCAGAGAATGAGACCTCAGAGACTGAAGGAACAGAGAAGTCTGGAGTGCAGGGCAGCTCTGATTCAGCGGCCTTGTCCAATGGCAACTCTGGTGCAGAGAGTCCAAGTTCAGAGACTAAGAAACAGGAAGACCATCCTTCACAGCCAGACAAAGGAAAGCAGGAGTCATCTGATAAGTGATAATGCTACATGATCATATGATCATGATTATGAGCTCATAATCAATACAATCAGAACAATCCGGGCATCTAACAATCTCTCAAAAGATCTCTCTGCCCTTTTTGTTAATTTTTTGGAAGGAGGGCCTGAAAATGTTTTATCTTTTTGTTCTTTTTTGTCTTTTTGGGTTCAGCCACGGCTGAAACAAAATAGGAAATGAACAGTGTTTTTGAATTGATTAATAAAACAAAATTTGACATCAATTACTAGGGACGTTTTCAGATGCTCAACCAATCAGGTTCATTGTTATTCTGTTTTCCATTTTAGCTACCAAACTATACAGTATATTCCATTTTTATACTAGTGAAAGTTATCTTTCTCAGGAAGTTTAACCTTACCAAAATGGTTTAGATATCCAAATCGATCGTATATAATCGACATGAATCATTAGTACTGCGTGCTAATGGATCTGCATGTGTTTATTGTTGGAGTAAACATGAACTTAGCTTGAGAAAGAAGCAAGTCCTAATATTAATGGGTTTATGGCCTTTAGAGATAAGGATCAAAGTGTATTTAGGAGTTATCTAAATATGAGTGATTACCATTAGGATTAGGATAAATATGGTGTTATATAAACTAGTGTCGAGTCAAGGATATTGGTGTGAGTTGTGTGAGTTTGAGAGTTTAAGTTTTGAGAGAGTTTCTTAAGCAATAAGAAGTGAAAGTTCTTATTAATCTTTGAGTCCAATTACAAACGTTGAGAACAATAATTGGTATCAGAGCTTAGGTCATGGGGGATCTAATAGTGGCGTCTTCAAAATCGAAAGAAGGAGGATCTTCAATCAAGTGTCCCATTCTCAATACAACGAATTACACCTTGTGGACCATGAGAATGAAGATTCTACTCAAAGTGCATAAGGTTTGGGAGATTTTCGAGAATGAAGTAGGAGATGACGAGAAGAACAATATGGCAATGGCGTTGCTGTTCCAATCAATACCGGAGGCGCTCATACTGCAAGTTGGAGAGTTGGATACGGCTAAGAAGGTCTGGGGGGCAATCAAGACTCGTCATGTCGGAGCTGAAAGAGTTAACGAAGCGAGATTACATACCTTAATGGCCGAGTTTGATCGTCTTACAATGAAAGATACGGAGACAATAGATGCTTTCGCAGGAAAACTTGCAGAGATATCATCAAAATCAGCATCTTTAGGGGAAGATATAGAGGAATCAAAACTTGTTAAGAAGTTCCTCAAGAGTTTACCACGAAAAAGTATATTCACATCGTGGTTGCTCTAGAACAAGTTTTGGATCTTAAGACTACTGGTTTTGAAGATATTGTTGGACGTCTAAAGGCATATGAAGAATGAGTGACAAAAGAAAAAGAATCACAAGATGATCAGAGCAAACTGATGTATGCAAACAATGACTCTCAATCAACCTGTGAATCAACTCGTGATTCAAGTAATGAGTACAGAGGAAGAGGTCGAGAAGGACGCTCTTGGAACAGGGGACGAGGTCGTGGAAGATATAATGGAGGATACAATGGAGGAGCATATAATGGAGTGAGAGATGCATCGAGAATTACTTGTTTCCGCTGTGATAAGCTTGGACACTTTGTTGCTCAATGTCCAGACTTGAAGTTAAAGCTACAAGAGGTACAAGAAACCGAACAGAATGAGACTCAAGAAGCAGATGAGCTCATGATGCACGAGGTGGTCTACTTGAACGAGGGTAAGATAGTACCAAGTACTTATGAATCAAATAACTATGAGGGTAATGTCTGGTATCTTGACAACGGAGCAAGCAATCACATGAGTGGAGACAAGCGCTATTTTTCAACCATCGACGATTCTATTACCGGTAAAGTGCGGTTTGGTGATGACTCACGCATTGACATCAAAGGAAAAGGGACAATAGTTCACCGATAGGAATGGAGAACCAAGGAAGATAACAGACGTTTATTTCATTCCAGACCTGAAGAGTAACATCCCCAGTCTAGGTCAGGCCACAGAGTCCGGGTGTGATGTAAGAATGAAAGGAGAAGATCTTATAATGCATGATCGTGACGGAAAGTTGATCGTAAAAGCAACAAGATCCAAGAATAGATTGTACAAAGTGCAGATGGGATTGAAAGAAACAATGTGCTATCTCTCTACCAAGACAAGTGACTCGAGCAGATGGCATGCGAGGTTAGGCCACATCAATGTCGATACTATGAAGTCTATGATGAAATGAGAACTGGTCACTGGGGTACCAAACATTGATGTCGAAGCAAAAGTGTGTGGATCATGTTTGCTTGGAAAGCAAACAAGAAATGCTTTTCCCAAAGCTACTTCTTATCGAGCCTCGTACGCACTTGAACTTGTACATGGCGACCTGTGTGGCCCTATTACACCAACCACAAGTGGAGGAAATCGATATATATATTTGTGCTTATTGATGATTTTTCTAGATACATGTGGATAGCTTTACTAAAGGAGAAAAGCGATGCTCTATGTAAGTTCAAAACCTTCAAGACACTGGTGGAACAAGAGACAAAGATGCAGATTCAAACATTTAGAACGGATAGAGGAGGAGAATTTGTATCTAAGGAGTTCAACCCTTACTGTAATGAGACAGGCATTAGACGACATCTAACAGCTCCCTATAGCCCGCAACAGAACGGTGTTGTGGAGCGACGGAACAGGACGTTGATGGAGATGACCCGAAGCATAATGAAGCATATGTCAGTACCAAACTATCTTTGGGGCGAGGCAGCAAGACATTCCACCTACATGTTTAATCGGATAGCAACAAGAGTAATAAGAGATCAAACACCTTATGAAGCATTACGGTCTAAGAAGCCTAATATTGGTCACTTGAGAATTTTTGGTTGCATAGGGTACGCAAAGGTGGAAACAAAACTACTAAAGTAGTTGGATGACAGGTCTCGTATATTGGTTCATCTCGGAACAAAACCTGGTTCCAAGGCCTATCGAATGTTCAGTCCTCAAACACAGAAGATAGTCGTGAGCAGGGATGTTGTGTTCGACGAAACAAAAGGCTGGAACTGGAGTTCGACATCATCAAGCCAGAAAGAAGCGGGCAGTTTCAAAATTATAACTGGAGTGTTTGGAAATCACGGCATACAAGAAACCAAACCTGTAGAAACAGAGCAAAAGGCAACAGTGAAAGAGCTTGAAGGTGTTATTCAAGAAGAAGATATTGATGAAAGTGAAGATGCATGATCCTGATGAGGGTAACAATGATGATCAAGTGGCACTAAAAAGATCGCAGAGGCTTAGTACAAAGCCCAAGTATTTAGATGATTATGTGTTGCTTCTCTGTGAAGAGGAAGGTGAGAGATTACTTATGTGCCTCAACAATGAACCGGAAAGCTTTGAGGAAGCTAAGAAACACAAAGAATGGTTGCGTGCGTGTGAAGCAGAGTTGGAATCGACCACAAAGCTTGACTCGTGGGAACTTGTGGACCTACCTCCAGGAGCAAAGGCAATAGGTTTGAAGTGGATATTCAAAATCAAGAGAAACTCTGATGAAAGCATCAACAAGTACAAATCACGTTTCGTTGCAAAGGGTTATGTCCAACGTTATGAAATAGATTATGAAGAAATTTTTGCACCAGTGGCTAGAATCGAGACCATACGCTTGCTCATCAACCTAGCAGCTACCAATGGTTGGGAAATACATCACTTAGATGTAAAGACTGCATTCTTATACGGAGAACTAAAGGAGACAGTCTATGTTATGCAACCAGAAGGTTATGAGGTAAAGGGCAGCGAAGAGAAGGTGTATAAACTAAAGAAAGCATTGTACGGCTTAAAGCAAGCTCCGAGGGCCTGGAACGACAAGCTAAACAAAAGTCTACTTGATTTTAAGTTCACGAGATGCCATAAGGAGCCGTCGGTTTACAGAAAAGAAGTAGGAGGCAAACTGTTACTTGCAAACTGTTACTTGTTGATGTGTATGTTGATGACCTTTTCGTGACAGGGACGTGTATGAAGGCGATCAATGAGTTTAAAGGGGAGATGACAAGCAAATTTGAGATGAGTGATCTTGGGAGACTAACCTATTATCTTGGGATTGAGGTAACACAACATGGTGATGGGATCACTCTTAATCAGAACCGCTATGCCTTGAAGATTTTACAAGAAGCAGGCATGAGGGAATGTAATCCCGTACATGTTCCTATGGAGGCTGGTCTTAAGCTAGAGAAGTCTGAAGAAGGAAAGGAGATTGATGCAACGGGTTACAGGAAGATCATCGGCTGTTTCAGGTATCTACTTCATACGAGACCAGATTTATCATATTGTATGGGCGTGTTGAGTAGATACATGTCAAGTCCAAGAGTGTCACATGGAATGGCGATAAAGCAATGTCTGAGGTACCTAAGAGGGACTACATCATTCGGCATTACTTTCGAAAGGGCTAGAAGGAATGCAACAAGGTTGGTGGGCTATAGTGACTCGAGTCACAATGTAGATCTTGATGATGGCAGAAGCACAACAGGGCATATTTTCTATCTCGGAAATAGTCCTATCACATGGTGCTCTCAGAAACAGGACACAATTGCTTTGTCCTCTTGCGAAGCAGAATTTACGGCAGGTACTGAGGCAGCAAGACAAGCTATATGGCTGCAGGATTTACTTCAAGAGATCATAGGAGCTTCACGTGAAAAGACTGTCATACATATTGACAACCGGTCCGATAGTACTTACAAAGAACCCGGTGTTTCATGGACGAAGCAAACATATCCATACGAGATATCATTTTATAGGAGAATGTGTTGAGAAGGGACTAATGGAGGTGGAGCACATACCAGGAAGTGAACAAAAGGCAGATATACTAACCAAAGCTCTTGGGAGAGTCAAGTACAAGGAAATGCGAGATCTCATTGGTGTGCATGATGTGGAAGAGAAGAACTTCAAGTTTAGAGGAGAGAATGTTGGAGTAAACATGAAGTTAGTTTGAGGAAGAAGCAATTCCTAATACTAATGGGTTTATGGTCTTTAGAGATAAAAATCAAAGTGTATTTAGGAGTTATGTAAATATGGGTGATTACCATTAGGATTAGGATAAATATGGTGTTATATAAACCAATGTCGAGTCAAGGATATTGGTGTGAGTTGTGTGAGTTTGAGAGCTTAAGTTTTGAGAGAGTTTCTTAAGCAATAAGAAGTGAAAGTTCTTGTTAATCTTTGAGTCCAATTACAAACGTTAAGAACAATATTTATTACACGTTAATATGCCAAATGATAAAATTAGAAAAATATATCATTGAAATTTATATAAATAAGAAATTGGCCATTAGAATAAACACTATATTATAAGCCTCGGTTAAAAAAAACACACACTATAATGTGAAATAATTTATTGGATTGTCAATTTTGTTGGGGATTGAAGAATTGAAAAAAACCGTTCTTATAAAGGATACAATTGGACTGTCAATTTTGGATGAGAAAATGTGAAATAATTTATTCCACTAGTTACATAATTTTTTAAGTGGTGCTTAGTGAAATGAAATACCTTGATAAACTTGTAAGTGGTGTTCGGATTCAGCCATCTGTTTATTTTGTTTATTTTTCACTGAATTACTTCCGAAACAAATCCTAAAAATATATACAAAACCATTGTTAAAAAAAAATCTACAGGTTTGATAAAAATGAATGTAAATGAATATATTTCATTTTTAACCTATTCTATTCACATTTATTCTACTAATTTCATTTGATGATAATTACCATTTGCAGCTAAAGAGATGAGTTTTATTTTTTCTTTCAAGCGAAATCTGAACAAAAATGGGACCCCACTCTCTCAGTCAGAGGCTTGGCCCAGAAAGGGAAACAAAGTAACGACGGCCATTTACAATGATGTGTCATGATATAATTGGTTAACCTACGTAACTCCACGTAGTCTGTGTTCTTAAATCTGCTGCTTCACAGGATCGAGAGAAAAGGGATACAGTTTCGGGAGAGAAAGTGAACGAAAGAGAATAGGAAGAAGAAACAATGTACATCAAATCACCATCAACGTGGCTCACGCTTCTGTGCCTTTCATTCGGATTCCTCAATCTCACCAACGCTCTTTACGGATCTTCGTCCCCTGTGGTTCAGCTCACTGCTTCTAACTTCAAATCCAAGGTAACATCCTTTTTGAAGATTGAGTCCGTGATTTACGAGCTGGGTTTACAGATCCGGTTTAACAATTTGTTGTTTGGGTAAACCGGATTGAGAATTGATTTTGGTTGTTGTTAAACATTGTCAGGTACTTAATTCAAATGGAGTTGTGTTGGTAGAGTTCTTTGCACCGTGGTGTGGTCATTGTAAAGCTCTTACACCAACGTGGGAGAAAGTGGCTAGTGTTTTGAAAGGTGTCGCTACCGTTGCAGCTATTGATGCTGACGCCCACCAGTCTGCTGCTCAGGTTTGTTGATTTTTTTTTGACACAGTGATATAGTTATCATCCAAAGCTTGTAACTTTTTTACTGCTACTACAATGTAACAGGATTATGGTATTCAAGGGTTCCCAACCATCAAGGTCTTTGTTCCTGGAAAGCCTCCTGTTGATTACCAAGGAGCTAGAGATGCTAAATCCATTGCTAATTTTGCTTACAAGCAGGTTTGGTTACTTACATGCCTGCCTCCTTTGTTGATTCCTGATTACATATTTTTCTATTATCAGGAGATTAGTGCCACATGGCATGATTGGGTGCATAGTATAAGATGTTCCTGCTACAATAAATGAGAGTGAACCTACCATGTTAGTTTCTTTTGGTGAGGAGTAGATTACGTATCCTGATAGTTGAATGCCAAAAATATGTAGAATAAATTTTTACTCTTTAGAGATTTTTGAAGTACTGCATAGCTATGTATTTGAATCGCACTGATTGTCAGTCAAACAAAGTATAACACTGCTCTGTTTATTTTTCGTAGCCCTTTTCCTATTTAAAAAGTAAAATTTCAAGATACAAAGGGTAGCCGTAGCAGTTGATGATCTGAATGGGGTCAGCATATTGAGATGCAAACTATCTTCACATTTGTAGCTATTTAGTGAATATAAATTTATGAGCCAAAAGTGGCCATTATGTTATTTTAATTTGCATTGCACATATAACATTTATCTACCAAAATCGTGTTCCTGCACTCAGAAATGCTGATTTATGTTAAGTTTTTCTCAGATTAAGGCTCTCCTGAGTGACCGTTTGGAAGGAAAAAGTAAACCATCTGGAGGAGGATCTAGGGAAAAGAAATCTGAGCCTAGTGCATCCGTGGAATTGAACTCTAGCAACTTTGATGAGTTGGTCATCAAAAGCAATGACCTCTGGATCGTTGAGTTTTTCGCACCTTGGTAAGTTGTGATTACCGACACGCTGGACTGTTCATGGCTTAAAACTTTATTGGTGGAAGTAACAAGGTTTCTTTTTCCTTTCTTCCAAAAGGTGTGGACACTGCAAAAAGCTTGCTCCTGAGTGGAAAAGAGCTGCAAAGAACTTGAAGGGGAAGGTGAAATTAGGTCATGTCAATTGCGATGTTGAGCAGGTAAGCACTATAAATGTTTACAGTCATATCTTTTGTATCAAAACTCCTCTATTCATTTGGTCCCGTGATAAGTTCTGACCAATATTGTTATACATTACAGTCGATTATGAGCAGATTTAAGGTGCAAGGATTCCCTACAATTATGGTATTTGGTGTAGACAAAAGCAGCCCATATGCTTATGATGGTGCTAGATCTGCGTCAGCTATAGAATCTTTTGCTACAGAACTTGTGGAGGCTAGTGCTGGGCCTGTTGAAGTAACTGAACTAACTGGACCGGTATCGTTTTCATATCACTTACTTCTCTTTTAGATGGTACTCCCTGCTCCAAATCAAGACATTGACATTGTTGTATGGTGATTGTATAGGATGTCATGGAAAAGAAGTGTGGTTCCGCTGCTATTTGCTTTGTCTCTTTCCTACCTGACATTCTCGATTCCAAAGCTGAAGGAAGGAACAAGTATCTCGAGATGTTGTTGTCCGTTGCCGAGAAGTTTAAGAGACATCCTTACAGGTATGCTAAGAAATATTGTTTTCTCGCTGATGCATCATGGCCCTGTTTTAGAGCCTCCTCGGTATTGATGTTTTTAGTGTTCTTTGGAACCTAAACTGAGCAAAGTCATACCTGAAAGTTGCGTCAAAGAATCAACAGACAATCTTATACAAGTGTCCGGACATTCCTAAATTTAGAATGAAAATCTCATGTAAATGTTGCAGTTTTGTGTGGGTGGCGGCTGTAACGCAGCCGGATTTGGAGAAGAGAGTTAACGTGGGAGGATACGGTTATCCAGCAATGGTAGCCATGAACGTGAAGAAAGGAGTGTATGCTCCTCTTAAAAGCGCATTTGAGCTTCAACACCTCTTGTAAGTTCGGCTTTACTAGATATCTCAATGGTTCATAAACCAGTTTAGTGATTTCTCCACTCTTATAATCTTTGTTTGTGTTACATCAGAGAATTTGTGAAGGATGCTGGGGCCGGTGGAAAAGGAAACGTGCCAATGAACGGAACACCGGAGATCGTTGTGACAAAAGCGTGGGACGGTAAAGACGGGGAAGTGATGGAGGAAGATGAATTCTCACTTGAAGAACTCATGGGAGGTGATGATGATGCTAATGTAGGAACCAAGGATGAGCTGTGAAGAATCCAAGATGTGACCTGATTTCTCTACTTTTGGATTGCGAACCGTTAATGTTTCTCTCTTTATATTTTGCCAAAAAAAGCATGATAAGAGACTGGAACCATCCTTATGTAGAACTTCCCAAACATATACTCATTATCAGAGAATCTTTGGTGGGAGTGATCTTAGAGTACATCGCTCTTCACTTTTGTTTCAGTGGTTTTGTCCTCCTAGTACAAAGAAAGTAAGATAAGAGACAAATAACAAATCCATATGTAGAACTTGCAAACGTATAGACATTATCAGGCAGGCAGAGAATCTTTGGTGGGAGTGACATTAGATTACATCGCTCTTCACTTTTGATTTAGTGGTTTTGTCTTCTTAATAAAGTACACCAACTCTTGAAATATTTTCAGTTCATGAACTAGAGGCTTAAACCAAATGTTTTAGTTAGTTATTTGTTTCTATGATCTTGCCAAAAATTGAACTGAAATCAACCAAGTAACACAAGTTGATTCAAACACTGAACACTGTTCATGACTTCCCCATAAGATTAGTTGAGCCTTTTCTCCCTTAACTCTAATTATGACCAAATCTAAAATCATGTACAACAATCTGGACACGCTTTTGAAGCCTAAAGCTTAAACTCATCAACTAAGCTTTCTTACACAAGTGTTGATGATAAAAAGCTCACATGACTCTTCCACAACAAAGGATCATTTTGCTTCTTCTCATGTCTATAACCGGTTTTCGTTTTATCACCTCCTGCTACTAGCTAACGTCTTCTATCCTCCATAAACATTCTTTTCTCAACGGTGAATCTGTAAATATAGCCTTGATGAAATCTTGTACCTGCAACACACATCATTACAAAAGCTTCAGAATCTCTTCATGAGGTAAAACAAGTGAAAAAAAAAGACTGTACCTCTGTTCTTGTATAATTGCAACTAAACAATTCGCCACTTCCCCAAGCTGAAGTTATAGACTTAAGAGGCATATCCAATAGTTCTGTAAATGAGAAATACAAAGCAAAAGGAGCCATGGAACGAAAAATTCACTGAGCCACCAATACCAAGGGGAAAATAAATGAACAAATAGTAAAGACATGCCTGCTAGTTTTCGAGTTTTACGCAAAGATGGTATGAGATCATCAAGAGGACGAGAAGTGTCGTCTGCAGATTTCAAGGAACCGAGTAAAGAAGATAGATTCTCCAACATGAGATGAATCAATCTTTGTAGCTGAGAAGTGAGAATAAGCAAAACCGTTTTAATAGCCAATTATAAAGAACCATTGCCCAAGGGACTAGCCAAGAAGAAACAGTTATACCTGAAAAGTTTCATCAGCAGCCATGTCGTCCAGAAGAAGAATGTCTCTGGTTATTCTTCGAAACACCGACTCCAAAACCATGCGCATGCTTTGTTTGTAAGTTTTGGGTAGTAGTACTGGCTTCCATATCAGATGCACTTTCTCTAGACTAAAGACAACCTATAAAACAATTGCATCTTCCTGATAAAAGGGTAAATCAAAAACAGATGTTTATAGACTGAGCAATTACCTGCTCAACGCTAAATTTTGCAGATTCGAATTGCTTTATTTGATGAGTATCTTGAAATCCATCTGCACTGTCTATAGCCTGTTGACAGACGCAAAATATTAGATGAAGAATCAATGCTCTTTAAACTTCATATAATACTAATTTCCCCTGAAACTTACCTCCTGCAAACTTGAAATAACAAGCTGAACTTGTCTTTGTAAAACTTCTTCCGCCATCAATTTAAATCTTGGGGCTATATCAGCAAATACTGCATACTCCTTGATGGAACTAGGGAAGCTAGCACGATACTGTGAACAAAATGATGATGACGTCAGTTTCTCCATCAAAGAAAGTTCAAAACAGCGGTTTATATTGCATAACACACATCTGTCCATACCTCAAAAGCAAGTCCAAGTATCTCTTCAAACAAATATAGACAATCGTTGTGCAGAAGAACAGCAGCCTGATTGATGCCACTGATTTGTTTCCCTAACTTCACATTACGAGAAAGCAAGGAATAAGAAAGATAAGACTTCGCGCATATTTGTGAAAGATTATTCATTCAACTATTCTTTCACTAACTTTGACGGGAACAACAGCTTCATAAAGAAGTATAGAATCTCGAGCAGCGTGGTAGAACTCTAAACCAACCCTTGCAGAAGACAAACAAACATCCTGTGCAGGTAAACAGAGTTTATTATCCCAACCAAGACTGAAAATTGCTAATGCTGAATAGCAAAAATCCGAAAGAGCTACCTCGAGAGTCTTATGCACCAAGTGAACAAGTTGAGAAGCAGCTTCCGACACCACACACATTTCAGATGAAAAAAGTAAGCGAACGATGAGCTTTGACGAATTTGCATCTAAAGACTCATCCGCACCGTCAGACTTCAAACTGGTAGCAAGTCCCTGAAAAAAAATGATTTCATAATCATGATCAATACATGAGAAGGAAGGTTGATGCAGTTATACGTTAACGATAATCAAAGCTCACCTGAGGAATCGTAAAGTTACACTGCAACATCAGACTTCTTGCTTTTGCTAGAATCTCAATCTTCTTTCTAGATGCAAAATGAACCTCCACATTTTCAGCATATTTGCTGAGCCTTCCCTCTGAGTCAGACGGTGAAACGAAACTCAGTTCCTTCAGAGCTGTTTCAAACTGAGAGGTCCTCTCAATAACTTTCTGAAAGTCGGCAAATTTAGAAGCATCTTCTGGGACAACCTGACTCCAAAGGGAACAACATACAGTTAAAGTTCAGTGGAGGAAAAATGCTCTTCTCTCTACCAAAGAGTTATTAAAACGAACCTTTGAAAGAAACTTAGAAATAATTAGCTCTGATAACCTCGGCCATGTCAATCGCCCGAACGAATGGATCCACGTAACGTTTCCAAAGCACAAGGAGCTGCAAACGAATTTAACAACTGTAAGAACTCCTGAATATATTGCATCTCCGTCCACATCTTCAGTCTGCATTCAAGAAGGTAAGACGATTAGAAGACAAGGACCAGGGCAGAAAATACCAAGAAGCACTGATCTCATGAGATGGATAATCGGCAGGTGTCTCATTGTTCCATACAAATAGCTTACCTTGTGATCTAGGGATTGTTCTAGGTTTAATGTCGCTTCGGCTACTTCCCCTGAAGTTTTACATGAATCTTCTACAGCAAAAAAAGTGGATGAATGAGTTACAGCTGGGGTAATGACGTGCTTGAAGATTGAGTCAGCTGCTTTCGCAAGCCCATAGTCTAACATTCCAATCACCTAGAAAAATCCAGAGCAGTTAAAACACAAATAGCGCAAAAAACAAATGATTCATAGAGAAAAAAATAGTATTCACATTCATACCTCCATTGCCTCGAGAACCGTTCTAAGAGCGATTCCATTAGTCTCACCAACGCTTAGCTGATAACTAATCCTGAGCTCACGCGAGTCCAGCTCGAAACGCACTGCAGTTTCCACGAATTTTGCAAGAACCTCCTGAATCTGCAAACACAGACACAAATCTTCTAAACCACCACATTCTCAGTAAGCAAGATGAAAAGACTTAACAATAACACAACTTCCTCCAACGAAAACTCAGTGAAGTCAGCAAACAAAAATGAAAACTTCAAACTCATTACTTCCCGTTTCAGAATAAAGATTACATCTTTACGATACCCATTGGCTCACTGCTTCTCGTTTCAGAAGAAAGATTAGATTTTTATGACACCCATTGGCTCACCTCATCAAAACAATCAGACCACTCTCTCCTAAGCAAAACGTAAGCAACAGGTTCTCCTTCTTCCTCTTCACCAACCCTCAACACGACTTTAATCTCTCTGATCCTCTCAGCAGCGAACCCAAACCCTCCGCACTTCAAAGCTTCCTTCGTTTCCCGCAACGCCTCGCAGACCCCCACGACCGCGTTCACCAAACCGAGCGACTCTCTCTTCACCCTTACTTCCTTGGTCTTCTCCCTTATCTCATCGACCACTTCTCGAATCTCTACATCAATCGGACGGTCGGAAACCAATTGCACGACATCGGAGACGTCGTCGGAGATCAGACGAGTCCTGGAGACGGCGTCTTGGCAGGTCGAGAAAAGGTCTGAGAATTCGGAGTGGTGTGCGAGGAGGTAGGACTGGACTTTGGACTTGATCCGGAGGGAATGGGACTCTAGACGGTTTACGAGGAGACGGAGATCCGGAGCTGATAATGGAGTCGTCGGATCGTCGAGATCGTGTCCGGAGAGAAGTTCCCGGACGTTGAGAGAATCAAATAACGCGTCGATCTCCGGCATGACGGAGGGACGGTGGTCTTCGTCGAAGGAGGACGATGACACTGGACCATTATTTTCGTTTGAATTTTCTATTGGGCTTATTATATAGAATGGTAGGCCCAAACGGGTAAACCTTGTGCTGAACCTGGGCCGGATTCGATTCGACTTAAATAGTTGAAGGATAGTCCTAAACTACTACATCAGAAAGTTGGTATTGAACCTGAACCAAATTGAAAATCGAATGAACATCCAAAAATATCCAAATAAATGTATATCTAAGTAATGTAATAGTACTAATAATAAGTGAGCAAAAAAGGACTAATAATAAATATAAATAATCAAACTAATATTGTTATTTATTTTTAAATAATCTAAATAATTCAGATGTTTTAAATAATATTTTTCATTATTATTTTCTTTTTTTGAAAAAAAACATTCATAAATCACGGCAAGTCCGTCATATTCTATTTTTTGTCATTATTTGTCATTATTTTGCATAAAAATACTCAATCTAAACCATATTAGTGGGTATTCTACTGAACACTGATTTTAAGCCATATATCCAAATCTCTCAACCCTATTCGAAAACCAAATTTATTTGAAGAGAGTCTGAATCTTTAATTTTAATATATTCAAAAGAACTGATTTAAATTCGAGCAGGTACACATGACCATGCTTACCTAGTGCCTTAAACGATTTGCAAAAAGATACTTATTTCGACTAGAAATGGGTGCAAATCGTATCAAATTTTACAGATATTTATCCATCTGTAGTCTATGTTTGATAAAACTAAACAACTTAACTAAACATTTAATAATTTAATAACTTTGAATATTACCAGCCAAAATGAAGAAATTCATTTTCTAAATAAGTGATTATTTGGAAGAGAAAATAAGTTCAAAATGCTGCAACAGTTAGTTAGCCTTAAGAACAGCGCAAAGTATTACTCTAAGTACCATTAATAGGAAATTCCATTTCTTGTATAAACATAAATGTTACAGTAAAACGTAATAAAAAAATACAATAGACAAAGAGCCAAAGCTTTTTAAAGCAGTTCGACTAATCTATTGTAATCTGTTTTAGACAAGAGAGAGAAAGAGTCTGATCCATGGCTGCAGCTAGAGAGTTTATCATATGTTTGCCTCTTATCACTTCTTTTGTGCACTTCTTTCATGCGAGTCGTGTCTAGTGCTGCGGACGTCAGCAGAGGAGGATGTGGCGGCGGCGATGGAAGTCTCCGGGACGATAATGAGCGGTGTTTGGAGGAGGTCAAAGATGACGATGATGATGACGTGGATAATGTTTACAAAGTGATTAACAAGATGAGGATATATGCTTGATCATGCATGGTTCATCGGTTCATTATATAGTCATACTTTTCTTTGTTTAAATTTTATTTTCTCTTGCATGCAAATCAATTTCCCTCGATTGATTCGCTGTTCAACCAGATTGATCGGCAGATAAGGAACAAGATCTTGAGTTTCCGATCCACAAACCCGAAGAGAGTTTCAGAGATGATGCAACAATGGCTCCGATGATCGACTAAAGACAACGACCGCTTCACCTCTGCGCTTCACCTCTCCGTAACTTCTCCTCTTCATCACAAAAAACCACTTCCTTCCTCTCCTTTCCTCTCAGCTGGACTTTTCAAGGATAATCGGGTTATTACTATATGAGTTACTGGACTTGCTCTTAAACTAGAGCCATTGGGCTTTTGTAAAATCTTTTTAATTTGCATTTTATATATATAAGAAAGCTAGTTACAAAAAAAAATATATTTATTTTCTCAAGTTTGTTGCTTTTTATTTATTCTTCTATATTTTTTTTTGGTAAAAGATTCTTCTGTATTTTTCTTAATTTAATTATGTCTTTCATCTTAGACTTGAGGTAACTGCTTTAGGAAAAAAACAGAATACATGAAATTAACATTCCGTAATAGTTTTCTTCTTTTTATTATTAGTTCGTGTATGCATGCAGACTCATGCCCTCGCAAAGACACAAATACAATTTTTTTTTTTCTGAAGACAAAAATACATAGAAAAAGTATATAGAGAACATCACCATGTCAGCTTTGTATTCATCGCACACTGCATAGTTTTTTCAATTTTTTTTTGTCAAATACATATTATTTATACTACATAAATATATGATTAGCTGAAGCTTGACGTTAACCGAAAAGATAGTAGATCGATGATCATATCATACTTTCACAATTTCTTCAGATATAACTTGCGTAGCTTAGACGCCAGTTATCAGGATCCAAATACTCAGTGTCGAACAGCTTGGGAGCATATCCTTTCTCACGATGGCCTTCGAAGTAGCATTTGTGGAGAGACTCTTTGGAATCAAGAAACTCGTTTAGCCATTTTTCAGATGAATGACCATATGTAGTAACCCTTTAACCTCACGAATCAAGAAACTCGTAATCTACATAATACAGTCCAAACCTCATTTTATACCCTTTCTCCCACTCGAAGTTGTCCATTACATGTGTGATATAAAAGTATTTTTCTATGCCTTTAGTTAATTATTATAAAAGTATTTTTAGTAAACATATTAGTTAGTGATATATTTGTATATACCTGATGGCTTTACCCATGATTAAGATGTGACTCTTAAGATCATCTCCAATGTATTTCTCTATTTTTTCATCTATAACAGAGGAACTCTATAATAGAGTTGAGTTCCTCTCCAATGTATTTTTCTATATTTTCCTCTAAAAAGGAACATTCATACAAAATTCTTTTTATGTTTTACAATTAACACATTTTACTTATAAATGTTAAAAATTGATCATTTTATTTTAATTTTTGATTTTTCATAAAATTGCAATATTATGTAAACTAAATATTTTACTCAAAAAGACATAATACAAAATATAATAGACATTATCTAACCATCAATATTACTATATTTTCTTATAAATGATTATTAATGCATTCCGAAATGAGAAATGAGTTTTTATCAAAGTTGTTGGAGTATGTTGTATTAATTAATATTTAGGTTGAACTTAAAAAATATGTTATCCATATGAAAAGTATACGTGAAACTTTTAATTTTAGTTTGAACTTTAATTACATATAAAACTTTAAATATCATTTGTTAAATAAAAATTTTCGTTTTACATAAAATAATAATAATTCTTTTATTTATGTTATTTATAATTGTGAAAACTTAAGAATTATTATGTAAACAAAAAACTGTGTTGTTATATGTAAAAGAAATTGTATTTCTCCATAAATAAATACTTTTATCATAATTACAAAAAGGTAAATGACTAATTTGTAAATAAAAAAGTTTGACTCTGTTATAGAGGAATGCTATTTTTACCTCCAAATATAGAGGAAAAAATAGCAATCTCTATTTTAGGGGAAGAAATAGAGATGGATTGGAGTAGATTTTACTCTATTATAGAGTATAGAGGCAAAAATAGCTCGAGGTTGGAGATGGTTTAATAAACTCTTTTCTCCCGTAGTCATTTGTGGCTTCGGCTACAGTCTTGGTTCCGTTGTCGATTTCGTCCATCCCTACCAATTTAATTTTAATCAGAATACTTTTTTTTTACAAAAAAAGAAACCAACACCATCGCAATGTTTAGTAATTACTCAGTCACATACATGTACACATGTGCATATGAGTATGTATTTATATATTGTTAGTTGGGTTACCATTCTCCATGATATAAATTTCTGGATTCTTGTATTCGTCTTGGATATGTCTCAAGAGATTCATCAAACCCGCTGGCGCTGGATATATCACTATCCCCATTGAAGTTGTCTGCAGATTAAACAAGACATATATAGTATATAGGTTGTTAACCGATCATTTTCATTTGTTTTTGTGAATTAAAAGCCATCCACTTTAGTAATTTTGTAAGTGAAATACTTTCGTAGAATTAAAAAAAGAAAGAAATACTTTCGAAAACCATAAAAAAAAAAATACTTGACAGATTTTTTCACAGTCAATTAAAATCCATAATCTACATATAATGTGCTCATGTGTAATGTGATACCTTGAGATGTGGTGAATGGTTTTGCTCAGCTGCAGGAACCAAAGAAACACACATTTTCACATATACATAGACAGCCGTGCGATTAAAGAATAAATCATAAAAATATAGTAGTAAACTAATAATACAAAATAATATAAAGCACTAATATATGAAAACTTAATTAACAAACAAAATAGTAATTATAAAACAATAATTATTTTTATTTTGTAAAAAGCACTCATTCACTCAATGTTTCTTATGCCATACTCAAACAAAAGTAAACTTTTATCAACTTTAATTTTAAAAGTATTTCAGAAGATGCATCAAAAACTATAATTTCTATCGTTCTAATTACTCTAATTCTTTAATAATTAATAATTAAAAAGTGCCAAAAAATATTGTCAAATAGTTTTAAATCACGTTTTATAGTAAAATTAGCATACATGGAAAAAATCCTAAAAGAGCATTTATTAAAATATAATGTAAATATATTTCATATTTGAGTTTAATATTTAGTTATTAAGGTTTGATTATGGTTTAGTATTCAGATAGTGGAGGTGGGATTGAGATTTAAGAGTTAGATATAATTAGTTTTCTCTATTTTGGAAATTTCTATCAGTAATATTAATTTGAAATAATTTTTTTAAAATGTTTCTTGAAAATTTGCCTACTAATCATCTACATATTTGTTACTTAAGAAAGCTATGTTTTCATTATAACTCAATGTTTTATTTATCCTAATTACCAAAGTGCTTTCATCAAATAAACTATGTTTTATAATTATATATTATACTACCATGAATCTTTATATAAGACTAGTAGTCTAGTACTAGCCGTTAATCTAGACGAGCTTTCAACATAAAACCAATTGGTGATAAGTGAGTTGGCTCATCTATATCTTTATATATTACTAATGATCTCTTCCAACTTTTGATGTGAGACCTTTGTTCCTAATACGCTCCCTCGAGATCGATGGCCTGACTTTGGGCTGGATCGATAATGGATTGGGTTGGATTGTTTGGATCAGACTCTGATACCTTGTTAAGCTAGATGAACTTCCAACTTAAAACCAATTAGTGATAAGTGGATTGACTCATCTATCTTATATATTACTAAAGATCTTTTCTAATTTCCGATGTGGGATCTTTGTCCTTAATACTAGCTTATGCCTTATTTTTTTTTTAAAATATTGCTATAATAGGCGAAAGTTTCTTTTCTTCACAAAGATGAAAATGGAAAAAAAGTACCTGATAATTTTGCGCCTACGTCGTTGGTATAACTAAGCTCCGATGCATTGATATTGGTGAGAGGGGTAGTGAAAAATGCACCATAGTAATTTAATCCGACAAAGTCCAAAGATTTTTTTAGTTTCTCAGATTCTTCTTCGGTAAATTCAGGCAATCGGACGTTTACATCTTTTTGCATTACCGTTGGATAATGTCCATATGTGAGAGGGCGAAGAAACCTGCACATTCGTACGTAGTTAAGAAAGCAATATGTATGTCCCATATCTTATACATAATCAAACATTATATTAATCAAATCATGAATACATATCAGGGTTGGCAAACAAAATAGAAACGCACCAGCCGAGTTGGTAATCGAGAGCTCGTCTTGCGTACTCGACATCTTTACTAGAATTTGGATCTTTAGGCTCGTACCAGTGAGATACCAACACTATTCCAATCTTCCCTCCGTTCTCTTGGCACTATATTTCCAAACATAGCAAAGAAATAATGGAACTATTATATATAGAGGGTTTAGGGGTTATATATAAGAAAATTTCTAGCACTAACCTTGACGCATTTTCGGAATTCTTCAAAGCAGCAAGATGAGAAAGGATCTGGTTATGAGTAACTTTGTAAGGCTCTTCGGATGAATCTCCTGAGCTAGGGACATTTGAGGACTTCAAATGGAGAGCACCGTCCTGGCGCTTTCTTGCCTTTTGAATAACCAGCAACACTATATACCGATGGCTCGTTAAATGTTCCCCAGTTCTTCACCCTATCTCCAAAATTCTCAAAGCAGAATGTAGCAAACTCCCGGAAATCCTCTCTACATTAAAATTAATTTGTTAGCATTGGTTATAAGAAATAATCAAATAGTTGGAAATTGTTTTTTTTTGTTTCTTTTTGGCATATAAAAATACATTTTGAAGTTTCTTTACATGCAAAATTACTTACACAATTCTTTCGTCTAAAAAACCACCATACTCCACTTCTAGAGCAAATGGGGATTCCCAGTGAAACAGAGTAATAGAAGGCTGAATCTCTGTTAATTATTATTACAAAATCTTTACTATAAGATAAAGTTGAAATAACTAGGTAAAACATTTAAGAGCATGACTTAATTAAGTTATATGGTTTTCAACCATTGGCTATAAGTTCATCTATAAGATCGTTGTAGAACTGCACCCCCTCCTTGTTTACACCTTTCCTTACACTTCCATCTGAGAATTGATATATGCATGAAGTTAGAAGCTAACATTACCTCTTTTCAAATTTACATTTAGATTCTAATTAATAGTATGTGGTTTGGTTAAATGATTACAAGGAAGAATGCGAAGGACTTACGAGGGAAGATTCTGGTCCATGAGATTGAAAATCTGAACCCATTCGTTTTCAATTCCTTCATTAATTTTATATCATCCTATATAATATCACATCCCACGCAATCCTTTCAATATAGACATGAAATAATATATACTACTATTTAATACACATTGGAATTTGTATTTTATAAAACCAGTAAACACATTGTAACAATGACGTACCTTGTAACGGGTATAAAAGTCGTCTCCCATATCTGCATCATCCCCATGTTCAACCTTGTCTGAAAGATATGACAATAGTGGTGATTCATTGTTTATAAAGGGTTTAGTTATATAATTTGGTGAATTAAAATTAACATAAAAACAAAATGTGTTAGACTAAGTTATCAAAATAAAAGAAACCATTTCAATGATTTCAACTCTAACCATTTCAGATACATATGAAATAGTACAATTAACTAAAGTTTTATATTATTAAAAATAAAATATAAAAGTTCTATGATATTTTATTTTTTACGATATAAAGTAAATGATAATAATAATTTAGTGATTACTTACTTGAAATAAAATTAAAAATATTTTAGTTATGTAGAAATAAATAAAAATACAATAATAAAAATTAGTTACAAATTTATAATAATTAATAATAATAATTGAAATATATTATTAAATGAAATATAATAAAATATGTATATTAGATATTTGGTATGGTGAATTGTAACACTATTCACTCTACACCAAATTTAGTGGGGGTGATGTCATTTTGGTGTCTTATCGAAGATGCAATTACACCATTTTGGTGTCCTATTAGAATTGGCCTAACTAATAGAAAACCGTAATTTATACCAGGAAACATGTGTTTCTTGAAAAAAAAAAAACCAGGAAACATGTGTGTAAATTCATCCCATCTTGTGAAGCCTCTCCCAGATCCTTTTTTAGCACCTTCAACCTATAACTCGGAACACATCAAAAATGATAAGATTAGTTTATCAATGTTGTAATTAATGGATGTCATTATATTATGTTTAAGATATCATCAAAGGTATACTGACTTGAAATGCAGAAACGGCTGTTCCAAAGATGAAATCTTTGGGGAAATCTTGCTTGTGGATCTCGAACTCGGGTCCAATGATGGTGCCCAGTTCTTCATCATCTAAGTTGGTGTGCGGTCCAATCATGCCCAAGTCTTCGCTTACATGCGGTCCAATAACGATGCCAAGATACCCAGTGTTAGGTCCAATATTGACGACACCGAGATCCTCATCGCTTGGTTGAGGCCTAGCTTCAGCGTTGAAGCTAAGGGTACTCTTTAGGGCTAAAACCCCTAGGAATAAAGTGAGAGTAGTGGTAGCCATTATATTATATGAGTGGGTTTCTTGTGAATGTTATGGTTCTTCTACTTCCCAAGCCGTCTTCTATTTATAGAAAAGAAGCCTCAAGTGTATTCTGATAAAAGGGCAGCTTCAAGTGTTGTATTGAGTTAAAAGGGAACACTTAATTAGTCAGTATCCGTAGTTTTATTTAGTTGTAAGTCACAGGATTAGTTATTATTCCTAATTATATTATCACTTTCGGTACTGGAAAATTACGATGTTGCAAGTCGCAAATCGTAGGTAGTCGCGCGACACGTAAACGAATATAATCTTAGATCGCTGGTCGCACGATACGTAAACAAACAGGACCAATATGCTTAGTAAACTAATTACAATTTAGCAGCCACAAATATTAGAAACTTGTTTGACTATTTTTCTCAATGAAATAAAAACTCACCAAATGAAATAATTTATAGTTTGCTGTGAATCAAATTTATGAAATTTTCAAGTTATGTCATTGTCCAATAAACAATACGAAATGCCTTTAATGACTTTTAAAAGATTATTATAATACTTTGCTTATTATTCCAATCGTAAAGTTTTTTTCCAAGATAGTGTTTCAAAAAATTTACATATGAAGAAATAAAAAGGTGAATTGGTGAGATAATCATCATAAGAAAAATATTTAATAAAATAACCATGTAAATATTTTCTAGAGAAATTTGATAGTTTTGCACATGTTTAGACCTTTCTTTCTTTCAACAAGCATGAGTGATTTTTGATCAAAACTAATGCAATGTATTATACTATACTAGGTGATTTTCCCGTGCTAATGTACGGGTATAAATATTTCTAAAGTAAATATATTATAATAATTGATTGCTATTTACTTTTAATTTTAAATTAATTTATAATTTATATGCATCATTTATATTAATAATATTATATTACTTGAATCATACATATGATTTTATATATGTTATATTTAATCGATTTTGTTGTTTTTCAATCGATTTAGTTATCATTTGGGTAAATTAGATTGCATATATGAATTCAACTGTAATATTTTTTATTCTATATATTAAACTTTTTATTAATTTCTTATTTGCATTCAGGTGGTTATTGCCTTAGATATGTAAATATATTTTATGAAGATTATGTATAACTTAAGATATATTGTGATTAGAATGAAAAAATAAATAAACTAAAGTGTCTGATTCCAAATTACATAAATTAATATAACGAAACGATAATATTCTGAAATTTCATGCATAGATAATTTTTTTACAAAAGAACTATATTGTAACAGTTAGTTAATATTTTATTTTCATTTTTGATATGTTTTGAGTTGTCCTATGATTTAGATTTATAAAATAAATTACTATTCTTATAAAATTATATAATCTTATAATTATTTTTTATTATAATTAAGTCAAATGTGCATGTATTTTCATAATATTTATCAAATTATATGTTGATGTTTTTTAAAAAAATATTAGAAAATAAAGCGATGATCAACAGAAAGTTACATGCGTAAGTAGCTGATACATTTTTGAAAGCTCATGTACACATATCAATATTTACAATAATTAAAATATTTTAAAAATTCTAAATAACTTTATGCATTTTATTTATTGAATGGAAACTAAAATTTATTTTAAATAATCTTAAAAATGAGAATTCAGATTTGCTTTGGTATTTTGATTATGGTTCTATTAAGTTCCACAAACATAAAAACATAAAATTTAAAAGAATATTTAATATTAAGAAAAAATAAATTAAATAATGATAAAATATAATATATCTACCTCATTAAACTATTTTGTAACTATTTGATCAAACAATGTTTATTTTAAGTAAAATTAAATTTATCGATATTTATTTTTCTGTAATTGAAAGATATTATAGTCAACTAAATTTATAAAAAAATAAATAAAACATTTCAATATTACTAATTATAAAATGTTTTTAGACAGTTAAACATATATTAGTTTATGTTGATTAATTATTTTATGTAATCATCTAAGAAAATATGTAGATATATAAAAATATTTTTACTGCTTTGAATTTTTTATTATTGTTTAAATTATGTTTTAAGAGAAATAATATTTTTGTTTCTAATATCAAGATTATTTGTGTAAATTGGTTTTAATGAAATCACATTATATTGAAATTTATAATTTTCATCTAAGAAAATATTGATATAAAGAAAGTATTTTATTAGTTCAAAATTATATTTTATGTTATTTAAAAATATTTTTAAATGTAATATTACTATTTTGTGAAGTTTCCTTTCTTATGAAATCATATTATATATACATATATTTTCGTTTTTCAATTCTTTTTTTTTAACTTTATAAACAATTTCCTTTTTATTATATGTGTATATTTTCGGAATTGTTTTTAAAAGGAAACTAAATAAAATAGTAAATAATAGTATTTTAAATGTAAGTTAATTCATTAAGGATATCAGTGTAATCAACCATCATGAGAGTTAACGTGAGAGCGACACATACTAAACTGACTTCTCAAATAATATTATAGAGATTTATTAACCCGATTCATATCAATAACATATCAGCACATTCAAAAATGAAACAGAAAAAAAAAATAGAATGAAAAAGGAAGAAAGAACCAAAATAAGAGAGAAGAAAAGGAAACCGATAAAGATAAAAGAGGAGAGGAGACATATGAAAAAGAACAAATGAAGAATGGGAGGAAAAGATGAGATAAATGAGAAAGAACTAAGGGTGTTTTTCAAAACCAACCCACAATTTCTAGTCAAACCCAAAACCAACCTCTTTTTTTTGTCATTACTATTCTTCAATAAAATTTTCATACTATCCCTATGTTTTTGAATTATTCACAAAATTGCCATTTTTATTTAATTTTTTATTAATTTCGAAATTAACAAAAAACCAAATATACCCTAACCATTTCTTCTTATTTACAAAAATGTCATCATCATCAATTTTTCCAACCACCATGAACCACCATTTTTGAGCTCTAAAGCTCAAGAATTCAATTTTCAACCACATTTTTTCTCATTCTAACCCAAAAAACTTCATTTCCTCTCATCTCCTCTACATTTCCATCTAAAAAACTCTCATAACTTTCATTTTCATAATCACAAACTTCATATTTTCGAGTTTCTTCATTAGTGAATAGTCAAAGATGTTTCTTTTTGCTCATATTTGGAGTTTGGACGGTTGAAAAGGTTGGAAACGAGCTTTACACCGGAAAAATGTAACTATTTACATGGTTTTCGTTCTTTTTCAGATCTGTGTCGCGACGGTAGACTGTTTTGTATGTCTACGCCTCCGTGGAGACTTACGATGCAGTCTTGATTTATAAATTTATTTGAATATAAACATATAAATACATATTTAAAATCTATTAATCTAAAACTTACATTTTTAGAGGAGAAATGAAATCCATGAGTGATAATACCTACAAAAAAAGATAATATTGTTAGAAATAAATAACATAAAAATACACATTTAAAATCTATAGATCTAAAACTTACATTTTTTAAAGGAGAAGATGAAAATCATGAATCATAATATCTAAAATGACAAGATAACATTGTGAGAAAGATTTGAGAAAATTTTAGAGAGAAAGAAGAGAAATGAGAAAGTTTTTGAAAGAATTGAGAGAATTTTAGGGAGAAGGAAGAAAGTTTTAGAGAGAAGGGAGAGATTTTTAAAAACTTGTGCAGCCACTTTAGAGAGAGACTGTATTAATTTTGTTTATATAGGGAGACAAAAATGTAACTATGTTAAAATTTACGATGATGTAGACTTCTTTTGAAGTCTAATAAAATTAAAAATTTGGAGTAGATTTTACTGTAACATAGTAGACCTTTTTAGAAGTCTACTATAATAATTTCATTATTGTTGCTTATTCTTTATTATTTTAATAATTTTAATATATGATTTAGTAAATTTATTTCTTTATTTTCTAATAGTTATAGTTTATGATTTCATTTTTTTTATTTTTAAGGAACTTAACTTAGTTTAAAAATAATGATTTTTTGTAAAAAAAAAATTGAAAAATATAGACTAAAAAAAGTCTTCAAATAAATAGACTTTATTGTAGGTCTACGATACCCTAAACCACAAATTTGAAACCCTAAATGTTTTGCCTGATAATCAAAAAGTCTCAATTATACAAAATATAAACTACTAAACATTAATATGCAGATTTAAATTAATAAAAAAAAAATCAAAACAAAATCTAAAATCTAACCCTATGAAATCAACTACTAAAAGACATATCATGCTAGAACCTTTTGTTTTTAAACTATGAACATTGTCTAACACATGATAACCAAATTAGTATATATTTTTCAAAATTGTTCAATTATATGAAATTTTAATTTATTTACTTCATATTATCCATTATATTGATGATTAGTTAAAATATCACAATAATTATTTTTATACATTTTCAAAATTAAATTATTAGATCAAATTAGAGTGTATACTCCAAAATAAGTCTATAAGGTAGACTTCGTAGGAAGCCTATATATATGTAGACTTCTTTTATTACGTGTAGACTTTCGAAGGATTAAAACGTAAAATATATTTCTGTTTTTTGTTTGGTCATAAGGGTTAAATAGTACTTTCACTATCCATTTAGGTTGACTTTGCATTTGACTGAAAATGGGGTACACTTTTAGGTTTGACTTGAATATTTAGGTTGTTTTTAGCAAATGTCCCAAGAATTATTTTGGATAGTGGGGAAGGTCATGTCCACGTTCCGGGTCACGTCTTTTTTTTTTTTTTTTTTGAAAAAATTGGAAAAATGAAACACTTTGAACTTTTAATTGTGACAATAGGATTTCTGATATTTTGGACAATTCAGGACAATTTTTACCCTTTTTTTAAGGGTAAAATAGTAAACTGAATTTTAAAAATGTTAAAAAATATGAAAACTATTGGAAACATAAGTATGACAATATATATGTTTAAAAGTTTTTTTTTTTTTAAATGAAATCATATTTTATTTTATCTTCTAGCTACAGTTAGAATACTTATTCTGGTCATCTACTTAGTCTATAAATCAAATATTAAGTTTTATACATAGATATATCTTGGATATACAACGTAAACTAACCTTTCTTATATATTCTAACCCAGCTATATTTCGAAACGTTATAATCAAGAAAGATGTCTTCAGTATACCTACAGCTTGGTAACGATATATAGCCACAACTCAATAATATACCTAATCTAGATTATGTGCTATAACATGTTCTTCCTTTTACCTTATGTGACGCCTAAAAGAATAATATGTTTCTCACCTACTCTACTGTATTCTGCGTAAGGTAATATACATATTCTAGGCAAATCCGAAAAATATGGAAATTTCCATATTCGGTTAAAGATGTACTTTCCTAATTCTACACGAAATCTAATCTAAATCTCGCAGAGTATATTCTTTCCTAAGTCAAAAAATCATCAAAATTGTTCTTTTTTCCACTCGAACCCGAGTTATTCAAGAGAAAATTATACACACAAACTACTATACCACATATGATTCATGCTACTTTGATACGTATACTAGCTTATATACTAGAAAGTATAATAAAAAATTTAAAACTAATACTGGATTGCTCCACGATTAATTTCTGAGTTTTGTATATATTGTATTTTCATATAATAGAGTCAAAAGTGAATGTTTAAAGTTTAAGGCGAAATCATAAAGTTATTTCCGTAAATTTAAAAGTACTGGGGCGAACATTAAAGATATTTCCCTGAACCAAGAGTTTTGGGGCGAAATCGAGGACTAACTTTCAAAAATAAAATTTCTGAGGAAAAAATAAGAAAGGAACTAATCTCAGGTGCCAAGTGTGCAATATATTAAAATTTAGCCATGTCTGTTTCATGGTTTGGAATGTTCGATGTGGAAGACAAATGCTCGATCAATCTGGCTCGGTCCAAACGACGAACTGAACATCCGAGAGAACCAATCGAGCGATGCGTGAAGGTGTGGCCTGCTCGATTCAATGCTCTCAGGCTGTGACTGCTTGAACGGAGAAGACGAGCCCGTGCAGCGGCGGAGATGACACGGTAGTGGTGATTCCGGTGAGAGAAGTTGATGGCGACCAAAAGCACGGTGAAGCGACGGTGGCTGCACCGACGGAGCTCGAGTCGATACACAGTTGGGACCTTGTAACCAGTGTAAATATTGGTAGCTCGAACCCAGAATTGAAAGGATCGTGGCCATGGACGAAAGCTGTTGGAGATCTTCTCCTGAATCTCTTTGAAATTGAATCCTTGCATTTTGTTTTAGCAAAGAGATGGATTGTGTTTATCTAAAATTTAGGAGTTTAGAATGAACCGATGGATTGTGTTTAGCGAACCGATAAATCTTTTTATTTTTTACTTTATAAATTGTATTAAGAAAATAAATTAGAATATTATATATTTTAGCATTTAATTTAAGGGTATAATTGTATTTACAGAAATTAAAGTTCTAAAGGGACAAAAAATTTAGAAAAAGTATTAGAGTGACAAACTCAAGTTGAAAATGTTTTTTTTTTCCAATTTTTCCTTTTTTTTGGATGTAGATTTTCTACACAAAACTAATAGTGTTATTTTGGATAGTGGGAAGATCACGTCCACGTCACGTCTTTTTCTGGGTTTAAGCATTTTCTTTAGGGGAATTGCACTGTATAATAATTAAACAAATTATATTTTATTATCTAAGTTAAAAAAATCTGACCACAATATTCAATATATATTTTATCATATATACCAAAATGCCATTAAAAAAAACCTGTTAACTGTTTTTTTTCTTTCAAATCTATATTTTTTTAATCACCACCATCTATACAATCGGCACTACTATCACGATCAATTGTTTCATCATCACCACCGTATTCTTTTTTGCTGCAGTCATTATATACACTTATCTTCGTTCTCTACTGCGGTTACATGTATCATTTCCACCGCTGTCATTATATACACTTATCTTCTACCGCGTGAGTGACTCAAAACTGATCGAAAAAGATGAGTAGGTTTTATTTACTATGTTATATTCTATAATATGCATATATAATAGATATATGTATTATGTTTGTTCTATTTATATTATGTAACACAATATATTTTGTTACTATAATATTTTATCGTGTTTTATTTCATTTGATGATTACTAAAAAATATATATATATATTTTTTGAAATATAAATTGTAATTTTCTTAAGTTCTAACCATCTTTACATATTCGGGTTCGGATATGTTTTATTAACGTTTTTATACCAACAAATTTAAATTTTGAATCTCGGAAACTGCGACTTGTTATTACATATGCAGATTAGTAATGAGAAACTTACAAAAGAATTAATATGTGCAAAATAGAACTATTTGGTATGAATTTTTATATAGTGGTTGGTAGAATTATTGTTGTAATAATTTTTAATCGAATAGTGATAGATCAAGGGCATCTCCAACCACAACACCAAATTTGGTGTTGAAATTACACCAAATTTGGTGTTTTGGTGTCAAAGTTTATATTCCATCTCCAGCCAATACACCAAATTCTACACCAAAACAATATTTTTATTATTTAATATTACAAACTTTTTAATTTTGATAATTTAGTTCATTAAGTATTGGGAGAATTTTATGTTTACCACTTTCAAGGTACCACTTTTCATCTTTACCACCACTTAAAGGACATTTTCAAAAATATTTTGTTCATTAAGTGGCAAAAGACTCTTATGCCCTTGTTATCTATATATATATAATAAATCATTATTTAAATAAATAAATAAATAAAATAAAATACTTTTTCAAATTCAAACTTTTTTTATAAATTTTTTTTTTTGAAATTTTTTTTTATTTTTTTTCAAAATTTCTTTTTGAAAATTGAAAATTATGTTTGAAACTATTTTTCATTTTTTTTTTATATTTTTAAGTATTTATTTATATATTTATTAGAATATTAAATTTCACATTCCAAAAACCCTACCACACCCCTCAACTCTAAACTCTAAGTCTAGATTAGTTAACCCTAGGGGTATAAGTGTCTGTTACCATTCATTAAAAGTGATGGTAAAAGTGATTAGTGTAAACATAAAAAGTGATACTATGAATGTGGTATTTTTAACAATTTTTCTTAAGTATTTATGATTAATTAAATTGATCACATATAAGTTTATATTTATTTATTAAAATTCAGTAATTTTATCCTTTTGTTTATTTATATATGTTATTTTTATTTTAATTAATTTGTATACTTTATTTATTTTATTTAAAATTAGTCAAAATTAAATTTTTATACATTTAAAATGAAAAGCATTTTTATTTTGTTACAATTTAATGTAACTGATAACTCATTTAATTATATTATTAATTAAAAATATAAATACAATATTATTTTAATTTTTTAGCCGTATGAAAATAAAATAAAAATGCAATATATATGATATATTCATTTTAACTATAAGTTAAAACTAATTAATAAAACTAATCGATCTATAACTAAATATAAAGTAATAAAATATATTATTTAAATATTTGGTGTGATGAAGGTGTAACACTATTCACTCTAGACCAAATTTGGTGGCATAAGGTAATTTTTAGTGTCCCATTAGAGATGAAATTACACCAAATTTGGTGTTTTAGTGTCCTATTGGAGTTGGTCTAACAAAAACAACATTTAACACTTAACTGTACATTAAATAATTTCTTTGAATAGTCACATCCAAATATTCTAAATATGTGATTACAGTAGAACCTCTACAAATTAATAGTGTTGGGACTTTGAAATTTTATTAATTTATAGAGATATTAATTTACAAAAGTTTTCTTATTTAGATTTTTTTTATTTTAAAATATATTTATTTTAAGATAAGAAAAATATTTGATTTTAGTGTATAGACATTAATTGCTATTTTTTGAAATTTGACGTTTATATTAATTTATTATATTATTTGGTGTATATAATATATATTGCATAGAACTTAAATGTGGTTTTAGATATAATATTACTAAATCTCATCAAAAATATATTAAGTATTAAAAATATATAAAGATAACTCCATTGTGAATATAAAATAAACAATATAATAATAGGTTCTTACTTATATAAAAAAAAATATATATAAATTATTAATTTATAATTTTAATGGGACCATATATTTACATAGAATTTTCTAAAAAAATATTATCTTATTATTTTATCGATTTGTGTCAAATTTTGAACCGGTCCAAGTTGGGACCGGTGAAATTTATTAGGGGGGCCTATTGGAAATAGAATTTGTGTGGATTTTGAAAATTTTAAGAGTTAATAGATTTTTAAAAGTTAAGTAGATTTGATGAATTCTTACCCAATGTATTGTATAAATTGTCATTGATTATTATAGATTTTCATATATATTTTTCTTTCCAAACTTATTTTTCTATTATTTGAAAAAATTCTTTCATAAAATAGAACTATTTGACAATTAAATAAAAATTTTGGTTTTTTAATATTTTGACATTTTGATTTGTCTTGTTTGATTTTTCTTTTAAAGTTTTTAAGATCAACCTATGAATTTTCTCATGATTTTATTTTAATATCAAATAGTTATATTTAATGAAAGATTTTTTTTTTTAAATTGTTATTTTTAATAATTTATTTTATCTTTAGTTTTATTTTTATAATTATCTTTGACTTGACAATAAAAATGTAAAAAAATATTGTTGTGTTTGTGTATTTGGGTTTTTGTGTTTTTTGTACATAGATTTTGAGAATCCTATGACTATATGTGATATTTGTAAAGTTGAGTGTTATAAGTAAAACTAGAGAGATATGTCCCAATAAAAAAAGAGAGTTTAATAGAATTACAAAGTCAATAAAACTAAACTTTTTGAATAACATAGGATTTCCATAGAATTTAAAAGTCCACAAACCAATAACAAAGGATTCTAATAAGATTTTAAGAATTCATTAACCAATAACAATGAAATATATAAATTTTAAAATTCCTTCAAAATTTAACTCCCAATAACCCCTCTTAATTTATAGAGATTATTAGTTTATCGAGTATTAATTTATAGAGGTTCTACTATACTTGGAAGTGAAAATAAGTTCAAAATACTGCAACAGCTAGTTAGCCTTAAACCAGCGCAAATGACTCTAAATACCATTAATATCAAATTCCATTTCTTATAATAAGCATAAATGTAAAAGAAATACGTAACCAACGAATACAATAAAGAAATAACCAAAACCTTTTTAAAAGCAGTTCGACTAATCTATTGTAATTTGTGTTAGAGAAGAGAGTGACAAAGTGTCTGATCCATGGCTTCATCTAGAGAATTTATCATATGTTGCCTCTTAACACTTCTTTTGTGCACTTCTTTCATGAGAGTCTAGAACTGCGGATGTCAGCAGAGGAAGATGTGGCGGCGGAGATGGCAGTCTCCGGGACGATAATGAGCGGTGTGTTGAGCAGGTCAAAGATGACGTGGATGATGTTTGCAAAGTGATTAACAAGATGAGTATATATGCTTGATCATGCTTCATCATCTATACTATTAAAAGCAAAATACTTGATAGGTTTTTTCCCTGTAACACGATAATTACAATTCTATGCCATTAAAAAAAACATTCTTATACTATGATAGGACCCGTTAAAATCGTTAAAACAAAAGAAAACAAGAAATGAAAAATACATGGAACCCACCTAAAAAATTTAAAGCTAGAGAAAAAAAAACAAATGGATCAATAAATCTATCACTAATGTTGGCTGGAAAAAGGAAAATTAACCTACTATATTCATGACCTCTACTAATTAGATCAGTAAGTATAAACAATACAAAAACTATAAAATTCACTCTGTCTAATTTTTAAACTCGTAAAACAATTTCTATGAGTAAATACATTTTTTATATCATGTCCAACATAGAAGTATATTTTAAATACATAAAAAAATCAACAAAATTGTAAATAGATTAGACTATCTTATATAAATATACATAATCTTATAATTAACAAAATTTAGGGAGAATTGCCAAGTGTGACTCAAAACTTGGAGTCAAACCCAAAACAATACCCCAACTTGGGTCAAAGGCAAAAGTAACCTAAAAGGCTATTGAAATTACAACTATCCCCTTGTGACCAAACAAAAAAACGGAATTTTTTTTACGTTTCTACCCCTCGCAAGTCGTCTGTTTAGACGACTTGAAAATAAGTCGTCCAGACGACTTAACTGAAAGTCGTCTGGACAGTTAGTCTTAAACATAATTTAAAAATTTTGTAAAAAATATTTTGATAAGTGAAAAATGGGAATTATGTAATTAACATATGTCTTAGGAGGTATAAATTAAGATATAACAAATTTCAATTGTTTTCAGCATAGATGAGTGAAAGTAGTGAGTCATGATATTCTTTAGTTTATGTTTCATCAACATATGTTGTAGTATTGTATGTGTTCTTAGGGTTAGATTTTGGAAAGCATTAAAACCGTTTTTGAAAATTTTTAAAATTACTTATGCGTGTTCATTTCTGTGTATAGTAAACACTATTTAAGTATAATTTGATTTTATAACGTGGTTAGTTAGTTAATCTAGTCATTTTAGTTTAGGGGTTCATTTTAGGGTCTAGGACGACTTAATATTTTGTCGTCTGAAAACAGACGACTAAATATTAAGTCGTCTGTTGTACATTATCAGCCAGAATAAGTCGTCTAAACCGGACCAAACCTTAAAGTTTACCAATGTACTTTTAAAGCTAACCAGATTATTTACCCAATATATAAGGTGATTTTTTTTTTTTTTTTTCATTTTTCGCGAAATTCAGAAACCCTAACAGTTCTCTCTCAAAGGCGATTTCGAATTCCCACGATTTCCAAACAAACCATCGTTCTCAACGTCGGCTATCTATCTCACTTCATTCTCACCGTTGTCGCCGCAGCTTCTTCTAACCCTAGCGCCGCCGATTCCTCTAAACCCTAGCGCCGCCGCTCCCACTATTTCCGAACAAACCGTCGCCCTCGCCACCGTGGTCACCAACGTTCTCACCGCCGCTTCCTCTAAACACTAGCGCCGCCGCTTCTTCTAAACCCTAGCGCCGCCGCTTCTTCTCTGTAAACCTTAGCGCCGTTTCTCTGTAAACCCTAACGCGGTAAGTCATCAATCTCGAGGAAAAGATGAACATAAAACGTTGTCTCTATCAATTTACTCATTCTCACCGTTTCACGTTTATTTTTTCAGATCTATAACCGCAATGACGAGTACTCCAACTCCTTCTGCGACTAATCAGGTCCGCTTTGTACTGGAAGACTTGTAAGTAATTTAAGTCGTCTGGAAAGTCTTCCAACTGGACGACTTAGTAGATGACTTAAATATAAGTCGTCCATTTGGAAGACTTTCCAGACGACTTAAATTTAAGTCGTCTACTAAGTCGTCTGGACTTATATTGTTGTCTTTGATTATTTTGCAGACAAAAAGGATGGATATTCCAGAACTCCCCCGTAGGTTATACACATCAGGGGAAGAGCCAGAAGCCCACAATAGCATTTCGTATCATACGGATAACAGCAAGTTGCATACTGCTCTTAGGAAAGCTCTTACTGATGACGAATTTGAAGAGCTCAAGGAGTCGAGTTTGGGAGTTTTCATCAAGTTCAAGGAGCAGGGATTTGGTTGGGCTTCAAGGCTGGTTCACTACATGCTCAGTTTCAAGCTGGACATTAAGAAGAAGTATGAGATGTGGTCTCTCGTTGGTCCAGAACCTTTGAGGTTTTCACTGTTAGAGTTTGAAAACCTCACTGGTCTAAACTGCGAGTACATCGAGGACCTTGAGACACCAAAATGTGACGTTACCCAAGAGATGGTTTCTTTCTGGGGGATGCTGGGAGTTCATCTGGAAGCTGGGCCAACTACTGATCAGATAATAGCAGCACTGAAGAGATGCGGGGATTGGTCCAGGGAAGATCGCAAGCGGCTCGCGTACCTCTCCATCTTCACTGGATTCATTGAAGGGAGAAAGTTTTCAACCGCTACACGATCTACTCTGGCAAGGCTAGTGATGGATTTAGAACGGTTTGAGAATTATCCATGGGGGAGAGTCGCGTTTAAGGTGCTGATGGACTCTTTGTGGAACAAAGAAATTGCTGGCTGTTACACCGTGGATGGGTTTATACAAGTTCTTCAGGTCTGGGCGTACACAGCTATGCCGGAATTGGGTGCTAGTATTGGTGGTCCCAGAGCAGACAGTCCGTCTCCACCGATACTGGCTTACGAGGGCAGCAGAGGCCGCAGATCAATGAAAGCTGCTATCTTGAGTCAGGTATTTACTTCAATCCAAAAGACTGCGCAGACGACTTATAATAAGTCGTCTGGAAGGTCGTCCAGCTGGACGACTTATCGGACGACTTAATTAAGTCGTCTGGAAAGTCTTCCAGCTGGACGACTTATTAGACGACTTATTATAAGTCGTCTGGAAGGTCTTCCAGCTGGACGACTTAGTAGACGACTTATAATTAAGTCGTCTATTTAGTATTTTTTTCAAATATCTAACTCGATTCTTCTATTTACTGCAGACCCGCGTGATCAACTTTGTTGAGAAGGACATTAGTGAAATGTGGCCAAAATGGGACTCTGAGGTTGAGGACCTGCCCGCGGAGAACATCATTAAAGTCATGTATGAGCGGAGACCGTGGAAGTGGACCATGGATTGCTGGGAAGTCACTGGTACTAAGGTCAATACAAAACCTAAGGTTGTGACTCCATCGAAGAAAGCCAAAGAGATGGTTGTGTTGGAGGAGGAGGAGGAGGAGGAGGAAGACAATCCAAGACCTCGGAAGAAAGCTCGTAAAGAGGCTCCTAAAGTGGCTAGTGAAGAGGCTAGAGAAGAGGCTAGAGGGGTGACCAGAGAGGATTTGGAAATTATGTTCAAGGGCGTAGCTGACTGCATGAAAAAGGGTTTAATAAGTGCATGAGGGAGTTTAGGAAGTTGTCCGATAGATTGGAAGCTGTGGAGAAGAAGGTTGGTGTCACCAATCAGGCTACCCCTCCACCTCTAACCAATCAGGCTACCCCTCAAGATAAACAGCCTACCCCTCTTGCCAAAAAAACCGGGGGTAGTAACAAACAAGCTACCCCTCATGCCAATGAAACCGTGGTTAGTAACCAGCCTCCTCCTCATCAAACCAAACAGCAGCCTCCTCCTCCTCAAAAGAAACAGCCTCCTCCTCCTCCTCAAAAGAAACAGCCTCCTCCTCAAAAGAAACAGCCTCCTCAAATCAAAGAGGTTAGTATCAAATCCAGGGTTAACTAGTTGTCCAGACGACTGTAAAAGTTGTCTGGACGACTAGTTGACCCTGGACGACTTAAACGTAAGTTGTCTGGACGACTAGTTGACCACGGAAGACTTAATTTTAAGTCGTCCAGGGTCAACTAGTCGTCCAGACGATTTATATTTAAGTCGTCCAGGGTCAACTAGTCGTCCAGACAACTTTTATTTAAGTCGTCCAGGGTTAACTTGTGTGCAACTTTTATTGCAGAGATGGTTGCCGGAGGATACAGCAACCGAGGCGAACTCGGTATATAAGATCTTGCCGGAGGATAAAGCAGATGGTGTCACCTCCAAAGAGATTGTTGCTGTCACTTCCACCGATCACCAACCGAGCCTCGCTTCCACCGATCAACAACCGAGCCTCGCTTCCACCGATCAACAACCGAGCCTCGCTTCCACCGAGCCAAGCGATCCAGTTTCAGAACCGAGCCTGGTTGTATTGGACAAGCGTGCAAAGAGTAAACGAGCGAAGAAACCTGCTCCCACTGTGAGATCTCCTTATACGGCAGAGAAAAAAAAAGATAAAGTGGCAGCCTATAATCCATTTCCGCCAGTAAACAAAGATAAGTTGAAGGAACTCGCTGATTGGTTGAAAACTGATCCGTAAGTGATTGCTTTACCCATAATAGCTTGATTTAGTCGTCCAAAACTGATTGCTTTTTTGTTTGCAGTCATTATTCAACTAAGACCGAGGACAAACCACGTACATCACCAACAAGGTGGTACCACTTCCTCCGGACAGCCAGAGAATGGCTGGAAGACTGCGTAAGTCTTCTGCACACGATTTAAGTCGTCTACAAAGTCGTCCAAGTAGACTACTTTCCAGACGACTTAAAGATAAATCGTCTGGAAAGTCGTCTACTTGGACGACCACGTAGACGACTTATATTTAAGTCGTCTGGTAACTTCTAACTTGTTATATTTAATATGCAGCATATAGATGCTTGGATTAATGTGCTAAGGCAGAGGTATCAGGAGAACCCACAAGCTTTCAGGAGCGAGCGAATGTGCTTCCTGGATCACAACTTTTCCCAGTCTTGGAGAGAGCAGTATCAGCTCTTCAAAACATCGGAACCTGATCACAAAGGTTTAGGAAGAGTTCTACCTGGTGGGGCGTCGAATTTTTATGACGGATCAATACCTTCATTTTGCCAATCAAACAAGAAGTGGGGGGAGGACATTGATGATATCTATGCGCCAGTGAACTTGAACGACAAGCATTGGGTTGCTATTTGGATATCGATCCCTAAGAGGCACATAGTCGTCTGGGACAGCATACCTTCATCTAGTGTACCAGACGCATGGGATGCGATAATGGAGCCTTTTCTCCAGATGGTCCCTTATCTGCTTGTTGAGTGCGCAGCCACCGACGAAATACGGGTCAAATACGGGTTGGAGCCATACACATATGAGAGACCGCTGAAAGGTGTACCCACGGCCAACAATGGTGATTGTGGCGTGTACGCTGTAAAGTACATTGAATGTCATGCTCTTGGGGTCTCCTTTGACCCTAAAGACTTTGCTAGGTGCAACGCGAAGAAAATGAGGGATAATATGGCGGTGGATATATGGAAGGAGCTTGTTGATCAGCATTTGAAAGAAAATGTGGATGGTGATAAGTTCGTGGGCATGTATGATTAGATTTGTGTTTGTATTTGAACTTGTCTTTGTATTTGAACATGATTTTTTAACGAGCGAAGTATTTGTATTTCAGCTTGTCTTTGTATAGATTTGTAAATATATAAGTTGTCTGGAAGAAATAAGTCGTCTGGAAGGTTTTCCAACTGGACGACTTACAAATAAGTCGTCTAGAAGGTTTGGACGACTTATTATAAGTCGTCTGGAAGGTTTTCCAACTGGACGACTTACAAATAAGTCGTCTAGAAGGTTTGGACGACTTATTATAAGTCGTCTGGAAGGTTTTCCAACTGGACGACTTACAAATAAGTCGTCTAGAAGGTTTGGACGACTTATTATAAGTCGTCTGGAAGGTTTTCCAACTGGACGACTTACACTGGACTTCTAAAAATAAAATACACTGGACGACTTAGTAGAAGGTCGTCTAAAAATAAAATACACTGGACGACTAAAAATTTAGTCGTCTGGACGGGTAATCAAGACTGGACGACTTAAATTTAGGTCGTCTGGACAACTAGTCAACTGGTTGTGTACATTGTGGTTTCGTATGGCCAGTTTCCTTGCAGTTTGAGCATCTCCGTGCCCTGTGTTTCTTCCTGGGTTTGTGTCCTCTCATCCTAGATAGCTCCAACCAAGATTGCCATCTTGATTTCTTCGGTCTCCCCCGACCACGCTTTAGTTCTGGAGGAAAGCATTCTCGTTCCTCAATATGTTGTGACACGATAGGATATATATTCTCTGAGTATCCTGCATACAGATAATTCTTTGAGTACAGTGGACATACAAGTGTGGAGATATGCAAACCAGCATGTGTTCCAGCAGCTATAGCATGAGAGCAAGGTATTTTCTCCACTCCATAGACACCACAATCACACTTTGCATGTTCCAAATCAACCACACAGTCCATTTTGCCACCTTTGACAAAGAAATGCCATCCATCAATTGGTTCGACCGTCATCGTATCCGCTATCTCTTCTCGAACAGCAAGCAAGTATTCAACACCCCGGCTATGTTCAGTTGTGAGACTCAAAGCATCTTGTCTCCTTTTCCAATACCATTTTCCTAACTTCTGCCTTATGAACTCCAGCAGGAACGTAATCGGAAATCCTCTTGCTCGCTTCAGTGCGGAATTAATAGATTCAGCAATGTTGCTTGTTTTTATGTTGAACCTGTTCCCCTTACAATAAACCCTTGACCATAGCCTGACGTCGGCTTTCTCCAAATACGTTGCAAGTTCCGGGTTTGCACTCCGTATCTCAGCCATGTACCGGTCAAAATCGTAAACCGTGTGAGCATAAGCAGCCCCTTTCACCAAGTACATGAGATGTTTCCCTTTAAACTTTTTGACAATGTTATCTTGAAGGTGATAATAACATATTCCTCGGGTTGCCCAAGGAAACACCTTATCACACGCACTTTTAATGGCCTTGTGCCGGTCGGAGACTATCACCAGAGGCTTGTCATGAGATATACAACTAGCCAATTTTGTGAAAAACCATTCCCAAGAAGGTACATCTTCCTCATCCACGATCCCAAAAGCCAATGGGAATATCTGAAAATTGCCATCTTGTGCGGCTGCAACTAACATAGTTCCTCCATACTTTCCACTTAGGTGAGTTCCATCCACCACAATGACCCTTCTCTGATACTTAAAACCTTTGATAGAAGCTCCAAAAGAGAGAAATAGATACTTAAATCTTTTCATAGAATCAAGTTCTATCGCCGTGATAGAATCAGGATTTGCAATGGAGATTTGCTCGAGATATGATGCCAGACGCGAATACCCTTCTTCTGCTGATCCTCTCACCAATCTTTGTGCATATAACAGTGCTCTGTATGAAGTGGTGTAATCAAGCGCCATGCCAAACATGTTCCTCATTGCATCAGTGATATGCTGCGGAGTTATCCCATCAATGATTCCAACACGATCAATGAAAAGACTACCTACATACTTCGGAGTACAGTGTCTCCGCTGAGCGATTCGGTCTCCCGCTGAGCATAAATGTTTTTCCACATACTTTGTTACCCAAAACGTGTTTGTCCCATGTTTGACACTCGCTCTGACCTTCCATCCACAATAGCTAACCCGACATGTTGCCACAACGAGAGTTTTCGTTGATTTGTATAATCTGAAAGAAAACTTACCCCTCACTGCTGCCAACCGCAGCTCTGAAAGCAGTGCACCCTTGCTAACAAAACTCTGGTTGACATAGATACTGGTACCATTCGATTTTCCTCCTTCAATAGCATTTGTCTTAGCATATGTCTTTTGGATTTCTTCAAAACAAATATTATCATCATCTTCCTCGTCCTCATCTGGAACCTTTCCATAAAGACTGTAATCCCCACCATTCTGATCCGTTTCACCAACAATAGAATTATCAGCATCCTCCTCCCCATTTTCCTCCTCCCCATCTTGATTTTCATCTTCAACAAACTCATTATCACCAACATCTTCAAAACATTCATCAGCTTCATCATCATCACCAACATCTTCTTCCCATTCACCAGCTTCATCATCATCACCAACATCTTCTTCCCATTCACCAGCTTCATCATTATCACCAACATCTTTTTCCCATTCACCAGCTTCATCAATATCCCTTTTCTCTGAAACCGTTTCGACCTTGCTGCGGCTTGATACACAAAGACATACTCTATGGGTTTTGAGTATCTCCAGCAAGTTTCGAACTTGTCTATCACTTGTAACATGAATGGGAAGACTGCCTGGAGCCATCATCATTTCTGCTGGTAATGAGTAGCTAATCTCCACACTCACTGTTCTCATGTCCAGGTTATAATCTTCTTGAGCCATTGCAACAAGTTCAGCATGTGTTGAATCTTCATTCAATAAAAACAATCTTGCTCCTTTGAGATCATCAACCACAAAATCCCAACGGAAATCTCTCAACAACCATTCTCCATACACTGCATGTAACTGAAAAATCATCTGCAAATATTCAAAATAAAACACATTAGTAAACATAGAGAAAATGAAGAAGTTCAATAAACATTGCCGCAGACGACTTAGCATTAAGTCGTCCAGAAGACTTAAAGGTAAGTCGTCTAAAGAGGTCACTTTTGCAATTGAAAATTAAAAGGGACGACTTAATTCTAAGTCGTCCGGCTTTGTTTGTTAAAAAAAAAACTTCAGACGACTTATATATAAGTCGTCTACGAGAAACGGGCTAGTTTTGCATTTGACCGAATCGTGTCAGATCTTTGACTATTTCTGGACGACTTATAATTCAGTCGTCTCTGGGAAAGTTAAAATTTCAATATTTTATGAAAACTTGACGACTTACGTGTAAGTCGTCCTAGGTTAGTTTTGTAATTGAAAAATAAAACTTGAAATTTAACTTTCTCCAGACGACTTAGATGAAAGTCGTCCAGCTAAACGACTTAATTTAAGGTCGTCCGGGATAAGCAAGGTTTGACCAGAAAATTGGGAAAAATTCTGGACGACTTTGCTTTCCCCGGACGACTTTAAATTAAGTCTTCTGGAGGGACGACTTTATATTAAGTCGTCTGGTTAAAGTTAAATTATGAAGTTTTATTTTTCAATTACAAAACTAACCTAGGACGACTTACACGTAAGTCGTCAAGTTTTCATAAAATATTGAAATTTTAACTTTCCCAGAGACGACTGAATTATAAGTCGTCCAGAAATAGTCAAAGATCTGACACGATTCGGTCAAATGCAAAACTAGCCCGTTTCTCGTAGACGACGTATATATAAGTCGTCTGGAGTGTTTTTTTTTAACAAACAAAGCTGGACGACTTAATTTAAGTCGTCCGTTTGACCAGAAGACTCATCAGTAAGTCTTCTACATACAGATGACTTACTAGTAAGTCTTCTACGCGAACAGATCTTGAAAAAAAATTCAAATTCGTACCTTAAACTAGGTGAGATGACTTCGTTTGCACACAGGGTCTTCTCCAACCACCCAGAACCTCAAACGAAAGCAACCGTAAGTCAAAACGAAAGAAATATGGCTCTGTCAACCATAGCCCATATTTTGAATCAAAAGCTTGAGTTTTTTGGATGAATATAGAGAGAAAGTGAAAGAAATGTTGTTTTTAGTTCATAACAATTGAAACAGAGAGAGTGTAAAGAGATTTACGTGCATTAAAGGGCATTAAAAGCTCCAAACAGTTCGTACAAGGTTGTTGCCACTATTCATTGCAGTGGCAATATTGTAAATACTTGAAGAAGATGAGGTTGAGACAGTAAAGAAGCCATTTTCGGAAAAAAAAAAAATGTTAATGGCATTTTCGTAGATAAAATGCAGGTGTGGGGTTAAAATCTCAAAAAAAAAAGAAATCAAAAGAAAAGGTTAGTTTTCTGTTTGACTCCAAGTTTTGAGTCACTTTTGCAAAAATCCCCAAAATTTAACCAAAATTTTAATTATATTTTCATACATTTTGTTCGTTTTAATTTATTTTCTCAAGTTTGTTTCTCTTTTTTGCTGAGGTCGATTCTTCTGTATTTTTCTTAATTTAATTTTGTCTTTCACTGAGACTTGTGTAACTGCTTTAGGAACAAAAGAGATCATGAAATTAACATTCCATAATAGCCTTATTCTTTATTATTGGTAAGTGTATACAGACTGCCCACACAAATACACAAATACACAAATACACAAATACATAGATATGACCATCTCAGTTTTTTATTCTTTTTTATTCTGAGCACACTGTATATTATAAACTATATGATTGGCTGAGGCTTTACTTTAAACAGAAAAGAGTAGATAGATGATCATATCATTCTTTCACAATTTCTTCAGATATCGCTTGCATAGCTTAGACGCCAGTTATCAGGATCCAAATACTCAGTGTCAAACAGCTTGGGAGCATATCCTTTCTCACGATGGCCTTCGAAGTAGCATTTGTGAAGAGACTCTTTCGAATCAAGAAACTCGCTTAGCCACTTTCCAGATGACCTCATGTGTCGTTTCAAGTTATCATTAAAATCTACGTAATAGAGCCCAAACCTCATTTTATACCCTCTCTCCCACTCGAAGTTGTCCATTAACGACCATATGAAGTAACCCTTTAACCTCACATTGTGCAGCCTGCAAACCATCCATCACATGTGTGATATAAAAGTATAAAAGTATTTTTCTATGCCTTTAGTTAATTATTATAAAAGTATTTTTAGTAAAACATATTAGTTAGTGATATATTTAAATATACCTGATGGCTTTACCCATGATTAAGATGTGACTCTTGATAAACTCTTTTCTCCCGTAGTCGTTTGTGGCTTCGGCTAAGGTCTTGGTTCCGTTGTCGATTTCGTCCATCCCTACCAATTTAATTTTAGTTAGAATTTTTTTTTTACCAAAAAAGAACAGCACCATCACAATGTTATAGTAATTACTCAAGTCACATATGTATATGAGTATGTATTTATATATTGTTAGTTGGGTTACCATTCTCCATAATGTAAATCTCTGGATTCTTGTATTCGTCTTGGATATGTCTCAAGAGATTCATCAAACCCGCTGGATATATCACTATCCCCATTGAAGTTGTCTGCAGATTAAACAAGACATAGTATATAATTGTTAACTGATCACTTTCATTTATTTTTGAGAATTAAAAGCCATCCACTTTAGTAATTTTGTAAGTGAAATACTTTCGAAAAAACCATAGAAAATTACTTGACAGATTTTAACAGGCAAGTAAAATCCATAATCTATATATATGTGCTCATGTGTATTATGTGTAATGTGTATAGATATAAACAAATACCTTGAGATGTGGTGAATGGTTTTGCTCAGCTGCAGGAACCAAAGAAACACACAATAACTATTATTTTCACATATATAGTATTGTAGAGAGAGCATATTATATCATTACGCACAAAAATGAAAATGGATAAATATTACGTGATATTTTTGCTCCTAAGTCGTTGGTATAACTAAGCTCCGACGAATTGGTATTGGTGAGAGGGGTAGTGAAAAATGCACCATAGTAATTTAATCCGACAAAGTCCAAAGATTTTTTTAGTTTCTCTGATTCTTCTTCGGTAAATTCAGGCAATCGGATGTTTACATCTTTTTGCATTACCGCTGGATAATGTCCATACGTGAGAGGACGAAGAAACCTGCATATCTTATACATAATCAAACATTGTATTAATTAAATCATGAATGCATATCAAAATTGAAAAAAAAAAAATAGAAACGCACCATCCGAGTTGGTACTCGAGGGCTCGTCTTGCGTACTCAACATCTTTACTAGAATTTGGATCTTTAGGCTCGTACCAGTGAGATACCAACACTATTCCAATCTTTCCTCCGTTCTCTTGGCACTATATTTCCAAACGTAGCAAAGAAATAATGGAACTATTATTTATAGGGTTTAGGATTTTATATATGAAAATTTCTAGCACTAGCCTTGACACATTTTCGAAATTCTTCAACAGCAGCAAGATGAGAAAGGATCTGGTTATGAGTAACTTTGTAAGGCTCTTCGGAGGAATCTCCTGAGGGACAATTGAGGACTTCAAATGGAGAGCACCGTCCTGGCGCTTTCTTGCCTTTTGAATAACCAGCAACACTATATACCGATGGCTCGTTAAATGTTGCCCAGTTCTTCACCCTATCTCCGAAATTCTCAAAGCAGAATTTAGCAAACTCCCGGAAATCCTCTCTACATTAAAATTAATTTGTTAGCATTGGTTATAAGAAATAATCAAATAGTTGAAAAATGTTTTCTTTTTGGCATATAAAAATATATTTTGAGGATTATTTTACATGCAAAATTACTTACACAATTCTTTCGTCTACAAAACCACCATATTCCATTTCTAGAGCAAATGGAGATTCCCAGTGAAAGAGAGTAATAGAAGGCTGGATCTCTGTTAATTATTAATACAAAATTGTTACTATATAAGCAAGTTGAAATAACTAGGTAAACCATTTAAGAGCATGACTTAATTAAGTTCTAAGGTTTTCAACCATTGGCTATAAGTTCATCTATAAGATCGTTGTAGAACTTCACCCCCTCCTTGTTTACACCTTTCCTTACACTTCCATCTGAAAATTGATATATTCATGAAGTTAGAAACTATTAATAACAGTACATCTTTTCAAATTTAGATGTAGATTCTAAATAGTATGTGGTTTGGTTAAATAATTACAAGGAAGAATGCGAAGAACTTACTAGGCAACACTCTGGTCCATGAGATTGAAAATCTGAACCCATTCGTTTTCAACTCCTTCATTAATTTTATATCATCCTATATAATATCACATCCCAAGCAATCATTTCAATATATACATGAAAATATATACTACTATTTAACAGATTTGTAAACACATTGGATTTTTTATATAAAACCAGTATACACATTGTAAAAATGACGTACCTTGTAACGGGTATAGAAGTCGACTCCGATATCTGCATCATCCCCGCGTTCAACCTTGTCTGAAAGATATCACAATATTGGTGACTCATTGTTTAGAAAGGGTTTAGTAATATAAAGTGGTGATTTAAACTAACATAAAAAATGTGTCAGATTAAGTTATTAAAATATCTCAATGACTTCAACTCTATCAATTTGTCGGCCCCAAAACAATAGCTAATCCATTTCGGATACATATGAAATAGTACAATAGACGATATATAAGACATGTTTCTTCTTCATTATTTTGTTCTCCGAATTTATAATCACTTTCTAAGTAATGGAAAACCGTAATTTATACCAGGAAACATGTGTGTAAATTCATCCCATCTTGTCAAGCCTCTCCCAGATCCTTTTTTAGCCCCTTCAACCTATAACTCGGAACACATCGAAAATTATATATTTATTTATCTATGTTATAATTAATGGATGTCATTATATTTGTTTAAGATATCATCAAAGGTATACTGACCTGAAATGCGGAAACGGCTGTTCCAAAGATGAAATCTTTGGGGAAATCATGCTTGTGGATCTCGAACTCGGGTCCAATGATGGTGCCCAGTTCTTCATCTTCTAGGTTGGTGTGCGGTCCAACCATGTCCAAGTCTTCGCTTACATGCGGTCCAATAACGATGCCAAGATCGTCATCCAACCCAGTGTTAGGTCCAATCACGATACCGAGATCCTCATCGCTTGGTTGAGGCCTAGCTTCAGCGTTGAAGCTAAGGATACTCGTTAGGGCTAAAACCCCTAGGAATAAAGTGAGAGTAGTGGTGGCCATTATATTACGGTCCTTGTACTTCCCAGGCCGTCTTCTATTTATAGAAAGGAAGCTACAAGTGTATTATGATAAAAGGGCAGCTTAAGTTAAAGAGAATTCATGGCTTTACTTGTGTTACACTCATATTTAGTCGGACATCTCTTGGTTTGGCTATTGGATAAGTTATGGAACTCATTATAGAAATAAATGATATCCAATCGAAGAAAAAATAAAATAACATAAATTTTAAATTCCCGTACAATTAAAGTTGTTGTTTCATTTCAAACCAAATTGAAACTAAAATCATACCAATCCGATTCATACTAATTTAACTTTTGGTATGATCCGATTCAAATTAATATATGTTATTATTTTTCAAATAAAAAAAAGTCCAATATAATATGAGTTTGACATCTTTTCAATATAATTTTTTTTTTGTCATAAGAATTTTGTTGTTTCAAGATGACATAAAAATTGTACGTAGATTGCAATCTATAGACAAATATACAACGGGTTGAAGCATATATTGGTTACTTTTTCCTTTTTATTACTTTCTGATAAAATATATATTTAAATATTAGAATATAAAATTTTCTAATTTACTAACTTTAATAACATTGGATTTTCTAGACTACAAAATACAAGTTTAAATATTTATTATAAGAACCTTTTAACAGATATTTGCCTCAGTTCATTTTCTCTCTAAAAATCTTCTAATTTTCTCTTTTGAAAATTCCCAACAGTTTTACTGTATTACTTCCTTAGTTTCTAAAAGATCTATATCTATGTGTCTGTTCACATATTTAAAAAAATATATTAAAATTTGGTGATATATATATTATTTTTGGTGTTTACCAATTTTCAATAATTTTTGACTTATAATATTTTTATAAGTATAATTAATTTTTTGAAATTTGAAATTTACCATTAGTAACTAATTAAAATGTATAAAAATCTGAAGCATGAATCTTTTGTAATTAACAGAGTTTTTATAAAGCATTCATCTTTGTGAAACAGACGAAATATATTCTCTGTAAACTAACTACAACTAGTTGATGTCCCGCACCTTGTGCGGATTAATATATCTATATACCTAACAATTTTTAATTCTAATATTTATTTTTATAAAATAATAATAACTAAATTAGATACACAATTTAATAATTAAATTAGGAAATTTGTATTTGAAATTAAATACATGTACTATTTTGACTGAAAAGAAATCATGTGGTACTGGAAAGGATTACAAAAAATCACAACTATAAAACATTAATAAAATAACAATAGTCTAGGAGTGTTCAATCTGGTAAAACCGAACTATTTAAAACCAAACCAAACCGAAATAGGGAAAACGGTCTTGATTTGGTAGTACCGAGTAAACTGAATGGATACTATTTTTAAGAAACCACGGTATATGGATATGCTTGAGTATATTAAGCGATCAAACAGAATAAACTAAAGAAACATGTTAATTCAGATATATTAAAATACTTAATATTACAATTAATATTAATATTGATTATATTATCAGTAGATATTGTTAATATCAATTGTTAATATCTATTTATTAATTAAATATCCTAAATATCATGATAATTATATATTAAAATATATTTTTTTAAAATAATAGTATATATATATCAGTAGAATAGTTTAATGTTTATTAATTATCTTTAATATCATGATAAATATATAGATTTAAAATAAAATTTTAAATAATAATATTAATTAAAATAATAATTTATTCTTAAATTATCGAAAAAATGGCAAGTAAGCAAATTAACTAAAATCACGGAAAAAATGATAAGTAAGTAAAATTTTAAATAATAATATTAATTAAACTAATGATTTATCTTAAAATCATGAAAAAATGACAAGTAAACAAATATACTAAAATTATGAGAAAAATGATAAGTAAGTAAAAATTTAAATAATAATATTAATTAAACTACTGATTTATCTTAAAATCATGAAAAATGACAAGTAAGCAAATTAACTAAAATCATGGAAAAGATGACAAGTAAACAAATTCACTTCTCAAATAATAGTATAGATTCGTCGGCCACAAATATTATAATTTTTTTTTGGTAAAAAAACTATTAGAAACTTGTTTGACTATTTTTCTCGATGAAATAAAAAAATCTCCAAATTAAAGAATTTATAGTTTGCCCACTATGAATCAAATTTATGAATTGTTCGTCATGTCATTGTCCAATTAACAACACGAAATACTTTTAAAAAGATTATTCTAATACCTTGCTCAAAGCTTTAACATTTTATTATTCCAATCGTCTGTAGAGGTTTTTCTTCTTCTTCTTTTTTCAAGATAATGACATATGAAGAAAAAAAAAACAAGATTTCATCTTATACCAAACAAATTGTTTCATTTCAATGTTTTTTTTTCTTTTCGCTTGATCAGTGAATATGAAAATGGCAGAATTCTTAGAATGTCTCTTTAAGTTGTCTTTGAAATCGACGTTAACCACCCGAACTAGAGTATCAGAGCACCATTAATCTACCAATCCATAATGGGGTGCTTAAAATTATTTTTTTTTCCTGATTTAAACAAAAAATAAAAAATAGACCAATTGCGAATCTCCACGTGTCACTGGAACCCGCGAACAGTGCAAGCAACAGTGCTTAGATAGGCTGCAGAAGAGCTGGTGCTTAAAATTTTGTGAATTCCATCCTGAGACCCACCCACTATTATATTATGTTTTGTTAAGCACTCCCATAAACATTTGGGTTAAAGATGCCCTCACCCATTCACATTTACACATTGCCTATATTTTTATTGACAGTGACATGTTAAAAATAAAAATAACCAATTACAGAAAAACTTCTTAATGAAAATCAGGTTTACTATAATTTGTAAGATTATCGTCATTCAGTTTTAAGATTTATGTTTTTTCACTTATCTGAATTAAGCTCATTCGGCTTTTCACTTGTAACATAAAGCTGCAACACTTAACACGTTGTTCACACCAAGCCTTATGATTCTCAAAAGCATTATATTAAGATAAGGTCTCTCAAATTTGTCCAAAAAGAAAAGAAAATATAAGGTCTCTGAAATAAACGGACTCAACAGCTTTGTGTACTCATCGTTAGAAACCACAGCGTCACTTGTCAAAGACTCTGACATTGCTTACCTCGGATCACAATACAACAATTGTTAAGAAACTGTGTTTCTTCAAAAAGAAAAAACTGTTAAGAAACTGTGGAATAAATTTCCATCGTTCTCAGGATTCAACGTTTACAAGGAACTATATATGGAACTATGAAGGCAGATCATGCATGGAACCAGGATGTAACATATCCTCAAAAGCACATATAGTTCATTTTTTCTCCAAATATATATATAGCACCTCGAAGATTCAGTTTAGAAACCGATAGAAATGAAACAAACAACATCTTCTCGATATGTTGAGCTAACCAAACTTGGGATATAAAATGGCGTTACTTATCTAGTATGATAGGAACAGCCGAACATGTATTCAGTATTCTAGAATTAGAACAACATACAAGTACTGCATATCATCTCGCAACGAAAACCATAAACATATATTACAACGTTGATAACATTATAAAAATGCTAACTTTATACGTAACAGACGCATATACATTTTTTTTAAAACACATACAAATCAAGAGAAATTTCTTAAACAAAATGGATAATGGGAGGGTCACGTCCACGTCTATGTGTTGGGTTTAGGCACAAAACTAATAATGTTCTTGTCTCACCACTCTCCTAATCTCTTCCCGGATTTGCCGCTTTCTTCTTCTCTCTCTAAACCTTTTGAAAGTATTCACCTTTCTAGGCAAAACGCTAACGCAGATCTTAACCCAGCTACTGTGATTTCAATTTCTACTGTAATATTAATTCCGGTGATCGGATTCGTTTGATCAGCATCTGGGTTTTTGCAAAGGTACAACCTTTCGGCTTCCATCTGCATTAGATTTTATATTGATCTGTCGATTCTCTGTTTCTGTGGTGAGATCTCGATGAACCCGGAAGCTTCATACTCTGTTTCATCTGAGCGGTTAATCGTTGGTCATGTTGTTCTGATTCCAAAAGAGTTTATATAGAAGAACCTGATTCTAAGCTGTACTGTGAAGTGTGTTTTAGTTTGATTCAAGACTGTATATGATTTGCTTCAATAGCTCTCGTGTGTATGTTGAATCTCCTGAGGTTCTACGTTTTGCTCTGTAATGATCAAAGATTCAACCTTTATCTCAGTTTTTTTTTTTAATGTTTATGCAGCGTCCTTGTTACTTCCACTGATCGAAACATGTGGAAGTTCAAACCATTCGCTCAGAAAGAGCCTGCGGCTGCGGGTCTCGAAGGTCGATACCTCGAGATAGGAAGCCTTAAAGTCCAGGTTCGAAACGTCATCGCGGAAGGAGGTTTCTCCAGCGTTTACTCAGCTCAAGACACTTCTCACCCCTCGAAGCAGTACGCTTTGAAGCACATGGTATGCAACGACGATGAGTCTCTCGAGCTCGTGATGAAAGAGATCTCGGTACTGAAGTCTCTGAGAGGGCATCCCAACGTGGTCACTCTCTACGCGCACGGGATATTGGATATGGGGAGGGGTAAGAAAGAAGCTCTTTTGGCTATGGAGTTTTGCGGTAAGTCTCTTGTGGAAGTGCTTGAGAGCAGAGGCGGTGGTGCTGGTTACTTTGAAGAGAAACAAGCTCTTGCGGTTTTTAGAGATGTGTGTAACGCTGTCTTTGCAATGCATTGTCAGTCCCCGCGCATTGCTCACAGGTATTCTTGGTGGTTTATTAGATCTCTTTCGTATTTGAGTGTGCAAGCTGGCCTTCGATTTTCGGTTCGGCTATGGTTTGGTTCTCGGTTCTAGAGGTTCAGAGGTTTAGGATCCGTTCGGGTATTTAGAAAATTTGGTTTGGTTTCGGATATCTGTTTTTTTTGTTTGGTTTGAGTAACAAAGTTGAGAACTCGGATCCCATTTGGTTCTGGTTCAGTTTTTTGGTTAATTCGGGTTAAAGGGTCAGAAATTTCAGGTTTTCGGATTAAATATCAGATTTTTTCGGGGTTTCGGGTAAAGAAATTTGGATAATTCGGATAGTTTTATGTATTCTAGATAAATAGTATTTTGGTAATTCGTTTTTGAGTATTTGGGTTTATAAATAATATTTTTAAATTATTTGATTATTCTTAAACTAAATATAGTTAATGTGTATAAGTTTATAAACTATATTATAGAAATTCGGTGACCCGTTCGGTTTTCCAGTTGTAGGAACTGAACCTCGGTTTTTGGTTCAGTATAAATGTGCCTATGCCTAGTGCAAGCGATAGAAACTAGGGGTGGGCAAAATAAACCAAACCGAACCGAACCCGAACCGAACCGAGAAAATAACCGAAGTGCCCACCCCTAGAAACTGAGTATTGGTGTTTCTATAATTGCCTCAGAGACTTGAAGGCAGAGAATCTGCTACTTAGTTCAGATGGACAGTGGAAGTTATGCGACTTCGGAAGCGTTTCAACAAACCACAAAGTATTCGAAAGAGCAGAAGAGATGGGGATTGAAGAAGACAATATTAGGAAACACACAACACCAGGATACAGAGCTCCTGAGGTTTGACTAGGTCCATATGCTCTTTACACAGATCATAAGAGTGGTTTAAAGAAACATGTATGATTCATCATGTCTTTATTTGGCAATTAGATGTGGGATCTCTTTCGAAGGGAGGTGATAAGCGAGAAGGTTGATATATGGGTATGTCATCTGAAAACGCTTTTCAACTTCTCACCAGAGGTTGACACTAAAGTATCTGTGTTTACAATGTTTCAGGCTCTTGGATGTCTTTTGTTTCGGATATGTTATTTCAAGAATGCATTTGATGGAGAATCAAAGCTGCAGATTCTAAACGGGAACTATCGTATACCAGAATCACCTAAGTACAGCTCATCTGTTACGGATCTTATCAAAGACATGCTTCAAGGTTCACCTGATGAACGACCAGATATTACACAGGTTAAAAAAAAACAGCACTTTGTTCTCATTTGATGCGATGTCTCTTAACAACATCTCCATCTACAGATTTGGTTTCGTGTCAACGAGCTGCTTCCTGTTAATTTACAAAAGTCATTACCAGATCAACCACCTGAAATGGGTTCATCAAAACCAGCAAGCAAATCTTCTCCAGCACCTCGTAGAAGTCCACCACCTCCACCACCATCATCTGGAGAGCCAGCTAGTAGTGGAGGCCCTCTTGGTGCCTTTTGGGCGACTCAGCATGCTAAAACCTCGGTTGTATCAGAAGACAACAAAGGCATGCCTATATATGATGAACCAAACAGCCACAATAGTCATCATCAACCCAACAAGACTAGTCCTGCTGCAACCAATAACAGGTCAAGAGTGTCGAAGGATGATTTTGACACGGCCAAGCTCGATAATGGTAATAAACCTTCAAAGGAAGAGGCATTGGAGGCTGAGGTAGAGAGGTTAAAAGAAGAGTTGAAGCGAACGAAGTCAGAGAAGGCTGAGATTACGGCTAAGTTTGAAAAGCTTTCTGCTATATGTAGATCGCAGAGGCAAGAGTTGCAGGATCTCAAGCAAACCATTGCTTCCAAAACTGTGTCGTCATCACCGAGCAGATACTCTCCAGGGATGCGTTCCACTTCATCAACTCCATCGGTATTTTCTTGTTTCCTGTTAATCTAAGATTGCGTATTTTTCTTATATTTTATGATTCTCTATTGTTCTTGTTGAAACAGAGAGATAAGGTTGAAGGAACGGTTTGGGATCTTCAGCAAGACAGATCTGATTGGTCGACAGGAAGCTCGGATCCAAATTCATGGCAACCATTTAGCGATGCATCAAAGGGTAACAACAATGAGTCAGTGAGAAGCAAAAGCAAACCAGCTTCGGCAAGCCAAGGTTTTGAGCGATGGGGTTTCGAGACAGAGTCCTTCAGAGCTGCTGCTTCACCGTCTTCAGCTTCTGCTACTACAACAGCGCAAAGATCTGTAAGTTCGGGGAGTAGTTCACAGAGATTAGGGAACACAAAGATGAGAGAGAACCAGAAAGCTGCTCAACCTGCTGGATGGGCTGGCTTCTAGAAACCCACTTGATCTCAAAAGCTCATTTGCTAGTCCTCTTACACCAACAACAACAGCTTCTTCTTGGTTGCCATTACAGAATCTTGAATCTTTTTTTTTTTTTTTTTTGTAGATGATCGACTATCCTCTGTTTTTGTGCTGCAAACTTTACAGAGCTGTGTTTCTGGGGAATGTATGACCGTATTTCTGAGCAGTGGCGAAGATCTCGGCTTTGTAATTACCATATGATAAATTACCGCTCATTGGGAAACAGAGGAGCTAAAGAAACGTTTGCAGTCTTATGCTTTGAAATTAGCCTTGTTGCGCAATATTATAATTTTCTTAACCAAACCAAAGTTTATTAACTTAAACCGAACCAAATTTTACTTAATATATCTAATTTTCAATTGGAATCAGTTTTCCTTAATTAACTTGAAAATTTTAAACCAAAATTAGAAAATGTTCATCAAAAGAAGTGAATTATCAATTAATCTAAAGTGAACCGGATCGAACCGGACCAATAACTCAAAATTGAATCGAGAACAAAACCGGACCACTGTTGGCGTCTGTTTGGAGATTTAAATCTGCAAAGAAAATAAAGGTACCAAACTTTGAATCTTGTCTCCCACAGTTTCTATCAAACCAAAAAATCGAATCCATCATCCTAATGTCCACTCCAGATCCCAACCCCTCCGTCTCTCTCGCCGCCGCATCGGAAACTCCGATGACACAACCCAGCACAGTCAAAACGCCGTCTCCTCAGCCGTCGTACAGAGCCATAGCTCCCCTTCACCGTCAACCTCAACCTCAACCGAATATCCATCCATTCCCGGTCAGACGATCGAATCCCGTTTCCGGTTCGCCTCACCAGGACCCTTCAGCTCTTGTTTACCCGGGTCGTGGGTTACCGACCCGACCCGGAAGACAGAGTCCGAGTATAGTCGCGGATCCATCATCAGGTGGGTATCCTCCTCTGCCGTACCAAAATGGGCAGGGTTTGGATCCAGTGAGTCAATTCATGAGAGCTGCACAACCTCAGATCCAACATGCTTCTCATCTCGGGCCGGGTCACTTGAAGGGCGTTCCTCACTTCTTGCAACCTCGGGTTAGCTTCTTCTTCTCCAACCGAACAAAATTTTTAGATTCCTTTGGTTAGTGGAATTGGTTGGTTTGTTAGGATTAGGCTCTTTAGTCAGGGAACAAGAAGTGAAAGAGATTGGTTATTACATCAGTTGTTCTGTTTTGTCTGTTTCATATGTTCAAAGCTTTTAGCTTTGTGTTGGTTAGTGAAATTGTTTTTGGCATTCTCATTTGACTTAGTGATTGTCATAATTTTGAATTGCGATCTATAATGAGGACAAAGGTTTAAACTTTATGATGATTAGGTTGCTCATCCTCCTTCTACTTCAGTTCTAGACAATGGTGGGCGTAAAAACTCTAGGTGCATACTACTATCTTCTTTCCTTTTAATTCATTGTTGATAAGAGAATCTTCTTTACAAACTTGTTTATGTTTGTGTTTTCTTTCCATGTTGTTTAGAAGCAGAAACGACGTCCTGGTCCTTATAAGAAAACGAAAGGTGAAGTTTTTGTTCATTATCTTTCGGTCCGTTTACGTTATTGTTTGAGACTGCTTGCTCTGTCCATTGGGGAGTTTTAGTGCTTTTTCATTTGTTTTTGCAGGTTAGAATAACAGAGGGAGCTTCTCTGTATTCGCTTTGTAGATCGTGGTTGAGAAATGGTGCTCATGAGGGACTTCAGGTTCGCCTTTCAGTTTCTGTTTTGCTCTTTTTTTGTAATTTTAATGTAGAGTTCGGTCTTGTGTTTATGTCATAATGGATTTTGCTTACAGAAGCACCAAAGCGATACCACAGTGACATGTTTACCAAAGCCTTTGCCTGCATCGGTTGTGGTAGAGACTAGTTTGCCAAAAGATTCAGTTGAAGAACCAAATCGTGTACAAGACAAAGAGGTTTGTGTTTTGTCTTGTTCATGCTAATGATGAATAATAATGCTAAGTTTCATTATCTTATATCAACTCTCTGATGAAATTCAGGACGAGGAATCTGTGAAACAGTTGTCTGATGCTGATCTTTTGAAAAGACATGTGGACCGTGCTAAGAAGGTCCGAGCTCGGTGAGTCACAAAGTTGTTTCCTTGGTGATTACCATTTTGTTTTTGCTTAACAAAATTGTGGGTTTGTTTTTGTTGTCAGATTAAGAGAAGAACGGTTGAAGAGGATCGGGAGGTACAAGGCAAGATTGGCTCTTCTTCTCCCACCATTTGGAGAGCAATGAAGGAAGGAATTTAAAGCGTGGGACTTTTATGTGAATATACTTGCAGTTGATTTAGTTATATCACAAGGAACCTTTAGAGGGGTGTGTTTGTTTGCTCTATTGTTGTCTCCTAAGCAGCCCCGGGGACGGGAAACGTCAAACTTAAAATTTATACATACGGGTACGGTATAGAAAACACGACCATATATATAAAAAAAAAAATATTCATAAGTCAAAATGTTAAAATCTGAAACATAAGTTTTAACAGCAGCAAACACACTTAATCAAAGTACTACACATCAACAGAAACAATAGCAAACACACTTGATAAAAATACTAGACAACAACAGAAAACACACTTGTTCAAAATACTAAACATCAACCGAATAAGCTAAAAAAATATATGTTACATGTAAACTGATAGTCACATCTTTGTATAGAAAACACAGAAACATTGTATATGAATTATTTTCGTAAGATAAGATTACAAGAAGAAAGTAAAGAAAATGCTTACGTTTTTTGCTTTTAATATAAACAACAAAGAGACAAGAAGGGAAGGAAAGTGCGTATGTGTTCTGTTGCTGATATATCATAGAGGGAGATATGGTCGAGATTTGAGTTTCAAAGAGAAAGAAGATGGAAGTGCAAGAGATTAAAGTGAGAGTGGAAGAATCGAAGAGACAGATACACTATTATTTTTTTTAATTACAACTTTTGATCTTTTCAAAATTAATAGAATAAACACATTAAAAGTTAAAAACATATATGGTTTAATTTTTTACACTTCTTATAACACAAAAATTCATATGGATACATCTATTTTCTGCAGAAACGTTTCCGGAACGTCTCCTTCTCTGACCAAGCCCGTACCCGATGAGTCTTGACGTCCCGGGTTCACCTCACACATATTGGGGACGTTTCCTAGGCGTACCCCGAGACGTCCCCGTCCCCCCCTCCCCCCCCCCCGACGAACCTGATACGTGTAGACGGCACCAACTCGGAGTACCCGTGCAACCTAGGTTGTCTCCTAGTAAACTGCAATCTATCTTTCTTCTTAGCTTTGATATATAATAATAATAATCAAATATATGAAACATTTTCTAGTAGTTTTCTTTCAGTTTGTTTTAATAGATTTATTTAATAGAATTTTTTGGGTCTTTCTCATTGTCTCCATCAAAGGAGCCTATTCATGTTACTTGGTGTCCAAGAAATTACTGTTAAAACTGGAATGCAGGATTTTGAGAGATCTTTCTTTCAAGAAATGTTTCTTGGACATTGGCTCCCCAACATACACAACAACAACATAAGCAAAAATACCAAGAGGAGGAAGAAGAAGCGTTAGAGTGGAAAGCAGTGGCTATGGAGGATGCTCCTTGAGTGTTTCTTGGATGGCAGTATGTCAAAGTCATTGCTTCATCATCATACACATCTCTGTTACTTCTCTACCCCAAACATCTGGAGGAATCAAATCTAAAGAGAAAAGCGGTGAGAGGCAAATGGAAGCATGAGCATACAAACATGGAACAAGCATGATGTTATATACCAACAACATGAAACATACCGAGTGAGGGAAAAGGCAGAGAATCCCACAAAATCATATGTTAATTTGAAGAGCCTGTATTGCTTTCTTTGAAGAGGGTAGCACTCTACAAATTCATTAATCCGCATAAACAGAAGACGCACACATTTTGACTTGAACAACTACACAAAACAGAGACCGTGAAAAAACATTTTTTACAGTTTAGTATGATTAAATTGAAATTTAAAGTGGTGACTACACTAACTCCAGTTTACTAAAAGAATAAACAACTAACGTTGTCCCTAGGCTTGAGTTCTAAGGGCATCTCTGTGTAGTTTGGTCTGTAATGTTCTGGCTCCAATGTTGAAGAAGTGCTTTTGCAGGGTTGTAGATTTTCCTGTCTTTATGCTTTGTAAGATAGGTTAGCTGAGCCACGATCCTCTTCATTTCCGGAGCTGTTGAGCTGATGGGATAGTCGATGAGATATTGGATCATTATGTTAACGTTGAAATATTGGATCTGACGCATAACAAGATGTTGTAACAATTGTGAGAAGAAACAGATGCGGAAACAGATGAATAAAAACGATGTAACAACAACACAGAGATTTAACGTGGTTCACCAACTTGGTTACGTCCACGGGCAAAGAGATATCTTATTATTGGAGGCGATATTGAGTTTACAGAGTGCAAGTTCAGGGTTACTTCGAATACAAGATATATATAGTAACATCTCGCATCTAAAACCCTAGACTAAACGGACTCATGGGCTTAAGCCCACGATCAGATGTAACATCCATAATAACTTGATGCAACGCTTTTGATGCAACCGAGTCGGTATGATGTACGTGATGTAACATCCATCGCCTAGATGTAACATCCAGATTCAAGGCATATCAACAATTCTCCACCTTGACTTGAATCCTCTCAATAACAGAAGTACCAAATGCACCTTTAAGTGCCAAATGTACCAGATGCGCTTCTCTGCGCTAGATGTACCATCGCTCTCTTTGCCTCAGATGTCCCTTCGGACCAGATGTGCTGCTTAGACGAACCAGACGCCATTTAACGGCCAGATGCTCAACTAGAGCCAGACGTTCGTTATCAGCCAGATGTCCCAATAGACCAGACGTCCTTACGGACCAGATGTCCTTTCGGGCCATATGCCCCTTAGGGCCATACTAACAGTTTGAGATGTTTAGCAAGTCTAAGCAATGCTTAAACTTGCTGTAAGGAACCGGCTTTGTGAACATGTCAGCAGGATTATCTGCAGTTCCTACTTTCTTCACTTCAATTCACTTCTCATCTCTCAAGAAGTGATACCTCACATCAATATGCTTCGTTCTCTCATGATGAACCTGATCCTTGGCTAAGCATATAGCGCTCAAACTGTCACAATACACAGTAGCCTTATCTTGATGCAAACCGAGATCATTAACCAATCCCCTAAGCCATATTCCTTCCTTCGCAGCTTCTGTCAGCGTCATATACTCTGCCTCAGTAGTAGATAATGTCACTGTAGACTGTAAAGTCGCCTTCCAGCTAACCACAGAGCCGCCCAAGGTGAACACATAACCGGTCATAGATCTTCTGCAGTCCACATCTCCAGCATAATCAGAATTGGAATAGCCTGTTACCAATCGCGGATTGTCGCATCCATAGATGAGACCAACATCAGATGTACCCTTCAGATACCGGAAAATCCGCTTCACAGCTGCCCAATGCTCCTTCCTAGGTTGTCCCATAAACCTGCTAACCACACTGACTGCATGTGCCAGATCTGGTCTTGTGCAGACCATTGCATACATCAAGCTTCCTACAGCGCTAGCATAAGGAACTCGAGACATATACTCTGTCTCTTCTTCAGACTGAACCTCATACATGGTAAGATGAAGATTTGATGCACACGGAGTACTAATAGGTTTACATGAAGACATTTCGAACCTTGTCAACACCTTATTAATGTAGGCCTTCTGTGACAAGAACAACTTCTTCTTCCCCCTATCTCTGAAGATCTCCATCCCTATAATCTTCTTTTCTGCACCCAAATCATTCATCTCAAATTCAGAACTCAGAAGCTCCTTCAGCTTCTTGATGTTACACATCTTCTCTGTAGCTATCATCATGTCATCCACGTAGAGCACCAAATAGATGAATGTGTCATCATTCAATTTTCTCATGTAGACACAACAATCATAAGGACTTTTGGTGTAGCCCAACTTGATCATATAGCTGTCGAATCTCTTGTACCATTGTCTGGGAGACTGCTTAAGTCCATAAAGGGACTTCCGAAGCTTACACACATAGTCTTCTTTTCCACGAACTCAACAACCATCCGGCTGAGTCATGTATATCTCCTCTAGATCTCCATGAAGAAACACTGTCTTCACATCAAATTGCTCAAGCTCCAAGTCCTGACGTGCTACCAGGGCTATCAACACTCTGATGAAAGTATCTCTGACCACAGGTGAGAACATCTCATTGTAGTCTACTCCCTCTCTCTGACTTAACCCTCTTGCAACAACCTGAGCTTTATACTTAATTCCTTCTGCCGATGATGCTCCATCCTTAATCTTGAAGACCCACTTGTATGTAACATACCTTCTCCCCGATGGTAATGTGACCAAATCCCATGTATGATTCTTCTGATGAGACTTCACGTCTCTCGTTGCAACATGCCATTTCTCAGACTCCGGAATAGAAACATCTTCCATGTAAGTGGATGACACATCCACTTCCTCTGCAACCTGAAGTGCATAACCCACCATATCGTCAAAGCAATATCTCTCTGGTGGCCTGACATCAATCCTTCTTGGTCGATCTTTCACGATGCTACGCTCTGTAACATCAAGCGGTTGAATCTTCGTAGACTCCAACTGAACATCTTCTACACGCTCCTCTTCATTTTCTGTGTGTGCCTGCACATCGATCACTTCATGATCATCTTGCAGCTCCACCTGTTTATCAGTGCTACCCTTTTCTGCTTCTGAACTGGACCCTGAACTTCTAACCATAGATGCTTCATCGAAGACACCATTCCTGCTTAGAACCATTCGGTTTTCTGATGGAGACCAGACCATGTATCTCTTGATTCCATCACCGTAGCCCATAAACACTCTTAAAAGTGAATATTCAGCAGATCTACCTGACCACACCTCAGAAGGTATCCTGCACTCGATGCATGTGTGGGGAACAAGATTTATCAAGTAGCAAACCGTGATAACTGCTTCAGCCCAAAACCGCTTCTCCAAACCAGCACCCGAGAGCATGCACATCGCTCTCTCTAGCATTATCTGGTTTATCCATTTTGCAACACCATCCCGCTGTGGTGTTCCCCTGTCTGTAAGATGCTTGGCAGATGTTGCATCCTTACAAAACTGTTTAAACTCTTCCGAGCAGAGTTCCAAACCAATATCAGAATGAAGCATATCTTGCTTCGACAGATGTTGCATCCCACGCTCACTGATATGTCCAAGCCTCATATGCCATAGCTTAGTCATATCTTCTTCTGGGATCTCTGGCGATGCAACATTTGCTGAACCGGTAACCGTTGTACCCTTCAGCAAATACAAAGTACCGTTCATGAAACCCTTCAGAATCACATCAGAACCCTTGCAGACATTCAGAACTCCATCACCACCGAATATTTGAACCCTCTACTGTCCAGAAGACTCATGGATATCAAATTCTTTGTCATTGATGGAACATGCCTAACCTCGTTCAATGTGCAGAATCTACCATCATGTGTCCTGAGCTTGATTGAGCCGATCCCAGCAATCTTGCAGACAAAATCATTTGCCATCTTAATCTTGCCGTCAAGTACCTCTGTGTACTTCGAAAACCACTCTCTCCTCGGTGTCATATGGTAGGATGCTCCTGTATCCAGAACCCACACATCAGAAGAGTGTGTGTGTCCGTGCACAACAAGAGCGATGTCACTATCAGACTTGGCTTCATCCTCAGCTACTGCAGCAGATCCAGACTGTTGCTCCTTCTTCTTCTTGGGACAGTCTGAATTCCAATGTCCCTTCTCTTTCCAATAGTTGCAAATATCAGTTGGCTTAGGACCTCTTGGAAACGATTTTCTGTCTTTCGACTTCCTTTTGTTCCCATGTCCCTTCACACCACTGACAAACAATCCCGAAGCTTGATTGTCTGTCCCTGAGCTGGATGCCTTATGGCGTAATTCCCGACTGTGAAGCGCCGACCTAACTTCTTCCAGTCTCACCGTATCTTTGTCAACAATGAACGATTGCACGAAGTTCTCGAAAGAGTTCGGCAAATATACCAACATGATTAGAGCAGCGTCTTCATCCTCCACCTTAACATCGATGTTACGCAGCTCTAGTAATATCGAATTTAACTTGTCAAGATGGTCGCGAAGCTCAATACCTTCTTGCATACGCAAGGCAAAGAGGCGTTGCTTCAGAAGTAGCTTGTTCATTAGAGATTTTGTCATGTACAAGCTCTCCAATTTCTGCCACAAACTAGCAGCAGTTTTCTCATCCGACACTTCGATGATGATCTCGTCTGCTAGACACAACAAAATTGTTGAGAACACCTTCTCTTCTAGAGTCTCCAAATCAGTTGCTTTAGATTTCTTCTCTGACAATGGTTCCCGGATGCCTTGTTGCTTCAACAACGCCTGCATCTTAATCTGCCAAAGACTGAAGCTATTTCTCCCATCAAACTTATCGATCTTCGCTCTTATTCCAGACATCTTTTCACAAGATCACAACCCGAAGCTCTGATACCAGTTTATTGTAACAATTGTGAGAAGAAACAGATGCGGAAATATATGAATAAAAATGATATAACAACGACACAGAGATTTAACGTGGTTCACCAACTTGGCTACGTCCACGGGCAAAGAGAGATCTTATTATTGGAGGCGATATTGAGTTTACAGAGTGTAAGTTCAGGGTTACTTCGAATACTAGATATATATATAGTAACATCTCGCATCTAAAACCCTAGACTAAACGGACTCATGGGCTTAAGCCCACGATCAGATGTAACATCCATAATAACTTGATGCAACGCTCTTGATGCAACCGAGTCGGTATGATGTACGTGATGTAACATCCATCGCCTAAATGTAACATCCAGATTCAAGGCATATCAACACAAGATATGTTTTTTTTTGTTGAATCGAATGTTAAATTTATTCAAATAAAAAACCATTGTTTTACATCAAGTGCAGCTTGTTTGGGAAGTGTAAATGAAACAAACTTTCTCAAATGCTTATACCATACTCCCTGTGGCAAACCAAAATCGTAAACCTTCTTAATATTTGTCATCTCCCATTCTCTGAATTGTAGTAAATTTGTTACGAATGTTCTTATCCAGCAAAGTGAATAAGTCTATTTGCTGAAAAAGGTTTACCTCCATGGCGTTTTGCATTCCTTTCACGCCATATGGTATATAAAGCTTCTTGGAACACATAATGAAGAGTGAACTTTGGTATCCTCTGCTGTGAGTTTGATTAACTTCAAACAAAACAAACGCGATCTGGTTGGTTGGGGGTGCATTCAATGAGAGTTTTAAGTTATTTGCAACAAAATGATAAATACGCTGTTATTTAAATATACATTTTAAAATCTCATTTATAATCCAGTATTATTAAACTTGACATTTTATAAACTATTCTCAAATCCAGTTTATTGAAAATGTTTTAAATTGTGGATTTTTAAAGTTTTCAAGTGATTTTATAGTGTTTGAGGGGAATTTTTTAGTTAAAAAATTTAAAAATCAAATCTCATGGTTTTAAGTGATATTTTAGGGTGGTTTAGCAAAAATAATTTTAATCTCTGCAATTCAATAAAATCATCTAAAACCTCATTAAAAATCAAATCATTTAAAATTTTAGATCGAATACACCTCTCGTTATGTTTCATTAATTTGGGTGGGATGAGATCATATTTGGGGATACCTGAGAGTTTGGGAGGCTCAAAGATCCAAGTTTTTGGTTTCGTTCAAGAGCGTTTAAATAATAGAGTGAATGGATGGACTTTCAAGTTCTTCACAAAGGGGGGTAAAGAGGTGATTATAAAGTCTGTGGTAACAGCTCTACCAAATCATGTAATGTCCTGTTATCGTATTCCGAAAACGGTGATGAAGAAGCTGACGAATGCAGTGGCACAGTTTTGGTGGAGTCTGGGAGGAATACTCGTGGTATGCATTGGAAATCATGGGAGAAACTATGTGCCCCTAAGGATGAAGGAGGACTGGGTTTTAAAGATCTCACAGATTTCAATACAACAATGTTGGAAAAACAACTATGGAGGCTGATAGAGAAACCGAACACTTTATTTTCTCGAGTGTTCAAAGGAAGGTATTTCAGGAATGCATCACCCCTGGAACCAATTAGATCGTACTCGTCATCTAATGGCTGACGTAGTATTTTCTCTGCTAGATTTATGGTTAGCAAATGACTAATCAAAAGAGTGGGATCATGATCATTTATCTCAGTATGGAATGATCCTTGGCTCCCATCCACTCGCCCGAGACCAGCAAATAAATATCAACACAACCTTTACCCGGAACTTACAGTGGATTTTCTCATTGATGTAACATCTAGAACATGGAATTCACAGGCTATTCAGACTTTGGTGGACCCACAAGATGCAAAAGTTATTGAAAGTATTCCTTTAAGTCGAATTCAGACAGTAGATCGGGATGGATGACATTTTACAAAAAGTGGAAGGTATACAGTTAAATCTGGATATCAAGTAGATCGGGTGTATCCCGATAGTGGGTGAACATTACCAGAGTATGGTCCTTCGGTTTTGCCCTTGAAGGCGCATTGTTGGAAGGTACGATGTCCACCCAAGATAAAACATTTTCTATGGCAACTGGTAACAGGATGTATAGCGGTGAAGAAAAATTTACGCTCACGAGGAATCCATGGGGACACAACTTGCGCACGGTGTGGAGCACCAGAAGTGTCCATAAATCATGTGTTTTTTGAATGTCCACCAGCAATTTAGGTTTGAGCACTTTCACGAATTTCGTCGAATCCAGACTTTTTTTTCCATACAATCCCTATTTGCAAATATGGACCATTTATTTTGGAGGGTTACCCCGGAAATGGAAGATCATCAATTTGCATGGATCTTATGGTACATATGGAAAAGAAGAAAACAATAAAGTTTTCAGTAATATGGATATTGATCCGTGTGAAACTCTTAGATTGCCAGAAACGGAGTTGGTACTATGGGCTGAGACACAAATTACAATTACACAGAGAACTGACCAAGCTCGGAGTGCAACGAACGTGACAGTACCATCTATCCCAGGTAGATGGTGTTTCACGGATGGATCTTGGAAAGATGGGGAAATATTTTTGGGACTAGGGTGGTATAGTACGCTAGAAGGTTTTGATGGTCTAATGGGAGCAAGAAATACAAGAGCGAGTCAATCACCTCTTCATTCGGAGATATAAGCTTTTATTTGGGCTATGGAATGTATGAGGAATTTAAGACAGTTAAACGTCACATTTGCAACAGATTGTTCTCAATTGGTGAAAATGGTTTCTGAACCTAAAGAGTGGCTAGCCTTTGCAAGTTATTTGGAAGATATAAAGTTATTGAAGAGAAGTTTCAACAGTTCAGAACTCATTCATATACCACAGACGCATAATTCAAGAGCGAACAACATAGCACGCAGTGCAAGAAATCAACCGTCTTTTTGTTGTCCATATGGACGCGGAGCTACTGGTTTGGTTTACATAATCTATATGAATCTGTTTGTTGCTGAAAAAAAAAACTTCGATTGTTGGGTTACCGCTGTCAATTATTTTTCAATTCTTTATCCTGGGGTTAAAATTGTATGTTTGTAAACTTTCGAGGATATTGTAAATAGTTACTGTCTTACTGGAAATACATTGGTATCATCCGAAAAATAATTACATGTTGTAATTGGAAGGTTAAAGACTGAATATTTATGTGTTATTATTTCATAATATGAGGTTCTTTATATAAGTATTACAAGAAGAGATAAATAGAAATAGTACAAATCATAATCTTACTAGATTTAGGATAACTACTAAATACATAAATGGAAAGATTACATCTACTAGGAAAAGGAAAAGGGTTTCCTTTTCTCTAAGTTTGTGGCCGCCTCTCTCTCTCCTCTAGGACATGCGGCTGCTCTCTTTCCTCTCTCTAGGGTTTCGGTTATCTCTCTTGGTATGGGCCGATTTATGGACCGGGCCGGTTATGGACATTCATTACTTGATTTATAACACTCCCCCTTGGATGCCATAACCATACATGATTCTTAATACGCTTCACGTTGCCTTATTAAAACCTTATCAGTAAAACCCAGAGGGACAAAACCATGATGAAGGAAAAAGAGTACAACACACACTACTCCCCCTGATGTGAACCTCAGTGGAAGTTCTTTAGTCTACGCATCTGATGCGTGAACTGTTCTGAACATGCAGGTGGGGAATTCAGCCAGTTTCATTACTAAGCCGTAACTAGACCACTTCGACCTCTTAGGTCGTTTCTCATGTCCTTTGACATCGAGTGTCCCGGTAAAGCATGTGTGCTAAACAATGTGAACCACATTGTCCTCGGAGATCACTGTTGGGTCTTTGGAAATCGTGTTTGCATGTGTCCATGGTCTAGACGTGATCGTCTACTGTCAACTGCTCTTTACTTTGGTCGGACAAACTAAGTATTTATGGACAATATACTAAACATGGTTATCATGAACCTATGTCTCGGTGTATCTTCTATACACGGATGTATATCAATGGCTTCATAATTTTATCATACTATGGCTTATTGGCCAGAATATACTCATGGACCCATACATATGGTCATCGATCTTTCTTGCCTTAGGCAATACCATATATATATCTATCTCAGACATTGCAGTCCTTTATCCATCTCTTGATGGCGTCCTATGACCTATCTTTCCATTGGACCATACCACACACTGGTATATATCTATTAGGTCATGGATCTTGATTGTACATTCTTATGGACTGCAACCTATTGGTATCCGATCGAGAGAGATAGATTTAAACATCTTTTCTCGGCCTCACGGCAATGTCACGTGAGAGTAACAGCAGTAGCAAACTATTCTGCTATGCCGGATCCTTACTAAAGGATCTGATGTCGGATTGGTCAATCCGGAGATCATGCTATTAAGATAGTAAGCTGAGGCAATCACCTTTATTTAGGCTGATATTTCTTTTCTACTAGCCCGTACTATGATCTAGTCAGTTCATGCTAGGGTTACAGATTAATAGATAATCTGTATAAACCTCTCTTTAGGTTGGTTTAGTGTAAACACAAGGGATTTCAAATTTCTTTATAAATTCTCATATGGACTGAATTTGATCGTTTTTATAGAACTCCCTTTCATAATATATGGAGCTGCTTTATGTTTCAGTCCATGAACAGCTTAGGAACAATGATGTTCTTTCATCCAGTGATCCATATGCTGCTTACTACATCTTTATATGTGAATCTAATTCTTTCATATGACCAGACAATTGTCAATTTCGAAATTTGTAGCAGCACCCACCACATAGGAGTTTATCTCCTTATAATCTGTTCCATGGTCTCTGTGAGTATCCTTGTGTAACAAGCTATGATCGAGTGCTGTTAGTAGAAAACATGAACACCTTTAAACCTTGTGATCATGTATCATATCTCACGATTTTTTTTCCCTCACAAGACCCATTTATTTCACTGGTTTATATCAGATGGTGTTTCTATGGCCAATACGCCTATCTCTTCTATAGATACTTTAAACTCCAAGTTTATCTTTTCTTTAATCTTTATGAGTACTCTTTCGTGGGCTCATGATCCTCGCTTATATCTTTAAACTCAAGTGCTATTCTCTTTATGTATTTCTATACAAATATCTTTAATGTGTGTGTCGACACTTATATATGTATGTGGTTCCATTATGTTCCAGACATGATCTAATAGATTTGAGATCTTATTATCCAGGACCTTTTTACCTAGTAGCTTGGCGTCCCAAGCTACATGGTTTGGTACCTTAGATGTGTAGCTTCGCAGCCTTTTCTCAATGTCTAGTATGGTTTCCTTATAACCTCGGATTGTCATTCTATGCACCATTCTTTCTTTTCCGAGGTTCCTTATCTTATGGAACACTTGGTCTATCTTGTATAGACTCTATAGCAACTTGATTGTGTCTCTTTCAAGGACATCAAATTTCGTTTGGTGCTAAGCTGGTTATGACTTAGTCATTCTGTTCTTTTCGGGTCAGTGTCTGGCATCTCGATTAGCTAGCCTTTAATAACCTTTTCTTTGGACGTCTACAGTTCTAATCCGAGGACCTTGCCAAGGCCATGATGGTTGATACCATTCATTCTTATCATTCTTTCTTTGCTCTTTATACCAGCTTATAACTTTCTCTTCATAATGTTGGATAGCAGGATCCATTTGGTCATGCAATCCGTACCTGGCCACTATTTGATCACCCATGTTTTTGGCTCACGGTCTCTTTGAATTCGTGGAGAAAGTCATACTCTTATCCGACATATATTCCCAATCCTTTTTTGAGATTCCATCTTAGACGGCACACATATGTATGTGGTAGTTTATTCAAAAATCTCTTAAGATGGTGTATGTCTGGTTTATGACCCGTATTCAATCTGAGATGGGAATATCTATGCTCACTTATATGGCCTGATGTAGTTGAACTTTTTATACATGTAAATCCATAATGTCCCTAAGCTCTAGGATGGATGTCCGAACCTTTATAGGTAATGGACTGTGCGGCCAAGCCTGCACAACACGGCCAAGCCGTTTATACAATGGTTCTAGACCATGTTTCACGAATTTGTAGTGTGATCATGGATTTAGGGTTTTTTATCCTCTCTCCCCCTCATGAACATACTATAATTTCGTGGTGCTTAGGATAATAAAGCCTTAATGAGTTTCTCTTTGTGTACATGTTTCACAACGTGAGTTCTAATGGGAATAACTCTTTGTGCCTTTCAAATTTCAACCTTTTCATCAGTTGTGGACCAAGATGGCTAATCCGGTCTTTGCCATATAGTGTATAAAATTTCGTGGGATATATATGAGTATACTCACCACGGCTCTTGCCTCTTATTCATACTGATCTGTAGCATAGTTTTGATCAGTAGAGTACACATGTATAGTCTTGACCACTTTCTTATAAGGTCTTAGGCGATATTTCTTTCAAAATCTGAAGGAACTTGTTTCCTTTTGTTTGCCCATTGTTTCTATTTAGAAACCATATTATCATAACACAATGGGTCACATATTATTGGGTGTATATAATGCCTTTTAAGGCAATGCCTTGGCCATAGTTTCTTACTAGGCTACTATACCCGTACTATAATGCCCTTCAGGCAATTCTTTGTATCAATAAAATCATTCACATTATCAAACAAACTCAGGCAAGATATAATAGCAATGAAATCAAAGCAATTCAAAAACAATAAGACAAGATGTCGATTTTAGTCTTTGAGACAATCAGAAGTCTCAAAATCCAAGAGGTCGTCCCTTTCAAGGTCGGAATCATCATCAGCATCATACCCGGTATCATGAACCATACGGGCTTCTGGGTTCTTGTTCTTAAGGCTCTCTTGATAGAGCTCACATAGATGTTTAGGGTTTCTACAATTCTTTGCCCAATGGTTTTCCATCCCGCATCTGTGACAAGCTGATTTGGTCGAGTAAGACGGTTTGGATATGCCACCTCGACCACGGCCATAATTGCCTCGGCCACGGCTGGAACCACGACCACGGTTATTGTGGTTTCTTTGCCGGCCATAACTGTCATGGCCACGTCCCTTGAATCTACTACGGCCTTTGCCGTGTGACTTCTTATTATCATGGACGTGGTTGCATTCTTTGGGATCTTTCTTTTCAGCCTCATTGGCTTCTGGTAATGCTGATGTTCCGGTGGGTCTCATCTCACTGTTTTTCATCAGGAGTTCATTATTAGCCTCGGCCAGGAGCAGGCACAAGATCAGATCAGTGTATGAGGCGAAGCCCCTTTCTCTATACTGCTGTTGCAGCAACACGTTCGTCGAATGGAACGTGGAGAATGTTTTATCAAGCAACTCTTTCTCGGTTACTTCCTCACCACATAATCTCATCATTGAGACTATCTTAAACAATACTAAATTGTATTCATCCACAGACTTATAGTCCATGAATCTGAGATTCTTCCACTCATGTCTAGCCTTTGGTAATAGCACCGTTTTCTGGTGATCATATCTGCGCTGTAAAGCGGTCTAAAGGTCTAGTGGATTCTCCATGGTGAGGTACTGATCTTTTAAACCCTCAATGAGATGGTGGCGTATAATACTTATAGCCCTGTACCGATTCTTATCAATCTCATTGTTACCCTTGATGATAGTATCACATAGTTCCTTTGACCTCAAGTTAATCTTTGTGTCAAGTCCCCATTGCAAATAGTTGTGTCCGGAGAGATTAAGGGCAGCATAGTTTAGGTTTGAGATTTTCGACATCTGAATCACATTGTCATTCGAAATTTAGGGTTTCGCAATGTGATCATGTGGCCGCAAGTCAATCAAATAAAATCGGCCGCAATCAAGTCTTATTACAATCATGTTTCAATCAATCTAATCGACCATGGTGCGGATCAAACATAGTAACAAATAGATCAGGCCACACGGCCATACAATTTTGTGATGCAAACAATTCAAGTTTGTAAAATCTATATGCTGGTCGATATTTAGAAACAAGACGAATGCAATTCAAATTCAGTTTCATAACTTATGCAAACAACCTTAGCCAATTCGATTTCTTATTTATGAAATTAGGGTTTTGATTTAAACAATGCTAGGAGTTGATTTTAGCAATATGTGATCAAGGTTTCAAGGCCTTTAGGATTCAAATTCAATATTCAGATTATACAATCAATCTATCAATCCTATAACCTCAGATCATCAATCAAACAATCAAAACAAGAACCATTAAAATCGAATTCAAGTTTCTAGGGTTTAGGGTTTCGATTCCAATATTAGGGTTTCATAACTTCAGATTAGAAACAAATAAACAATCAAACATGTTCTAGTTGGAATCGATTCAATTGCTAGTTATGAGATTTTTGTTTTTAGGTTTACCGATTTCAGGGTTTGATCAAGATCATAGAATTCCATAATAATGGATTAGGGTTTTAGGGTTTGATCATAGCGTTCTCAGATTAACGGTCTACCTTAGTCTTTGTAGGGTTGAGCCGGACCACCTAGGGAGAACGGATGGACCTCGGATGCAAGACGGATGCTGTCTGATCGCTGATCGTCCTGGAATGTTCGCCGGCTGCACTCGTCTGCGAGCTGAAGTTGATTGTCGTCTGGTGCGAGCTGGTTGATCACGAACACGAGCTGGCTGAGGACGTCAGGACACGAGCAGGGAACACCAAGGAGTTGAGCTGATCGTCGAGGTCTGAGACGGACAGGAAACGCCTTAGGGTTTAGGGTGGTCGCCGCCTGAGTTAGGGATTTTAGGGTTTTAGGTTTTTAGCTTAGATTGCAGAGAACAATAGTGCTGATAACGTTTTGTAATTGGAAGGTTAAAGACTGAATATTTATGTGTTATTATTTCATAATATGAGGTTCCTTATATAAGGATTACAAGAAGAGATACATAGAAATAGTACAAATCCTAATCTTACTAGATTTAGGATAACTACTAAATACATAAATGGAAAGATTACATCTACTAGGAAAAGGAAAAGAGTTTCTTTTTCTTTAAGCTTGTGGCCGCCTCTCTCTCTCCTCTAGGACATGCGGCTGCTCTCTCTCCTCTCTCTAGGGTTTCGGTTATCTCTCTTGATATGGACCGGTTTATGGACCGGACCGGTTTATGGACCGGGCCGGTTATGGACATTCATTACTTGATTTATAACATTACAAGCTTTCCTCGTCTTTTGTCCGAACTTCCCCTTCATTCGACATGTATGAAAAGAGAAATAAAAAAAATCTGGAATATACAGAAAATTTGTTTTGTCAGAATTAACAAAAAGGTAATTTAGCATTTTTTTAGTTTTGTCACAAAAATAACTTTCAATAATGAAAATTGACTAAAATAGTTTTTTTTTTTATTTTGAAAATTTTATTTTTTATTTTTTATTTTTTAAATTTAAAACTCTATCCTCAAAATCCTACCCCTTAACTCTAAACCATAAGTCTAGATTAGTTAACCATAAGTCTAGATTAGTTAATCATTGTTATTTTTACTCTTTAATAAAACTTATTTTGGTCATTTTTCTCATTGAAAACTATTTTTGTGACAAAAACTTAAAAATGACTATTCTATGAATTTCTCTTAATAAAATATCGAAAACGATTTTACAACGTTATGTTAGGTTCGTTTTATTTTATCGGAACAAAAGTTAAAAAAAAATAATTTCAATCAGGAAAAAAATAAGCCATTGGAAGTTTTTAATGGTAGGCCTATGAGCCAGTCACACATATATAAATAGTTAAATACACACAAATATATATATATATATATATATATATATATATATATATATATATATATTTATTAAGAAAAGAAAGGTGCACAAGTAGCTTACTAGCTATAGTACATAGCAACTGATTCAGTTGAATGTTTATCATGCATGGCAGACAATACAATCAATCAACTGATTTGATCTGTCGCTTTTTATTTTACTTTTATGTAAACTTGCACGATATATAGACACACATCAAGATGCGCAAACTATAGAATAATAGGTAGACAAGTTCCTGATGAGGTATTCATTCTTGTGGTCTGGTCGAATCCATCAATGCGTTTCAGAGATATTCACGTGTGGCCATAGATAAGAACTCAACCCCAATATAAATCGCATCGTTCACAAGAAATCCATTTGAAGCTTTGTGGAGTTCCCCTAGCTCCAAAAACTTGTTGAAGCCCCAGCGAGTATTGGAGGTAAACCGATGTGCGGTATCTTTATCAAACAAGTAGAGATTAAATTTAGCAGTTGGCTTATATATATATGTACGAATAAAAGAAAGTAAGTGTATATATATATATAATACTAATTTCATGGTGATTGCGCTTGTGTTGGTCCAACACTCGCAGTTTATAGATGGCCGATGTTGCTTCCACTGGAGCTTTGCTCACAAAATCGGACGCATGCAGAAACAAAGACAACGAATTTCCTTTTCCCTCTAAGTATCCTTTAGGGTACATCTCTAAGTACCTGATTGTAATATAAACCATGTATAAGATATACTTCTTAATATGAGACATGCATGCATGTTTTCGAACTGAACTATTTTAAATCAATATGAAACGGTGTTTTTTTTTTTGAGAAAAATATGAAACGTTGATTTATTTATTTTAACTTAGTATCGCTCTAGTATTGTCGTAATTTGAAACATTAGTGGTATCGATATTTCTTTTGATTTGCGCGTATTCAACCGAAATATATAATAAACTGAAATAGAGGGAGCATAAAATTGGGCATACCATCTCCGTGGTCCACAGGTGAACTCATAGGACGAATGACTTTCACCACTGAAGGAGGAAAACTGAGTGATCTTCCATGTGAATCTAGAGTTATTCCGAGGCACCTTCATCAGTTTAACTCGTTCTGCTGTCCCCATGGTTGGAGAGAAGGTGTTTATTATAACATTGAGGAATAATGGTATGACTCCGGTTATCTCGGCACAGAAAACCGCTTTGTCGTTCACAATAAACTTCTGCTTCAACATCTCTTGTGAGATTAAGCTGCTTACCCCCCATGATACATGATTTGAGTCGAAAGAGAACACTGACGCTGATAAGACAACATATACGCAGTATATATCAAAGATAAAATAAAAATAAAATTGTCAAAATAATCACCAATTAATACTTGTGAAACTTAATATTTACCCGTGCATATATCAAGGTCTCCAATCTGAGAGATTACGCTGAGGTTGAACCAGCAGGTAACGCCCCAATTAGAACCGGTACACTTTTCATCGGCGATAGTCAGATAAGCGGATAAGTAGTCCTTGACAAGATCTAAGCGGATATTGAACTTCCTATATCGCCATTTCCAAGCCAACAAGATTAATGCACACATTATGTTAAATTAAAATGTTAAGTAAATTGACTCACCATCTGAGACCAAAAGCATGGAAATTCATTGACTCACAGTTCTTAGCATTTTCAGTCATTAGCGTAGACATTCCATCAACCAACATGAAATGACTGTTGTTGCGTTTCTTATATTTTATGTAGTCTACATAGAATACATGCAGATGAACAAACATATATAGACAACAATTAATTAGACTTATATGTGTATATATATATATAAGTAAAACGTACCTTCAAGTGACGTTAGACTCATTTTCAAGTAGGGTTTTAAATTTGTTGGTCTGTAGTTTGTTTTGGGATGAGAAGAAAGTGGTATAAGTGTCTATATATATAGGTAAATTCCTTGACGAAGGGAGTTTAGTTAGAATCTAAACCGAACCAGATATTGATTATTTTCTTCCAATAACAAGATTAGAGATGTATGTTATCTAAAATGAGCCCCATGTTATCTATTCTATTAAAATATAGTCTATTTTTATCGATTGTTTTTTGGACAATAAAAATACTATAACAGTCCACTTAAAATAGATACTACTAATCATTACTATACAATGTTTTTAATCTAACCAATAATTAAGAGTCCTAATTACATTAATGTGTGATTTACAAAAAAATACAACTATCATTAACTCTTCGAATTAATCATCTTTTAAAAATATTTTGGTCAAAGAAAATTTAGCCAAATTTATATGGCATATCAATTATACTATACTTAGAGCATCTCCAACTTCACTCTATTTTCCACTCTATAATAGAGTAAAACATGAGTAAGTTATTTTTTTTGTTCATCACTCTGTTTTCTACTCTAAAATAGAGTACCATTGGAGTATAACTCAACTCCATTATAGAATTACTCTATTTTAGAGTGAAAAATAGAGTAAACTATTGCACTGCACTCGGAAAAGAGGCTCTGATATGGACAGTAAAATAATGTATGCGGAATCTAAGGTAGTTTACTGTTATATTTGCAAAGGATTGTTCTCAGTTGGTAAAGATTATTTCGGAACAAGAAGAGTGGTCAGCATTTGCAAGTTATTTGGAAGACATAAAAATCATGAAGAGAAACTTCAATAGTTCAGCAATCATCCATATATCATGGACGCATAACTCAAGGGCGGATAGTCTTGCACATAGTGCAAGAAAACAACCGTATTTTGTTGTCCATATGGATGTGGAGCTATCAATTTGATTTGCAGAGTCTTATCGAATCTGTTTAGTTGCAGACAACAAAAAATAGAATGAACTACTTGGAGATGGTCTTATACGGCTAAGGTAGTATTCCCACCCCCTCCCCCCGGAACATACTATTTGTAAATTAGATTTCCTATATGCACGATTTACATTGCGATTCATTTAATATTCATACATGTGACTATAATATATTTTGTACTATAATTGATGAACAATCTAAACTACATTTTATTTAATGTTCATTTATGTAAATATAAGACATCTATTTATATATACTATTATTTGAGAAGTGAATTTTCTTATTTGTCATATTCTCCATGATTTTAGGATAGATCATTAGTTTAATGAATATTTATATTTAAATTTTAATTTTAATGTATATTTATCATGATATTTAAGATAACTAATAAACATTAACCTATTCAATTGATATATATATATACACTATTATTTTTCGTAAATAATAAATATATTTAATATATATATTTATCATGATATTTGGAACATTTAATTAATAATAGATCTATCGATAATATCATAATTATGTTTATTTTATTTTTAGTTTATGATGTTAACAACTATTATTATAGTCATTTTTCTGATTCTTATTGGAAACATGATCCAAATAACTACTATTACAATATTAAAGTTAAGATTAAAGGTAAAAAGTCAATGAAAATATGTCGTAAAATATAAATTATCTAATTAAGTTAAATATATATTATATATATATATATATATATTTAATATTAAACAATAATATTCTTAACTTAAATTAAATTAATTCGTATTTGTATGTGACCATCAAAATCGCAAATAAAATTATGTTAATATGAAAATTAACTTAAAATATTTAAAAACATATAGAAAATTGAAAAATTAGGACTAGACATTAAATAACACTAAAAATTTGAGAAATAATAAACATAATATAAATATTTTCTAAGAGAATACTGAGATAGTATTTTGTAATCAATTATTTTTGTGTTTTTGTTCAATGTTTTTAAAATCTTAATTATAGAGAATATATAATGTTTGTTGGCTATTGTTTTTTTTTGTTGATGTTTTATGGGTTGTGATTGTTTATAAACATTTTCTTTCAGTGCCATTGATTTCTTTTTCAGTCCACACATAAAATAAATATATACAAAAAATAATTTTTAATTTCAAATCCAAGTTTTTTATTTTTATTACTATAATTTTTTTTTGGATCTAACATCTATATTTCATAAATAAAAATATGAAACAAAAATAATAATTTAATGCATTGATTATCAATATAAATATTGAATTTTTACAATTTATAATATTAATTAATTTTTTATCTAATTTAATAATTAATTTTGCATAAAAAATAAATATTAGAATTGAAAATTGTTAGATATATATATATATTAATCTGCGCAAGATGCAGAGCATCAACTAGTACCATATTATAGTTTGAGTAGATACCACAAGATGGTATTTTTGAAGCATTCCAATTATAATCTATTTATAATGAATTTTCCGTACATTTTTAGACCCCATCCATGATCTCCAATATCATTATATTATGATTTATATTATGTTATACCATAAGCTAATCACAATATCATATTTTTACAGAATGTTTAAATTTGAATAATTAATTTCTTTAAAAACTTAGAATACTATATTGATTTCAAATAATATTCTAGATAAATCTTTATAGATTTTTATAATTATTTTCATATAAATTTTAATTGATTAATATAAATGACATCTGTGTTAATTAAAATCTAGTCTAACGTTAAGATTTAAAAGTTTCTACAAAAAAATTTTATATAGAGATATTTAATGGACCGAGCTAAACCAGATCGGTGTAAACCAAATCTAAACCTACCCTAATGATTTTTTAACTCTCTAACTTTATATAAATACATAGATTGTGTTTATATATACTTTTTAATAAATGTTATTTTATCATTTTTACTGTATGCTTTTTAGAATAAAAACATATTTTAATAATATTTTAGAATATTTTTATTTAAATTATTAATATTAAATTTGTTAGAGAATTTTGTAAATATAATACACGATTGGATGCTCTAATATGGGGTAGGAGGCATTTGATTCCTTTTTTAACACACTAAACACGGCCATGCATCCAAGTTATATATATCTTTGTTTATTTTGATTTTTCAAAAGTAAGTCTTTTAAATGTTGTAGTTTTGTTTTATAAATAAAAGTTTATGCGGCTAAAAATTTACAATCCTGATTTCTACAAAATAAATAATCCATTATTATAACTTTAAGCAACAGACTCCATAACCGTTTTTTAAAGTTGAAAAACGGTGGCCATTCTTATCATTTTTTTTTTTGGTAAACATGTTAAGATTGTATTACCGACTTTCGAGTTTGTGACAGACGGTACAAAGAGAAACTAGAAGCAGAGAATACAAACACCGAAATGAAACTACTAAACAATAACAAAATACAGTAATGAAAAACACGATTGAGGACGGATACTGAAAGACGAAGGAGAGAGAGCACTCGAGAGAACTTGAGAGAGTCGCCAAGAGCACGCAACACACAAGATCAGAAACTCCATAGTAAGGCATCAGTTATAACATGAGTCACAAGCCGGTAATATTGGCTTGCCCAGGCACTCGCCTCCAAAACATGACCTCACCACGAAGCCCTTCCACCTGCAGAGAGCAAAGACACCAGCAAGAACTCGGAGCTCGTAGCAAACGACAATATTGGGGCCGCACCAAAGCAGCGAAACCGACGAACCAGAGCCTGTCGAAGCCCCAGACACCAATCACCGCAAACAACCACCTCTGCTCCTCCCTCCTGAAGTTCAAAGGTATCAGGAAACTCCAACAACCAGTAAGACCCTCACCGGAACCACCAACACCCAAACATCAAGCCCACAACCGCTCTTATTTGGATAGACTAATGGATGATAAACACGCCACTTCCACCAGACCCTGCACGATAAAAAGAGCTAACACCACATGGCAAGAACCGAAGCACTAAAACCCTTACTGCAGAGATGCTAGCGACACTCGCTGTCACTGGGAATGAGGACGAAGGTGGACTACAACAACGTAAGACCACATTGATCCGCAAGAGCGACTGACACTGAGAACCAGAGCCTGACCAAAAATCGAACAAGGAAGCTCAATCTAATCAGTTCACCAGACCGCCACCTCCGGTTAAGATGAGAAGAAGAGCTCAGCCCTCCTCATAAGCTTGACATCAACAACTTCTAGCCACAAGGAGCACTGCATCCACGTACGAGGAAAAACCACTAACAGAGATTCACCACCATAGCCAAGGTGCTCGCTTGAGACCCAAAATTGACCCTTGATACATCAGTTTCTCATTGGTGGTGAAAACAGCGATGAATCTGAAGTAGAGATCTCAGAGACGAGAGCCCTCCAACCGAGAACGAGGAAACCTGTCTTCGACTCCAGCTAACAAACGCCGGAGGAATCAACGGTGACCGGAGCACCCCCACCGAAGCACAATCGTCCTCCATTGAAAGCAGATCTGGCAGATCTGAGCGATGCCTCGAAGTTAAACCCTCGGAGGAACCACCAAACCCCACCCTTACATACGCACCTCACCACTGCTCCAGATCCCTAACCACCGAGCAGTGACGCCGGTGAAGAAAGGGAAACCACAACAGAAGGTATATCGGTGAGACAAAGAGCAGAGAAATGAAGCCAGCAGAGAAGGGAGAGAGACATAGAAGATTAAGGGGAAGACAACCGGTGACGACAGCGACAGACTCGCCGGAATCCGCCACCGGCTGAGCGGCGCCAATCAAAATTAGGGTTTCCGAGAGATAAGAGAGATAAGAGAGAGGAAGTCTTTCCCTCTTGGTTTTAAATTCCTCATTCTTATCACTTTCTAAGAGCCTTCACCAAATAATGGACTTTTTATTTGTTTGTTCATTAACTTTTTTCTCGAAAATTAATCCATCATTTGTATTTTGGTTAGTTCTCTTAAAGAACACAAAATTAATTTTATCATCAAAATATTACAAAGAAAAATATCAAACATAATTTACTAAAATAAAATAAAATTTAATTTAATTAAGTTATCTTTAATGAATAATACATGTAATATAAATAAATATTTTACATTTATTTATTTAAAATATTAATAATTTAAATTTTATTTTCTAAATCTTAGACTCTAAATCCTGAACTCTATCCATAAAAATCTAAGGGGAACTTTCATGTTTACCGCATTGTTGGTACTTTTATGCATGTTTACCTTCATTAAAGAGATATTTTCATAAATATCTTCTTTATTAAGAGGTAAAAGACTCTTATATCATTATTTTATATATATAATAAATAATTATTTAAATAAAAAAATAAAAACAAAAAAAATTATATAGTTTTCGAATTATACCATTTCAATTTCTAACTTTTTCTAAAAAAAAATTATTTTTTTACAAATGTTATTTTTTAAATTCGAAAATTGTTTTTGAATCTATTTTAATATTTTTTTAAGAAAAATTAAGTATTTATTTATATATCTGTTAGAATTTTAAATTTTATATTCCAAAATCCTACCCAGGTTTCAATTCTAGATTCTACGTCTATATTAGTTAGCCCTATGATTATAAATGTCTTTTTACCTCTTTAAAAGTGAAAATAAAACTGGTTAAATTAATTAAACATGAAAAGTGTATTAGGAATATGATATTTTAGGTAATTTCCCAAAATCTAAACTCTATTTTTAATCGTTATCCTAAAAATATATATGTCTTTATATCTTTAAAAATTATCTTGATCGTTTTTATTTGCTATTTTTATGATAATTTCTTTTGGTGTTCTCTTATAACATTTATCTTGTGTTTTTGGTTGTATGCTTTATATCTATACTCTTTTAGATCGGGTTTAATCAATTTTCTTTTCCTCGAATATTTCGAGCAAAGCCGAATATCATCAGATGTGGCGCGTTTTGTGTATTCACCTTATAACCCTAAGAATATATCCCTTTGATATCACCAACAATTAAATTATATTGTATTCAATACTTTTTTGGGCTTTTTGCAAAAGTGACTCAAAACTTGGAGTCAAACAGAAAACTAACATTTTCTTTTGACTCCTTTTTTTTTTGAGATTTTAACCTCACACCTGCATTTTATCTACGAAAATGCCATTAACATTTTTTTTTTTTTTTTCAAAAATGGCTTCTTTACTGTCTCAACCTCATCTTCTTCAAGTATTTACAATATTGCCACTGCAATGAATAGTGGCAACAACCTTGTACGAACTGTTTGGAGCTTTTAATGCCCTTTAATGCACGTAAATCTCTTTACACTCTCTCTGTTTCAATTGTTATGAACTAAAAACAACATTTCTTTCACTTTCTCTCTATATTCATCCAAAAAACTCAAGCTTTTGATTCAAAATATGGGCTATGGTTGACAGAGCCATATTTCTTTCGTTTTGACTTACGGTTGCTTTCGTTTGAGGTTCTGGGTGGTTGGAGAAGACCCTGTGTGCAAACAAAGTCATCTCACCTAGTTTAAGGTACGAATTTGAATTTTTTTTCAAGATCTGTTCGCGTAGAAGACTTACTAGTAAGTCATCTGTATGTAGAAGACTTACTGATGAGTCTTCTGGTCAAACGGACGACTTAAATTAAGTCGTCCAGCTTTGTTTGTTAAAAAAAACACTCCAGACGACTTATATATACGTCGTCTACGAGAAACAGGCTAGTTTTGCATTTGACCGAATCGTGTCAGATCTTTGACTATTTCTGGACGACTTATAATTCAGTCGTCTCTGGGAAAGTTAAAATTTCAATATTTTATGAAAACTTGACGACTTACGTGTAAGTCGTCCTAGGTTAGTTTTGTAATTGAAAAATAAAACTTCATAATTTAACTTTAACCAGACGACTTAATATAAAGTCGTCCCTCCAGAAGACTTAATTTAAAGTCGTCCGGGGAAAGCAAAGTCGTCCAGAATTTTTCCCAATTTTCTGGTCAAACCTTGCTTATCCCGGACGACCTTAAATTAAGTCGTTTAGCTGGACGACTTTCATCTAAGTCGTCTGGAGAAAGTTAAATTTCAAGTTTTATTTTTCAATTACAAAACTAACCTAGGACGACTTACACGTAAGTCGTCAAGTTTTCATAAAATATTGAAATTTTAACTTTCCCAGAGACGACTGAATTATAAGTCGTCCAGAAATAGTCAAAGATCTGACACGATTCGGTCAAATGCAAAACTAGCCCGTTTCTCGTAGACGACTTATATATAAGTCGTCTGAAGTTTTTTTTTTAACAAACAAAGCCGGACGACTTAGAATTAAGTCGTCCCTTTTAATTTTCAATTGCAAAAGTGACCTCTTTAGACGACTTACCTTTAAGTCTTCTGGACGACTTAATGCTAAGTCGTCTGCGGCAATGTTTATTGAACTTCTTCATTTTCTCTATGTTTACTAATGTGTTTTATTTTGAATATTTGCAGATGATTTTTCAGTTACATGCAGTGTATGGAGAATGGTTGTTGAGAGATTTCCGTTGGGATTTTGTGGTTGATGATCTCAAAGGAGCAAGATTGTTTTTATTGAATGAAGATTCAACATATGCTGAACTTGTTGCAATGGCTCAAGAAGATTATAACCTGGACATGAGAACAGTGAGTGTGGAGATTAGCTACTCATTACCAACAGAAATGATGATGGCTCCAGGCAGTCTTCCCATTCATGTTACAAGTGATAGACAAGTTCGAAACTTGCTGGAGATACTCAAAACCCATAGAGTATGTCTTTGTGTATCAAGCCGCAGCAAGGTCGAAACGGTTTCAGAGAAAAGGGATATTGATGAAGCTGGTGAATGGGAAAAAGATGTTGGTGATAATGATGAAGCTGGTGAATGGGAAGAAGATGTTGGTGATGATGATGAAGCTGGTGAATGGGAAGAAGATGTTGGTGATGATGATGAAGCTGATGAATGTTTTGAAGATGTTGGTGATAATGAGTTTGTTGAAGATGAAAATCAAGATGGGGAGGAGGAAAATGGGGAGGAGGATGCTGATAATTCTATTGTTGGTGAAACGGATCAGAATGGTGGGGATTACAGTCTTTATGGAAAGGTTCCAGATGAGGACGAGGAAGATGATGATAATATTTGTTTTGAAGAAATCCAAAAGACATATGCTAAGACAAATGCTATTGAAGGAGGAAAATCGAATGGTACCAGTATCTATGTCAACCAGAGTTTTGTTAGCAAGGGTGCACTGCTTTCAGAGCTGCGGTTGGCAGCAGTGAGGGGTAAGTTTTCTTTCAGATTATACAAATCAACGAAAACTCTCGTTGTGGCAACATGTCCGGTTAGCTATTGTGGATGGAAGGTCAGAGCGAGTGTCAAACATGGGAAAACACGTTTTGGGTAACAAAGTATGTGGAAAAACATTTATGCTCAGCGGGAGACCGAATCGCTCAGCGGAGACACTGTACTCCGAAGTATGTAGGTAGTCTTTTCATTGATCGTGTTGGAATCATTGATGGGATAACTCCGCAGCATATCACTGATGCAATGAGGAACATGTTTGGCATGGCGCTTGATTACACCACTTCATACAGAGCACTGTTATATGCACAAAGATTGGTGAGAGGATCAGCAGAAGAAGGGTATTCGCGTCTGGCATCATATCTCGAGCAAATCTCCATTGCAAATCCTGATTCTATCACGGCGATAGAACTTGATTCTATGAAAAGATTTAAGTATCTATTTCTCTCTTTTGGAGCTTCTATCAAAGGTTTTAAGTATCAGAGAAGGGTCATTGTGGTGGATGGAACTCACCTAAGTGGAAAGTATGGAGGAACTATGTTAGTTGCAGCCGCACAAGATGGCAATTTTCAGATATTCCCATTGGCTTTTGGGATCGTGGATGAGGAAGATATACCTTCTTGGGAATGGTTTTTCACAAAATTGGCTAGTTGTATATCTCATGACAAGCCTCTGGTGATAGTCTCCGACCGGCACAAGGCCATTAAAAGTGCGTGTGATAAGGTGTTTCCTTGGGCAACCCGAGGAATATGTTATTATCACCTTCAAGATAACATTGTCAAAAAGTTTAAAGGGAAACATCTCATGTACTTGGTGAAAGGGGCTGCTTATGCTCACACGGTTTACGATTTTGACCGGTACATGGCTGAGATACGGAGTGCAAACCCGGAACTTGCAACGTATTTGGAGAAAGCCGACGTCAGGCTATGGTCAAGGGTTTATTGTAAGGGGAACAGGTTCAACATAAAAACAAGCAACATTGCTGAATCTATTAATTCCGCACTGAAGCGAGCAAGAGGATTTCCGATTACGTTCCTGCTGGAGTTCATAAGGCAGAAGTTAGGAAAATGGTATTGGAAAAGGAGACAAGATGCTTTGAGTCTCACAACTGAACATAGCGGGGGTGTTGAATACTTGCTTGCTGTTCGAGAAGAGATAGCGGGTACGATGACGGTCGAACCAATTGATGGATGGCATTTCTTTGTCAAAGGTGGCAAAATGGACTGTGTGGTTGATTTGGAACATGCAAAGTGTGATTGTGGTGTCTATGGAGTGGAGAAAATACCTTGCTCTCATGCTATAGCTGCTGGAATACATGCTGGTTTGCATATCTCCACACTTGTATGTCCACTGTACTCAAAGAATTATCTGTATGCAGGATACTCAGAGAATATATATCCTATCGTGTCACAACATATTGAGGAACGAGAATGCTTTCCTCCAGAACTAAAGCGTGGTCGGGGGAGACCGAAGAAATCAAGATGGCAATCTTGGTTGGAGCTATCTAGGATGAGAGGACACAAACCCAGGAAGAAACACAGGGCACGGAGATGCTCAAACTGCAAGGAAACTGGCCATACGAAACCACAATGTACACAACCAGTTGACTAGTTGTCCAGACGACCTAAATTTAAGTCGTCCAGTCTTGATTACCCGTCCAGACGACTAAATTTTTAGTCGTCCAGTGTATTTTATTTTTAGACGACCTTCTACTAAGTCGTCCAGTGTATTTTATTTTTAGACGACCTTCTACTAAGTCGTCCAGTGTATTTTATTTTTAGACGACCTTCTACTATCCCTTCAAGTGTATTTTATTTTTAGACTACCTTCTACTATCCCTTCAAGTCGTCCAAACCTTCTAGACGACTTATTTGTAAGTCGTCCAGTTGGAAAACCTTCCAGACGACTTATAATAAGTCGTCCAAACCTTCTAGACGACTTATTTGTAAGTCGTCCAGTTGGAAAACCTTCCAGACGACTTATATATTTACAAATCTATACAAAGACAAGCTGAAATACAAATACTTCGCTCGTTAAAAAATCATGTTCAAATACAAAGACAAGTTCAAATACAAACACAAATCTAATCATACATGCCCACGAACTTATCACCATCCACATTTTCTTTCAGATGCTGATCAACAAGCTCCTTCCATATATCCACCGCCATATTATCCCTCATTTTCTTCGCGTTGCACCTAGCAAAGTCTTTAGGGTCAAAGGAGACCCCAAGAGCATGACATTCAATGTACTTTACAGCGTACACGCCACAATCACCATTGTTGGCCGTGGGTACACCTTTCAGCGGTCTCTCATATGTGTATGGCTCCAACCCGTATTTGACCCGTATTTCGTCGGTGGCTGCGCACTCAACAAGCAGATAAGGGACCATCTGGAGAAAAGGCTCCATTATCGCATCCCATGCGTCTGGTACACTAGATGAAGGTATGCTGTCCCAGACGACTATGTGCCTCTTAGGGATCGATATCCAAATAGCAACCCAATGCTTGTCGTCCAAGTTCACTGGCGCATAGATATCATCAATGTCCTCCCCCCACTTCTTGTTTGATTGGCAAAATGAAGGTATTGATCCGTCATAAAAATTCGACGCCCCACCAGGTAGAAGTCTTCCTAAACCTTTGTGATCAGGTTCCGATGTTTTGAAGAGCTGATACTGCTCTCTCCAAGACTGGGAAAAGTTGTGATCCAGGAAGCACATTCGCTCGCTCCTGAAAGCTTGTGGGTTCTCCTGATACCTCTGCCTTAGCACATTAATCCAAGCATCTATATGCTGCATATTAAATATAACAAGTTAGAAGTTACCAGACGACTTAAATATAAGTCGTGTGCAGAAGACTTACGCAGTCTTCCAGCCATCCTCTGGCTGTCCGGAGGAAGTGGTACCACCTTGTTGGTGATGTACGTGGTTTGTCCTCGGTCTTAGTTAAATAATGACTGCAAACAAAAAAGCAATCAGTTTTGGACGACTAAATCAAGCTATTATGGGTAAAGCAATCACTTACGGATCAGTTTTCAACCAATCAGCGAGTTCCTTCAACTTATCTTTGTTTACGGGCGGAAATGGATTATAGGCTGCCACTTTATCTTTTTTTTTTCTATGCCGTATAAGGAGATCTCACAGTGGGAGCAGGTTTCTTCGCTCGTTACCTCTTTGCACGCTTGTCCAATACAACCAGGCTCGGTTCTGAAACTGGATCGCTTGGCTCGGTGGAAGCGAGGCTCGGTTGTTGATCGGTGGAAGCGAGGCTCGGTTGGTGATCGGTGGAAGTGACAGCAACAATCTCTTTGGAGGTGACACCATCTGCTTTATCCTCCGGTAAGATCTTATTTACCGAGTTCGCCTCGGTTGCTGTATCCTCCGGCAACCATCTCTGCAATAAAAGTTGCACACAAGTTAACCCTGGACGACTTAAATAAAAGTTGTCTGGACGACTAGTTGACCCTGGACGACTTAAAATTAAGTCTTCCGTGGTCAACTAGTCGTCCAGACAACTTACGTTTAAGTCGTCCAGGGTCAACTAGTCGTCCAGACAACTTTTACAGTCGTCTGGACAACTAGTTAACCCTGGATTTGATACTAACCTCTTTGATTTGAGGAGGCTGTTTCTTTGAGGAGGAGGAGGCTGTTTCTTTTGAGGAGGAGGAGGCTGCTGCTGTTTTTTTGAGGAGGAGGAGGCTGCTGTTTGGTTTGATGAGGAGGAGGAGGCTGCTGCTGTTTCTTTTGAGGAGGAGGAGGCTGCTGTTTGGTTTGATGAGGAGGAGGCTGGTTACTAACCACGGTTTCATTGGCATGAGGGGTAGCCTGTTTGTTTCTACCCCCGGTTTCTTTGGCAAGAGGGGTAGGCTGTTTATCTTGAGGGGTAGCCTGATTGGTTAGAGGTGGAGGGGTAGCCTGATTGGTGACACCAACCTTCTTCTCCACAGCTTCCAATCTATCGGACAACTTCCTAAACTCCCTCATGCACTTATTAAACCCTTTTTTCATGCAGTCAGCTACGCCCTTGAACATAATTTCCAACTCCTCTCTGGTCACCCCTCTAGCCTCTTCTCTAGCCTCTTCACTAGCCACTTTAGGAGCCTCTTTACGAGCTTTCTTCCGAGGTCTTGGATTGTCTTCCTCCTCCTCCTCCTCCTCCTCCAACACAACCATCTCTTTGGCCTTCTTCGATGGAGTCACAACCTTAGGTTTTGTATTGACCTTAGTACCAGTGACTTCCCAGCAATCCATGGTCCACTTCCACGGTCTCCGCTCATACATGACTTTAATGATGTTCTCCGCGGGCAGGTCCTCAACCTCAGAGTCCCATTTTGGCCACATTTCACTAATGTCCTTCTCAACAAAGTTGATCACGCGGGTCTGCAGTAAATAGAAGAATCGAGTTAGATATTTGAAAAAAAATACTAAATAGACGACTTAATTATAAGTCGTCTACTAAGTCGTCCAGCTGGAAGACCTTCCAGACGACTTATAATAAGTCGTCTAATAAGTCGTCCAGCTGGAAGACCTTCCAGACGACTTATAATAAGTCGTCTAATAAGTCGTCCATATGGAAGACCTTCCAGACGACTTATAATAAGTCGTCTAATAAGTCGTCCAGATGGAAGACTTTCCAGACGACTTAATTAAGTCGTCCGATAAGTCGTCCAGCTGGGAAGACTTTCCAGACGACTTATTATAAGTCGTCCGATAAGTCGTCCAGCTGGACGACCTTCCAGACGACTTATAATAAGTCGTCTGCGCAGTCTTTTGGATTGAAGTAAATACCTGACTCAAGATAGCAGCTTTCATTGATCTGCGGCCTCTGCTGCCCTCGTAAGCCAGTATCGGTGGAGACGGACTGTCTGCTCTGGGACCACCAATACTAGCACCCAATTCCGGCATAGCTGTGTACGTCCAGACCTGAAGAACTTGTATAAACCCATCCACGGTGTAACAGCCAGCAATTTCTTTGTTCCACAAAGAGTCCATCAGCACCTTAAACGCGACTCTCCCCCATGGATAATTCTCAAACCGTTCTAAATCCATCACTAGCCTTGCCAGAGTAGATCGTGTAGCGGTTGAAAACTTTCTCCCTTCAATGAATCCAGTGAAGATGGAGAGGTACGCGAGCCGCTTGCGATCTTCCCTGGACCAATCCCCGCATCTCTTCAGTGCTGCTATTATCTGATCAGTAGTTGGCCCAGCTTCCAGATGAACTCCCAGCATCCCCCAGAAAGAAACCATCTCTGGGGTAACGTCACATTTTGGTGTCTCAAGGTCCTCGATGTACTCGCAGTTTAGACCAGTGAGGTTTTCAAACTCTAACAGTGAAAACCTCAAAGGTTCTGGACCAACGAGAGACCACATCTCATACTTCTTCTTAATGTCCAGCTTGAAACTGAGCATGTAGTGAACCAGCCTTGAAGCCCAACCAAATCCCTGCTCCTTGAACTTGATGAAAACTCCCAAACTCGACTCCTTGAGCTCTTCAAATTCGTCATCAGTAAGAGCTTTCCTAAGAGCAGTATGCAACTTGCTGTTATCCGTATGATACGAAATGCTATTGTGGGCTTCTGGCTCTTCCCCTGATGTGTATAACCTACGGGGGAGTTCTGGAATATCCATCCTTTTTGTCTGCAAAATAATCAAAGACAACAATATAAGTCCAGACGACTTAGTAGACGACTTAGTAGACGACTTAAATTACTTACAAGTCTTCCAGTCGCAGAAGGAGTTGGAGTACTCGTCATTGCGGTTATAGATCTGAAAAAATAAACGTGAAACGGTGAGAATGAGTAAATTGATAGAGACAACGTTTTATGTTCATCTTTTCCTCGAGATTGATGACTTAGCGGCGTTAGGGTTTACAGAGAAACGGCGCTAAGGTTTACAGAGAAGAAGCGGCGGCGCTAGGGTTTAGAAGAAGCGGCGGCGCTAGTGTTTAGAGGAAGCGGCGGTGAGAACGTTGGTGACCACGGTGGCGAGGGCGACGGTTTGTTCGGAAATAGTGGAAGCGGCGGCGCTAGGGTTTAGAGAAATCGGCGGCGCTAGGGTTTAGAGGAATCGGCGGCGCTAGGGTTAGAAGAAGCTGCGGCGACAACGGTGAGAATGAAGTGAGATAGATAGCCGACGTTGAGAACGATGGTTTGTTCGGAAATCCTGGGAATTCGAAATCGCCTTTGAGAGGGAGAACTGTTAGGGTTTCTGAATTTCGCGAAAAATGAAAAAAAAAAAAAAAAATCACCTTATATATTGGGTAAATAATCCGGTTAGCTTTAAAAGTACATTGGTAAACTTTAAGGTTTGGTCCGGTTTAGACGACTTATTCTGGCTGATAATGTACAACAGACGACTTAATATTTAGTCGTCTGTTTTCAGACGACAAAATATTAAGTCGTCCTAGACCCTAAAATGAACCCCTAAACTTAAATGACTAGATTAACTAACTAACCACGTTATAAAATCAAATTATACTTAAATAGTGTTTACTATACACAGAAATGAACACGCATAAGTAATTTTAAAAATTTTCAAAAACGGTTTTAATGCTTTCCAAAATCTAACCCTAAGAACACATACAATACTACAACATATGTTGATGAAACATAAACTAAAGAATATCATGACTCACTATTTTCACTCATCTATGCTGAAAACAATTGAAATTTGTTATATCTTAATTTATACCTCCTAAGACATATGTTAATTACATAATTCCCATTTTTCACTTATCAAAATATTTTTTACAAAATTTTTAAATTATGTTTAAGACTAACTGTCCAGACGACTTTCAGTTAAGTCGTCTGGACGACTTATTTTCAAGTCGTCTAAACAGACGACTTGCGAGGGGTAGAAACGTAAAAAAAATTCTGTTTTTTTATTTGGTCACATGGGGATAGTTGTAATTTCAATAGTCTTTTAGGTTACTTTTGCCTTTGACCCAAGTTGGGGTATTGTTTTGGGTTTGACTCCAAGTTTTGAGTCACACTTGGCAATTCTCCCTACTTTTTTTGGTTAATTTATCATATCTATAACGAATCATATACCCGGTCCCTATCACCCTATGTTCTAGAAGCACTCTCGATCTGTATACGTACTTGTATTTTGCTAGGTACTTATACAGAATACAGTCACTCCAATAATCCCCCCACCCCCACCCCCACCCCCACCCCCTATGGAAAATCTAACAACATGACGGTCAAGTCTCAAAACAGCATAGACAAAAAGCAATGTAATTTTCCTCTGATCTCCAGCCCAGACCAAAGATCAATGCTCTATTTGAGATAGGTAAATAATGTTACCTAAGTGAAACTGAAAATGCAATATAAAGAGAGATTTACATTTAAATGCACTTTTCAAGTTAATATTACATTAGAATGTATTTTGTGCTACTTAAACACTTTACATGAGCTTAAATGACTAAATTACCTCACAACTTCTATTTGTCTTTAGAGCATCCGTATCGTGGTTAATTTGGGCCGTCTCTTTATTTTTTTTTGATTAAAAAAATATAAAAAAAGGAAGAAAGCGGAGGAGACGAGTGCTTCGTTGGCTCGTGAAGAAACGTCTGTTGATGGACGCGTGTCAACAAGGGAGTGGGTGAAAGTTCGGTTTCGCGTTAAACGCGTTTGAAACTTGACTCTCTCTCTCTCTCTCTCTCTCTCTCTCTCTCTCTCTCTCTCTCTCTCTCTCTCTCTCTCTCTCTCTCTCTCTCGAATCCTCTCGGCTTGGCGATTTCTATGGCGAATCTGTCTCTCTCTCTCTCTCAAATCCCCGCGACTCGTTCTGATCGGTTGTTATGTGTTGGTTCTCGTCGAATCTGGGGCACGGTGGGTCTCCTCGACGGCGAAGGAGCTTTCCCGCGGTGGCTCGGCTCTAATCGAAAGGTAGTGATAGGAGATCATATTGTTTTTGATCATGCTTATTTACTTTATATTTTATTTGTTCGGTTCGAATTGGCGAGCTATGTGGCGACAGAGCTCTCCTCGACAAGGCCGTCTCTGTCCTCGTCAGCGACGGAGCTCTCCTCGATGGCACCGTCTCTGTCCTCGACGGTGATGAAGCTGTCTCTCGGTGGTGATAGAGCTCTCTCACTTTTCTTCTCCTCGAATCAAAGGTCAAGTTTCTGTTGTTCCTCAAAGTCTTAAATATTTTAAATTTTCATGGATCAAATTAAATTTATTAGTAAGATTGATTCAATATAGATGGATTGATCTAACTTGATTTGTTAAAAGTTACTGATGAAATCGTTTTTAATAAGTTCGTACTTTGCTTGTTTGTGTTCCTCAAAGTCATTGATGAAGTTTTTACGTCTTGTTTGTGTGTTTGTGTCAGAGTGCGTGGCTCGAAGGTACAAGAAGAAGGAACCGCGAACTAGAGGAGTGCAAAGCAGAGCAATACAGGTAAATGTCTACTCCTTTCGAATTTATTGAGTGCTTTAATGTTGAGTTAGGTAGTTAATGGTTGGGTTAGTAATAAATAGGTGTAATGGCTAGGTTGATGGTTAGATAAAAAACGTGATGAAGTGTGATGAATGTGTTTGGTTGATGTCAAGTCCATTTAATAGTTTCTTCCCTTTGCAATAGCGTTCTTTGCTTTCTCTCTTCTGGCATCAACATTGCTTCTTCTTGTCTTCCTTCTATCTGTTGTACTCTCTTCTTTTTTCCTTTCTTTCTGTGACATTCTTGGAGATGGATTCCAATCCATACCGGCATGGTAGTAACTTTGTTGATCTCCTTACGAGTCAACAAAGCGTCTTTAGTTTAGTTGAAGAAACTGTCCCTGAAGACACTCCTTCTGAGCGTAAGGAACGCCGGATGTGGACGCTTGTAGAAGATATGGTGCTCATCAGTTCCTGGCTCAACACAAGCAAGGATCCAGTAGTGGGAAATGAGCAACGGTCTGGGGCATTCTGGAATAGGATCGCCGCTTACTTTGCGGCAAGTCCCAAGGTTGCAGCCACTGAACACCGAGAATCAACTCATTGCAAGCAGCGTTGGCACAAGATCAATGATCAAGTCAACAAGTTCTGTGGGGCTTTCGAAGCAGCAACCAGAGAGATGACAAGTGGGCAAAATGAGAATGATGTTCTCAACAGAGCTCATGAAATCTTCTTCACCAACACCAGCTGATCTTCAACGTCTACTTGATATTGGAGAGTATCGTGGCTTTCCCGGGATGATAGGAAGCATCGATTGCATGCATTGGGAGTGGAAGAATTGTCCCACCGCTTGGAAAGGGCAATATGCTTGTGGTTCGGGTAAACCAACAATCATTTTAGAGGCGGTTGCTTCATATGATCTCTGGATATGGCATGCGTTTTTTGGACCTCCAGGTACATTAAATGATATCAATGTTCTTGATCGTTCATCAGTTTTTGATGACATAATAAATGGTCAAGCTCCGAAAGTCACTTTCTCTGTCAACGGACATCAGTATAATATGGCTTACCATCTCACTGATGGTATTTATCCGAAATGGTCAACTTTTATCCAATCTATTCGTATACCACAAGGGCCGCAAGCAGTTTTATTTGCTCCGCATCAAGAAGCTGCCCGAAAAGATGTAGAGCGGGCTTTTGGAGTCTTGCAAGCTCGCTTTGGCATTGTTAAAAATCCAGTGAGGAGTTGGGATAAAGTCAAAATTGGGAAGATTATGAGAACATGTATCATACTCCATAATATGATCGTCGAAAACGAAAGAGACGGTTACACTCAATTTGATGTTCGAGGGTTCCAACAAGGAGAAGACCAAGGAAGTTCACATGTTGATCTCACGTATTCTACAGATATCTCTTCAAATATCGCAAATATGATGGGTGTTCGAACAAGAATTCGTGATACACAAAAGCATCAACAACTGAAAGATGATTTGGTTGAACACATATGGCGTAGATTTGGAGGTGGTGAAGACAACAATTGATCTCTGATGCTTATTTCAAATAATTCTCGTTCATTTTAATAATCTTTGTTTTCATGTTTTTAATTTATAATCTATGTTTAATATGTTGTCTTTTATTTACTAATAAATATAAGTTTTTAAATAAATATTCAATATTATTTAATTTTTAAGAACTCCAAAGCAAGAGACTTGCAATGCAGACATTAAAATCTCAAGGTTCTTGACAAAGTTTCTTTAACACCTTTATATCTTAAATATTATTAATTTTATCTCAAGAGACCCTTAATGGGGTTATGGGATAAGGATGCTCTTAATTTCAGCAGTTTTTTTTTTCTCTTTAAGTGACAAACCATTGTTCGTTGAGGACGTACCCAAAGACACCAACATCCATAATCGATACTTGACCGAAATCAATTGTTGGTCCCTATGTTTCCTCTCTTTTAATCACTATCGCTTGACGTTCAAGTAACCCCTGCTGAGATTAGTACGATGGAGCATAAGCATACTTTGAAGATTATTATAGTTTGTATAAATAACGAAGTCTATAATCAAACTTTCAAACAAGGCCAAGTTTATAATATAACTTAATAACTCAATTACATGTTAAAAGAATCTCAGTAATAAAAACTGTGTAGTCAAGAAAATAGAAACAAAAAACTATTACTCTCTCTGTTCTATTTATTCTTCTATTCACCAGCACAAACTGTGAATGAAGAACAACAAAAGATACTGGCCTGCTGCGAGTTCTCAGATAAGTTGGTAGAATAAGATATACGCCTCAGAACGAAGAACTTCTGCAAAAGAAACCGTTCTTACAAAAGAATCGCTTGCACGATACCATACGGATGAGTCTCTCCTCTCCTTATCGTCTCCTCTAATGTAAGCAACATAGTGACCTCTCCTCATCGTCCCTGAATTCTCCACTAACCCTGCCAACATGTAAACCGGCTGGTCTTCTTCTGTCCACCTAAAAAAGGGAGAGAAGAGAAAATAAGGAACACCACGTCGAGTGTTTGAGACTAAACGTGTGGCCAGTGAACATCCCTGGCTTTTAGTTGCAGAAGTGGTGGAAAGAGAAGTTTGGCTTTGATGGAAGCTGTGTTGCTGCTGGTTCGAGCATCTTCGTTATAGGTGGATTTCAAGATTGGAACACCACGTCGAGTGTTTCGCTCATTAATTATCGATCTCACACGGCTCAAGTCCGTGGCTGGTTCGGTAACGCAAGTCATTGAGACGGCAAGATTTATGTAATCGGAGGATCAGATGGTACTGAAAAGATGTCATCTCTCATCGTTTTTTTTATTGTGTTAAAATGTTGTCTCTTGGTGCTTATTAGCGTTGTATAAATGTGTGCTTTAAAACCTCCCTTTGGATCAATGTTAGGGATGAAGGTTGTATGGCGTGATCTTTGTGACCAATTTTACATTTGTGATCAATTGACTGAATCTAGTTCTCATCGTGTTGTTTTTCTGTGTTCATCGGTTCTACTGAATGTTCTATTGCCGTGTGATTCAACCCTTATTTGGTGGTCTATTTTCATACTAGTTTTAACAACGTATGGTGGAAGGAAATCGCTAAAGTTTTCATTAATCAAGTACCTGACTTTTAAACTTACAAAACATGTAGCATATATATACAAAACATGATCAAGTCGAAGAGATGATGAACTTTTTAATATTGTTTGGATGAGACTATATAAAGAGCGGATATGAAATGATGTTGACATGCTTTAGAACTGCATTCGCAGCAACAAACACCATAACTATATGCTATTGCTCGACAAGACCCACCTTATGATTTTACCAAAAAAAACAGTAGAATGAAGAAAATCAATAGGGAACTACTTGTGGTAGATGAAGAGAAAGGGCTTATAGTCGATTTTTTTTTTTTGGGGTTAAAAAAATTGATTTTTCATATATGGAAATACAAAGATTTTTCATACAAACTTTTCATATTTTCAGCGTAGAAACAAGATAAGCGGTTCAAAATCTATTTCTACTAATATTAGACTTGTAAGTTGTTTGTAGATTGCTTACTCATACAAACTTTTCATATTTTCAGTGTAGAAACAAGATAAGCGGTTCAGATATCCGTTTGGATTCAGGTTCGGTTCGAGTAAAACTTTGAATCCAAAATCATAAAACAAAATCCATTCGGATATTATATCGAGTTCACTGCAGTTTGGATTTTCTTTTTATCGGATTGGAACGGTTCAGATTTTTGGGTTCTATTTTTTACCCGCCCCTAAATTATAACATAACTCCCTTTTTGGATCAAATAATAATATATTTTACTCTTTGGTCAAATAATAACTTAATAACATTTTATCTCTCACACTATCCTTAGGATTTTGAAGGAATATGAGGTGGTCTCGGGCCAACTGATTAATTTTCAGAAATCTTCGATTCAATTTGGACATAAGATTGAAGAGTCCACTAGACAGGAGTTGAGAGACATCCTAGGGATACAGAATTTAGGAGGGATGGGATCATATATGGGTCTGCCGGAGAGTCTTGGGGGATCCAAGATACAAGTTTTTGGATTTGTTCAGGACCGTTTGAATAATAGGGTGAATGGATGGACGTTTAAATTTTTTTCTAAAGGTGGAAAGGAAGTAATCATTAAATCAGTAGTCACGGCTTTGCCTAACCATGTGATGTCGGTTTATCGGTTACCAAAGGCAACGGTGAAGAAATTGACGAGTGCGGTATCAAAATTTTGGTGGAGCCCAGGGGGAAATACAAGGGGTATGCACTGGAAGTCATGAGACAAAGTATGTACAAATAAGGACGAAGGAGGTCTGGGTTTTAAGGACATAACAGATTTCAATACGGCTATGCTTGGAAAGCAATTGTGGAGGCTGATAGAGAAGCCTTCAACTCTTTTTGCTAGAGTTTTTAAAGGACGGTACTATAGGAATGCCTCACCGCTAGAACCGATTCGTTCATACTCCTCGTCGTATGGTTGGAGGAGTATTGTATCCGCTAGATCTCTGGTTAGCAAAAGACTAATCAAAAGGGTGGGAATGGGGTCCTCTATCACTGTATGGAGTGATCCATGGCTCCCAACCACTCGCCCGAGACCAGCAAAAAAAAATCAACATGACACTTATCAGGACCTCACAGTGGACTCTTTGATAGATCCAATTTCACGAACTTGGAAGTCGCAAGTAATTCGGGATTTGGTGGATCCCCAGGATGCTCAAATTATTGAAAGTATTCCTTTGAGTAAGACTCAGATGGTGGATAGGAATGGATGGCACTTCACATATAATGGGAAATATTCATTTAAATCAGGATATCAGTTAGAACGGGTCTATCCAGACAAGGCAAAACCATCAGTGTTTTATGGTCCCACAATGGATATTCTAAAAGCGTTCTGCTGGGAGGTGAGATGCCCTCCGAAGATTAAGCACTTTTTATGGAAAATGGTATCCGGATGTATAGCTGTTAAGAAGAATTTGCAAGCAAGAGGAATGAAGGGAGATATTTGTTGTGTTAGATGTGGAGCTGAGGAGGAATCAATAAACCATGTGTTTTTTGAGTGCCCTCCTGCGCGTCAAGTTTGGGCTTTGTCAAAGATACCGTCTAACCCAACCTACTTCCCCACTAGTTCTCTATTTACGAATATGGATCATCTTTTTTGGAGGGTACTCCCGAAAATGGAAGATCATCAGTTTGCGTGGATATTATGGTATATTTGGAAAGGAAGGAATAATAAGGTTTTTAGTAATTTGGATATTGACCCAAGAGATATACTTACACTTGCAGAAACTGAATCAACACTTTGGGCTGAGGCTCAGGTGATGAAGACTAAGCAGGTACCACAACAGACTGAGGTTTTGAATCGTCAGCCGCGGGTTGGTCGTTGGTGCTTTATAGATGGTTCCTGGAAAGATAAAGAACCTTATTCAGGTCAAGGATGGTATAGCATACTCGAGGGCTTTCAGGGATTGATGGGTGCAAGGAATTCTAGGGCATGTATTTCACCTCTTCATGCAGAGATGGAAGCACTGATATGGGCTATGGAATGTATGAGGAATTTACATCAGTTTCAGGTTACTTTTGCTACAGATTGTTCTCAATTGGTGAAGATGGTTTCGGAACCAGGGGAATGGCCGGCGTTTGAGAGTTATATGCACGACATAAAGCTACTGAAGACACGTTTTACTAGCTCAGAGATTATTCATGTACCCCGGACGGAAAATCAAAAGGCGGATAGTCTAGCACGATGTGCCAGAAAACAATCGTCTTTCGTCGTTCACATGGATACGGAGTTACCAGATTAGTTCGCAGAGTCTATATGAGTCTGTTTGTTGATGACAAAAAAAAAAAAAAACATTTTATCTCTCTTTTTCATGGGTTAAATTACAATTTCTCTTTTTTGTGGGTCAAATAATAGTTTATCTCATTTTTTATTTTGGTTAAATAATAATTTGATTTTTTTTGTGGGTCAAACAATAAACTGTTTCACTTTTTTGATCAAATAATAATAAGTTATACCGAATCAACAACAGTTTATCTCTTATAATTTGGCATCATCAGCTAGAAACTCCAACTCTTTTTATAATGTAAAAATGGTTATATTAAGACGTACTTTAATTCTCTTCTTGTAAAAACTGTTTTTAATATCAATATAAAAAATGTTTTGACAAAAAATTTGATATTTTAACCAAAGTATAAATTTTGTTAATTTGATATGTTATTACTTTTGTTTTTTGGTTTGATTTTATTCTTTTTTTCATAGTTACACTTCCAAAAAGAAAAGTTTTTCCTTGCTTTTTATCTTTGAAAAGATTTATCAAGTTTGGAAATAAATTATTTAATATATTTTAATCTGAAAAAATCATTCTTAGATATTGTACTGAAGTTGTCTTTAGATATACTAGGTGATTTTCCCGTGCTCATGCACGGATATAAATATTTATAAAGTAAATATACTATAATAATTGATTGCTATTTACTTTAAATTTAAATTAATTTATAATTTGTATGCATCATTTATATTAATAATATTATATTACTTTAATTATACATATGATTTTATACATGTTATATCCAATCGATTTTGTTATTTTTACAGTCGATTTAGCTATCATTTGGGTGAACTGGATTGCATCTCTGAATTCAAATGTAATATTTTTTATTTTATATATTAAAATTTTGATTAATTTTCTTATTTGCATTTACGATGGTTGTTGTCTTAGATATGTAAATATATTTGAAAAAGATTATGTATAACTTAAGATATATTGTACTTAGAATGGAATAAAAAATAAACTAAAGTGTCTGATTCCAATATACGAAAAATTAATATAATGATAAATTTTACAGTCTCATGCATATATATAAATTTCACAAAAGAACTAAATTATAACAGTCGGTTAATATTTTGTTTTTATTTGTTAATATGTTTTGAGTCCTCTTACAGTGTACATTTATAAAATAAATTATTATAATAAAATTATATATTCTTATTGTAGTTAAATCTATGACTTTAGATATAAGTTGGATTACTCGAGTCACTGATGTGGTGAGTATATTGAGTTACATCTATTTTTCAAATTCAAACTAATGTATAATTATTTTTTATTATGATTAAGTAAAATCAAATTAATTTTATTTATCACTTAAATGTGGATGTAGTTTCATAATATTTATCAAATTATATATTGATTTTTTTTAGAAACAAATCAGAAAATAAAGCGATGATCAATATGAAGTTACATACATAAGTAACTAATACATTTTTGGAAGCTCATGAATACTTATCAATATTTACAATAATTAAAAAATTTTATAAATTCTAAATAATTTTACGCCTTAGATTTATTAAATGGTAAACTGAAATTTATTTTAAATAAACTTAAAATGAGATTCAGATTTGCTTTGGTATTTTAATTATATTCATATTAAGTTCCACAAACATAAAAACATAAAATTTAAAAGCAAATTTAATATTATGAAAAAAAATAATTTTAATAATAATAAAGTACAATATATATACCTCTTTAAAATATATAGTGTGATGTTATTTTAAAATATTTTGTAATTATTTGATCAAAAAATAATTGTTGTTAATTCTTTTTATTTTTTAATATCTCTGAAAAATAAGCAGTTTAAAAAAATTGTGTGATTGTATTTTAAAAATCATATTATATAAGTAAAATATAATTTATAGATTTTTTTGCTGTAATTGAAAGATATTATAGTCAACTAAATATATGAAAAATAAATAAAACATTTCAATAATACTAATTATAAACTATTTTTAATCAATTAAACATATACCAGTTTATGTTATTTAATTATTTTATGTAACCATCTAAGAAAATAGATAGATAAATAAAAATTATTTCTATTACTTTGAAAATATATATTTTGTATTGTTTAAAATTATGTTTTAAGAAAAATAATATTTCTTTTTCTAATATCAAGATTATGTTTGTGAATTGTTTTATGAAATCACATTATATGCAAAAAAATATTTTCATCTAAGAAAATGTAGATATAAAAAAATACTTTATTACTTCAAAAGTATATTTTATGTTATTTAAAAATATTTTTTAAATGGAATATTTATATTTTATGAACTTTCCTTTTTAATGAAATAATATTATATATACATATATTTTCATTTTTAAATTTGTTTTTAAACTTTATAAATGTTTCTTTTTTATTAGATATGTTATTTGGAAAATTTGAAAAAGGAAACTAAATAAAAAGTTCAATAATACTATTTAAATGTAATATTTTTTGAATTTTATCTTTCGGCTTTAATTTTATTTACTGGGCTATATCTGCCCAATGCGCTAAATTGTTGTTCATGGCTTTGTTAGCATGGCTTTGTCATGGTTATTTGGTTAAATTGTTATTAGCATCTTCAAGTTTGTTTGTGTTTTTTGTTTAGTTTTTGTCGGTATTTCTCATGTTTATCTTTCAAACAAGGCCAAGTTTATAATTTAACTAATAACTCAATTAGAAGTTAAAAGAATCTCAGTGATAAAAACTTAGTCAAGAAAATAGAAACAAAGACTAAGAACAAACTGTTCACCAGCACAAACTGTGAAGAGCATCAGAAGATACTGGCCCGCTGCGAGTTCTCAGATAAGTTGGTAGAATAAGATATACGCCTCAGAACGAAGAACTTCTTCAAAAGAAACCTGTCTTACAAAATAATCGCTTGCACGATACCATACGGATGAGTCTCTCCTCTCCTTATCGTCTCCTCTAATGTAAGCAACATAGTGACCTCTCCCCATTGTCCCTGAATGCTCCACTAACCCTGCCAACATGTAAACCGGCTGGTCTTCTTCGTCCTGCCTACAAAAGAGAGAGATGGGAAAATAAGGAAGAGAGAGTCTGCTTTCTTATTAAAGTCTCTAGAGAAGAAAGAATGGGCATGCATTTACCTAGACTCCATATCCATATATAGGCCAAGATCGATAAACTCATTGAAAGCAACATGGCCACGTAACTTGCTCAGCCTGCCGCGAGCGTTTTGGCTGAACCTTTTGAGATGAATGGTCAAGACAGGTGGTGCCTTGTTTACAAGTACCCTTTTAATTGCAGCGCTTCTTACTACCACTTCCTCTGAATCTACTGCCTCATCATCATATATGGTATCCCAGTTTTTGAAATCTGTAAAGGATTGGTTGAATATAGTATCATACACCCATCCACTGCCAACTAGTTCTCTCTTTTCTCTCAACCGTTGGAGTTTTAAGTTAGTAGAACAGTTCTCACAGTGCCAAGCATTGTCTTCTGACAAAATCTCAGGCTTGGTGAACATAGCCAAACAGCTTTCTACAGAGACAGGTGAATCCAAATCATCAAGAACTACTTCAGCATCAGAGTTGCTGCTGACACCCATGAAACCAGCTTCACAAACCTCAGCTTTAGTTGGTGGTCCAAAAACTGGTCCTTTAGATATCTCAGGCTCGACAGAAAACCAGTAATAGTCAGCATTCTCTATCTTTTTTCCATGGTGGCTGCTCAGAAATGACGAGGGAGCTTCACCTTCACATTTCCTAACTGTTTTATCATTACAGGAGACATCAGCCTTGTCAAAACAACCGCTAGAGTCAACATAATCAACGGTTTGACCATGGTGGCTGCTCGCGAGTGATGAGGAAACTTCACCTTCACGTTCCTTAATTGTTTTAGCATTACAGGAGACGCCAGGCTCGTTAAGGTCAACATAATCAACGGTTTTCCCATGGTGGCTGCTCATGAGTGAAGAGGAAACTTCATCCTCACACTCCCTAACTGTTTTATCATCAAAGGCGACGTCAGGCTCTTCAAAAAACCAGCTAAAGTCAACATAATCTACGGTTTGTTGGTCATGGTGGCCGCTCACATACGACGAGGAAGTCTCACCCTTGTCTTCTGCAACTGTTTTATCATCTTTATAAGGCATACACAGAACTTGAGAGTCTGCTACCAGCAAAGGAACCTCTTCATCAGCGCATGGCTTTGCAGATGAAAAGCTATGCCCTATATCAGGATATCCCCATACTTGAGCCTCATCAATCTCACTTGAAGCTGTCTCTTTACTACACTGCATAGCCTCTTTATCTGGTTTTGCACTTCCGTCATTATCAGGCATCAGCGTTTCTGTGCTACTTTCAAAAGTCTGTCTAACTATTGGACAAGCCTGCTTCTCACCCTTACCTTCTGCAACTGTTTTATCATCATAGTATATGTCACCTTTATAAGGCATATTCATAACTTGAGAATCTACAACCAGCAAAGGAAGCTCTTCATTAGCCAAGGGATAGCCCCACACTTGAGCCTCATCAATCCCACTTGAAGCTGTGTCTTTACTACACTGCGTAATAGCCTCTTTATCTTTTTGTTTTGCACTTCCGTCGTCATTATCACTAACACCACCTTGAGAAACCAGATCGGTCTCATTGTGAGAGACTTCTATTCCAAAAGATTCACACCAAAAACTACCAACTTCTTCCATCTCCTTTTGTGTTACAATAATTTCAGGGACCTGATTATTGTCAAAGGTCATAGTTGACACAGGTTCTGATGAATCTTTGCTGTCTTCCACATTCTTAAAGACCTTTGTTGGTGGTGTAAGTTTACTTCTCTCTTCCTGAGAGAGGGTTTGTTTCTTGGAGGGAACAGGTAAAGAGAGATCCAAAAAGGGTTCATAAACCTTTGAGGAGTGTCCACATTCCAAACAAGAGATGGTGCTTGAAACTTCACCACCGAACACAGAATCTACCAGAGTAGGTTTCTCACTCTCATCACCATCATGCTTCTTTCTCAGACTCGTTTCTTCGATGCTCAAACCATCCAACAGACACCTTAGCAGCTCGTGACTGTCATGCTGCTGATATCCCCTAAACTGAGGAGCCTTAGAACATAAGGTACCAAAAAAGTCCCATGGGTTTATCACACTATTGAACAATCCTGCTTCTGATGCTGCTTCTGTGAACAGCTTCTTCAGGGAGGAAACAAGAGGCCCGCCACAAGACTGATCCTCTTTAAACAAGCGGTCACGTAACCGATCCAAAGAAAGAAGGTTCTGCAGTACAGAGTTAAAGAAACATGTGTTCCCAAGGTTAACTAAACCTCTTACACCATAACCAGAACCTTTGATCTCACCAGAGATACTACTACTTGAACGTGAATCTTCTTCAGTTTCAGCTTCACCAGAGCAAATCTTTGAAGAACGTTCTTTAATCAGCTTCACAGCTTCCAGCAACAAATCTTTCCTCTCACCATTCACTTCCTTCTCAAAAGGGAGCAGTGACTGGCAAGCGAAACACCATCTCAACCGAGTGTTTTCACACTGAATCACAAGACGGTGACACGTCATCTTGATGTGACGCATGACATGACTCTGAGGTTCAGTTGGCAAACCAACACCTCCACAGCAATAACGGCCACACTCCAAGCAAAGCCAAACAGCTCTCTTAGCAGCATCACAAGAAAAGCTACTAACTTCCCCTTCACTTCTTCTCTTCATGTCCACTCCTTCCTTGCAATCTCTACACTTGATTCGTTCACAAGCTTTCATCTTTTTCAACAACTTATTCAAATCAACGCATTTATCAAAATGCACACAAGATCTTTGTTCCATCACTGTCTCCGCGCTTTGCTTAGCTACCTTCTTGGAGAACTGATTCCCACCTGGAGGAGCTCGACCTTTCTTTAACTGCTTCCCCATTCCTAACAATTGTACAGAACCAAACACAGCTTAGCAGATAATACAAACAGAGAACTATCCACCACAAACACAAATTTAAACAGTAAAGGAATGCCCTTTTTACAAAATAAGTAGTAAAGATCAAAACTTTAAAGACTACCTAACAAAAGATCCAAACTTTATAGAGTCAAAATCTTCCAGAGGTCTAAGACAACTGAGTTTGAGATGATTTACTTTGTAAATAATCAAAATCACTAAACACTAATGCTTCTACTACTACTTTATAAATAGATGCTTTTTTAAGTATCAAGAGGTTATTGGAGAACGCTTCAGGTGAAGACGAAAAGATTGTGATCTAACCTTATCTAGGGTTTTGTAAAAGAGAGCACAAAAGAGTTTGTAATTTCGTTTTCTTTTTTTGCCTAGGGAAAGAGAGTTCGACGAAAGTATTTATAATCAGTGACCTGCTAGGACAAAGAGAGAGGGAGAGAGGAAGCGAGTCAAAACAGACAGAGAAGATGCACAGAAAATATAAATATTTTTAGTTTAAAAAAATCAAAAAGGAAAGTCAAGTTTTAGTAGAATTAGGAGATTTAAAAGGATGAAGATTTTAATATTTCGGAAAGTAATAATATTCACAGTTTGTATAAAATTTTGAATATTTATTTAGTCATAGTAGATCTTCATCTCTCCAGAGATTTGTGACCTATAAATCCATAATGTATATAGCAGATTATCTGTTTGGAATAATTAACGGATACTAAAACTTTGTTGAAGATTATTGGCCAAATATGCAATCTGAAACTCAGAATTCAAACATTAAAAATTGCAAAAAATGTATTAAAAAATTATTATTATTTTTTTTAACTTGTTTTACTACATAAAAAATCAGTTACATATAAAATCATCATAGCAAACGATTCTTTAAGATAGTGGCTCGAAGTCCATGAGTTCTGATATTGATTTTAGCTTCCATACGACTGTTTCGTAGTTTTTGCTCCCGCTGTTTCCGCCACTGTTAGCCGTCACTATAAGCTTGTAATATTTCAAATTGGAGGCTATTTGAATATCACCGCTAACAACCGTCACAAACTTCAATTGAATTTTGTTTAATCTGGCGTACTCTGAGACCGCAAATTCACCAATCTTTATAACGTAAGGGTCCTTAACATCTTTGATGGGAATCCATTGATCTTCGAGAGGCGTCAATCCAAACACGTGAACAGAGAGGAGAATAAGAGAGAAGAGAACAAAAAAGATTGACTTATTCATTTGGCTGCGTATTTAACCGTTATTATTTCTGTGTATTTTCTTTATCAACTCAAACTATGGTAGAAGAAAATGAAAAGACTTCGAGGACTCTTATAGTGCTTTGAGATTCATGCACATTATTGATTTCTGAAATTTGGCAGACAAATTCTTATTTGATTCACAAAATAAAAGGAAGGTAAGTTGTTATTTGACCAAATCAAAAATGAGATAGATTATTATTTGATACCACAAAACAAATTAGGAAGCAAATTATTATTTAACATCTTTGATGGGATTCCATTGATCTCAATGCAAGAGGAAAGAAAACTAAAGAGATGAGGGCTCTTACCGTGCCTTAGATATGTCATGCACATTATTGATTTCTAAAATTTGATAGAAAAATTATCACCCTCCGTTTAAAAAAGATTCATGTTTTAGAGAAAAAATGGTTTCAAAAGACATATTTTTATATTTTCAATGCAATTTTGGTCAATTAATAATAAAAAATTGTAAATTTCAAAAACATGAATTACAATTTTTTTAAAAAAAATTATTGGTTTAAAAATATAGAAAATATAAAATTACAAAAAACTATTCATTTATAACTACGTTTTAATATATTTATTAAAAAATGTGAAAATTCTAAAACATTTATTATTTTGAAACGGATGGAATATTTGATACATAAAATAAAAGGAAGGCAAGTTGGCCCACAAAACAAATTAGGAATCAAATTATTATTTGACAAAAACAAAAATGGACGTAAATTATTATTTGACACACAAAAGAGGTAATTTTATGGCAAATTATTATTTGATAAAAACACAAGTGAAGCATATATATATATACATATATATTTTAACTTGAAGGTATTTCGAGTCTATCAAAAGATTAACTATTTTTCAAAGAAAAATGTAAGATACAGATGGTCCTTTCTCCGAATATTCAAAGAAAAATGTAAGATACAGATGGTCCTTTCTCCGAATATTCAAATAAGTCATAAATAATCAACGGTTTATCTGTTCGGAATAATTAACGGATACTAAACCTTTGTTGACGATTGTTGGCCAAATATGCAATTTGAGAATCAGAATTTAAAAATTACAAATTGCAAAGAAAAATATAAAAAAAAATTCATTTTTTATTTGTTTTAATTTTTTTACTTCATAAAAAAATCAGCTACATATAAAATCATCATATCAAACGATTCTTTAAGATAGTGGCTCGAAGTCCATGAGTTCCGATATTGATTTTAGCTTCCATACGACTGTTTCGTAGTTTTTGCTCGCGCTGTTTCCCCCATCGTTAGCCGTCACTATAAGCTTGTAATATTTCAAATTGGAGGCTATTTGAATATCACCGCTAACAACTGTCACAAACTTCAATTGAAGTTTGTTTAATCTGGCGTACTCTGAGACTGCAAATTCACCAATCTCTATAATGTAAGGGTCCTTAACATCTTTGATGAGAATCCATTGATCTTCGAGAGGCGTCAATCCAAACACGTGAACAGAGAGGATAATAAGAGAGAAGAGAACAAAAAAAATTGACTTATTCATTTGGCTGTGTATTTAACCATTATTATTTATGTGTATTTTCTTTATCAACTCAAACTATGGTAGAAGAAAATGAAAAGACTTAGAAGACTCTTATAGTGCTTTGAGATTCATGCACATTATTGATTTCGGAAATTTGGCAAACAAATTCTTATTTGATTCACAAAATAAAAGGTAGGCAAGTTGTTATTTGACAAAATAAAAAATGAGATAGATTATTATTTGATACCACAAAACAAATTAGGAAGCAAATTATTATTTAATATCTTTGATGGGATTCCATTGATCTTCGAGAGACGTCAATGCAAGAGGAAAGAAAACTAAAAAGATGAGGGCTCTTACCGTGCCTTAGATATGTCATGCACATTATTGATTTCTAAAATTTGATAGACAAATTATCACCCTCTGTTTAAAAAAGATTCATGTTCTAGAGAAAAAAATTATTTCAAAAACATATATTTTTTATATTTTCAATGCAAATTTTGTCAATTAATAATGAAAAATTGTGAATTTCAAAAACTTGAATTACAATTTTTTTTATAAAAATTTATTGGTTTAAAAATATAGGAAATATAAAATTACAAAAAACTATGCATTTATAATATATTTATTAAAAAATATGAAAATTCTAAAACGTTTATTATTTTGAAACAGATGGAATATTTGATACATAGAATAAAAGGAAGTCAAGTGGCCCACAAAATAAATTAGGAATCAAATTATTATTTGACAAAAACAAAAATGGAGGTAAATTATTATTTAACACACAAAAGAGATAATTTTACGGCAAATTATTATTTGATAAAAACACAAGTGAAACATATATATACATATATATTTTAACTTGAAGGTATTCCGAATCTATCAAAAGATTTAGACTATTTTTCAAAGAAAAATGTAAGCTACAGATGGCATTTTTCTCCGAATATTCAAATAAGTCATAAATAATGAATTCATATTTGCAAGGCCACATGATGGAATGTAGCAGAGTGCTTTCGGAACCGGATTAAGCAAATCAACGTCCGTTTATTTTATTATTTGATCCACGGAAAAATGCAATTTATTATTTGATCCGTAAATCATTGAGATAAGTTACTGGGAAATTATGGAAATGTGTTCAAATTGATTTTGATTTTGATTTTGATTTTCTAATTACAATAATGCAAATATTTTCATTATTATTTAAAATATTTTTATAAACTACATACACGGTAATTAAGAAACCTATCATACCATAATGAAGAGATGTGACAACTTATTAACTTAGGGCCATTAAAAAGATGTATAGTTCTGTCCACTTTCTTGTTATAGTGATTCAGTTTTCTTGGACGGTTCATGGAGAAGTTTGTTGCAATAATCAAAATTAGTTTCTTTTTATAATGAATTACTTGTACAATGTTTTTTTGAAGTGAATAAAATTTAAAATTCTTTCAAAACAAAAGAATAACTATAGTATAAAATTTATAAATTAATAATATTGAGATTATTATAATTTATTAATTTGTAGATATATTTTTAATAAAAAATGTTGTTTTAATATATATTTTATGTATTTATATTTAAAAATAAAGAAACTCATTTCACAATATTTTTACTTTTTTTGTTGGCCGACACAACATTTTTACTTTTAGGTATATAAAATTTCAATTGAACATAAGTTTTTTTTATAAAATTTAAATATAATAAATCAATACTATTAAAACAGGAACCTAACCAATTGATAGAAGTTATGTCCGCCTTAAAATATAACTGCATTATCTAAATATATCATGAAGTGGTAACCACTTCGATAACCACCTTCTAGTTCTACATATGAAACGTGGAATCGTCAAACCACCTTCGATTATCTAAATGTTTATGAAATAGGAAACTTTAATAATCTCGAGTTTGGTTGAATCTATGTTAAAAATCGATTTATTTTAGTTAAATATATTGAAAAAGCATAGAATTGAGTAAAATATGATGAAAATGAGTGAAATCAATGAGAAAACAGGAGGCCGTCGACTTAAGTTTCAGAGAAACACTAGGTTAACAGGAAGGAGATGAAAGGGAAAGTACGGTTTTATCCCTCATTTAAATAAAAAAAGCAGACGAAAAGTACATAGACTGGGTTCGAACTCGGGTACCAACAAGTTTATAACCACTCTTTTACCACCTGAGATAAAGTATTTCATCGTATAAAGTATGAAAATAATTCAGTAAATTCAATACAATTATCAAAATCCCTTACTAATAACTTTAAAAACTATTATACACAAACATATAAATTAAATTTCTTTCCCATATAAAAAAATTTCAAAAAAAATTACATACTTACAGAAACCAAAAAAAAAAAAAAAAGTTACAAACCAACGTTATACCTGCGGATCAAGATCTAGAACATACAAATATGATTACAAAGAAACGGGTATACATGCATATGATTATAAAGAACTAAGCCTACACCAGATCAACTTTTAAATTGCTATCATTTTATAAAATAGATTTTGATTAAGATTTATATAAAAACTACGATTACAAATAAAAATACAAATATGAAAATTAAATCTCTTAAAAAAAAATTAAAACAAAAAGTATACCCGCCATTTAATCTTTAATATAGTAAATATATATTTTGTGGCAGTGTTTTAGTTTAAATAATTGATTTACCGTATTTTAAATAAATATCTTTGTATTTAAAATAATTAAGAATTATGATCCATGTAAAATTATTTTTTGGGTCAGCCACTGGAAGTAATACTCTTTGCTTATTGCTGATAAACATGGGCTCTACGCATCGGTATAGTTCTTGAGTTTGAAGCATGGTGGATGATGCTCGAAGTATAGTTCTTCTTGAGCCCATTTATAGGAGGAATCATGAATCTTTCAGACAAGTTTGTAAATGCAAAAATAAAAGATGGTTAATATATAAAGGATGACTCTTTCAGACACGTATCTTGATATTGAGCAAAAGTTAACAGCTTTTTGTCCTAGCTTATCAATCTAACCGGAGACTAGAACAAGAACTGACGAAGTTTCTTAAGTAGATCGAGAACTTGGCCCAGCAAGATGTTCAAACATTTAAGACGCAACAACAACAAACAACAAACCGGAAACTCAAACTGTCTTAGAAACATCTAAGTAGTTAAAGAACGTCTTCTTCTTTTCTTAAAAAAGAAAGCCTAAAAATCACTTCCTTGGTATGCGAGCAAATACGGAAATGATGGAGAAATTCTGGAGAGATTAAGCACCGTCTTGATCGGTGACAATATCAATGACGTCGCCTTCTTTCATCTTCAACTGTGAGAAAAAATCAGGAAAATATTAAATAACAGTAATTAAATAGGTAAAAAAATTAGAAAGTAATAGAAATGGGAACAGAGTGAGGTAAAAAAAAAAAAGAGAAGAAGAACCTGAGCAGGAGTGCTTCGTGGTTTGAGCTGTTTTTTGCCGAAGATGAATCTGACAGTGCCTTCATCTAAGTTCCTCTTGGTGCAGTAAGCTTGCATTAGTTTATTCAGATGTGTACCATAACCAAGCTTGTAAACATCCTCTTCTCCACCCTGTTAAGATAAAATGTACATTTCCATTTTCTTTTTAGTTTGTAACCCTTTCTTAATGAAATCTTCAAAAAAATATTTGTATAGGAGAAAAAGCAAAGATGAGAATTCTTTTTTCTTTCTAGGAAATTTTTCAAAATGGAGCAAAAAAAAAAACAAGAAAAATTTGGTACAGTTAGTGGAAAAAAATGAAAGGGTCAGAGGCAAAAACTTGCAAAAGACTATCTTTGGAAAGATAAAGAACAAAAACAATATATTATCAGACCAGCAACGAAAAAGCTTGAAGATGCACAGAGAGAGAGAGAGAAGAGAAGGAGACCTGTTGGGTCTTGACCTTAACAGTAATCTTCTTCTGGGGTTTAGGAGATCGAGACTTCTTTGAGGCACATGAAACAGAGATCGTTGTTGAGGAACTCACCATTGTTCAGACAAAAAAACTTTTACAAAAAAGGATGACTTTTGCAAGTTAATGCAACTCTACTACTTTCAGAAGCTCTTTAGAAGAGTATCTAGTGACTAGTTGGCAGGGGGAACAGATGAAAGTTGATGACCTTCGGACATTATTGGACAATCCTCGTCAAAGACTACTATTGGTCTAATTTCGTTTTTACCCTTGGTTTCTGTTTTGTTGTCATTGAATCATCACATCACGCATGACACAACCCAACAAAACGTTGAAACTTGTAGGACTCAGACGAAAATGTTTATTAGAGCAACCACATCCCTGGGACATTTACGCAAGTCCTAAGATTTTTTAATTAATATTTGTAGGTTAGGACTTTCTTGTGTAACTTTTATGAAATTTGCGATTATTGGTAGGACTTTAGGTTGGTCCTTAGGTTAATTATTTTATTTTAAATAAGCAGAATTATAAAATATAAGAAAAATCATATAAGTAGTTTAAAATTGGATAACTAATAAGAAAAACAAATTTATTTATTTAATAAAAAATTAGAAACATTTTATTACATTCCATTTATTAAAAAAAAAGACTTATCTAAAAGCAAACACACATTTTATTCATTTAAAAGAAATTAAAATATTACATATTATTATTTTGAAAATGTCCGAATTTATCCCATATATGTTCAATCAAATCCTTTTTAATTGTTGATGGGTATGTCAATCCCGAACTTCTTTCCGACGACCAATTGCATTTCCGGCCTTTGTAGGCCTTTTTACGGTAAAAGTAAACTCCTCATCTTGAAATTCCTCAATAGTGTCTGAATCTCGTTCATCTTCAACAATCATATTATGGAGTATGATACATGCCTTCATAATATTTCCTATTTTTTCTTTGTCCCATAACTTAGATGAATTTTTGACAACTGCAAATCTTGCTTGTAGGACTCCGAAGGCACGCTCAACATCTTTTCGAACTGATTCTTGGTATGTAGCAAACAATGACTGCTTTTCGGTTTGTGGTAGTCGGATTGACTGAATAAAAGTCGCTCATTTCGGATATATACCATCTGTTAGGTAATATGCGAGATGGTACTCCGTTCCGTTGACATAATAGTTAACTTGTGGGGCGACTCCGTTAATAATGTCATCAAAAACAGGTGATCGATCAAGAATATTAAGATCGTTCATAGTACCTGGAGCTCCAAAAAAAGCGTGCCAAATCCAGAGGTCTTTTGAAGCAACAACCTCCAACACAATTGTTGGTTTTCCGGTTCCCCGTGAATACATTCCTTTCCAAGCGGTGGGACAATTCTTCCACTCCCAATGCATACAGTCGATGCTTCCAATCATTCCCGGGAATCCACGGTCATCTCCAGTATGTAGTAGTCTTTCCAGATCCTCCGGTGTGGGATGTCGTAGGTATTCATCGCCAAACAAGGTGATAATTCCGGCGGTAAAATTGTGCAAACATTTTCCCGTTGTTTCAGCAAGACGGATATATTCGTCTTGCTGATCGGCCGCACCACCGTATGCCAATTGGCGAATAGCTGCAGTACATTTTTGCAGAGGTGAGAGACTTGTCCGTCCGGTTGCATCTTATGTTAGTCAAAAATACGGTATTTCTGTAGAGAGACGATGCACAATACCCATGAACAAAGATTTGTTCATTCTAAACCGGCGCCGGAATAAACGGGTTGAATATGTTGGATTCTCGGAAAAATAATCAATCCAAAGCCTTCTATGCCCTTCTTCTCGGTCTCTCTCTATAAAAATTCTTTTTTTTCTCTCTTTTGGTTCTGGAAAAGGATCATTAAATCCTAAAAACTCAGCAGCCATTGAATCAAATTCATCATCATCACTCTCATTGTGGTAATGATAATGCGAAGATGAAGCCATTCCAATGTTTTAAAAGATGAGAAGAAACTGTCAAAGAGAGGAGAAGTTGTGAAAATTTTTGTGTAACAATGTCTTATATTTATAGAAGTGTGTCTACCTTGTGATACTAGACTTTGTACGACAAGTGAGGAGATGTATTTTGGAAAGTTTGTCACGAGAAGTGTATCTTGTGAATGTGTCTTCCAAAATTATTAGCATCTTGTGAAGTGTATTTTGGATATATGGTCAGGAGAAGTGTATCTTGTGATACTAGTCTTTTATGCTGTCGTGTTAGTAGCCTCTTGTCTTGTTATGTAAAATTATTAACATCTCGTGGTTGTTACAAAATATTACACAAGTCATTAAAAAATATTGCACAAGTCATTACAAGTCTCCATAATTCATTAAACAACATAACATTTCCGAGAGAGATAAGACCATATCCTAGTCTCCAAAATCATTAAACTGCATTACATATCCTAATACAAAGATCGCGAATCACTTAAAACAAATCACCACACCTAAGAAAACTAACACAGTGATCAGTAGGCCAACAAATAGTTCAAAACCAATGAGGTAACTTGATCTCTTCTTTCCTAACTCACAGACAAGGTTCTCAAGCCTAACCAATTTCTGCTCAGTCTCAAAGTCACTAAACAAGGTTAGATTGTCTACCTTTTCATTGAGTTGAAGTACATGTCTATCTCTTGCCCTCATCTCCTCCATCATGGCGACATCCCACCACTTCCATACATGGCATTCTCCATCGTCAGCTTGGTCACAAGTGAAGTAAAGTCTTCCTCTATCGTTAAGAGTCTTCGAAGTTGCTAGTTTTGGAGCGCCACCACAGTAGCAGGTCTGCGGAAATCCGAACTCAACTTCGGGTTGAGGTGGGTATTGAGGCGGCTCTTGGTCCCGACGGATGAGCTCTTCTTGGTCCTGACGGATGAGCTCTTCTGTAGAGCTGTATCCACAGTCTGATGAATCCCCACAATAATCCTCTGAAAAAGATGGCTGGCTGTAGCTATATCGTCCCATTTCCTGAAATAAACACACCAAATTTTAATTAAAACAGAAACTTTGATTCATGGTAAAACAGAAATAAACACAGCAAATTTTAATTCATTAGATAGAAGGATACATCGTACTCACATAGAAAACAGAGACATTTAGACTTATTTCTAGCAAAGAAACATGGAAACATTTGATTCAAAGAAACAAAGAAACATGGGAGCTTAGATCTTAACAAGCTAATCCTTAGAAATACAGCGCCAATAGCTTATTCTTGACAACTTCTTCAGCCTCAGTAAGTGGTTGATTCTTGGCTAGAAGTATGTCAAGAATCGCAAGCTTTGTTAGTCTCTCCTTCATCAAGAGATCATCCTTCTTCATCTCCCAAACGGTCTGACACTCCTCCATAGACCTCACTGGCGCGGTATTCTTCCTTTTAGCTTTCGCCGCCTTAATACCTTCAGGACGGACCTCAGGATCACCTACGGGGCAGCTTGAAGCTTGGGAGCATGTCTCTTTTCGCTTTGAATTCCCACTAGGCTTAGGAGTGTTAAGGCTGAGCCATTTCTGCTCATACCTCAACACACACCAAGCATGGTCAAGCATGAATTTTGTCTTCTGATCGGCGAAGTAGATGTCTTTGGCGAGCTTGAGAAGATCATTGTCATTCTGACCAGAACTCATCTGTCTCTCAGCTGCCGCGTATGCAGCACATAATTTGTTCGTGTAGTCATTGATATTGTGCCACCTCTGCTTACAATGGAGATGCTCTCGTGATTCACCACTCGCTTTAGCATGGGGACTTGACGCATAGAACTCACCAACTCGTTTCCAGAAAGTCCCTGATTTTTTATCAACTCCAACTACAACATCCTTGGATGTGTTTAGCCACCCACTTATTAACACCTCATCATCGGCTGGAGTCCAGTTCTTTCGCTCCCTAGAGGCAACTGGTGAGTTTTCGGGTGCAACTGGAGCCTGTGGTGGTTGTGAACTAAAAGCTGGGATGTCTGATGCTCCAAACTGATGAGGAGAACAATAACTTTCATAAGGAAAGGTCTGGCTGTTAAGAAAGCCGACGAAACTAGGACGAGGCTGACTAAATGGATTCAATGGATCACTTGAATCCATTGAGATTATACGAGATAGAAGAGAGGAAGAGAGGTTGCTGCGTTTCAATAAGTGAAAGATTGATGTGTTTTAATAGGTGAAAAGTGAGGATGTAATAAGTAACCTTCTTAAAGACCTAACCACAAACTACCAGGGTCTAATCAGAACTTATTACAGTAATAACAACAAAGCTCAACTTTAAGCTTTATCTTAACCGAACGAGAACAACAACAAACGAAACTATAAAGAAGACAGAAGACAGAAAAAACAACGAAACTATAGTAAACTTGTTTTCCAACTACTTCCCATTACACTCATTAAACCAAGCAAACATATCTCCACACTATCTTAAACATTCTTACACAAAATCACAAACACAGTACGGTATCTTACACAAAATCACAAACACAGTAAGCTATCTTAAAGTTTTCACAGTACGCTATCTTAAATGTCCACACCAACTAAAACAATTACGTTTAAGTCATAAAGAAGACAGAAGAAATCAACTCAATGAAAACTTCTACTCTATAGGTGAGAAAAAACAAAGACTTGTCCGGTAACCAACTCTTTCAAACTACTAATCAAGTGTATGAAACAAAGAAATAACAACTTATGTAAACTACTCATCAACTTATGTAAACTACTCATCAAAGAAATAATCAACTCAATGAGGCACAGACTAATCAATAAACTACTCATCAAAAAAGAATTCTACTAATCAAACGACTAATCAATTAACTCCCTAATCAACCGATGTAAATTATCAGACATAGCTTCAGTTCTTAACCCATTGGTTCAGTTTAGAACCCTAATCAATTAACCCTAATCAATTAACACTAATCAACCGAGAAAGACAAACCTCGATTCGTTTCGATTCGGAGCACAACTGAGGCGAGATCCGTGTGGAGTGAGCGGGTCAAGACGGTTGTGGTCGAAATCGCCGTCCAGAGAAAGAGAATAGGGAGTTGATGAGAAACGGCGCCGGAACTCGAGTTTCCCCTACAAATAAACATGCATAAACTAATCAAATCCAAATACGGTATAAACACAAACCCAGATCGATTATATAGTCTATACAATTCGAAAATCACAAAAGGGAGGTACGGGAAGGAACACGAACCTTCTGGGTGTTCGATTCGTCGGTTTTGGTACTCGATTAAACGAGAAAACAGAGAGGATTGCGACGACTTTCTTTCCTGCCGATATCGCCTTGTCGAGAGAGAGAGAAGAAGGAGACGAAGTGAATGAATCCCGACCAAACTCGACTCTCTCTCTCCCCTTCGGTTTGCCTTTCCCGAGCTGCCACATACTCCCAAGGACTTTGTTAAAAACTTCTTATTCTGAAAACATTTGTCCGATTTTACTTTATTTTTCATTTTCTTTTGGGCCAATATTGGGTCGGGACTTGGGTTTAGATACGCCGATATTGGTGCTCTTAACTTACAAATTCAGAACATATTTCAAATGACACAAGAAATAATTGTAATGTTTTATAATTCAGTTTGCCTTATAGCACAAATTGCATTCCTACAAAAACCACAAGATCATGATGGTTAGAGCATGCCTCAAAACTATTCATGGTAAGACCCAAATCTCCAGCCAACAATGATTCTGTGCGGATAAGTTTCTTATGTAGACTTAGAGCATGATTATTGGAGGTTCTTAGGGTGAGGTTCTTAACGGAATATAAGAACCCGTCTCTTAACTTTTAACTAAAAAAACTAAGAACCGGTTCTTAAATAAGAGTTTAAAGAGGTGGTTCTGATATCTTGCATATTTCCATTATCTTATCTATTCACCCATGTGCATTTTGATCATATAGACTAGGATTTAGCCATGTTTAGGTTACATTTTGCATACGTGAGTCTCTATCAGGTGTTGGAGTGCCACATGGAGTTCTTGGGGCTATTTGGATGCATTTGGAGCTCAAAGGAGGTGAAATATGTGATCATTGGACGAGCAGAGCAGGGGAGCGAGGTTCCACAACAACGTCATGAGGTCGCTCCAAAGCACCTCTCAGAGCGACCTAGCTGGAGCGACCCCGTGAAGTCGCTCGCCATATTCACCCAGTGAAGCGACTTGCCCAGAGCGACGCGCCGAGGTCGCTCGCATCTCACACCCCTCTCGGAGCGACCTCCCAAAGCGACACCCCGAGGTCGCTCGCTTCTCTATGGCGAGACGACTTGAAGCGAAGCCCGGAGCGACCTCTCAGAGCGACCTACTGAGGTCGCTCCCGAAGGCCAGAGCGACCTCTCGGAGCGACATGCCGAGGTCGCTCTGCGTCTATTGTTGGGTCGATTTTCTATTTTACTTAAGGGCTTTTTGGTCATTTCATTATGCACGTTTTTATTTTCTAAACCTATGTTTTAATACTCTGTAAGCCACCAGGAGGAGACTATCTTTTGATCTATTGAGAAATACACAAAACCTCTCTTGAGAAGTCCATCTCTTGGATTTTGATTGTTATGTTCTTGTGTTATTGTTGATTTCTTATCTATTTCTCTACATGATTAATCTGAAATCCAATATGGGTTTAAGAGGAATCATGGAGATTAGTGAGTAATCACCTTTTGAATTCATGGGTTAGGGAGATTAAGGGTGATTAGGTTAGTTCTAGGATGTTTTAGTGTAGATCATTCTTGTTCCTTGCTAGTAGAGTATTCCTAATGCATCTTCTGAGTTGGCCACTCAAAAGTTGATCAATAGGCATTTCCCACCCGAAAGGTGTTTGATGAAATGCCTGAGACAACTCTCCTAGGCTTTTAGTATACTTTGCCAAAGACATTTGTTGTTAAAGATGCTAAGATAGCTAATAGACTTGTTAGTAATGATTGCTTTCATATTATTCAACCAAAGACATTTGATGTTTGAGATATGTTAGCAAATGAGCATTCATCTAGACATAGAGCTTGCTTAGAATTGTGTCTAGGCTTAAGGTTGATAGTTTGATTGATCATTTGCCATCCTTAGTTCGATACTTGATCACCCAAGGTCTAATCCCTATACCCATGAGTTCTCTTTTCCCTTAGTCAAGAAAGTATCATTCTGTTATTGCTTTCTAGTTTTAGTCATAGCTTAAAACCCATCTAAATCATTGGTTGCACTTAGATTAAGTGAGTACTTGCATTCTCAGTGCTTTGATATCCCTCAGAACTGGTTCGACAATCACTATACTACAACATTTGTCTTAGGAGCCTTGAAAACTCCCAACATCAAATTGGCGCCGTTGCCAAATTCTGAGTAGATTTAAACATTGAGATTTAGTCACTTGCTTGAGACTAAGTCATTTTAATTTTGTTTTGTTACTGATTCTTCTTCTTCACCTACCTTTCACTTTCAGGTGTATGAACTTGAGGGTCCATCAAAACTAGTTCCAATAGTAGCAGACATCAGAGCTTTTGAGAGGGAGTGTGCTAGAGCTAGAAGAGAAGTAGAACACCAGGCCCACTTGGATATTGATATGGCAGATCCACCACAAGGGGTAGAACACCAACCGCGGGCAGCTCGACCCATTGGCACTTACGACCGCCCCAACATACATGGTCATAGATTCGGAATCCGAGCACCAGCTGTGGCAGCCAACAACTTTGAGGTCAAGTCAGGACTCTTCAACGTGATCGAGAACAACAAGTATCATGGCTTGGCTCTGGAGGACCCATTTGATCACTTGGATAGGTTCGACAGCTACTGTGGGTTGTCAAAAACCAATGGTGTGTCCGAAGATGCCTTAAAGCTCAAGCTATTCCCTTTCTCTTTGGGGGATAAGGCACGTCAGTGGGAGAAGTCTCTACCCAGCGACTCTATCACCACTTGGGATGAGTGCAAGAGAGCATTCTTGGAGAAATTCTTCTCATCCTCAAGAACTGCTAAGCTGAGAAATGAGATCTCCAGTTTCCAACAGAAGAACTTGGAAGGATTCAGTGAAGCCTGGGAGAGATTCAAGGGCTACCAAGCTCAATGCCCACACCATGGTTTCTCTAAGGAGAGCTTGCTGAGCACATTCTACCGTGGTGCTCTTCCTAAGTACAGGGCCAGACTGGATACAGCTAGCAATGGGTTCTTCTTGGGGAGAACTGAGGAAGATGCAGAGGAGCTGGTTGACAACATGGTAAAGAGTGATGCAGTCTACAGTGGAGACCACGACAGAAGCAGTCGAACAGATGATAAGCAGACGAGGAAGGAGTTGAAAGCTCTACAGGATAAGATAGACATCCTCCTTGCTGATAAAGCCACACAAGAGCAGCTGCACTTTGTTGGTAACCCAAGCCAAGATACACCACCTGTTGTCCATGAGGTTGAGGGTTTGGAAGGTCAGGAAGAGCTGTGTTTCATCAACAACAATGGTAGCTGGTACAAAAAAGAGCCCAACTTTCAGTACAACAACTACCAACAGAAATCCTATCCCAACAACCAACAGAGTGGTTATCCGCCTCGAAACAACCAGCAAGGCAGCTATCAACCTCAGCAAAACCCCTCATCTGGTTCCTCTGCTCCTCAAGAGAGCAGCACTGACACCCTGCTGAAACAAATCTTGGAGTCTCAGACTAGAAGTGAGAAGCATGTTGGTTATGAGTTGAAAAACCTTCATTCCAAGATTGATGGGAGCTACAATGAGCTCAACAACAAGTTCTCACATCTTGCTTCTACAGTCAAGAATTTAGAGAATCAGTTTGCTTCCATGAACACTCACCAGACTCGCCAGCAAGGATCTCTACCTGGAAAATCTGACCAAAACCCCAAGGAGGCCAAAGCTATCACCCTTAGGAGTGGTAAGCAGTTACCTCCTACAACCCTCACCAGGGATGCTGAGAAACTAGGTGAGGAGGTGGCCATCAACTTAGATGATGAAGTGGTGATTGTTGATGAGAAAATCAATGATGAAATCTTGGAGAAGATTGTGGAAGCCAAGGGTAAAGGAAAGGTTGGGGAAGAGAAGAAAACAGTGAAGGATGGTGAAGTTCTTGCTCCAGCAAGTGAGAATTCTTTTGTTCCTCCTCCCTATGAACCCAAACTACCATTCCCTGGTAGATTCAAGAGGCAGCTGCTAGAGAAGTACAAGGCTTTGTTTGACAAGCAAATGAGTGAAGCTCAGGTTGCAATGCCCATCATCGATGCTTTCATGTTGATTCCTCAATACAACAAGTTCCTGAAAGATGTTGTAGCTGCAAAGAAGAAGGAAATGGAAAGCATGATGATTCTTACCCATGAGTGCAGTGCCATCATCCAAAGGCTTGATGTTCCAGAGAAGTTAGAGGATCCAGGATGCTTCACACTACCTTGTGCTCTTGGACCTATGGTATTTGAGAAATGTCTCTGCGATTTGGGAGCTAGTGTCAGCGTGATGCCTTTGTCTGTTGCAAAGAAGCTTGGATTCACTCAGTACAAGAAGTGTAAACTCTCTCTGGTGTTAGCTGATCGTTCAGTGAAGTACCCTGTGGGCATCTTAGAGGACCTACCTGTGAAGATTGGAAAATATGAGATACCTACAGATTTTGTGGTGCTTGAGATGGGTGAGGAGGCTCAAGACCCATTGATTCTTGGAAGGCCATTCTTAGCTACAGCAGGAGCAATTGTTAAGGTGAAAGAGGGCACGATTGATCTCCATTTGGGTAAAGGGCATGTTCTCCACTTTGACATCAAGGAGAAAATGAAGAAACCAACTGTGTTCGGGCAAGCCTTCTACATTGAAGAGATGGGCACTCTTACTGATGAGCACCTTGAAGAGTTACCACCTGAGGACGACGAGGAGGGAGCATCTCCCTCTACTCATTCTCCATAGAAGGTAACCCACTACTTTCCCTTGTATATACCATTTCGTTTTTGCATATTAGTTTTCTCTTTTTGGGTATCTCTCTCTCCTTGACAACACAGAGACTGTGTCATTTAAGTTTGGGGGAGGTACCAAGTATTTGATCACGTTTGCTTTGATGATTTGAGTCTCATGCATTGCATTATACATATATATTTGCATAAAAAAAAAAATTCATTTAGTTTGCATCATTGGCATTTCTAGGAGAGTCTAGAGCATATAGGTTGCATTTACTTGCATTGGGAGCAATGATTTTAAATGCCTTGTAAAGAACACTACTTTGCACCTGAGTAGCTTTTGCACCTCTCAAAAAGACTTGTATGTTTCGAGCCTTGAAAACTCTTCCTGAAACTTGTTGATTGCTGAAACTCAGTCTTTGAAGCCAACAAACCTTATTTGAACTAAACGAACTTAATGCTTCTTGCTCATGGTCCCTTGTGTACTGAGTCATGGCTATACACACCTGAGTTGTCACATCCTTTATGCCAATCTTATTCTGACAAACTCTAGTGGTAGACCACTCCCAAAACCTTTCCCTCCTTTTAAGCTTTCATTGTTTGATGAGTGAGGCCTTCTTCGGAAAGTCTTACATGTGCATAATGTTGAGAGTATCGGGAACGACAATGTTTGATCTTCATTCTTGCTAGATTGGACACTCTATTGTCTAGCTATAGGTGGGGGGGGGGTGAGAGTTGTGATTATGATTTGGGAGCAATGAAAAAGGAAAAGAAATAACTCTTTGTGTTTAAGTGAATTGTCTTACTGGGATAAGTAGAAAAAACACTTCTAGCTCAAGTTATGAAAAGTCTTGGCCCCCATTTAAAAAAAAAAAAAAAAAAAAATATGAAAAGAAAAGAAAAAGGGGGCTAGCAAAGTTGTTAGGAGCTAAGTAATGTTTTGAGGTTGTGAAAAATCCCTTGTAGATTTCAAAGAGAATGAGTTAATGTTCTTAGGATCTTTTGGTGAGAGATGTGAGTTGGGTTTGACATTTGAGAATGATTGTGTAATTGTATGTTTGGGAAAATGGTAGAACAATGGAGATTGAGCATTGTATGCATGAGTTGATCCCTTTCTTAGATATATTATGTGCAATGTCAAGGCTACTTGTTTCGAGAGTAAACCACCTTAAAGATTTTATGTTTGGAACCTCTTGAATCACTTGAATAAAAGCCTTCCCTCACCCAACCAAATGACTTAGACCAACTGACCATTTGCAAGAATTCACCTGATGTTTTGTGCTTAATGAATGTGAGAGTTGGTTGATTTGAATGTGTGGATGCTTGATGATGAGTGTAAGGGCAAAAAGAGTTGAGATAGGCCTAGAGAAGCTAGAGTGTAATAAGAGAGTGTGCTCATGCTGGATTAGATGTTGAATCGAGTACTAGTTGTGTTTCTTTTGGCTATGAGCTCCCACCTTCAAACCTCTCTCCCTATGAGTTCTAGAAAGTTCACTTGTGGACAAGTAAAAGAACAAGTTTGGGGGAGTTGATATCTTGCATATTTCCATTATCTTATCTATTCATCCATGTGCATTTTGATCATATAGACTAGGATTTAGCCATGTTTAGGTTACATTTTGCATACGTGAGTCTCTATCAGGTGTTGGAGTGCCACATGGAGTTCTTGGGGCTATTTGGATGCATTTGGAGCTCAAAGGAGGTGAAATATGTGATCATTGGACGAGCAGAGCAGGGGAGCGAGGTTCCACAGCGACGTCATGAGGTCGCTCCAAAGCACCTCTCAGAGCGACCTAGCTGGAGCGACCCCGTGAAGTCGCTCGCCATATTCACCCAGTGCAGCGACTTGCCCAGAGCGACGCGCCGAGGTCGCTCGCATCTCACACCCCTCTCGGAGCGACCTCCCAAAGCGACAACCCGAGGTCGCTCGCTTCTCTATGGCGAGACGACACGAAGCGAAGCCCGGAGCAACCTCTCAGAGCGACCTACTGAGGTCGCTCCCGAAGGCCAGAGCGACCTCTCGGAGCGACATGCCGAGGTCGCTCCGCGTCTATTGTTGGGTCGATTTTCTATTTTACTTAAGGGCCTTTTGGTCATTTCATTATGCACGTTTTTATTTTCTAAACCTATGTTTTAATACTCTGTAAGCCACCAGGAGGAGACTATCTTTTGATCTATTGAGAAATACACAAAACCTCTCTTGAGAAGTCCATCTCTTGGATTTTGATTGTTATGTTCTTGTGTTATTGTTGATTTCTTATCTATTTCTCTACATGATTAATCTGAAATCCAATATGGGTTTAAGAGGAATCATGGAGATTAGTGAGTAATCACCTTTTGAATTCATGGGTTAGAGAGATTAAGAGTGATTAGGTTAGTTCTAGGATGTTTTAGTGTAGATCATTCTTGTTCCTTGCTAGTAGAGTATTCCTAATGCATCTTCTGAGTTGGCCACTCAAAAGTTGATCAATAGGCATTTCCCACCCGAAAGGTGTTTGATGAAATGCCTGAGACAACTCTCCTAGGCTTTTAGTATACTTTGCCAAAGACATTTGTTGTTAAAGATGCTAAGATAGCTAATAGACTTGTTAGTAATGATTGCTTTCATATTATTCAACCAAAGACATTTGATGTTTGAGATATGTTAGCAAATGAGCATTCATCTAGACATAGAGCTTGCTTAGAATTGTGTCTAGGCTTAAGGTTGATAGTTTGATTGATCATTTGCCATCCTTAGTTCGATACTTGATCACCCAAGGTCTAATCCCTATACCCATGAGTTCTCTTTTCCCTTAGTCAAGAAAGTATCATTCTGTTATTGCTTTCTAGTTTTAGTCATAGCTTAAAACCCATCTAAATCATTGGTTGCACTTAGATTAAGTGAGTACTTGCATTCTCAGTGCTTTGATATCCCTCAGAACTGGTTCGACAATCACTATACTACAACATTTGTCTTAGGAGCCTTGAAAACTCCTAACATCAGGTTCTTAACTTTTTTAGTTAAAAGTTAAGAGACGGGTTCTTATATTCCGCTAAGAACTCCACTCTAAGAGCCCCCCAATAATCATGCTCTTAGGCATTGTCCTGAAGTATAGTTCCTAAGAGCATGATTAACCTGGGGTTATTAGGATGAAGTTCTTAGCGGAAATTAAGAAATTGTTTCTTAACTTTTAACTAAAAAAACTAAAAAACGGTTCTTAAATAATGACTTTAAGAACCGGTTCTTAAATTTTTTAGTTAAAAGTTAAGAAACAATTTCTTAACTTTCGCTAAGAACCCCACTATAAGAACTCCGGTTTAATCATGGTCTAACTCCATTTTGGAACTTTAAGAAACCAGATAAATATATGTCAATAAGCACCAGTGGTCTAGTGGTAGAATAGTACCCTGCCACGGTACAGACCCGGGTTCGATTGCCCGCTGGTGCATTTTATTTTTGCTCTTTTTCAATTATTTTTTTGGTTTAGATTGTAAACCGGTGAAAAAAGCTTACTTGATATTCTGGTTCTCAGATTTTAAGCTAATCAACCATACTTACCGAGAGAGGAAAAAACATTAATTAATCTTTAGAACTAAAAAGTTGCTAAAAAAAAAAAAAATCTTTAGAACTAAAGTCAATTGGTCAACCAACGTTCAAACTTTAAGATGTACCAACAAAACTACAAACCAGAAACTCAAGAGTTTGATAATGAAGATCTAAAAGTTAAACTCTTCCTTTTTATAAACGCCTAAAAAATACTTCATTATAAAGAAATTCCGGCGAGATTAACCACCGCCTTGATCGGTCACAATATCAATGATGTCGCCTTCTTCCATCATCAACTGTGTGAAAAAATCGGCAAAATATTAATTAACAGTTGTACTTAGTAAAAAGTAAAAAAAATTAGAAGGTTAAAAAAAACCTGAGCAGGAGTCTGACGCGGTTTGATCTCTTTATAGCGAAAGATGAATCTGACAGTGGTTCTCTCTAAGTTTCTCTTGGTGCAGTATGCATCCATTAGTTTTTTCAAATGTGCACCATAACCAATCTTGTATACATCCTCTCCCCCATCCTGTTCATATATAAAGAAGATGTTGTAACCCTTTTCTTCAATTTTTTTTTTTTAATTACAAATGCATAGAATAAAAGCAAAGATGAGATATTTTTCAGTCCAATGAAATTTGGTCAGATCGATGGATAAAAAGAAGAGGAGTAAATGCAAAATACTATTTCGGGAAATATAAGGAATAAACACTATATGATCAAAGCAGCCATGGAAAAAGCTTGAAGATGCAGAGAAAGAGAGAGATGACACCTGTTGGGCCTTGACCTTAAGCGTAATCTTCTTTTGGGGTGAAAGAGATGGAGACCCTTTTGATGCACAAGAAGCAGAGATCGTGGTTGAGGAACTCACCATTGTTCAGACAAACGCAAAGTACAACAAGAAAAGAAAAAAGTAGACAAAAGGTCAAGACTTTTGCAACTCCTCTGAAGAAAATTTGAGTTTTGAGTTTTGAGTTTATGGAGAGAGAGAGAGAAAAAAGGTAAAAGAAACTGATGAAAGCTAAGAGCTTTGAACAGTCCTCGCCAAAGACTACTATTGGTCTACTTTTTACTTTCCACTTTAACCCTTGGCCTTTTTGTTTCGTTGCCTTTGAATCATCACATCTTGGATGACATATCAAAAGTTCAAAACGTTGAAACTTGTACGACCTAGAAGAAAATGCTTATTAACTTGCAAATTCAAACATATTTCAAATGATACAATCAAAAAAGGGAAAAAAAAAAAAAGATAAATCTAATAGAACTTATAAGAACTAAGACTAAGCTTTAGTTTATTCTCTCCAATTCGAAACCAAAAACACCACACCTAGAAAGATGCGTCTCATCGAAACTATACTAAAAGCCAGATATAAAGCCTTCTGAGGGGGTCCATGTCGGCAAGTAAATTTGTCCAGTAATAATGCATCAAATGACCAAGTCATCGGCGAGTTAAGTTGGCTTGGGCTTCTGATGTTTTCGGCCTGTTTTTATTTTGATTTTTCGGCCCACAGTCTGCAGATGCTGACACGACCCGATGTGTTACGCGTTCGTCGTCGTAACCCTAATTCGATCTTCAATCACCTTTCGACTTCCATCTCTTCCTTCGATCTTCTCTCGCCTTTCGACATCCATCTCTTCCATCTCACTTTTCTCCAAAACCGTTTTGCCGAGTAATATCGCCATTAACTCCTGTAATCAAAACTATACTAAAATCATTCAATGGATCCTTTCCGCCTTCCTCACCATTTTTCTGTTTATAAATCTGTTTTCCTATCTTATGCTTCCTTCAAAGTTGATAATTTTCTCTCTAAAATTCATTGCGATGGAACCCACCGGCAAATCTTCGATCTCCACTGACCGCAAGAACAGCGAGAAGACCGTCGTCTCCTCCGCGTCTGTGAAACCAAACAGATCTTCGATCTCCACTGACCGCAAGATCAGCGAGAAGACCGTCGTCTCCTCCGTGTCTGTGAAACCAAATGGATCTTCGATCTCCACCGACCGCAAGATCAGCGAGAAGACCGTCGTCTCCTCCGCGTCTGTGAAACCAAACGGGAAGTCCATTGCTGCCTCCGCGACTGTGATGTAACCTAACGAGAGGACTGCTGTCTCATCTGCCAATCCGATGAACCCAGACGCTGCTACCGCTCTCTCCTCCGCGCGTGGCGACCAAGCGATGTTGTTCAGAGATGTTTCACACGGCCCACGCGAAGCTGACTTGATGTTTCGTTTGATTCACTTCTGGGAAGCTCGCAATCTAAACACGAAAACCTTGATTGGACAAGAGATGCTCCTTATCGACCAAGAGGTTTGTCTGACTTTTTAGCTTCCTCCTCTTGCTTTAATATTGATCGGTCGAGAGAGTTTGGATTTTTTTACACTTCCTCTTGCTTTAGTATCGTTTTGATTGGGATATATTATATTAATCGATGATTTGGATTGTTCACAGGGTACCGTTATTCAGGGTTTTGTCCCAGCCGGACGTGTTGGGACATTTGATCTGGTAGCTGGTTCTGTGTATAACCTGAGCAATTTTTTCGGATCCAGAAGCAAAGATCAGTATCGGGTTGCTGATCATGTCGCCACCGTATCATTTTCTTGGAATACTTCTTTGGCTGTGGTTGAGAACCCTCCGGTTTTGATTCCCGACGATAGGTTCAGGTTCCACAACTATGAGGAGTTTAAGGCCAATTGCAACTCGAGGGGTGATCTTTATGGTAAGACATGTTTGAATATTTAGTTTTGATGACACGTTTGGTATATGATTAGAGTTGATGTTTGATGTCTGCGTATTTAAATTGTTCTATCTCAGATTACGTTGGCCACATGAATCTGGTGAATGGGCAGACTATCACGGACCATATGATTCTTGACGAAGTTGATATAGCAGAGAAGCGGCATTTATGTGTTCATGTTCAGACACATGAGTAAGTTTGTTCTACTGTTATTGTTTTCATTGTTTTGTATGCTATTTTTAACACATGTTTTTATGTTATGTAGCGGACCGGTGATGAAGCTTTATCTGTGGGACAAGGCTGCAGCCGATTTCTGCCAGAAATTCAAGTCGTATGGAAACACCCCAAGCGTTCTTTTGGTCACCATTGTGAACCCTAAACACCTTGGAGGTTAGTAGTCTTTCAGTTGGAACTATATTAGTCATTCTTTTGTTGTTAGATTAGGCGGTAGTAATGCATGTTTTAATAATCACATTGGTTCATTTGGTATTAACAGGCACCCTTGATCTCACTTCTTTGTCATCGTCTCGGGTGTTTATGGATGCTGATGTTCAGCCTACTAGAGATTATCTTGAATGGCAGACAGATATGTATTCAGTTCTTTGTTCGTTCGATTTTTTTTAAACATTTCATGTGGCTTTTCTAACGTATTTGAGCTCCTGTCTTTTTCTCAGGTTGAATTCCAACTCTGATATTGCTAATAGGATTGCAGATGAAGTAGTTACTAAGCCTGAGTTAGTGACTCTTGAAGAGCTATTCTCTTACATCAAGCAAGACTCTTCTAAGGTATAAGCATTGTTCTGTTTTTGCGTTCGTTTCCATGCGTTTGAGTACTTACTAGGCTTATTTTATTTTTCCACAATGAAGGTTGCTTGGTTTGAGTGCATGGAGACTATAGATGATGTTGTCCAGGGTTCTGCATGGTATTTCATCTCCTGCGGTGGATGTAATAGCAAGGCGGTCAAAGGGCCTACTTCTTTGATTTGCAACAACAAGAAGTGCGTGAAGACTGAAGTCACAGGCGTACCTCAGTAAGTGCAGAGTCTTTTCATCTATGTTTTGGCAGCGTTAGTATCTAATCTTCTTTTGTTGTAGGTACCTCACGAGGATATCTGTGTATGATAAGACTGAGCAAGCAGTTTTTGTCATTCTTGGTGATGCTGGCAAGGAGCTGACTGGTAAACATGCATCAGAGTTGGTTGCTAATTACTTTGAGGTATTTTCAGATCTGTCTATATATAGCAGATATGTTTGGGTTACGGGAAAGTAGTTATGACATCACCGATTCATATATTATCTCAACTCATGTGCATTTTGCTTGGATGTTAGGCTAATGATGGAGTAGGAGCTGATCACTGCGTGCCTGTTCCGCAAGCTTTACTTGATACAATAGGGCAGACACGCAAGTTTATTGTGAAGGTCTCGGATCATAATCTGACTGGCAAGACTCAGACCATAACCGTCACCAAGATACTCCCACCAGAAGCCCCACTGCGGTCGACTGTAGGTGTTGGGTCTGGTTCTTCAGGAAGCTCTGGAGATACTGCATATGATAAGGCTAGAAAAGCCGCTGAGATCCTTGAGGCAGATGAAGCAAAACGTCCCAAGAGTGGCTAAGGGGTTTTCTACTTATCTTCTTATGCAGTGATTGTTTTCTTGCTGCATTCCAAGTCGTTTTTTTATGTTTCTCTTTTGGCTTTGTGTTCTTTTCCTTTCAGACTTCTGGCTTTTGACTTTAATGTTTAAGTTTTTTTAATAAAATTTCGTTATATGGTTTCTTCTTATCCTTCTGAGCAATTTACATATTGTATTATGATCTTTACATATTGTATCATGATCTTTTATGTATTGTATTTTCCTATGCTGCAATTTGGTGTGATGAGGACAGAGTGCTACGAGTCTTTTAAGTTTGTGAATATTCACAGACATAAAGGGGGACAGCTCTATCTTCTCAGGTTTGTTTCTTGGAGCAGGAGGTAGTAGTAGGAAAGCTAAAACTCCACTTGTGATATTTTTTGTTTTGATACTTCCAAACTTTAGGAAAAATTTGATTTGATTGTTCCAATTGTCTCAAATGATGTAGTGTGCAGATGCTTGAAGAGGAGGTGAGAATTAGAAGAAACTAAACGCTCACGTATTGTGAATACGCAGACACGTTTAGCCATAACTAACACCCACCATTAATCATCGCCATGGAGCATCATCACACGAGCAGTGATCCAAAAAGACAGGATTGACTTTGCGCTCCATCTATATGCACCACTCTCTTTGCATTGTTTTTTTTTCTTTGTTGTTGATGTTTTTGGATTGAAGTTTCTTTTAGTCATATAGAATGACTCCCTGTTTTGAAACAAAGTGGAAGAAGAAATGATTTTAATCATTCATTTTTTTGCTTGAATTGCATACTTTAATGATTTGAAACTGTGATTTGAATTGCATACGTCAATCAAAGCAAACATATTAATACCTCTCGATGTCTACTCTACAAACGTATTTTTCCGAAATCATTACAGAATACCATATTTATATCAATCTGCGTATGAATATTTATATCAAAGGAAAGTTAACATTCTTAACAATGCTTCTTTGAAATAAATAGTGGAACTCTTGCCTAATACCCTGTTGGAAACGATTCTCTCATAAACCTACCTCTTTCTTGCCTAAACCAACAGCCGCTCTCTCCCACCTTCTCACGACTATTCTCTAGAAGCTCTGTAAGCTAAATAGAATCAATATTAACTCAACATATTAGTAAGCAGGTATCTGTATTGACATATCTGATCTGCAGCAACAGTCGCTGTCCAAGACTAGAATGGATAGCACACCCTCCGACCAAGCCTCATCGCTTGCAGGTAAACAAGTCATCTCCTGTTTCTTTCTCTGCAGTGTTTAATCGGAAATAAGCAATGGCTAAATCTAAGAACTGATTCGAATTGTTCAGCGTAGAAGCTTTTATACTTTTCCTTGCTTTTAAGCTAGGCTCTACCCTTAAGGTTTATAATTGTTTGAGGCCATTTGTTGCGTTTATTATCTTTGCTCCAAAACGTTATTCAACCCTTTTATTTATCAAAGATTGGATTGACAATTACATAAAGAAAAATTATAGACTAAATATAAAAAAAAATTCTGAGAAAGACCTGCAAAAACAGACTCCAAACCAATGTTCTAAATGTATAATTTATATTTTAGTGTTATATATTATGTAACTCTATGATATTATTGTTTATATTTTTTATTCGGTATTATTAATATATAGTGATTTTTATTTTTATTTTGTTACTGGATAGTGATTTTTAATACATTTAACTTTTTATTAGTTTTTTACTTACTGATATATTTCAAGTTAGGTACAATAAAATAACTATCTGAAATAATTAAGTAGAAAACATCCTTAAAATATATTATTATTTGGTTTACATATTTTGCATATAACACATTTTAAATTTATTTATATTATACTTTTGACATCTATCCTTTTAGTATTTTACAGAATTTATAAGTAAAACTCTGTTCTGTTTAAATAATGTAGCTCTATTATTTTAGTAAATTTTTATGCATAGTAGCATATATCATAATATTTAAGAAAATTATATTTTATAATTTAAATTTGATTTTTCTTTAATATTCTAAATGAATTACCAAAATTTCAAAGTTTTCTAATAACATGTTTTTAAATAGTATATGAACTAAAGTTTATTATATACTATTATATTTTGTATATAAACATTTTTAAACAATATATTGTTGATAGTTTTAAAACAATTTTACGCAATCCATTCGATCTGGTGATTAGAAAAGATATTATATAGTTTACGAATAAATTTACTTTTAGATAATATATAGTTATAGATATAAGAGTTTAGCCTATGTTAATAAATTTATTTTTGTATAGAATATTATATAGTTTACAAATTATAACCAATTTTAATGATGAGTGCTAATTTATTTAAATTAAACATTTTCAAAAAAATAAAAAAAATATTTTACTTATTTAATACAATTTGTAGACCAAAAAGTAATACAATTTTAATTACATATTAGAAGACGCCAAAAATATATTAATTATAATATTCATATTACAAAATACAACTCAATTATATCGTATTGGACATTCCTGTGTAATTCCAATAGCAATTACAATTTTGCAGGAAGTTATGTATTTCAGATAAGAACGTGGTAAGCAATGTAAGAATATCTATCTATATAGTCAATGATATAAAATTTGTATTAAGAAGTTAGCTAACTATACTATTAGAAGTTTTGTAGGAAGACAACTGTAATTTCGTATGAATTTCTTCTTCTTTGTATGAATGATATTGTTTTGGTTGCACTCGCGAACCTAATAATTTTACAAAAAAAGTATGTACATATATTATCAATTCAAACAACATTAGAATAAATTATTTTTATTTTTATGAAATATTTAATAATTAACGGAATATTAATTTAAATATATTATAACTTTGTAATACTGGTAAATGTATGCCCTTGCTTAAAATCGCATGTTTTACAGTGATATCTCACATGCAACACATTCCTCAAAGAATCCACCAACTTCAGGAAGAGATTTCGGTGCGCCCTATCACGGTTTGTATAAGAAGTGTTTGGGACATCAGAAAATACCAAACATATAATACTCAAATTTACATCGGCTTCATGTGCTACGACCACCACATAAGCCTTTTATTAAAACTTTAACATATACATACATATATATGTATTTTCCAATCCAACATATTTGGTTTAAAATACTCACTATTTACTTAATTGGTTCGGCACAACAAAATTTGTTCACATTCAGGGACAACTATTAGAAGGTCAGCTCACCGGAAACATTCAGCCAAATGACCCAAAAAATTTAACCGGGGGAGATATATATGAATTTTCAGGAAAACATAATTCACGACATCGAAAACTCACCCAACTGTCGTATTACATTCAGATCGATCAAAAGACAATAACATCGAAAGTTACAGACATCGGTCCAATATTTCCAGTTCACAATTTCTCTCCTCAGAATTACAAAAATCTATTGCGCTTAGCCACTACACCCACCTACTTACCAGGTAAGTAAGTCAGTCCAATATCAATTAAACAAACATGGATGTTTATTCTAACTCAGAATCAATGTGCAGATGTCGTCGGGCAGATACTCATAATACAAAAAATAAATCTGTACCACCCAGAATTCAATACTGATACCACGATTGGTCTACGGCTGAACATGTAAGTCTAACACAATAGGTAAAACGAAATCATAATTCTCTTCATACATACACCTCTATCTCAGATCGACAATTGTTAAACTCATACTGTGCGACAAGCAAGCGGCAGATTTTAGCATCATAAAAAGCAAGAAGAATAGGAAATTTAAAGTTGTCATCATCACAAGCATAATTCCTAAACTTTTCCAAGGTAAATAATTTTTTTAAACACATCAAAACATAATACAGATCTAATTATGTTTTTTTATCAATGGAACAATAATATCCAATATTTTCCAGGCAAACTACTACCCAGTTCATCACCATCAACAAATTTCTACTTCAACAAATCAATTGATTACATAAAGCATTTCAAAGGGCGAATAAGAGATCATGCATAAGCATGCAACAAAGAGTGACTTTAATTCATGCATCATTCGGATTATTATTTTCTTTCCCATACAGCTTGATACCTAGATTTATTTGCATTTTAAACAATTTTATCATTGTTTTTTTTTTAAGTCTCTACTTCTCTATAAAATCTAAAACTCAACTTCTGTCTTTCGAACTTTCTTAAGCAATTTAAATATATAGAGAATAAATTAAAAAGACATAATCGTGTCTTTAAGATTTAAGATTTATGCACTTTCTTTATATATTAATTATTGAAAAAATATAATTTGCATTCTCTATTTTTTTTTTTTTAAAAACAAATCAATAGATTTGTGCTGAAAAAATTATATTATCACAATCTGCATTTTAGATCTGTACTATTTAGACATACATAGCATGGTGGAAACCTTATCAATTTAACATATTTATTTGAAACATAAAGCAACATAAAGGTCTCTCAAAACTCCTGCACCGATAGAGCTATTCTCACTCCCCGGAATGAAACAGTTGATGAAATCAATGCATACACAATCTCCAACACTGACGGAGAGTCAAGAGATTACTTCAGCTGCGATAGCTTTGAGATTTTGGATACTCAATCTGATCAAAATGATGCATTATACGCGACTGAGTATCTCAACTCTTTGGAATTCTCAGGATTGCCTTCTCATAATCTCACTCTCAAAGTTGGGGCCCCAGTTATGATTCTGCAAAACATAAATAAAAAAAGGATTATGCAATGGTACCCGTATGATTCTAACCTACGTAGGCGAGCGAGTGCTTAAGGCAGATATAATCACTGGCTCACACGTTGGACACGAAGTCTTGATCCCAAGGATTGTTCTCCTGCATGATGGAACAAAGTTACCGTTCACTTTACGTCGTAGACAATTCCCTATCAGATTGTGTTACGCAATGACAATCAACAAAAGTCAAAGACAAAGTTTAAAGGAGGTTCTCTTATATCTGCCTAAACCAGTCTTCGCACATGAGTAACTCTATGTGGCCCTCTCACGTGTAACAAGCAAATCAGGACTAAAATTCATTAAAGCCAAAGATCAGCATCCACAAAAAATGAAGAACATAGTCTACAAGGAGATCTTCAACTATCTCCGTTCCCATGAAAGTAAGTAAAATTCCAAATCTAAAACCTAATACCATACATTTTCAGTGATTACTTATCTAATTATTCACATTTATATGGTACTCAATGTTGTAGCGATCAACATAAACAGATGAAAGCTAGATATCATCTTGATGATTGTTATCTCACTACTTCAAGGTATGTCAACTTATACTATGAAATATATAAGCGGATTTCTATTATTAATATATGTTCACTGATTTACTTTTAAATGATTTCAGGCTCTCACTCAAAAAGATCCCATCACATCCACACGACCTCTTCTTCGGTTTTTCACCATCTTATCTATGATTTCCACATTCCATGTTTTCTTTTTTTTCTGGTGAATAAGAGTTTACATGAGATTATTCGCATACTTATGCTAAAAGACATGATTTATATCTATCGTAAGCCTCTAGTCATCCTATGTACACGTCTAATATGTAGTCCCTCTAACGAAATAAATAATCTGACTTTTTTTTTTTGTTCAAAAAAAAAAATAATCTGACTTTTGGCCTCCACAACGTGTCGACCTGAGAAGATGCAAAAGAACAGGAGACACTGAGGCTATGTGAGAAGCATAATGTATCCATCTACTGATCTACAAGAAGAGAAAACAGTATTGGATACTGGATCATCATTTATAATTTGTCTTAGTCATCATCACCATCATCAAGAATCTATATAGTCTGGATACTGGATTATTCGGATTAGCTCCTTGTGGTTAGCTAGAACCTGACGCTGTCCTTGAAAGTAAAACTCTTAAACATAAATCTTTATAAAATATTTCAATAAAAATGGAAATACGTAAATCTAGGCGTGGGCATATTAACCGAAACCCGAATCCAAACCCGAATCGAAAACCGAACCGAATTTAAAAGAAATCCGAACGGGTTTAGGATTCAACCAGTCCGGATATTCGTACCCGATTGATTATATCCGATACCCAAACCAATTATCCGAAGTACCCGAATATATATATATATATATATATATATATATATATATATATATATCCCGAAGCTTACATCTTACATTCTCATTCATCTTTCCGTCTTCTCCTTCTTCAACGTATATGTTCAGTACATACTTAAATTCATTTTATGACCGATTACATGTATGAATCACTATACTTTGCGATTTTGACTTATGTTTGATTACAAGTAGGATTTGCGGTTTGTTTTCTCTTTGCTCTTTACACATGCATGAGCTCAAACATTCATGATTATTCAGGTTTGATTTCTGTTTGATTTTGATGTCTCTTTGATTTTGATTTATGAGTAGATGGATTCTTTACCATTTTCTATTCAAGATAATACAAATAGAAATTACACAAAGAAAAAGAATACAGACTCGTGTTCCTCAACGTAATAACAAATCAGAAAGATCATAAATTTTAAATTAAGTTGTTCAATCTTCTAACTTCAACAATATTGTTTCTGGTCTCACAAAGTCAAATCAAGGATACATAGATTTTTTTTTAATTTGTTACACAGTTCGGTTATATCCGAAATAACCCGAACCCGAACTTTAAAAACCCGAATCCGATCCGAAGTATAAAATAACCCAAACGATAAAATAACCCGAACGTGTTATGTACCTCTCCATCCGAAAACCCGAAAACCCGAAGCACTCAAACCGAACCCGAATGCCCAGAACTACGTAAATCCATGTAAAATGGTAGAGCTATTGTTAAAATAAATTTGCGTAGTTAAAGTTTGTAGTAAAATAATTAATGAGTACTAAAACAAATTCACAACAAAGTAGTAAGCAAACTTGTTATCTTCTTCCAACATGTCACATATGATTTTTCACTAACGTTTCTTACAAATAATAAAGAGAATTAGCATGTGTATCCAAACATAACCTGCATATTTGCAAGGATGGATTTTTGGCTTTTGGAGTGACGTGTTTTTTTTAATGGCGTTACTATCCCTATCATACTATATCGAAGCCTAATATGTAATATTTGCCAAAACCTTATATTCTCTTTTATGATTACGCGTGATGAGAGAGACGATGCTTTATCACTACAATCGATAAACTCTAATGGCAGAAATATCTATCTCATCTCTATCAATCCCTTTGGTTTTTCCGTAGCACGTTTCCATTTTCTTACAATCTCTTTGAGTTCTCACCTCCTTGATATTTCTGCAACCGACGTTCTGACGGGTCCTCTAATCGGTCGGAAAAGGAAGATGATAGGTTCATATATATTTGACCCCAACACACAGAGGATTCAATTTTTTCTCGCCATGGTTCATCTCCAAATGGTGATTTCGGTTCTGAATTCTACATCAGGAACTTCTCCGACCATTTGCTTCGCATCGAAATCATAGGTGGACCGTCGGATTCTAAGTCTGATGGTAAAGGTTGCATGAGGATTCTCATTCGCTAGACATGACTCTCTCTCACCAACTCCGTATCCCAGATCCGTAATAATCTCGCCTACATCAAGGTTGGCTTCAAAATTGATTGCTTTTAGTTTCAACTCAAAGCTTTATTGCATGTGTGTATATGGTCTGCTTAAAGTTTATGTCTTTTGTTGCTTTAGGTCGAAAGGGTCTATAATGGGAGGGTCCAAAGGCTTGCGAAGTTCCAGTTTCCAGCAAAGATCTCTATAAATACTGCAGAGAGGGCCAGACCAGTTTCAGCGAAGGTATGTGTTTATTTACTTATCTATGTGGCCGGATACGTGTTATAGTGACCGGTTAAGATAAACATTATACGGCCAAGCAATATTAATAAGCTCATGTACGTTCTGTTTTCATGTCTATTACTGTACTAGTGGCATTTTAGTTTCCAGCAAAGATCTTACGGATACTTCGAAGAGGACCATGCCGAAATTTATATCAATAACAAGTTTTAGTTTAGCCGTTTTTATCTAAAGATATTCGTCTCAGGTGCTATCGGTTGTAAAGCATAAATTTGAAATTAATTAACTATGCTTACAGTGTTATATCCGGCTAAAAATCTTTTTAATCATATGTGTTGAGATTTGGTAAAGTTAATTTTGTGTTTAGCCGTACACAAATTTTATCATATGTGTTGTGGTTGGTTATAGAGTTAAATTTTATGTTTAACCGACCATGTATCCATGCTAATTTATGGAAGATATAAATGAGTCACATTATAACCATGCTAACTTATATATCAACCATATAATTTGTACTTACGCCAACCCTACCCAAACTAAAAGCAAAGAAAATGAATACGTAAACATATATCTGTTAGCCGGCTAAACTAACAAATATACTGTCCGTAAAGATTTGATGCAAATACGTAAAAATATATTTGTTAGCCGGCTAAACTAATTAATGTTAACGAATGTTAGCCGGCTAAAAAAACTAATTAATGTTAACGAATATTAGCCAGCTAAACAAACAAATACATAAATTTTAATAACTCATGTTAGATGGCTAATTATTATATTATCTTTGCGGAGTTTTGCTAGTTAGTTATCGGCACTACAGTCTTTTTGTTGCGCCGTCGCTGTGAAGATCCTGGTGTCGACGAGCTTGTTTTGGGGATGTCGGTTCTTCGGGACATCTCCCTCTTAGATGTTGAAGCTCTTATTGGCCGGTATATTTTAGGGTTTGTGTGTGGTGCTGTAGTATGCGTGTGACGGCGAGGCAGCAGCTGAACTTGGTGGAAAAAGTTTGAGAGTCGGGTCTCTTGTAGATTCCAGCGGTCGAGGCCGCAGAACAACTACGGGGATGACTCTTTTGGTGAAGACTAATCGTGGATGGATCGATGTACGGTTTTGAACACACCGGCTGCCGTGAATTTGCGAGGCCATCGGATCCAATACCCCTTCGTGTTCGTCGGGGCTGGGCCAACTCATATGTCTTCTTTCCCTCGTTACAATCTCCTCTCTTTATATCTTGGTCTAGATTTTGTTGTGTTTATGCTTGTTCGTTCTTGCTGAATCCGTTCGTTTAGGATTCCGACGTTTTTCCGATACCGTATATTTTCTCCGACGTCCTTTTATCAGGGAAAGATTAATATAATTTTGTTACAATTAAAAAAAAAAGAGAGAGGGAGAAGTATACAAGTGATAGGGTTAGCAGTGTCTTTTTGCATCTACTGTTATTGGGCTCCACATGTTTTTCCATTCTTGCAAATTTTATTATTATTGTATATTTTCTATGCAAATCTCTCAATAATAAAACAAGTATCACAAAATAATAATAATAATTTTAAAATCTTTAATGTGATTATCACTCAAGTTTCTTCAAATCCCTTGTTTGCGAATACTCACTCTGAAGATCTTTTCCTTCTCCCATCATCCTCTTAACCATTGCTACCCTCTCAATAACCCTATCAACTGCAATGTCAAAGGCATCATCAATCTTCTCTGGTCCAACCAATCCCGGTTTACTGTATACTATCCTCGGTATAATCTTCACAACCTCGTTCCTCATCCTCAAAACACTCTCCTTATCAATCCTACCCAACAAATCCCTGAGACTCACCGTTCCATTCTTCATTTCATTCTCCGGTATGTAAACCGAAAACCTGGTATAATCCTTAGGAAAATACCACATATACTGCTTATAACCCGAACCGGGATGGAAGAAAACCGGTATACAACCGGCCAAAATCGAATCAAATATCGATCTTCGAGTATATGAATCCCCAGGAGGTTGTAAACAGAAAACCGAACGTTGAAACACATCCATTATCTTAACCGGATTATCACAATCGTTACCTGGTTCATTACAGTTAAGAAACTTGCATTTACCGTGAGATGCAAGGCACTGGTTTATAATCTCTCCCCTGATGGATCCATCTAGGGTCGGCCTTGGTGCTCCAACGAAACAAAACAAGTGTCTCCTCTTCACACTCTTGACTTTCTTCTGCCACATCCGAACCTCGGTTAAGCTCTTTGGATGGAAGTAAGTCGGATAAGGAACCGCAAACTCGTTGGTCCAAGCAGTGGTTTCGATAGATAGCATCGTCGTGTTAGAAAATTCTGGCAGGCACATCAGGTTGCTTCCCCACTCTGAATCTTCCGGACATCTCCTGAAGTCCCAACCGATCCGTCCGGCTACAAAAAAGTGGTCTCGACCGTGCATTTTCCTCCACTCGGGTCTCTCTCTAAGCCACCGAGACAGCTTTGTCGCCAGTGCGTCTCTAACTGTTGTATTGTATCCCCAGAGGTGACGGCTCACGTCGAATCCCGGGTAGTATGGGATGTAGATCGCTGAGGCTAGAGATGAATCGTTCGTCAAACACTCGTAGTGTTTCATCCTCTCACGGAAGATAACCGATAGCAAAAACTGGTTTGTTGAGTACCAAGAACCGGTTTCGGTGGTTAAGACTTGAGCTGTCTTGTTAGCGTGCTCTAAAACCTGGGGACCGAGACCGGAGTTGACCATGAAGGGACACATATCAAACCATTTGATGAGTGGTCGACAGTCTTTGATGATGTCGTCGTTGTATATGCTTGGAAGATCGTGCATATATATGTACCTTCCGGCACAAGTATCTGTTGCTTGTGACTCGGGCTGTTTTGCTCTGTTTCCATCACTCTCGTTGGAATATTTGGTGAGGTTTTGGGTTTGATGGTGTGAAGAAGAAGCGATGGATATGAAGAAGTTGTTAACTTGATGAGTGATTTGGAGATTTTTTCCGAACAAATCTGATTTATGGATTTGAAACACAACGAACAGACATAACACAAAAGTAACTGAGATGAACAGCCGAAGCCTTGGAACTGGTTTCATCATCTATTGTCTTTTACTCGTGTGTAAAAGTTGGTATTGTTTTATGAAATAAGAGCTTAAAGGGTGTTTGATATCAGAAATTTAACAGTTTCTTTGTTTTTAATGGTCTTAGTTACATTTCCATGGATATTATATAATAGAGATTCTTTACCATTTACAATTAATTGAATTCAATTGATTCTATTCAAATACATCTCCTTTTTAAGAAGTTTCCATCATTGACACGCCTAGATGATTTGCATTTGTCAAAAACTAATTTCCAACTTTTATTGTACATAAAATAATAATTGGAAAAATACCAGAAAGTAATTAATTATATTGAATTAAATCCTTTGTTATTTGAATGAAGATTTTATACTAGTAGAAAGACATTACAGAAAGTATGCATTTTGTGAACGATTTATTTCTATCATGTTGATTGTGAGAAAATTCTATTCTTCAAAGGAAGATTTTATACTATAAATACTATAGAACGCTTTCTTCTCAAGTATCACAAAGCTTCTAGACCACTTTAGTAACATAAAACATAGAACGCTTTCTTCTCAAGTATCACATTGCTATAAAAATAGACAGGACGTGTTTAAACTCTCAGGCAAACACATCACAGTGACTGGAATCATATAATTCGTAAGTAGGAGCAGGCAAAGATTACATCAAGTATCACATAGCAAGCAAACAAAAAAAAATGGTCTAACCAAAAACTTAACTCCAGAATCCTAGTAAAGTCCTAAACTGATTCGAGGTGGCAGATGATTGATGGTGATAGAGGCAGGTTTGCCTCGTCGATATCCAATGCTTGGTTCTTGTTTATGGCTGTATCTCTTCTTCCCCTTAGGACTATTTGACTTGAAAACAAAAGATGCAAATTAGTAACTACTTTCTGATACAAAGGATTGAAATTTTTCAAAGTAAAAGTAACATACTATTCTTGAAAGATGTTCATAGCTTACTTGGAGACTGCAGAAAGCAATTTGATGATGAATATGAGAGGGGAACCAATCAAAGCTGTGGCCTGTTGGAAGTACAAAAATTGTTTAGAAAGTTAAAGAGTTTGAGAAGATTATGTAATGCATTTGCAAATGGTAGACAACACGTACGGACGTACCCCAACCCAAGCTAAATCCATTTTGCAACCGGTTTGGTAATCTCATTGTTCTTCAACATTTCTTGAGCCTTGGTTTTCAACAGAGTGAAATTACTAAACTCTAATATTGAATTCAAAAAACTAACAGGAAACATGGTCTATACGGACCTACCGATGGTAGACTTTGGTGGACTCAACCAACTTTTTAAAGCCATGCCTTACGTTTTTGGTATATGGCTCTAAGACAACTTGTACTTTCTCCAAGTGTGGTTTCGCTATGGTCATAATTTGGCTCGTGTATGGGGTTGTATGTGTTCTGAGTACCTACAAAAAATAAACATTCGTAATGTTTTAATGTAATGGCAAAGAAAAGCAGTCGAATGAATAAAGATGGAAACATAATGGCACGAAATCCTGCTTAGACATAGACAACACCTCGATGGATTTCTCTGTTAAATAGTGAACCTTCGGTTCCAAATAAATGGTTAATGTTACAAAAGCTTCTTTGATGCTCAATATCTTTCCAGGATGATAAGGATGGAGCGTTTGGAGTTGGATTGAATCGACTTCGTCGGAATCCATTTCTGTAAAACCAAGCGGAAGAATCTTTCAGAGATGAGTATGAAGTGAATGAAAAGTAAATAAGTTTGCAGTAAGAAAAAAAACTCACTGAGTTCTTAGTGGCCGGCATAAGGGTCGCGTGAAACACATTAAGAAGGGAAGCAAAATCAACAAACGGCTTATAAATTTATCATTCATAAGATAATCAGTAACGACCACTATGAACATGAGTTTAGTTTTAAGAACATGACTTTAAAAGCAAAATCACCTTAATAAAGATCTAAAATTCAAAAGCTTGATAATGTTGAGATTACACACCGAAATAGTTTAATCTTACCATGAACATGAGTTTAAGAACATAATCACCCTTGAATCCAGTAAGAGCATACCCAGCCCATCAGCTCCCCACGTTTATGGCTTTCAGAATCTGAGGAATTTCATCTCCTCCACAATGGAAGAACATCGGCCTGACTTCAAATCAGAAAGAAGATTGATGAATTTGCCATTTTAAAGAGAAAATTTTTCTTTACTGTTTTCTACAGTTGAGAGGATGATGTTCAAGAAGGCACCGCCTTGCAGAAGGGTAAGCTGCATTCAATGACAGATCGTGCTCGAAGCTGATGAATCAATAACTCGTAACGTTTCGTTGATTAGAGGAGAAGGTATAAAGTCGCCACTGAAGATTCACAAAGCTATTTTTCACGTGAGTTGAACATCTTGAAACTCCATAGTTGGTTCGAAAAACGAAGGAAAACAATGTTAGTCGCAGAAAGAACATGAACCCTAATACATCGTGTAGGTGATGAAGACAAAAGGGCATTTGTTGGGCGACTCTTTGTGTTTGTTGGGCGATGGATTTTATTGCAATAAAGACAGAGTTACAGCTCCGGCCAGCCAGGGAAAGAAACTCAGGCGTCGCAGCCGTAAGAAAGGAAAGTCGATACGCAGTCTCGATCTAGCAATTAGGGTTACAACGCGAAGCACCTCTCTTCTGGGCCGGATGCAGCCTCCTTTCTCAGAACCCAACACACATCAAACATGAAAAACCCATCACGGTACCATTATAGGAACATTATGAATGAATAGGAAAAAAATGAAGAGGAAAAAATTATAGGAATAAAAAGGAAAATTATTCCTTATCAATTTTGGGAATGAACAAATTTGTTCTATATTCCTCTAGAATAAAAGGAAAGAGAAGGAATGGAAAGGAAAAATTATTTCATGTAAATGGTAAAATAAAAAAAGAAATAATAAGGAATGCATTATTCTCTTTTATTCTTTGGTCACCAGTTAGACCCTTAATGAAATGCAGCGCTTCAGACACGTGTCGCGTGTAGAAAAAATGACTTATCTAGGTGGCAGTCGACGTGGAGGAAGGAGGAGTGAGTACTGGAAATATAAAGACTATATTCCTAAGAATATATTCTGCACCTGTAAAATTTTTCGCCTATGACGGAATTATAGATAAAATCATATCTATCATTTTCATTCTTCACGGTGATCCTAAAAAAAATTAAAACATTCATGTCTTCTAGTATGAAAATCACTTCAGTGAATGATGTTAAACCTTTCAAACAGTACCACAACATAAATAATCAATACAAAGACATAACTAGGACCTAACATTTGTCTAGTGTGTGAGTACTGTCTCAAAATCTAATTTAAAAATCAGTGTTGCCTTCTTTGAATATAACTTGATGAACTGACGATAATAGTTGACTAAACCATGGAAATATTGCAGCTCCGTCACCTTGATCAGGGCCTTCCACTCCATAATTTTCTTAAAACAATTATAAATGTATTATAAACAACCATAAATATTTCTGAATATTTTGCAATTATAAACAATCTTACATTTTACAAAAAAAATTCTCTTTTAAATAAAATTTTAACAGGAAACAAAACATTCACTTTAAAAGAGTGAATCAAAATCTAGTTAGACATATAAAATGAATTGTCTGCATCATATTGCGTACATCAAAAAGGCTCAATATGAGTTTCAACCTCATCATATAATCTAGGCTAGGTTTGGGCGTTTAATTTTCATTTCGATTCATGTTCAATTCTGGTTATTTTTTAACTAATTTGGTTTTGGTTATCTCAGTTTTTGTTTGGTTCGAATAAAAATGTTAGAAACAAGCTAATATCCAAAAAAAATTTGGATCCAATTCGATCCGATTTGGTTAATTTAAGATAATCAGACATAAAATCAAATTTATTCAGTTTTTCAGATTAAGTATTGGTAACGTGTATAAATTTAAATATTTTGGATTAAAAACATTTAGAAAATTTGGTTTTTTGGTTGTTCGGTTAATGAGTAGCACTTTTAAAAATATTTGATAATTTTAAAACTAAATAATGAATATTTGTAAGTTATATAAACTGTATTTTAGATATTTGAGTATATATTCAGTTTTCGTTTTGATTTTGAATTTGGTTTTTAGGTTCAGTTATGGTGTCGGTTTATATGCCCAACTTAATATAATTCACAATTTATTATTGCCTCAAACACAACACAACTCTTTCATCAAACCCCATGTCCTTTCATTCACAAACACAACACTTCACATTAACACACACCGTTCATCTTCTTCCTATCCTTCACAAACTTCCTCCATCCAACAATAACTTCCATCAGCTTCTCCCTCTTCACCTTCTTCCCTTTCACATTGCCAAAATCCTCAGCTCCCATCTTCCTTGATATTTTGGAAGGCAAGGTATCAAGCTCATGAAGCACCTTCAAAATATCAGCCACAAGTCTTTCTGCAAGTGTTCTTGAGAAATCTTCCCTAATGACAACACGCAAAACCGTGATGTGCTGCGCATCCGCAGGCATAGTGTAAGCGGGAACAATCCAGCCGAAACGGCGTAGCATCTCAGAGATCTCGAACTCGCTGTGGAAACTCTGACCCTTGAGAGAGAAAGCTACGAGTGGCACTCCTACGTCCTTTGAGACAATGTTGAAACGCTCTGTTTTCTCTATCCCTTCTTTGAGAACCAACATGTTCTCTCTGCAGTTCTGCATCACATTCTTGTAGCCCTATATTCAAATGAAACACACCGCCTATATAAGTGCCTCACACTAATATGTGTGTAACAAAGATTGACGACAATCATAAAAGAAAATTGACCTTATATTCTTGTTTTTTCTTTCTAACCGTACCTCCATTTACATTTCGAATATATTCATATAATCGGCAAATTTGGACTAGACGTATTACATGCTAGCTGTGACATTGACACAAGAACTTACATAAACATATTTTTGAGTCAATACACTCACCTCGAAGCCAAGACGTATGAGCTGATAGTACTGAGCAATAATTTGGCTCGATCCTACAAACAATCAAAAAATTTCATCACATTACATTAATACCAAAAAACATCATATGTTCAGAGTACGGAGCAAGAAACTGAAAGATAAATACCCTTGGAGAAATTGAGAGTAAAAGTGGGCTGATCGGCCCCAAGATAGTTAATATGAAAGATGAGCTCATCAGGCAAATCATGTTGTGTCCTCCACACGACCCAGCCAATACCAGCATAGACCAGCCCATATTTATGACCACTCACATTGATACTCTTCACTAAAGGAAGCCTAAAGTCCCATTCCAACTCAGGGTAAATAAACGGAGCTATGAAGCCTCCACTTGCTGCGTCAACGTGGATTGGAGTATTCCAGCCAGTCGCATCATTTTTCTTGACCAGCAAGTGATTAAGGCGCTTGACGTCTTCGAACTCACCGGTGAGTGTTGACCCAAGTATGGCAGCAACACATATTGTGTTCTCGTCTACCATTTCTACGGCTTTCTCTGGATCCATCACGTAGTAACCTTCACTAAGCTTGATTTCTTTTAGCTCCACCTCGAAGTACCTAGCGAATTTCTCCCAGCACACCTGTAAGTATTATTTGTGTTTTGAAGTAATTATACTAAATGTACTTTTTAAAAACCAAAATCTGTAATAATACTGGAGAAATACATATGTATCGAAACTAAACTCTTCAACAGAAATGGATTAAACGAGAATGTATTAACACCTATGTGAACAAATGGTTTTGAAAACTGGTTTCTGAAAATAACAATCGCAGTAATACAACAGATTCTAGAATATTGTTTTAGACAAATGAACTTTATGTTAACTCCATCTATATTTGCTAATTATTACGCTTCTCACCATTTTATTTGTTAAAATGTTATGAAATAGTGAGATAAAGATGTTATACTTGAACATTGGCTCCGGTGACAATGTTGGGTTTATCATAGGTTTTACCCTCAGCCTTGCGTTTGTTCTGCCAGTTCCTTTTGAAGGCCAATCCGGCTAACATGATGGCTTCTGAAGATCCAACCGTTCCTACTCCCATGGCGGTCTCAGTGTCTCCAAGAGGAGCATTGAACAGTCGAGCTATCATATTTACACATCGGTTCTGATTTTCCAATCAATTAAAAATGATGATTACGAGCACAAGTTTTTGCAAAAAAAAAAAGACAGAAAAGAGCACATGTTTGTAACCCTTCACCATTCGTTAGGAGACGTAATCATATGATTGGTATATGTCCAATGGATCGAATTCATGATCAACATATGAGAAATGAAATATAAACTACTTTTGTACACTAATGTAAGCTACAGTATTATTAGTTGGATATATATACTTATATATATATAATTTATATGATAGAAAACAATAAGAAACATATTATTCAAGATAGAATATCATACGATCTTATTATCCATACCATCAAAATCCTATGATCTTTTACCAAGAACGTATTGCATTCATTCTACGGACATGGTATTGTCATAACCGATTCATTTTAAGAACAAACTGAATACAACTTTATAGTGAAATATCTAATTTTCACATAAGATAATCAATGTGACTATTGACCTAGCCATCACGAGATTTTAATGGTATTGTAGGCTCCTCCTAGGTTTCATCACAACCCTCTTTCTAAAATTATTTCATTTTATCGGTCTTAGTTTTTTTTTTAAATCTTGTATTTCAGCTTTTAAAAATGTACTGTTTCTTTTGTCTCTGACAAATATTTTTTTTTTCTTTTGTCAAATATATTATTATAAACTTTTTTAAAAAAATATTGCTGAATATATAAAATATTGACCACCACATGGCTAATCATGTAAACTAAATTAATGTATACCTAGTTATACAAAATATATGTTATGCATGTCACATCTTTCAACCTAAACGTTAAACCATAAACCCCATCTTTGGATTCTCGAAGATTTGTATGTTACAAATAATACGATATTTATTTGATTAATCCATTTCAAATAAATGAACTGATAAACTGAGGGTGATTTTTCCAAAATTTCAAATCAAACGGGTCTCTAATATTGATAAAAACACTCTTGACATAAGTCAGCGCGGTTATTTATGTTAAGAAAATTATATAGCTAAAAACTCGGTAAATCCAAAAGTTTAAAAAACTTAAAGTCAAAGTTCCAAATAATTATTTGAAACTTAAATAGCTATCTTAAATATTTATTTTTATATTTTTGATGTCTAAAATATTAAAATATTTGAATATGAACCAAAATAAACTAAATCTGAAATAAGTATTGCAAAATTAAATTTTGGAATGCATTACAAATTACATTCAAAAATGAAACTTGTTAACCAAACTCAAGTCCATTCTAAGATAAAGCCAATGAGGATAGAAAACTAAATTCGAAACCCAAATGTCCATGTGTAATGATGCCAAAAGGATAAAGAGAAAAATCGTCATGTCAATTACTTAAAAGTCACTATTTTAAAAATATTAAAATAAATTTCTAAGAAGCTTGGTCGAAATGTTCACATTGGCAGAATTGGTAGAATTTTTCTAAAGCCACCTCCAACGCATAGCTAAGAAATACTTTCTTTCTCATTCAAATAATGAAAAACAAGAAGAGAAATGAGGGTTTTAGTCATTGGTCAGTTTAAGAAACCGCCTAGATATTTTAAGACCACTTGTGTTTCAGTCATTGGTCAGTTTTATAAAAGTTTTATTATTTAAATTGTTGAGAAGCTCAACATGGTTTTAAATTTTAACTGATGAGGTTGCCCTAAATAGAAATTCAAATCACAATAATATTAACTTTTCATCATAATTTAATTATTTTCTTTATATTAAATGTTTAAATAAAATCAGATCATTTATTTTATACACAAACATATGATAATAGATCTCATTTGAAAACATTACCTGAGAAAAAGCTCTTTTTAAAAAAAAAAACTGAAAAAACTCTTCTTTTTCTTACTTTTGTTGTTATAGATATTCACAGCACCTAGATACGAAATGTTCTGAGAACCTTAATATGTCAGCAATGAAGGGTGAAAACAACATTTCCACAAAACTACTTTTTTGATATTTGTTTGCAAAAAATAAACTAAATCAAACTCAGGTGCTTCCGAAAAAGTGTTTCAAAAAAAAATCAAACTCATGAATATTATATTATTTGACAAATATTATAACAAATGTGCTATGATGATGTGTTATCACTAGAATCATTATAAAAAAAAATAAGTTCAAGTTGCTCAAATAATTACAATACATGAATTCATTATTTGGTCCAAAATATGAACATATACTATCATTAAATTAACTATCAAACTAATTAGTATTCTACAAAAATAAACTTCTTATAAAAATTATAAAATTACTTAATCTAATTTAAATATATAAATATGATAATTAATGATATTACATAATAATTTTTTATAATAATTTGTGTGTCATCTATTATTTTTATTTAATTTCATACTGTTTAAATAAATTTAACAATCACATTGATCATATAATAAAATTTAAAATTTTCTTACATGTTCTATTTTTAATTTGTAAGAAATTCCAAATTAAAAATTTCAGGATCAGGATTTTAAATCTTTACAAAAGATACAAATGATTATAAAACAAAATGAATAAAAAACTTCATTTGATATATACTGATTATATATATATATATATATAATTGTTTAAACTAAATTATACTATAATTTTCAAAATTTTAAAATATATATTATACCTGAATTGATTAAAATTAAATCTTTTTCAATTTTATGTTAATAAATCATTAAATATATTTGCCATAATTTGTTTTCAAATTGTTTAATTTACAAACCTTTTGTAAATATTTTATTCTGCACAACGTAGTTTATTATCTAAACTGGTTCGGCTTTTTGTCTATTTTTTTTAACATATATGATATATATATTCTCGTTTCTACTTCTTTTTTGCTTATAATTTATGTATATATATTACAATATTTCTCAACCTAGTATTTTGTTAAAATCCATTGCATAAATGTGACCTTTCCTAATCATTTAGAGTGATTTCAGTTTTGTTGATATAATACTAAAAACTAAAACGAGATCTAGGTAGCACCAGAGGAGGATGAACAGTGTATTGCCCGTGCCCCCTGTTCAGTTGATAAAAGTGCCCTGTTCGATTCTAATGTCAAGAGTTCGATGAACAGAGACTATTTTATATTCATATTTATCTTTGTTACTTTTTTCCTTTTAAAAAACTTATTTCATTTTTTATTTATCTTTCTTTATTTTTTTCTGAACCACTCTTTCTTTACTTCTTTCCATTATATTTTCTATCTTCAGATTTCTTTTTTTTTATATAAAACAAAATTTAGATCCTTTTAACTAATATTATACTAGTAAACAATATATTCACTTTTTATTAACACTTAAGAATGTAATTCTTTGTGATATGATAAGGAAGATTTTATAGTATAAATTGACATAATATTATATATACTACATTTCTATATATTTAAAAATTAATTTCTTTACAGTATGTTACTATTATTAATAATATTACTAATTTTTTTTGAAAATTATACATGATATAAATATAATTTTATGAGTCGAATAAAATTTATAGTTTTATATTCACAGTAATAATATTCTTCTTATATTATTTATTATAATTTTAAATTTGTGCCCCGTCTGATTTGTCGGATCCGCCACTGGGCAGCACCATCAGTTATTATGAAGTAATTAGGAATATAAAGAGATGGAGAGACCTGGAGCTCGGTAGTGACAGGGTACTCGTCCATGTCGACATAGTTCTTGTTGATAGAGTCCATAATGAGTTTGTCACACTCTGGCTCCATCCATGTCGTCACAAACGAGGCCAGGTTCAGCCTCGGGTTACCGTCAAGCATTAGTTCATCTTTTATGATCTGATACGCAGCATCCTTTGGTATCGAACTCTCACCAATCTCGTACCTTTTAAGCAAAAAAAAAAAACCAATTTCATACCTTAATTCCATCATTATTTGACGAGTAAATTTGTTAACATTAAAAAAATTCATTAACAGTAAGAAGAATTAAAAGATTTTTCCTCTGTAATGGAATTTTTGGTGATTAGTCTGGACTTAGCGCCTGAGATTTCCCACGGACATCAAAAAGAAAAAAAAAATTACTTGGGAAGTGCAGTTAGGGCATAGCGAGATCCAAACGTCGAGCTAACAGGTTCGTTACTTTCAGGGGTCGTTTGGCTTAGAACCATCTTTCTTTCTTTTAGGTAGTGAGAGGAGGAAAAGAAGTACGCAGAAGACAATGATACAGCGTGTATATATATATTGACTCTGCAATAACAACACTGTAGAATGGTCCAGTGGCAGTATGGACGGGCTTGGATGTAAATACATTTCGGATTCGATCCTCATGCTGCAGAAACTAAATCATATTGTTCTGTTCACCACGGCTGCGGATACGTCTGTATAAAAACCCGGGAGAGGATCTGTCGTGGGCTGCACCTCCTACACGGAGTTTAGGTCTGTGTCTTTAATAGATCCGAGTTTAACTTTTTTTTAACAAAAAATAAAATAACAGCACTGTAATTAGTGTCTTCTTTTCCCTCCTGTTGGTTTTTTATTTATTAAATTGATATATATATTTTTTTTTGTAACCTAGTTTAAATTGATATGTTCGAAGTTACTTTTAACTTTTTTTAGTGACAAGTAGGTATTCACATGCAAAATATCTATTAGACGATTTCATCTTATATATTAAAACTTAAGTCACAACTTTGATTTATGTATAATTTTTTTTTGAAAATGGACCTAATAAACCTATTTCTAAAAGTCATGTTACATTTAAAATCTAATCTTATCTTTTAAATTTTGGACCTACCAAAATTTTTTATTGGGCTATCAATAATTAAATTTAAAGAATAGATGATCTATTGGATTTATAGATAGTATAAATTAAATAGATATAATTTAATGTTGTAATACTTTACCCCTATATGTTAAATATTTAAATATTTGTCGATGTTAACTTTTAAAATTATAAAGATTTTTTTTAAAATAACAAAAATCATATTATCTAACAATGATTAATCTTTACTACTTTAAACCTATGAAAACAAATTTTAAACAATATAATTTATTTTAAAAATCAAACAAAAACTAAATGTTTAATTATTTACTCGATAATATAAATCTATGAAGAGAAAAAGTTAATTTTTTAAAAACTTTCTAAATTTGTGAAATGTTACAATATCTTTGAATATGACAATAAAACAATATTTTACTAGTCTTTATATATGTAGTTACGATTTTAATAATGAAACAATAATCCGAAAATATATATATGAAGAAGATACAACAATCTATTCAATGAAAAAAATATACCGTAAATTTATTATGTTTTAAAAATTGTTAGATACATATATTATAATATATACCAATTTAGAATTAAAAACAAAATATTTATATAAAAATAAACAAAAATCCGCGAAGTTGCGCGGATCGAGATCTAGTTCAGTAATTAAATTCCCTGTAAAAGACTCATAATTGCTAATACCGTTCAAATTATATTTATACTTAGTACACAAAAAGGTTCAATTTATATTGTTGCATTACCATTTTTTTTTTGTGTGCACATATTGTTGCATTACCATTAAGTCATAAATGTGTTTCAAACATACGAAAGAGTTAAGTTCAAAAAAAAAACATACGAAAGAGTTTGAGCAAGAAACGTGTCTCCCAAAAACTGAGAAGGCGACAAGTCATATGCAGTGGTGGACGTAGGTGAAGACATACAGTGGCACGTGCCCAGTCTCTTTTTGTATTTTCCATCAATAATCAATTACTAAATATAGACAAAAAATCCACTTAGTAGGAAACTAAAGAGACAAAATATTATTTACAAGTAATTTCTTTATATGTGTTATCACGTATTCATTCTCATAAAAAATGACTGTGTTTTCATAAGATATAATGGTGACATGTAAAATTCTCTTATAAAAATTATATTTCTGACAAAACTTTTTAAATATAATAATTATTAATAAATATCATAACATCATTAAAAATAAATTTTATAAATAAATATATATTTTGGCAAAACATTTTAAATATATTAATAGCTAATAACTTATATATTACCATAAAAAGAAAATATGATATATATATATATATATATAAATTAAAAATTTAAACAAAACAATTACATCTAAATTTTTACATTAACTTATATATCATATTTTGTATAAATATTATATATTTTAAAAAAAAAATTAATTGTATTTATATATTAAAGTAATGACTAGTGATTAATATATCACCATGAAAATAAATTATCTATGTAACATTTACTTTTGAAATATTAAATAAATTGATAACTCATATCTCATCAACATAGTAATATATATATATATATACTAGGATCGGCCCGCCATGCGGGCATGACTTTTATTATACTTTTGAATATTTTTTAAAAATTTTAAATGTGTAGTTTAATAATATATATTTATCATTAATATTATTTATGTAGTTTTTGTGTTAATATTCAACTTCCCTTTTTTGTTGACTAATTTTTTTAATAGGTTTATTGAAATTGTATAAATGAAACTATATTTTACTTTTCTTACATCGATGCATATTTCTAATATATTTTAAAAGTATTTACAATTTTAAATATAACTAATAACTTTTCATTATGTTAACAATTTTAAATATAACTAATAATTTATAAATAAAAAATATTTTAATTTCTCTTAAAATAATAATTATGCTATAAAAATATATGTTTATTTATTTTAATATTGTATAAATAATTTCAAAATTTATTTACTATTTAGTTTTGTTATTTTTATTTAAAATATATGTTTATCTAACTAAAAATATTTTTATTATGTTATTATTTTACATTTTTTAATACTGGTATTATTCAGAATTGCGGTTGAAATTTAACATATAAGTTTTTTATGTTTTTTATATTTTTAATATTTATTTTATTTCTTACTCTCTTTGAAATCTATTTTTAATTATGTAAAACAGTACACTTTACCTAGTTAGCATGGATCCAATCGGACTATTTGACTGTTTCATGGTTGAACCAACTATAAACGTTCTAGGATCGATCTGCGGTTCGCACATAATATAACTTACGTGTGATTTGTATGACAATTTTATTGTGTATTTTGATTGCATGTGTTTTGTGTTAGCATTTGCAACAGAAATGTATTAGAATGCTTATAGTTGTTAAGAATCTTTAGGCGTGGAGGGATTATGTAGATTAAATTTATTACATTTTATTTTAATGGTTGTGTTTAGAAGTCGCTGCGTATAATATATTATATATGTTGGAGCTTTACGTGGTTTTTTTAATGAAATTTTTTCTTAAATAGCATTTTTTAGTTTATTTTCACAAAAATAAACTTGAAGTAGGAAAATGACCAAAATAAGTTTTATTAAAGAGTAAATATGTACTTATATCCAAGAATTAACTAATCTAGATTTAGAGTTTAAAGTTATGGGGTGGAGTTTTGGGGATAGAGTTTCAAATTTTTTAAAAAATAGAAAATAAATATTTAAAATTTCAAAATAAAAGTATCTATTTTGGTCATTTTATTTTTTGAATGCTATTTTGTGACAAAAACTTTAAAATAGCTATTTTTGAAGATTTGCCCTAATATGTATGTATTGAATATTTTTAAATCAAACGTTATACATATGTTATCAATATATACAAAATCCATATTTTAATAACCACTGTAGTACACATACTTATTACTTATTGATATTTTATCAAATGAAATTATCGTCAAACTTTTTTTAGATGATAACTAGATTATGATCCGCGGTAAAACGCGAGATTATGTTTTATAAAATAATGTTAGAAGTGTGTACCTTTTTATTAAATTTGTGTCCGATTTAGAATGTGTTGCTTGTAGTTTGGTTACTTATTTGTTTTTTCTTTTTGGTAAATCTTATTTGTTTCTTATATAAATATTAGGATGAATTTGTTTTAGTAAATTTGTGTCAAAATCAAAATTTAAATATTCATACTCTAATTCTTGAATTTGAAATGGTTTCTAGCTTTATATGCTACTGATAGATTGATTTGTTAGGATTTTTATTTGATTAGTTTTATTTTTATTAGTCATTAATAGGGAAAAAACAAAGAGAACAACACAATATAAATATTAACCATATTTTGCTGCGATTATTATTTTTAGTAACAATATATTGATTGTATTGGATTAAAAATAACATATGATTACATACATGATAGACTATAATATTATTCATTACAATATAGAAAACTAGGGCCGGCCCGTCCTACGGGATACAACTCTACCACCCAGTCAATTCCGTTCCACTTAACCCCTATTTTATGGACACATATCTTTCTGGCTAAGTAATGGGAAACTGGGATGATAATTTAAAAATAATATAAATAGTTAGAGTAAATATTTTTTATTTTTGTTTAACATTTGTTTTTATTTTAAAATTTTTTGTTCAATATTAGTATGAATCATTATTTAATTGATTGTTATTCTTTATTCAGTTTTATTGTTATTATAATTAACTAAAATTTTCCTTACGATTAATAAGATTTTTTATTTGAAATTTTGTTTTGTTTTAATTTTGATGGTGTAGTATTGTTGATTTATTTGTTTAATTTGAAGTTATCTAGTTTTATTTATTCAATTACATTATTTTATATCGCGTATCTCTTATTCGACTATAAAACTATATATTTTATTATTACACAGTTGTGGATCTATGTTTATAGTTTTTTTTAGAATCCTTGACATAAATATTTAAAATACATTCTAAATTTATTTAATTAGAATAACTTAACATAACTCTTTTATATAAAAAATATTTATTTTTTTATTTCTGTATTTTATTATATTTTTCCTAACAATTATTTTTGATTTTTTAATCTTTTATGTATTACTATCTCTTAAAATAGTTATTAATTAACACCAAATCTGAAACTAATGTCTTAAAATTAATAGTTGTTTAAATATAATAAGTCAAATGGATAGTTGTTTCCTCAAAAAGATGGAGGAATTAATTGTTTTATAATCTACCAAAATTCAAAATAAAATAATTGTATTATATGGATTTTTAACGTTAAAACCCCTCGACTATGTTTGTTTTGGGTAAAAACCCCTAAACTAAGTATATAATGTAAAAGCCCCCAAACTAGCTTTATTTAATGAAAGTAAACCCTAACAGGTCATAATTACCAATACTACCGGTAAATTTTTAGTTGAGGGGTTTCTACATTAATTAAACATAGTTGAGAGGTTTTACCATTAAAAAAATCAATTTTAAAATATTATCTAAAAATTAGTAACTTAAATTTTCAAAATTAGCATTTTTAATTTTTTTTTGTAAATATATGAGTTTGATGTGTTTTAAAATCAACATTATATATGTATAAATTAAAAATGTAAAAACCGAGAAAATATAACAAAAATTATATAAAGAATTTAGACGCAGTAAGACTTTTTTTCCTAACTTCCAGATCAGACATATTCCAAGAGCACAAAATACTACGGCGGACAAGCTTGCAAGTGGTGCGAGGAGTTCTCCTTCAGCTATATTATATGTCGATTCAATACTTTCGGTTTGGCTTTCTGAATCGCGCGGTCCAGTTACTTAGTTCCCGCTTATGTTGTCAAAAAAAAGTTACTAATTTTTAAATAATATTATAAAATTTTGATTTTTTTTTAAATATATTTAATGGTAAAACCCCTCAACTATGTTTACTTAATGTAGAAACCCCTAAATTAAAAATTTACCGGTAGAAATGGTAATTATGACCTGCTAGAGTTTAATTCTTTAAATAACGTTAGTTTGAGGGTTTTTTCATTAAATACTTAGTTTGAGGGTTTTTACCGAAAACAAACTTAGTTGAGGGGTTTTAACGTTAAAAATCTTATTATTATCATTAAAAACCTAGTAGATAAATTAATTTTTCATCTAAATTGATATGAGAAAGAGAGCATCGTGTGGGGGCTAAATTGACCATTTGCCAAAAGGAGTTGATACAATTTTTAAACTATAATAAAGGATATGGGTCAAAATCTAAGATTGAGAACTAATAAAAGAGTGGATACAATATTTGATCGACATATGGACTTTGTTTCTCATATTTTCTCATTCGGTGCATCCATTCACTTTCTCGCTCTCTATTATGATGTCACATTTGTCCTGGTTAGGTAATCTGCTGAACTCTGCCACTGCCACTGCGACTTCCATTTTTGTTTTGTATTTTTCTTTTTGTTTAGGCTGGTGTAAATGTGTACAACTCTGTTTTTGTGTTGACATTTTCAATGTTGGTTGCGTTAGAAACCTTACCGCTTTTGACTACCAGGCAGGTAGGTAAAGTTAACATTCATCCAATTATTTCCAAACATATATAAATGGGTATATCATCATCATCATCCTTACATATAACACCATTGTGGATTCGCACAGTAAATAAAAAAAGAAGAGCAAGATAAGAGTTTCAAAAACTACAAAGTCGATGACTCAATCTTGTGGTTAATGCTTGTGATTCCAATGGTTTCGTACATGTTCTTCGGATTAGTAGCAAACCGATTCTGCAAGCCTTCACGGTTCACCTCTACTCTCTGTTTGGTGATAAACCGGTACCAGTAGTACTTAGGATTCTCGGTGTGTTGTTCACTGGCATGCCCATGTTTGGTCTTGCCCACTGCAAAGGGTTCACTCCCGTCACTCTTTTCACTGTTTCTTCTGCCATCTTAACATGCACAAAATTGTATCAATGCAATAAAACTTAGTTAAAACATTAACATTAGATAGAGAATCATATTTTTGGGTGTTGTAAAATCTTTGAAAAACTTATGAGTCACAGCAATATGTACTTTTGTTCTCGAGTTTCGATGTCAGCTCTTAGAATTCTGTTGTCGACAGCAGCAGCTGCATCATACTTCTGATTCATGTCACCAAGACGACCAAGTAGAGTAGAATGCTCAGCTCTTAATTGGTTTACCTACCAAACATGAAAACATTTCCTATAAACCAATGGAACGCTTCTGAATAGCAAGAAAGATATCGAGAAATGTTGATGCATATGATTCTGATTCATTCATTTGTTATTGCTTTCTTCTCCTGGAGCGCCTAGCTGATTCTCGGTTTGAGAGCATCCTAGCCAACCAATTTCAAAATATTACAAAGAATTTATAAATTGGACTCGGCTTTAGACTTAACGACCATCTTTCCACTTTCAAAAAGATTTTTCTAAGAGTAACATAAAACTAACTGAAACATTCTTCTTCTAGATTTCAGTTGTTACTTTCTCTTTAAAGAAAGTAGAAACTCCCTGCCACAAACATTTCCCGGTAAGACTTACAAGTTGGATGTATCTCTATATATGGAGTGGTTATCAGAAAAAAAGAAGAAGATCCAAGATACAAAAGTTCTCAAGAATTGTACCTCCTAGCACGCTTAACGTCGGTAGGATCTCCATTATCAGCTGTTTCTGTGTCTCCATCAAGATCGTCGTCATCAGAATCATCTGGTGGTGAAATACTGGTGGTTTGCCTTGCTGGAACAACATCTGGTTTCTTTTTAACGCTTGTTCAGGGAACAGATCTAACAGATGAAACACCGGCTGAGCTTTGTGCCACAACAATAGAGCCTAGAATATTACAAAAAATAACCCCATTATCCACAATCCGAAAAAACATTTCACCCAGCGAGTATATACCATAATCAAAGGAGCTTTCTTTTTCACTACTTGTTAAATAATCTCCTTTAGTACCTCCCAATGTTCAAGAAAACCAAAAATCAAAAAATTAGACTGGGATTTTAAAAGTGTTACCTTTTAGGGATTATGATCTGTCTATCTTGAGCTCTCTTCAGCTGCAAACTGCTTCTCTTCTAAGATCAATCAAAAGTGTTACCGTTTGATTCATCATCTCTTTCACTATCATCGCCCCAAGGGGGTCTTGCACCAGTGGATCTATAGCGTGAAATCAAATGCCTTGAATGAGCTCTTCTCCTCCAGATGTTCGTTGATGCTTCTACTTTATTCGCCATCTCCAAAAAAGCAACAATGTGCATGTTAATCAGTACTCTCACAAACCCTAACTAGGTACGAAAGTTACCATATTGTCCGACAACAACAAAGCCAGCGAAATAATAATTTTTGGTACTCGTAATCCTCTGATAATATAAGAGTAATAACAAACTGTTAATTATAAGAGTAATAACAAACGTTTTAAAAATATAACATTTGATTTCAATCTTAAGACCAAGGAGATGCAAAGAAGGATATACCGGCGGTGATAAAAGAGTTGATCGGAGCCCCTGCCGCAGTGTAAACCGAAGAAAGGTCAACTGACGCGGTATTAATATTTCTCGCGGTCACGACGGTTGTAGTGGCGACTCAAGAGGCAGGGACCAAGAGGTTAAGATGGTGTTGAGAGGATTCTGCGGCTATGGCGACAGGGCTTGAGCTGTAGCGGTAATCATCTGATAGACCTTGGTCGTAGAGAAGAGGAATACTCACGTATATTTATACCCAACACAAACCGACTCTCAGATCTAAACGACGCATTGAAGATGACATCATGGGGATGAGTTTAATGGGATTAAACACGAATTCACAGCTCGCTGTTTCAGATAGCGTGAGGAAGCTCAGACGTCTCGCGTCGCCGCCGCACGAAGAGAGGAGACGATCTTAAATTCTTCGATCGGGCAGAGCTAGGGTTAGAGGGCGAAACATCATGATTCACGTCTTAATGAAACGGTGACACGTGTCACGATGAGAGACATCGACTTATCTAGCTGGCATCCTATGTGGCTTTATGAGAGTGAAGCAAACACTGAAGCAAACACTATTTTATAATAATAGATTCATAATTAACTGATTTGGTTTAGTTGCTCTAATTATTTGACAATTTAGCTTTACTAAAAATATGGAAAATGGATTAGTTAAACCAATTTGTTAGCATCAGTTATTAGTTACATCACCTATATTAAAATTTTGATGGATAAAAAGTCCAAAGTCCAATTAGTCTTACCTAGCAGTATTATACTATATGAGTTTTTTCGATGATGATGCATTGTTCATAACAGCATGTTAGATGATGGGTTCATTGAAAATGTAAAGAGAAGTAACATATGGATAAAATGATTTTAGGTATACTATATGTATTATGTACGTTGAATGTCATTTGGTAAATTTTGTATGTCAAAGTTGAATATCATTTGGTAAATTTTGGTTATGATTAGTGTAACAAAATTTTGAGAATTATATATTTAATATCTAATATATATTTTTTGGTCATAATCTAATATTTAATATATTATTAATGAAAAAGTGTGTGATGAATACAAAACTTAAAAGAAAACTCTTATCAGTAAATAAAAAATATAACTCTAGATATCCTAGTTCTTTGTTATAAACGATCTTAGTGTGACTAAAAGTTAAGTCAAACAAACACTATCAAATGCAACCCACAAGTCTATTCAATGAAATTATGAAATATAAAGATGTTGTACAAAAAATATATATACGCAAAGATAGGATAGATATCAGAGTGCACAGATCATGTGTGATCAATACATATAGCTCAAATCAAATGTGCATAACAATTCATATAGCTCAAATCAAATGTGCATAACCCTAAAACCCTAACTATTACATAATTTGTAGCCTTAGTGCCCCTCCTCATGCGCACTCTCTTTTCATGATTAACTAGGATAAGACCTGCACAAGACGCATGATAAATTTATTTGAAAATTGTTTAAAAAATATCGTATAGAAAAATAAAATTTATATTATTGATCAAATTAATATTTTTGGCAAACAATTTTTTAGATTTTTTTTTGTTAATTACATAATTTGTTTAATAATGAACTGATCCCATTTTTAAAATTATTTTAGGTCAAAAAATTATTTATCGCATAAAAACCTAACGTTTAGGCCGAAGAATCTCATTCCTACAATTTAGTTACAATGAAACTATGTCAGCTCGGTTTTATATCATGATTTAGAAATTTAAAAGTTAATTATGGTTATGAGAAGTTTACGTTCACGTACCAATCCTATCTATCTTCAATATTTTTCTCCTTTTTGTGTCATTTTGGTTATTGCTCTATAAATATTGATGTTTGACTTTATTCTCATTTCTTTCTTTTATTTTGGTCTGGGATTTAGAAAATGTTTAAGATTCAAAATTATTAAAGAGATACATACTTAGGTTAAGATTCACGACTTGTGCAGAATAAATATTTTATATTTATTACTTATTTTATATTTTTCTGCATATTATAAAATAATAAATAATAATTATATATTAAATAACTAAGAAATCAGTTACTATTATGTAATAAATTGGCTTGCACATATAAATCAAATGACCGCTCTTGTTTATTCGCAATCATTTTAGGATAAATAAATCAAAACAATCAATCTTATCTATCGTATATGATATATAATTAAATTTAAACGATATGAAGTATATATATGTATATTAATATAAACACCTATTAAAATAAAACTATTTATTTATATGATTTTTTATCATTGTATCTTATTATAGAAAAACATTGATCACAAAAGTTTATGTGAGACTTTTAACAGTTTTAGTAATTTATACTCATTTTGAAAAATTTAAAATACAATATATACAAAAAAATCTAAAATTTTAATATATGATTAATGTAATTGTGTAATTTATTTTAATAATAAATAATTAAACAAAAGTGATAGAAAGTATACATATTATTAGCAAATCTTCATTATTTAAAATCATTAATTACTATGTATATATCATAATCACATTAGGTAATTTCGTAGGTTTTATTTAAGAAAATAATATATAATAAATTTCAAGTTGATAAATTAATGGTCCATAATGGACATACTATATAATATATAACATTCCCTAGAAATTTAATTTTGGAGTAACAAAATTCTCAATTGATTTTCAAGCCGCCACGTAAACAAATTAACATTCCAATTACGTGACAACTCAGCATGACATTTTTTTTAATTAGTACAAACTACATGTTCTAAAATTTTTAAATGTTTATTTATTAATATATAGGGGATGTTAAATCATTGATTATTAATTTTTAACATAATAATTTTAACAGTTTTAATAATTTTGTCTTTTTTTTTATATTCAAAATATAACATCTACGAAAAATCTATATTTTAATTTTATAACTAATTTGATTTTTTAATTTATTTTAATAATATAAAATTAAACAAAAATGATTGATGAGATATAAATTGTTATCAAATCTTTATTATTAGTCGTGGAAGTGATGGATCATGTTAAAAGAAAAAGTCCTTACGGTATTACTGCTGCATCAGCAATCTCTGGATGAGCAAGCAACAATACTTCAAGCTCTGGAGCAACCTAACAAACATTTTAAACCATTACCAAAACCCACCAACTTTACAAGAGATGATCCACACATTAAGAAAGATTTTTGTTTATTACCTGATAACCATTGCATTTGATAAGCTCCTTTAATCTATCAACAACAAAGACAAAACCTTCACCGTCAATGTAACACAAATCTCCAGTCTTCAACTATCCTTCTGAATCAATAGTAGATGCAGTAGCTTCCTCGTTCTTGAAATAACCTTTTAAAAACAACTCAAAACAGTTTCATACCAAAAACAAAAACAAAAACACCTTTCCGAAAAGAATCAATCACCTTTCATCACGGTAGGACTCCGGAGCCAGAGCTCCCCGGTTCGATGCACCCCGAAGACCCGACCCGTATCCGGATCCACAATCTTATCCTCCACATTTGGAGCAAGCAAACCAGAGGATCTGTACCTCTCAGTCTCCTCTTTAGTAAACATAGAAGCAACTATAGCTTCTGTCTCAGTCAAGCCATAGCCTTGCAGAAATTTAATGTTACTGTGTCTTGATATTACGTATTTACGCACACCAATTAGCCTAATGTGCACACTACCACAATCGAATGGTATGTCGATGTATCACTTTAGGATCGAATCCACAGAGACCAATGATTACACTTTATTTCTATAGGATCAATATCAAGCTAAAACAATATGGGGGGTTTTAAAGTTGATTTCGTAACAAGCAAGTAAGAGATTGATTTAAGGTTTTTCAGATGATTAAGAATGCTAGCCTAGGGTGGTTTGATCGGGTGTTAAACAAGTGTGAGCCAAACAATTATTGATGTTAGGAGTTTTCAAGGCTCCTAAGACAAATGTTGTAGTATAGTGATTGTCGAACCAGTTCTGAGGGATATCAAAGCACTGAGAATGCAAGTACTCACTTAATCTAAGTGCAACCAATGATTTAGATGGGTTTTAAGCTATGACTAAAACTAGAAAGCAATAACAGAATGATACTTTCTTGACTAAGGGAAAAGAGAACTCATGGGCATAGGGATTAGACCTTGGGTGATCAAGTATCGAACTAAGGATGGCAAATGATCAATCAAACTATCAACCTTAAGCCTAGACACAATTCTAAGCAAGCTCTATGTCTAGATGAATACTCATTTGCTAACATATCTCAAACATCAAATGTCTTTGGTTGAATAATATGAAAGCAATCATTACTAACAAGTCTATTAGCTATCTTAGCATCTTTAACAACAAATGTCTTTGGTAAAGTATACTAAAAGCCTAGGAGAGTTGACTCAGGCATTTCATCAAACACCTTTCGGGTGGGAAATGCCTATTGATCAACTTTTGAGTGGCCAACTCAGAAGATGCATTAAGAATACTCTACTAGCAAGGAACAAGAATGATCTACACTAAAACATCCTAGAACTAACCTAATCACCCTTAATCTCCCTAACCCATGAATTCAAAAGGTGATTACTCACTAATCTCCATGATTCCTCTTAAACCCATATTGGATTTCAGATTAATCATTCAGAGAAAATACAGATAATAGAATAGAAATCAACAGTAGAACATGTGATCAATGAATCAAAGAGATCCCCTTTTTCAAGGTTTTTGGTGGTTTTCTTCAGAACAAAGATAGATCTGCCTCCTGGTGGCTTACAGAGTATTAAAACATAGGTTTAGAAAATAAAAACGTGCATCATGAAATGACCAAAAGACCCTTGAGAAATCATAAGTTCGAGCAGAAATAAGACGCGGAGCGACCTCCGCTCGTCGCTCCGAGTAGTCGCTCCACACTTCGGGAGCGACCTCGCTGTGTCGCTGCGAGAGGTCGCTCCACACTTCGGGAGCGACCTCGCTGTGTCGCTGCGAGAGGTCGCTCCGGACTCGTTCTCGCGTTCCCGAGTGATGAAAATGCGAGCGACCTCCGCTCGTCGCTCCGAGTAGTCGCTCCATGCTTCGGGAGCGACCTCGCTGTGTCGCTGCGAGAGGTCGCTCTGGCTCCATTGTGTTGTCGTCATGCGATAGAAATGCGAGCGACCTCGGGGTGTCACTCTGGCCAAGTCGCTCTGGGCTTCGGGAGCGACCTGGAGTGGTCGCTCTGATAGGTCGCTCCGGGTCAGTTTTCGGCTTCCACCGGGATGAAATGGCGAGCGACTTCTCCGCATCGCTCTGGTAAGGTCGCTCTGAAAAGGCAGGTCAGAGCGACTTGCTGGTGTCGCTCCGGGAAGTCGCTCCCAACGCTCTGCTCGTCCAATGATCATCTTTACACCTCTTTCGAGCTCCAAACACACCCAAATGTCTCCGAGAACTCCATGTGGTACTCCAATACCTGATAAAGACTTATGTATGCAAAATGCAACCTAAACATGGCTAAATCCTAGTCTATATGATCAAAATGCACATGGATGAATGGATAAGATAATGGAAATATACAAGATATCAATTATTCAAGTTCAATTAAGAGTAAGTCCAGAACTCGGATCACTCAGGTTGAATCAACCCACTCTCGTGGTATTGATTCTTTTGCAAGTCGGTCTTGATGCCTAAACTCTCGTTTTGATCAAGACGCCCTAGCAAGCTTTAGAGATCAAGTCCGATATGTTCACAATACACCCTAATATCTACTCTCACTGACTAGGGATGCAATGCTCATTCATAACAGATCTAGCAACCTTTTACACGGTTAATGAACAGGTTAAACCTAGGATCTAACATTAAGCGGCCAGTTTAATGCAAGCATTAAGGATAGTTATGAATGAAGACAATCAAGGGATTCACTTATCTATGTTTAACTCACAGATCTAACACCCTAACACCCTAGACTAAGCAAGTGGTTACTCAGCCATGGACAGAGAAATCACAGAGATAACAGGTGAAGAAAACATGTCTGAATTAATAATAAAAAGCAAAGAGGGTTTAGAAATCTTCTCCAAATGATGTAGAGATTCTTCTCCCTTAACAAGAGTACAAGTTTTCTCTCTCCAAAATCTCTCTAAAAAGTAACATAGAATGTCTAGAATAATAAGAAAAAAAAATATTGCAGGTCTCTGGCGGCTGCAGGAGAAAAAGGGGGAAGCCCTAGGTAAAATCCCGAAATATTTGGAAACTTCCTTAAAAATCTCTGTCGCTGGAACAGGCACGCCAGACTGCTCCGCACGACTGCTTTGCGTGAAAAACTCCAAATTGCACTATTTTTCTCTTCTTTTCCTCCAACTAGATCATCTCTCATCCAATGCAACTCCAGACCTGTAATTACTCGAAAAAGACTAGGAAGACTCGATAAAGAGTTGAAAACCAATTAGAAAACATATATACAAGATGCCAAAAACACCATATATCAATTTCTCCAGACTTAGATCCTTGTTTGTCTTCAAACAATGTCAAGTATCAAGAACAGGGAGAAAGGTTTGAAAGTGTGGGAACTCTCCTATTCTCAGCAACCATACTTTAACCACGAATCTCTGAACCATACAAGCAGTAAAACTAGGACAACACACCCTTACCGGAAACCCACTGACTGCTGTTCAAAAATCGGCTCCATACTCTACATCTCGAACCTGAAAAAGCAACACTATCGAGACAAAACTCCCTACACTCATTTAAGAGTAGTGTGAGCTTCTCATCACAGGCACTATTCAGGGTAGACGGGCTAGGCGTTAAACATGCTATTTAATGGTGGTGTTAAAAGTGTTTAGGGGCAACCATTTCATTGTAGAGGATACAGGATATCGCACAAAATGGCAAAAGAGGATAGATCCATTGATGTCCATAACCTCTACTCGTTTTCGCTTCCTCTAGAACGACTGCTCCGTTTTGGATCAGCCATCTGGCTGCTCATATCATCTGACTGCTCTCCAATCTTTCAACTTGGTACCCACTCTTTTGCTTGACCTTCCCAGTGGCTCATGTTTCTTTGATTTCTTCCTCTTCTCCATCACCTCATTTTCATTTTTTTTTCTTTTTTTTTTTGAAGACTGATATGGTGATGTTACGAAGAAGGAGGTAATACATGATGTTTCTGAGTGCCACTGGTGGTTATGATTCTCCACCCCTGCTCTTGCGCAGTTCATTGGTTATGGAGCAGTTGCTCCCTTAGTCTGCTTGTTCTCCTTTCTGACTGAATTTCTGCAGCAGTAACGAGTAAGAGGCTGCGTCGATCCTTTCCTCTCCGAATTTTTGCACATATCTGCACATATGACACTGTAAAACAAATGCATGAAGGTGGAATAAAGGCTAAGGTGTAGGGTGGGAACTAGGTAAAGATGAGCTAGCCACTCAGGATCATCAAGATGGATAAAAAGGATAAGAAGTCATGAGTGTGTTGTCGTTTCCCTGATCTAATGCCCATAACAAGAAGAATTTCAGTCAAGATTAGGTTCAAGTTAGGTGGAGTTAAGTCTACCCAGTGTAACCTGATCGGCTGAGAATTCTGGAGAATCAAGTGAGATATGTCAGGGTATTCCAGGTCCACATGTGTGTCTTTCGCCACCGCTAAGGTCACTGAATAAGATAACTAAAGCATGAGGTGGTTAGTGATCAACAAGGAATAAGGTCCTAATTCCCACAAAGTTTTGACTGACTCGGCCATAAAAACTGACTCAAACTAACTCAAAAGAAAAACAAAAGAAAGAAACGAGTTAGTAAACGACAAAAACCCTCCCCCAGACTTACTTCACAACGTCTGTGGTGTGAAAATAAATCAGAGAGAAGGTGAAAACAAGAATAAATATTTCTTTTTTTTGTGAGATACTTACCTGAGTGGAGCGGTCGCTCCACGAAAATTCTGGGTGTTCCATCACAAGATCTCCGCTTGGAGCAGTTGCTCCTTCAGCAACCCAGAATTTTTAAGTATCTTGATTTTTTTCTGCTTTTTGACCTGAGACTCAATAAACTAAAACGAAAAATAAGCAAACAAAAACAAAACCAGCTTATATTTACACTTACCAGTGGGTTGCCTCCCACCAAGCGCTTGGTTTAAGTCACTAGCTTGATTTGGTGACAGTGATCAGTCGGCTTGATCATGAGGGCTTGTTCCAAAACAAGCTCCACAATCAGACATGTTCAACTTCAAAACTCTGCACAACAACCCCTTCACAACAGCTTCTCCTTTCTCTCTCAGCTCATGTGTGAGAATTACTCGGACTTTAGAGAAAGATTTAGAGGTACCCTTGCACTTTACCTCATACTCAATGGATTTCTCATCACACTTCCGCGGTATCAAAGTCATCATAGGGTCACCCTTGATCCTTTTCTTCTGGACTTTTTCTTTCACCTTTGAATTCCTACTGAGTTTCTTTGTATCAGTGTGAGGATCTCCATCCAAGACTACTTTGATCTCGCTCTTTTTACCAAGTTCCTTCTTAGGAACAATTTCCAGCTGTTCTCCACTAACCACTGAGATGCAAGAGGCGTAGCGGATTTGTGATATGGTTGGGACAACCTTGTAGAAAACCTTCTTGTTGATGTTGGAGAAGGAGACTCTCTTATTAGGCATGTCGACGACTGCTCCTACTGTAGCCATAAATGACCTTCCAAAGATTAACGGCATCTCATGATCCTTGCTCATCTCAATGACCTGAAATTCGGTATGGAGAGTACAGTTCCCAACTTGGACAGGAAGGTTGCGAATTGTGCCATAAGGGACTGTCATGGAAGAGTTTGCAAAAGCCAGAGTCACCTGAGAAGGCTCAATGTCCACAATGTTCAGCTCATCTACAATCGCCCTTGAGACAAGGTTCACACTAGACCCAGAATCACAAAGAGCTTCCTTGAATTCCACTCCAGCAATGGAACAAGGAAAAACAAACTTTCCAGGGTCATCAACCTTAGGCAATACCTTCAGCGATGGTGTCAGTGCTTCAGTAAATAGTGCCTTGATTTCCTCCTGAGATTCTCTGCAATTTTTGAAGAACATGTGCAATGGCCTAATCTCCCAAGCATGTTCAAATGAGATATTTTGAGGAAGCCTTCTTACCATCTTCCTAAACCCAGCCAGCTGCTCTGCACAAATAGGATCCATCAGATGTTTAGGTAGAATTGGATATGGAACCTTAGGAACATAGACTCGCACTGGTGGAATCTCAATAGGTTCGTCGGGAGCAGTCACTTCAGAGCTAGCTGACTGCTCTGTTCTCTCTTTTGTGCCTAGAGCAGTCTCAGCAGATAGTTGCTCTGGTTCTTTTCTCCCAGCTTTCTCACATCTCAGCATTGTTGCATTACAGTGCTCAACCCTAGGATTCATTGCACTCTTTCCAGGAAGCATACCTTGCTGCCTCTTAACACTCTCAGCTGTTTAAGCAAGTTGAACACCAATCCTCTTTATGTGGTTGCTCACAGTATCATACTTTGTATTCAACTCGGTGAACATGTTGTCCATCCTGGTGTTGATGTTTGTAGAAACCTGATTCAATGCCTTGCCCTGAATCTGCATACCCTGCAACAGCTGTTGCATCATCATACCCAGACCCTTCAGCTCATCTGGTTGACTATTCTCGGCAGCTGGAACAGCTTTCCGATTGCTCTGCGGTTGTCGTTGGTTCTGGTTCTGAATCTTCCCGGCCATAGCTTGCTCCATGCTGAAGACGTGCCCTTGGTTATTTTTCAGTAGCTGATCAACCTTTGCAGTCAGCTCATCTATCTTCTGGGTGTCGAAACTGTTCCCTTTCTTGGAGCAATCGCTCTCCTCGTTCTTATTGGCTGAGGTAGCAGCCATGTTCTCAATCAGCTCAAACGCTCCATCAGTGGTCTGAGTCATGAAGTCTCCATTGCTGGTAGAGTTCATAGCACTCTGAAATTCCCAGTCAACTCCATCATAGAAAATTCCCAAGAGGTAATCATCATCAAATCCATGGTGAGGGCATTCTCTGCAGTAGTCATTGAAGCACTCTCATGCGTCGCAGAAAGGCTCATCAGTGAATTGTCTGAAAGAGGTGATCTTGTTCCTCAATGCAGCTGTTCTCACCTTAGAGTAGAAATGGTTGAGAAACGCTAATCGGACCTGTTCCCATGAAGTGAGAGAGCCGGTAGGGAGGGAGTTCAACCACCGTGCAGCTTTTTCATCAAGAGAGAATGGGAATAGCATGCACTTGATGTAATCTGGTGGTACGCCATTCGCGTGAGTGAAACTGCAGACTTTTTCGAAGCTCTCAATATGCTCCATTGGAATTTCTGTAGAGAGACCAGAGAACACCTTTCTCCGTACTAGACCGATCAAAGCAGGCTTGATCTCGAAGTCCTGTCTGAGGCAGAGTGGAGGAACAATGGCAGAGCGTGTAGTAGGGATGTTACGCGGAAGGTTTCTCTTCCCGATCGGAACAGTCTGTGCTTGTTGTTCCTGATGCTGCTGAGCAGCTTGTTCCTGCGCTTGAATGGTCTGCTGCAACTGTTGCATCTGCTGCTGCATGAATGCCATTGCAGCAATAAGATCATCCTGATTGGCTTGATCACCCATAGTGGTGTCGGTTTGCCTTGGCTGTTGACGATTTGTTCTTTCTAACCTTGCTAGCTCCTGGTTGGTAAATGTAACTCTCCTTGTGCGTTTCTCCGAGTATGTCTACTGGTCATGCACCCGAAAAATTAGCTGCAACAAAAAGGATAGAGCAAGTTAGAGGTCTTAGACTAAATAAATAACCGAAAAAAATAAAGGTAAAAATATGATCCCCGGCAACGGCGCCAAATTGATATTACGTGTTTACGCACACCAATTAACCTAATGTGCACACTACCACAATCGAATGGTATGTCGATGTAGCACTTTAGGATCAAATCCACAGAAACCAATGATTACACTTTATTTCTATAGGATCAATATCAAGCTAAAACAATATGGGGTTTTAAAGTTGATTTCGTAACAAGCAAGTAAGAGATTGATTTAAGGTTTTTCAGATGATTAAGAATGCTAGCCTAGGGTGGTTTGATCGGGTGTTAAGCAAGTGTGAGCCAAACAATTATTCAAGTTCAATTAAGAGCAAGTCCACAACTCGGATCACTCAGGTTGAATCAACCCACTCTCGTGGTATTGATTCCTTTGCAAGTCGGTCTTGATGCCTAAACTCTCGTTTGGATCAAGACGCCCTAGCAAGCTTTAGAGATCAAGTCCGATATGTTCACAATAGACCCTAATATCTACTCTCACTGACTAGGGATGCAATGCTCATTCATAACAGATCTAGCAACCTATTATACGATTAATGAACAGGTTAAACCTAGGATC